>NC_137327.1:62904512-63513599 GCF_965287045.1 Carcharhinus amblyrhynchos | reverse complement strand
ATATTTCCCATCAACCACCGCCCTCTGTCTTCTATCAGATAGCCAATTCCTGATCCAAACTGCTAAATCACCCTCAATCCCATGCATCCGTATTTTCTGCAGTAGCTTATCATGGGGAACCTTATCAAACGCTTTGCTAAAATCCATATACACCACATCAACTGCTTTACCCTTATCCACCTCTTTGGTCACCATCTCAAAATTAGCAAGTCGTGTTGCAGCTTTACAGAACCTTGGTGAGGCTGCACTTGGAATATAATGTTCAATTCTGGTCGCCACACTACCAGAAGGATGTGGAGGCTTTCGAGAGGGTACAGAAAAGATTTACCAGGTGTTAGCTTTGAGAAGAGGTTGGAGAAACTTGGTTTGTTCTCACTGGAGCGGCAGCGGTTGAGGAGAGATCTGATAAAAGTCAACAATATTATGAGAGATATGGACAAGTGGATAGTCAGAAGCTTTTTCCCAGGGTGGAAGACTCAATCACCAGGGGACATTGATTTAAGGTGCGAGCGGCAAAGTTTAAAAAGATGTATGAGGTAGATTTTTTACACAAAGAGTGGTGGGTGCCTAGAACTTGTTCCCAGGGGAGGTAGTGGAAGCAGATACAGAAATCACTTTAAGGTACATTTTGACAAGTACATGAATGAGATGGGAATAGATAGGGTAGGGGGTTTTAAACAAAGAACAAAGAACAACACAGCACGGGAAACAGACCCTTCAGCCCAATGAGCCCGTGCCGCCATCTTAACAATCTGCTTTTCCTCCTCCACACTTGACCCATGTCTATGCTTATGGTACCCACATTGGAAACCAGATTAAGGAGAGAATAATTTAGGGACAATTTGTTACACCAATCAGCCTAAGAGCACATCTTTGGGGTGTGGGAGGAAACCGGAGCACCCGGACGAAACCCACGCAACCACAGGGAGAATGCACAAATTCCCACAGGCACTGGCCCAAATCCATGTATCTGCACAGCTAACAGTGATAGTCACTGAGCTGTTGTGGTGCCCATCTGCTGGTCCAGTTTAAGCGTACACAAATGACATGAAGTACTAGGCTATTCTCGAAACATCCAAGAGCAGCCCTCGCACGACCCACCGTGTGTATGCCCCTCGTTAGACAACAAGGTGGACCGACGTACCTGTGGAGTAAAAGAGAAAAACATCAACACATGTAAGAGTTGATTTCCAGGAACGTCCCGAGGCGCTGATCCTTATTTAAAACAGTCTCCTATATCCCTCCATCCCTATTTCGCTCATGTGTCTATCTAAGTAAACCTTAAACAAGTCCAGCGTGCCTGCCTCCACCACCTTACTTGGCAGTGCATTCCATATATATATTACGAATAGAAGAGGTCCCAGTACTGAGCCCTGCGACACACCACTGGTGACAGACCTCCATCTAAAAAAGGACCCTTCCACTACTACTCTCTGTCTCCTGTTATCTAACCAGTTTTCAATCCATCTAGATACCTGTCCCTGTATCCCATGAGCCTTAACCTTTTCAACCAACCTACCATGAGGGACTTTGTCAAACGCCTTACTGAAATCCATATAGACGACATCAACGGCTCATCCTTCGTCAACCTTCTTCAAAAGATTCTACCAGATTCGTAAGGCAAGACCTCCCCTTAACAAAGCCATGTTGCGTATCCCTAATCAGATCGCAATGCTCCAAATGCTTATACATCCTATCCCTAAGAATTTTTTCCAACAACTTTCCTACCACTGACGTCAAACTCACTGGCCTATAATTACCAGGGTTATCCCTACTGCAGTTTTTAAACAGCGGTACCACATTCACTATCCTTTAGTCCTCTGGGACCTCACCTGTGTCCAAAGAAGAGACAAAGATTTGCGTCAGAGGCCCAGCAATTTCATCACCACCTCCCTAAACAGCCTGGGATAAATGCCATCAGGCCCCGGAGCTTTATCAGTTTTTATGCTGCCTAAAAACCCTAACACTTCCTCCCCCGTAATGGATATTTCCTTCAACTGGTCTACAGCTCCCTCCAAGACAGCACAAGACACCAAGCCCCTCTCTTTCATGAATACTGACGCAAAGTATTCATTCAGGATCTCCCCCATTCCCTCAGACTCTAAGCACAGTCCCCCTCCTTTGTCCCTAAGAGGACCAATTTTCCCTCTAACCGCCCTTTTGTACCTAATATAAGAGTAAAATGCCTTTGGATTTTCCTTAATCCTATCAGCCAAAGCCATTTCATGCCCCCTTTTCGCCCTTCTAACTCCCCTTTTGAGCTCCCTCCTACTCTCTCTATATTCCTCTAGTGCTCTCTCCATTCCCAGTTGCTTAGACCTAACATATGCCTCTCTCTTCTTCCTGACCAAGTCCTCAATATCCCCTGTAATCCTCGGCTCTCCAATCCTACCTTTCCCATCCTTCCTCTTAACCAGCACATCTTTCCTGCAACCTTTTCAGTTTTCCCTTGAAAGCCTCCCACATGCCGACCGTGGACTTACCCACAAACAGCCTCTCCCATCAGTATCCATCAGCTCATGCCTAATCCGGCTATAGCTCGCCTTCCCCCAGTTCAACACCCTCCCCTTCGGACAGCGCTCATCTTTTTCCATTATTATCCTAAAGTAGACAGACTTGTGGTCACTGTTAGACACATGTTCACCCACTGCAACCTCAACCACCTGACCTGGTTCATTACCCAAAACTAAATCCAGTATAGCCCCCTCCCTAGTCGGGCTAGTTACGTACTGCTCCGAGGACTTTCCAGCACACATTTTACAAATTCCTCCCCATCTGAACCGTAAGCTCTAGGCACTTTCCAATCCACTCCAGGAAGATTAAAATCCCCCTCTACAACAACCCTATTCTTTCTGCACCTATTCAAAATCTCTTTACATATGCCTTCTTCCACTGCCCATGGGCTGTTGGGTGGCCTATAGTACACACCTAGCATAGTAATTTCTCCCTTCCTATTCCTCAACTCCACCCACAGTGACTCAATCCCTCTATATTATCCTCCCTCTGCACCGCTGTGATGTGCTCCTTAACTAACAACGCCACCCCACCACCTCTCTTCAAGCCTCCCCTGTCAGGCCTAAAACACTTATACCCAGGAATATTCAGCTGCCAGTCCTGCCCTTCCTTTAACCACGTCTCCGTCACTGCCACCACATCTAAATTCCTCACGAACGTTAAGGCCCTAAGCTCATCCGTTTTACCCGTTACACTCCTCACATTAAAAAAGACGCAATCCAAACCTCCAGGCCCACATGGATCCTCCTTCCCTCGGATAATTTTCCTCTCAACCAAACCTACCCTGTCGCCCAACTCGCTCCCAATCCCAGTGCCTAATGAGCTATGGGTCTCATCCCCCCTCCCCCCCCCTCCCTATTAGTTTAAACCCTGCCGAAACACTCCAGCTAACCTCCCAGCTAAGATATTTGTCCCCTTCCCATTCAAATGTTCCCCGTCCCTCCTGTACAGGTGCCCTTCTCTCACAAATACTTCCCAGTGATCGACAAAAGTAAAGCCCTCTACCTTGTACCAATCCCTCAGCCACACATTCAGCTGCAGGATCACATTATTCCTAGCCCTGCTGTTACTAGGCAGCAGCCCAGAGAATGCCACCCTGGAGGCCCTGCTCTTCAGCTTGGCCCCCAACTCCCTGAATTGCCTACATACATCCCCCCTGCTCTGCCTTCCTGCGGCCTTCTCTCCTATGTGTATAATTACGTCAGCCTGGGTCCCTTCACCCTTCAAAATTCCCTCTATCCTCTCTGATACGTCCTGTACCCCTGCTCCAGGGAGGCAGACTACCATCCTGGAGTCACGCTTTTGTCCACAGAACCGCCTGTCTATTCCTTTAATCCTCCCATCCCCCACTACTATCTCATTGCCAGCCCCCTTCCTTCTCTCTGAGGCATTCTGGTCCTACCTTACCTTCTGTACCCCTGTTGATGCCTTTTGGGGGACCACTGGGGTAGTCTTTCGACCAGGACTATTCTTCTTCCCCTTCCTAACAGTTACCCACCAATCCCGTCCCCTAGGCCCTGGAATCTCCACTTGACCGTGGTTCATATCCGTTATTGCCTCATTCTCCCTGACCAGAAATACATCCTCTAAACGCAGCTCTAATTGCCTGACGCTGGCCCTCAAACACTGCAGCTCTAAACACTTGATGCAGATGTGGGCCTTCGGGAGACGTGCTGTCTCCAAGAACTCCCACATATGGCATCTAACACAGCTGAAGCGTCTCCCCATAGACCCTGCCATTTACCTGACCACCCTTGGAATTATGTATACAGAAATGGAACACAGGAAAGATGGAACCAGTAACTCACCTCGCCTAAGCCTGCTCTCGCCTAAGCCCTGCGAGCCAAAGCCCTTATAGCTCTCACTCTGCTCCCACCTCACTCCGCTGCCTGCTCACGACGCTGCCCGCTGCCTACTATTGCCTTCTTTTTATACCCCCCGCTCTCCCTTCCCGACTATCCCCTTGTCTAACTTCCGCTACGGTAATAAATAACAAACAAAAACCCTGCAAACCAGAAATACAGAGAAGAACTTCCAAAGAAAATCAATCACTCACCACAGCCACCAGGTACACTGCTCCGGAGAACAATGAGCTTTCAGTTAAGTTGGGCAGCAAGGTCAGTGCAGGCCTTGTTCTTTGAACTAAAGCAAGAGATGTTTAATGTTATTCCATTCTTAAAGTTACAAAGCCCAATGCACAGAGTGGACAGGGCAAGCCCTTAATCTATCTCTGTGCTTGCTGCTAAAAACAATTCAAATTAAATCCAATTCATGGTCCCCATAAGAGAGGCAAACAAGATCCAAGCTTAAAAGTAAATGCATCACACTCCATCTTGGACTTGACCTGAAGCTTGATCTTAGCCAAGAGGCCAAAAAGTGATAGTTGCTTCTAGTAGCATAGCATATGTACACCATAGTCAGAAAGGGTCAATGATGTCCTCAAGATTTTTGTGCACTGTTATGTTAAGCACTCACAGTATGTTTTTGACCTTGACTCTGAGCAGAAGTACTAATCTTTTACACCTTTGTTATATTAGAATCATAGTATCCCTTCACTGCAGAAGAGGCCCATTCAGCCCATTGAGCCTGCACTGACATGAGTCCCACCCTTGTTTCTGTGGATAAGGACAAGAGTGGTCCTCTGGTGAAAGTGTTACATTGGGGGAAGACTAACTACAACAACATTAGGGAGGATCTAAAGAGTTTAGATTGGGAGAGGCTGTTGCGGGTAAATCAACATCTGACATGTGGGAGTCTTTCAAATGTTCGTTGATTGGAATTCAGGACCGATGTGTATCTGTAAGGATGAAGTATAAGCGTGGCAAGTATCGGGAACCCTGATGATAGTTCCCTGTTCAAGAAGAAAAAAGGAAGCATTCATGAGGCTTAGGATAGATGAAACCTTTGAAGAACATACAGTAGGAAGGAAATTAAGGAAGGAATTAGGAGGGCTATGAGGGGTCATGTAAAGTCCTGGGCAAACAGGATCAAGGAAAATCCTAAGGCATGTTATACATACATAGAAAGCAAGAGGGTAGCCAGGGAAAGGGTTTGTCCACTCAAGAACAGTAGAAGGAATTTATGCATTGAACCAGAGGAAATGGATAAGATACTAATTAATATTTTGCCTCAGCACTCAAAGAGAAGGACTTGATGGATGAGGGGCCTAGGGTAGGGTGTGTAGATATTCTAGGTCATGTTGACATCAAAAAGGAGGTGGTGTTGGGTATCTTAAAAGGGATTAAAATAGATAGGTCCCCAAGGCCTGATGAGATCTACCCCAGAATACTGAGGGAGACAAAGAAGCAAATTACTAGGGCTTTGACAGAAATCTTTGTATCCTCATTGGCTACAGGTGAAGTTCCAGAGGGCTGGAGAATGGCCAATTTTATTCCATTGTTTAAGAAGGGCAGCAGGGAAAATCCAGCAAATTATAGGCTGATGAGGTTACATCAGTGGTAGGGAAATTATTGGAAAAGATTCTTCGGGACAGGATTTACTCACATTTGGAAACAAATGGACTTATTGATAGGCAGCACAGTTGATGAAGGAGAAGTCATGCCTCACTAACTTGATCGAGCTTTTTGAGAAAATGACAAAGATGTTAGATGAGGGAAAGGCAATGGATGATTTATACATAGACTTCAGTAAAGTCTTTGACAAAATACCTCATGGTAGACTGATATGGAAGGTGAAGTCACACGGGATCAGAGGAGGGCTGACAAGATGGATACAGAACTGGCTTGGGCATAGGAGACAGAGGTAGCAGTATAGGAGTGCTTTTCTGAATGGAAGGCTGTGACTAACAGTGTTCCACAGATCAATTCTGGGACCTTTGTTGTTTGTGGTATATGTAAATGATTTGGAGGAAAATGTAGCTGATTTGATTAGTAAGTTCGCAGATGACACAAAAATTGGCGGAGTTGCAGACAGTGAAGAGGATTGTCAGAGGATACAGCAAGATATAGATAGACCTGGGTGGAAAAATGGCAGATGGCATTTAATCCGGACAAATGTGAAGTAATGCATTTTGGAAAGTCCAATACATGTAAGAATTATACAGTAAATGGTAGAACACTTAGGAGCATTGACAGACAGATAGATCTGGGCGTACATGTCCACTGATCACGAACTGGCAATGCAGGTGGATAAGATAGTCAAGAAGGCAAACAGCATACTTGCCTTCATTGGTCAGAGCATTGAGTATAAAAATTGGAAGGTCATGCTGCAGCTGTACAGAACCTTAAGTAGGCCTCATTTGGAATATTATGTACAATTCTGCTCACCACACTACCAGAAGGATGTGGATGTTTTGAAGAGGCTACAGAAGAGGTTTACCAGGGTGTTGCCTGGTATGGAAGGTATTAGAATGAGGAAAAGTTGAATAAACTTGGTTTGTTCTCACTGGAATGACGGAGATTGAGGAGTGACCTGATAGAAGTTTATAAGATTGGACAGAGTGGATAGTCAGATGCTCTTTCCTAGTGTAGAAAAGTCAAGTACTCGGGGACATAGGTTTAAGGTGCATGGGGAAAAGTTTAGAGGAGAAGTGCGAGGCAAGTTTTATTTTACACAGATGGTGGTTAATGTCTGAAAAGTGCTGCCTGGGGAGGTGGTGAGATTGTGGCATTATAGGAGCATCTAGACAAATACATGAATAGGACGAGAATGGAAGGATACGGACACCATAAGTGCATATGATCAGCCCAGGCTTGGAGGGCTGAAGGGCTAGTTCCTGTACTGTACTGTTCTTCGTTCTGTAACCCCACACATTTACCCTGCTAACCCACTCCTACTAAGAACAATTTTAGCACAGCCAATAAACCTAACCCGCACATCTTTGGAGTACGGAAAGAAACCAGAGCACCCGGAGAAAACCCACAGACATGGAGAGAACGTGCAAACTCCACGCAGTCAGCCAAGCTGAAGTTGAACCGGGTCTACCTGGGAGGTACCTTTCCCTCTGTCTGATATTTCACAGCCCCATCTGAACACCTTACAGTGTACCTCAAGGGGACTGAACAATCACTGCTGCCTTCTATCAAGATATTGAGCTATCTTCCTGGAAGAATAATAGTGAATTAACAATACACAGTATGTAGTGGCCGGCAAGTTCAGGGGAAAGAATACACCTTAATTTGTGAAACTCCAGAATTTGTCAGGCACTTTTTGCCGCTCCATCATTTGATTTGTATGAACAGCATCTCGTCTTTAGGCCATTATTAATTTTAAATGCTTGCTGGATTTGCATGTTAATTGCCAATTAAACTCACCATAAAAAATGAAGGTTCATAATTAATAGTGCAATTAGTCTTCCAACAGCATGATTCTTGACTATTGGTGAAAAGAGACAAATCAAAGCTTTTCATCTTGCACTCATCAGGATCGTTCGCATGAACTTCCAGTCACCTAGTGCAATCTCCAGGCAACACCTCAACCAATCAGAGTCTATTTGCCAACCATATAGCATTCCCTTCTCATAGTATAAATTGTTTTACCCTTATACTGGTATTCTTGTGAAATGTTCTGATGAGTACAAGGTGAAAAGCTTCGACATGTCTCTTTATTTTCAACAAGACTGAGGTTCTGTACTATCAAATAGCTATTAACGTGATTCTTATTCATGCAAAGTCATTCAACCTCTCTGGCCCAGAAAAGGAACAATTATGTCTCACTCCTGTAACTAGTGCATTCTTCTTAAAGATTAAAAAAATTGTAACTCTCTCTCTCAATCCAATATTTCTTGCCCTTTGTTTTTTTTTTCTAATATGATTCTATTCTATCCATTTTTTTCTCCATCATTTCTCTGTTCATTTCTCAATCCTTAAATCTCATTGGTTAAGGAAGTACATTGTTGATCTGAAGTTCACTAAGATCCCTGATATTCCATTTCCCTCAGCATTCTACCATCAGCTTGCACTTCTTGTAAGTTATACTACTAATTATATTTGAGGTGAAGGTTACCAAAATAAATCTAAAGGTTCCTGTTGTGAGTCCCTTGCTCTAGAGAGATTTGTTTGTGTGAATCTCACTGTCGTTTGTGAGTTAAAGCTCAAAATGAGGAATACCAATGCTGGGAAAATGCAGCCTTATAATTTTTTAGTAAGCAGAGGTTTAATTGCATAGTATTACAAAATATCAAATATGAAGTACAGAACAGCAACAGATCCTTCATCCCAACTGGTCTGTTATGGTGTTTATGCTTAACAGAGACCTCTTCATCCTATCAGTGTATCCTTCCATTTCATTTTCTCTCATTCACTTCCATGAAACACATCAATGTTATTCACCTCAGTGAATTCAACATTCAAACAACTTTCTGCATAGAGAGGTGTATCCTGAATCCCTGATCATGATTAAAACGACTTTATACTTCCAGATTTATTAATTCCACAATAGTTCACCCTCCTCCCCATATTTACTGTGGTGCAATTTGAACTCATGTCTTCAGAGCATTAGGATGGGATTCTTAGGCCTCTCGCAGTGGGAGACGGCGAGCTGTTTGCTTGCAGTGGGATCTTCTGATCCGCCACTACTAATGGGATTTCCCATTGACTGCACTCCACATCGCTTGGAAAGCTCTGGCAGGGCTGTGCCCGTCAGCAGGACCAGAAGATTTCACTGGTGTGAATAATCGTAGAATTCCAAATCTAGCCTGGGTGTTTGCACTATAGGTTCAGTAGCTATATCATTGTTAAATTTTATCCCTGACCATCTGACTACTACTCTGTGTCCTGGAGGTTGGAACCGGAGATGCTCGAACCTGACCAAATAAGGACAATATTTGTGTATTTCCTTATTTTCCCCAGGCTCTCTGGTACCTCGGGTATCCACCATTTCCTTATATGGAAAGGGGCTACATGCACTCCATGCACCTGAGGATCGACACCTATGGGGACAGGCATCTTCTATATATGGAATCAGCAATCCCATTGGATGCTGCTGCCCTGCCTGGTAACCTCATTGGCTGGAAGCCAGTGAACCTTCCAGAAGAGCACAAAGAACCCAGAGAAGATTGGTGTTGGCAGCAGAGATGCAGCAAGAATTCAGTGAAGAATCAGTGAAGACTCAAGACCAACTTTCACCATGTGGAGGACCCTGAGTACAGAACTCAGCCCAAGACCTCTTCTCGGAGTCAGGTTGCTTGTGAAAGCAGCCCAAAGTAGGTGGTAAACTCCATCTAAGGCTAAATACTGGCACGAGACCGATAGTCAACAAGTACCGTAAGGGAAAGTTGAAAAGAACTTTGAAGAGAGACTTCAAGAGGGCGCAAAACCATTAAGAGGGATGACCTCAAATCAGACATGTCAACCTGCTGAATTTAAGCATATTACTTAGCGGTGGAAAAGAAACTAACAAGAATTCCCCTAGTAACTGCGAGTGAAGAGGGAAGAGCCCAGTGCCGAATCCCTGCTCGCCTGGCGTATAGAAGACCTTTCTCTGATGATGCTCGAGAGGGCAAGTCCTTCTATCTAACGGAACCAAGATTCATATCTGGTGGAGTAAGTCTGGCCAATTCAACCTCATCAGTAGCCCTTGGGTCTCAGATAGCATATTGAGTTTGTATAAGAAGGATTTGTTAATAAAATTGGGTTAAACCGCAAACCCACTCTTGTCATTTGTTTTTCTCATGAGTAAGGGCAGCTGGGTAAACAAATTTTTCATGCAAACTGGTCCAAGTGTCTAATCTCCAGATAACAAGGCCAACAGTCTAATTTGCCCAAATGTTCACGATTGCTCTGTAAATCTAGGTGGAGAGTAATAGTGTCACACTCAATCTCCACACGCCCCAACATCGAAACTTTGCAGCCTGGGTGACAGTATAGTGATCAGAAACAGGAATCTTGGGCTGACTTTATTTCCTCTTACGAACTCAGGGCACTGAGGCCAATTGCAGTCTCTTGACCACTGCTCCAGTTGAGACAAACTCTCTCAGTATAGAGCAAGGGTGGAACCTGGGACCATTTTGACTAACTTGACTTTAACGCTAGACCACGCAGAGGAAAGCTTTAATAATTCAGACTGCAGACAGTTTTAGCAAGCACTGAATAATGACTCATTGACTATCCAAGTTGTATCACAGACAGGTGCAGTAACAGCTCTGATGTAAAGTAAAATTATAAATCAGCCTGAGGCACTAAAGGGACTAACAACAGAGCAGAATGCTCAGTTGCTATAGTTACGTGACAAAGGATTACAAATGAACCACTTGCCTATGTAAGGAATGGAGAGGTGGTACTTAATGCCACCCACTCTCAGGCCCCGTGATAGTTAATGAAGAAATGTTTAGTGAGACTACCCTGCTTGGTAATGGATGCATTGGCATTTGGGGCTTTTAAAAAAAATGTCTCCTGCTCCCAGCTTCCTGGCAAGACATTAACTAGCACTGGATGCACAGGACCCGGTCATTAGTTCCACACACAATTTTCCATTTCTCATACATAAGCATGTTGGCAGGCTATTCAACTGTGGAGACCATCACAAAAGAGTTCAATCTTTATCCAATCCAAAGTCTATACACAGGGGGAATTATGTGGATTCCACAAGAGTGGGAAATATCATGTATAGGTGGCTTAATGAGGAGGAATGCAAAGTTTCAATTGCCCGGTTACTGAGGGGCAGCGGTAAGGTTAATGGCATGTTTACAGCACATTGACAATTATATTGGCCTGTGATGGGTTCATATTTGTAATAATTTACATGTCATGAATACTCATTAACATGAAACTGTTTTTAATATAAGTCTACCCTCAGGATAAGATCCTGTGATAAATGAGAATCTCCCGGCACCCGATTGACAATTGGTTACAGGTGGCATGTACCAGTCAGCTATGTTGTTGTATGCAAGGTCAGTGATTTCAAAAAACAAAAAAGAACAAGGAACAGTACAGCGCAGGAACAGGCACTTTAATCTCCAAACCTACGCTGATCATGAAGCTGCCTAAACTAAAACCATATGCACATATGGAGTCCATATCCTTCCATTCCCATCCTATTCATGTATTTGTCCAGATGCCCCTTAAATGCCACTATTTACCTGCTCCTACCTCCTCCCCGGGCAGCCCGTTCCAGACATAGAACATAGAACATTACAGCGCAGAACAGGCCCTTCGGCCCACGATGTTGCGCCAACCAGTTAAAAAAACAATGACCCTCTAACCTAAACCAATCCCTTTTCGTCCATAAACCTATCCACGGACCTCTTAAACGCCCCCAAACTGGGCGCATTTACAACCGCAGCAGGCAGGGCATTCCAATCCCTCACCACCCTCTGGGTAAAGAACCTACCCCTGACATCCGTCCTATAACTACCCCCCCTTAATTTAAAGCCATGCCCCCTCGTGCTAGCTTTCTCCATCCGAGGAAAAAGGCTATCACTGTCCACCCTATCTAAACCTCTAATCATCTTATATGTTTCAATAAGATCCCCTCTTAGCCGCCTTCTTTCCAGCGAAAACAACCCCAAATCCCTCAGTCTCTCCTCATAGGACCTCCCCTCCATACCAGGCAACATCCTGGTAAACCTCCTCTGCACCCTCTCCAAAGCCTCCACATCCTTCCTGTAATGTGGGGACCAGAACTGCACACAGTACTCCAAGTGCGGCCGCACCAGAGTTGTGTACAGTTGCAACATGACGCTGCGACTCCTAAATTCAATCCCCCTACCAATAAATGCCAAGACACCGTATGCCTTCTTAACAACCCTATCTACTTGATTCCCAACTTTCAGGGATCTATGTACACATACACCTAGATCCCTCTGTTCATCCACACTATTCAAAGCCCTCCCATTAGCCCTATACTCAACACATCTGTTATTCCTACCAAAGTGAATTACCTCACACTTCTCCGCATTAAACTCCATCCGCCACCTCTCGGCCCAGCTCTACAACCTGTCCAAGTCTTCCTGCAAACTATGACACCCTTCCTCACAATCTACCACACCTCCGACTTTGGTGTCATCAGCAAATTTACTAATCCACCCAACTATACCCTTATCCAGATCATTAATAAAAATTACAAACAGCAGTGGCCCCAAAACAGATCCCTGAGGCACACCACTCGTAACCGAACTCCATGACGAATATTTACCATCAACCACCACCCTCTGTCTCCTATCTGCTAGCCAATTCCTGATCCAATTTCCTAGATTACCCTCAATCCCATACATCTGCATTTTCTGCAGAAGCCTACCATGGTGAACCTTATCAAACGCCTTACTAAAATCCATATATACCACGTCAACTGCCTTACCCCCATCCACCTCTTTGGTCACTTTTTCAAAAAACTCAATAAGGTTAGTAAGGCATGACCTACCCGCTACAAAACCATGCTGACTATCTCCAATCAATTCATTACTCTCCAAATAACTATAAATCCTATCCCTAATAATTTTTTCTAAAACCTTGCCCACAACAGAAGTGAGACTCACCGGTCTATAATTCCCGGGGAAGTCTCTGTTCCCCTTGTTAAACAATGGGACAACATTCACTAACCTCCAATCTTCCGGTACTATACCAGAGGCCAACGACGACCTGAAGATCAGAGCCAGAGGCTCTGCAATCACTTCTTTTGCCTCCCAGAGAATCCTAGGGTAAATCCCATCCGGACCAGGGGACTTATCTATCTTCAATCCCTCAAGAATATCCAGCACATCCTCATTATCAACTGTAATACTGTCTATTCTACTCCCCTGCAACCCTGTGTCCTTCTCAGCTATATTCTTGTCCCCCTGCGTGAACACCGAAGAGAAATATTGGGTCAATGCCTCTCCAATCTCTTCCGGTTCCACACATAACTTCCCTCTGCTGTCTATAACTGGCCCTAATCTTGCCCTAACCAACCTTCTGTTCTTGACATACCTATAGAACGCCTTAGGATTCTCCTTAATCCTATCAGCCAAAGTCTTCTCATGTCCTCTTTTAGCCCTTCTTAACTCACTCTTCAACTCCCTCCTAGCCAATCTAAAGTTTTCTAGTGCACTACCCGAGCCCTCAAGTCTCATCTGAACATAAGCCTCCTTTTTCTTTTTAACCAACGAATCAACTTTTTTAGTGCACCACGGTTCCCTAGCCCTACCAATTCCTCCTTGCCTGACAGGGACACCTATCACAGACTCGCAGTAGCTGCTCCTTGAAAAAACTCCACATTTCGGACGTTCCCAGTCCCTGTAATCTCCTATGCTTCCTAATTCTCTCCTAATGGCCTCATAATTACCCTTCACCCAGCTAAAACTACTGGCCTGAGGTTCATGCCTATCCCTTTCCATCACTAAGGTGAACGTAACCGAATTGTGGTCACTATCACCAAAATGCACCCCAACTTCCAAGTCTAGCACCTGGTCTGGCTCATTTCCCAGCACCAAATCCAATATAGCCTCACCTCTAGTTGGCTTATCTACATACTGACTCAAAAAACCCTCCTGCACGCTTTGTACAAAAACTTCCCCCTCTAACGAGCTAGAGCTATAGCAATTCCAATCAATATTAGTAAAGACATTAACCACCCTCTGTAAAAAAATTGCCCCACACATCTCCTCTAAACTTTTCCCCACGCACCTTAAACCTACATCCCCAAATATTTGACTTTTCTACCCTAGAAAAGAGCATCTGACTATCCACTCTATCCGTGCCACTCATAATCTTGTAAACGTCTATCAGGTCACCCCTCAACCTTTGTCATTCCAGTGAGAACAAACCGAGTTTATTCAACCTCTCCTCATAGCTAACTCCCTCCAGACCAGGCAACATCCTGATAAACCTCTTCTGTACCTTTTCCAAAGTATCCTCATCCTTCTGATAGTGCAGTGATATTTGTTCCTATTCCCTTGATTAGCTCTGTGGCAGGGAGGAGGGGAGCAGGAAGATGGACTCTTATATGGACAGATTCTATTGCAGATTTGCCAGAAAGATACTCATCCTAAAGGGTGAGTAAGCAGTGAGAGGAATTGTGAAGTGAGGTGGGGCATGGAAGAGTGAAGTAGGGAGGGCCTGGTGTGCTGCTTTTGTTCGAGGCTGGGCAGGTGCAGACAGAAAGTCAAGGTAAGAGAGTGAAGGATCTAAAGGGCGTAAAGTTAATACTGTCCATATAAGAGTCCATCTCAGAGCATTTGGCTGAAAGAATCCCTACAGGACTTTCAGTTCCCCTACAGGGCTTTCAATTACTCCTATTGAGAATGACCTTACAAAATGCCCTTCATAGTACATAGAAGAGGGGGTCAGCTGAAAACAAAGAACAAAAAAAATACAGCATAGGAACAGGCCCTTCGGCCCTCCAACTCTGCATCGACCATGCTGCCGACTTACATAAAACCCCCTATCCTTCTGGGGACCATATCTTTCTATTTCCATCCTATTCATGTAATTGTCAACATGCTCCTTAAAACTCACTATTGTATCAGCTTCCACTGCCTCCCCCGGCAGTGAGTTCCAGGCACCCCCACCCTCTGAGTAAAAAACTTGTCCCTTACATGTCCTTTAAGCCTTGCCCCCTTCACCTTAATCTATGCCCCTAGTAATCGACTCTTCCACCCTGGGAAAAAGCTTCTGACTGCCCATTCTGTCCATGCCCTCATAATTTCATAGACTTCTATCAGGACTTGTAGACTTCCCTCAACCTCCGTCACTCCAGTGAGAACAAAGTTTCTCCAACCTCTCCTCATAGCTAATGCCCTCCAAAGCCAAGCAACATCCTGGTAAATTTTTTCTGTGCCCTCTTGAAAGCCTCCACATCCTTCTGGTAGTGCGGTGACCATAATTGAACACTATATTCCAAGTGCAGCCTATAAAGCTGTAACATGACTTGCCATTTTTTAAACTCAATACCCCGGCTGATGAAGGTAAGCGTGCTGTATGCCTTCTTGACTACCTTCTCCACCTGCATTGCCCTTTCAGTGACCTGTGTACCTGTACACCCAGATCCCTTTGCCTATCAATACTCTTAAGAGTTCTGCCATTTACTAGATATTTCCTATCTGCATTAGACCTTCCAAAATCATTACCTCACTTTTGTCCAGATTAAACTCCATCTGCCATTTCTCCGCCCAAGCCTCCAACCGATTTATATCCTGCTGTATCCTCTGATGGTCCTCATCGCTGTCTGCAATTCCACCAACTTTTGTGTCATTCACAGGCTTACTAATCAGACCAGTTACATTTTCTTCTAAATCATTTATATACATTACAAACAGCAAAGGTCCAACCAGCCCTCCATTCAGAAACATACCCTTCCACTGCCATCCTCAGTCTTCTATGACGAAGCCAGTTCTGTACCTACCTTGCCAGCTCACCTCTGATCCCATGTGATTTCACCTTCTTCACCAGTCTGCCATGAGGGACCTTGTCAATCTATCCTCATCAATAATCTTCATCACTTCCCCGAAAAACTCGATCAAGTTAGTGCGACATGACCTGCCCTTCACAAAACCATGTTGCCTCTTGCCAAATAGTCCACTTATTTCCAAATGGGAGTAAATCCTGTCTCAAAGAATCCTCTCTAATTTCCCAGCCACTGAAGTAAGGCTCACTGGCCTGTCATTATCTAGATTATTCTTGCCACCCTCCTTAAATAAAAGAGCAACATTGGCTATTCTCCAATCCTCTGGGACCTTCCCTGTAGCCAGTGAGGATACAAAGATTTCTCTCAAGGCCCCAGCAATTTCCTCCCATGCCTTTCTCAGTATTTTGGGACATATCCCATCAGGTCCTGGGGGCTTATCTACCTTAATACCACCTCCTTTTTGATCTCAACATGACTCAAACGATCTATGCATTCTTTCCCAGATTCATCATCCATCAAGTCCTTCTCTTTGGTGAATACTGACTCAAAGTTCTTATTTAATGTCTCGTTCATTTCCTTTGGCTCCATGCATAGATTTCCTCCCCTGTCTTTGAATGGGCCAATCCCCTCCCTGGTTACCCTCTTGCTCTTTACATATGAATAAAAAACCTTGGGATTTTCCTTAATTCTGCTGGCCAATGATTTTACATGACCCCTTTTAGCCCTCCTTACTCCTTGCTCAAGCTTCTTTCTAATTTTCTTGTATTCCACACTTACTTCGTGTGTTCCCAGCCTCCTAGTCTTAACAAATACTTCCTTTTTCTCTTTGACTAGGCTCGCAATATCTCTCGTTATCCAAGATTCCCAAAACTTGCCATACTTATCCTTCATCCTTACTGGAATGTGTCGGGTCTGAATCCCTATCAACTTACACCTGAAAGCTTCCCACATGCCAGATGTTGATTTGCTCTCAAAGATCTGCCCCTAATCAGCATTCTTCACTACCCGCCTAATATTTTTGTAATTAGCCCTCCCCCAATTTAGCACCTTCACTTGAGGACTACAGTTTTTCTTATCCATCAGTACCTTAAAGCTTACTGAATTGTAATCACTTTCCCGAGCTGCTCCCCTACTGAAACATCAACTACATGGCTGGGTTCATTCATAAAAACATAAGAAATAGGAGCAGGAGTAGGCCATCTAGCCCTTCGAGCCTGCCCCGCTATTCAATAAGATCATAGCTGATCTGTCGTGGCTCAGTTCCACATTCCCGCCCTCTCCCCATAACCCTTAATCCCCTTGCCTATCAAAAACCTATCAACCCGTGTCTTAAATATATTTAGCGAGGCAGCCTCCACCACTTCAACGGGCAGAGAATTCCAGAGATTCACCACCCTTTGAGTGAAGAAGTTCCTCCTCAACTCCATTCTAAACCACCCCCCCTTTATCTTGAAGCTGTGCCCCCTAGTCCTACTGTCCTTTCTGAGCGGGAAGAGTCTCTCCACCTCTATCCTATCGATCCCATTCATCATCTTATACGTCTCAATGAGATCTCCCCTCATTCTTCTAAACTCTAACGAGTACAAGCTTAGTTTATTCAGCCTCTCCTCATAGCTCAACCCCCTCAACTCCGGTATCAGCCTAGTAAACCTCCTCTGCACTCCCTCCAAGGCCAAAATATCCTTGCGTAAGTACGGCGACCAAAACTGCACACAGTACTCCAGCTGCGGCCTCACCAGTGCCCTATACAGCTGCAGCAAGACCTCCCTACTTTTATATTCAATCCCCCTCACTATGAAGGCCAGCATCCCATTCGCCTTCCTGACCACCTGCTGCACCTGCAGGCTGGGTTTTTGTGACTCATGCACAAGGACCCCGAGGTCCCTCTGCACCGTCGCCTGCTGCAGTTTTTCACCACGTAAGTAATAGTCCTTCCTACCATTATTCCTATCAAAGTGGACCACCTCGCACTTGCCAACATTAAATTCCATTTGCCAGTTCCTGGCCTTTTCGCCCAGCCTATCTAGATCCTTCTGCAGACTCTCCACACCCTCCGCACAATTTGCCATTCCACCAACCTTGGTGTCATCAGCAAATTTCGACACCCTATACTCGGTTCCCTCCTCCAGATCATCTATATAAATGGTGAATAGCTGAGGCCCCAGCACCGATCCCTGGGGCACTCCACTAGTCACCAATACCAGGTCCACTATGGCCCTTTCCCTAGTTGGACTATCTACATAATGTTTCAAGAAGCCCTTCTGGATGCTCCTTACAAACTCTGCCCCACCCATGTGCCTAGCACCACATGAGTCCCAGTCAATATAGAGGAATTTAAAATCTCCCACCACAACAACCCTGTTACTTCTACACCTTGCCAAAATCTGTCTACATATCTGTTCCTCCGTCTCCTGCTAGCTATTGGGCGGCCTATAGTAGACCTCCAACATTGTGACTACACCCTTCCTATTCCTGAACACTGCCCATATTGCGTTCCTGTATGAGCCCTCAAAGGTTTCCTCCCACAGTACAGTTGTGATATTCTCCTTAACTAGTAGTGCAACTCCCCCACCCCTTTTACATCCCCCTGAATCATCTGTATCCTGGAATATTAAGCTGCCAGTCCTCTCCTTCCCTTAACTAAATCTTTGTAATAGCAACAACATCATAGTTTCTAGCACTAATCCAAGCTCTAAGTTCATCTGCCTTACTTGCTACACTTCTTGCATTGAAACAAATGCAATTCAGTCCACCAGACCCCCTTTGATTAGCAACCGCACCCTGCCTGCTCTTCCTGAGTCTTACTGGCCCTACTCTCTAGTTCCCCTTTAATTAATTCACCTTTCCTTTTGTTCCCACCCCCTGGCCAAATTAGTTTAAATCTGTCCGTGTAACACCAACAAACATCCTGGCCAGAATATTTATGCCTTTCCAGTTTAGATGCAACCCGTCCTTCTTGTACACATCCCACCTGCCCCTGAGCTTACAATTTTAGCCATGTCCCATAGAGTGGTGAGTATGACACTGGACACCAATACAAATATTCAATAAAGGCACTGTCCTTAACCACTTCCCCCTTCCCTCCAATCATTAGTGATCAATAGAGGGGGCCCTTGCTATTTACTCCCAACACCCATGTTCCCTGGTAGTCTCCTCCCCCTGAGTTCAGGATGCTGAACTAACTGTGGAATTCTTATGAGAGGAACTATTTCAGCACAAAGTTCATCTGGGAACTTTCTAATATATATAGCTCATTGAAACACTGCATCTAGTCACACAGTGAACTTCATTTAATATTCTTTATCTACAACCTTTGTGTAAATGACACTGAGGTGCAAACTATGGTTAGCTCTCCTGTCTGAGTCAGCTGTTTAGAGTCCCACCCTAGCAACACTAGCACATTATTTAGGCTAACGTTCCCAATGCAATGCTGAGGGAATGCAACATTGTTGGACACGATGGCATGATTTTTTCTGCAGAGAGTGTCCCTGGCTTATCCAAAACATTGCCAGAATCCCAAATCTAGACTCCCATCTCAAAACCCAGCCGTGATCACGGGCAGAGAATGGGCAAGAGCTGTACTTGCATCTTCATGTGAACACACATGCAAATATATGGCTTAGGATCAGGAGTAGGCGATTTGGCTTTTGAGCCTATTCAAAAAGATCATGGCTGAGCTGTCTGTAATCTATGAACATATGAACATAAGAACATAAGAAATAGGAGCAGGAGTAGGCCATCTAGCCCTTCGAGCCTGCCCCGCCATTCAATAAGATCATGGCTGATCTGTCGTGGCTCAGTTCCACTTTCCCGCCCTCTCCCCATAACCCTTAATCCCCTTTCCTATCAAAAACCTATCTACCCGCGTCTTAAATATATTTAGCGAGGCAGCCTCCACCACTTCAACGGGCAGAGAATTCCAGAGATTCACCACCCTTTGAGTGAAGAAGTTCCTCCTCAACTCCGTTCTAAACTGCCCCCCCTCTTATCTTGAGGCTGTGCCCTCTAGTCCTACTGTCCTTTCTGAGCAGGAAGAGCCTCTCCACCTCTATCCTATCCATCCCATTCATCATCTTAAACGTCTCAATGAGATCTCCCCTCATTCTTCTAAACTCTAACGAGTACAAGCCTAGTTTATTCAGCCTCTCCTCATAGCTCAACCCCCTCAACTCTGGTATCAGCCTAGTAAACCTCCTCTGCACTCCAAGGCCGAAATATCCTTGCATAAGTGCAGCGACCAAAACTGCACACAGTCCTCCAGCTGCGGCCTCACCAGTGCCCTGTACAATGCACAATGGCCCCTCATTTATCAAGAAACTATCAATCTCTGCCTTGTAGCCTCCTTGTGTCCTCTTCACACCTTACTTTTCTATCTATTTTTGTCTCATCAGCAAATTTAACAACCACACCTTCTGTCCCATTATCTAGGTCATTTATCTAAATTGTAAAAAGCTGAGGTCCCAGAACTGACTCCTATGGCACACCACTTTTAACATTCTGCCAATCAAAAAAAGACACATTTATGGCTACCCTATGTTTCCTGTTAGCTAGCCAATCCTCTGCCTGTGCCAACATGTTACCAGCAGTTAAAGTGCAGCCGTATTCAGTCAAATCCAATTTTGGCAAGTAGGAAAATGTCTAAATGTCTAAAATTAGAGGAGTTCTTTGCAAAGGTAAGGTACCCTCTTTAGTAGCATCATTTATTTGGTCTATTTTCAGTGCCCTTCTCCACCTGTCGGAGTTACTTTGATTCTTTCAAATTCTAAATACGTTTGACCTGGTTCCTTCCTTAGGTTTCTAAACTTCCATTATGTAGCCAAGATGTAGAGTTGCCGGCATTGGACAGGGGTAGGCACAGCAAGTAGTCTCACAGCACCAAATTAAAGTAAAGCAGGTTTATTTGGTAGCACAAGCTTTTGGAGCCCTGCCCCTTCATCAGGTGAATGAAGAGTTGGGTTTACAAACAGGGCATATATAGATATAAACTCAATTACAAGATAATGGTTGTAATGCAAATCTGAACAGGTAATCAAGTCTTCAACTTGTGCTTAAACCTCACTCCACTTACATTGCAGACAATGTGAGTGGAGAGAGGTTTAAACACAAGTTAAAGAGGTGGGGATTGTCTCAAGCCAAGAATGTTAGTGAGATTTTGCAAGTCCAGGCAAGTCATGGGGATTACAGATAGTGTGACATGAACCCAAGATCCCGGTTGAGGCAGTCCTCATGTGTGCAGAACTTGGTGCAGAGGCAGCCTGCATGCAAGGGCAGCCTGACCCAGGAGGGTGGGGAGGCCCACTGCCACTATGCAGGTGATTGATGTTTGGGGAGGGGAGCCTGCTGCCACTCTACAGGCATTTGGTGGAGAGGGGATGGCATTTTGGGTAGTGTGAATCTTGTGATAGGCCACAGACCACCATGATTGCTGTGCGGGGGGGTGTAGTTGGGGAGGTTTGCCATGTTCAGGCTGCCTGCAGAACCCTAACGGCTCTCTCTGTGTCTGTCAGACCTCTGCTATTTCTATTGTGCATGTGCAGGCACAATGGTCTATGCGTGCGCAATAGCACCTTCTGCAGGCTGACTAATGATTTAAGCACCGCCCACTGCCTATAGCAGCTAGAAATGGTCTAACTGTGTTTTTTATATACTATATGCACATGATTGGGCAGCAAAACTCACCGAAAACACAGATCTGCAAATCCTCTAATTTCAAGCTGGCTTAGAATCATTCTCGTAAAATTTCGCCCTATATCTCTGGAAATTTAAATGCTGCACTCTCACTGAAATTATCTGTCTTCCCCATCCTTTCAGGTAAAATCAACTGCCGCTTGTTCACCTACTCCAAAAGATTTGGTTTAATTATCCATTGTAAACCATTCTGTGCGACCCCTTCCATACACAAGAAACTGTTAACCACTGAAAGAGCCATTTTTCACAAGGCATTCCACATTTAAATAACCGACTACAACACCTGAAAGAAAGCAGCATTTCCCCACACTTACTGCCGTTAAGTCCGATAATTCCAAGCCAAACAAGGAAATATTTGTTTTAACACTAGCAAAGACCCTAATTTTTGTAAAGGTGCTGGATCAAAACCCCAAGGTATAATATGAAGCCAGACTAGACCGCAATAAATGTAAGAATAGGTAATTCCATTGATGAATTAGGGATCTTTTATAGTAAAACAAACTTTTTTTTAATATCAGTTTAACTCTAACTCCAACAAATGTAGCAGTTTAACTATTAACAGTTGAACAATATTAAAAGTGAAAGGAAACAGCTTTAATTTCTAAGTTATTGCTGTTTCAGTTTGAAATAAGCAACATTACTCTTTTAGACTTACAATGCCACTTTATTTACAATTAGCACCCATAAATATACTTGCTATAATGAGTGTAGACAATCTCAAAGCTTTCAGAGAGAATGAGTTCCAGCATCTTGCAGCAAACCTGTCTTCAAGCAATTCCCAACCAGAAATGAAAAGCTGTTTCTCTGCCACAGACCTAGCTCCTCCCATAACCACATCATATAGCAATAGCACATAATCATCACAATGTCCATAAAAAGTAGATAAACTCAATGGAACTGTCAAGAGATTTAAATGTCCTGGCCTTTTTTTTTGAAAAAGTAGCCTGCAGGTTTAAAAACGTGCTTGTAATATCACATTGTTTGTCGACATAAGCCAGAGGGCGATCATTATAGAGTTTGCGCTGCATGACTGATTTCACAATCTATCATTACTGCAATGCAATATGTGATTAGAGAGCCGACTACAACAATAATCTCAGCAAGGTTAGCTGTAAGAGCAATTGTGACAATGAAAGTCAAGCATGCTGGGATTTTTGGTCACATTATAATCAAAAACAGATGCAGGACTTAAAGTTGCTGCAAGCTGTGACCTGGCCTGTGAGCTGTGACCTAACACTTCCAGTGTTGACCAAATGAGGATAGTTGTTTGGACCAAGCAAGACATGTCAGAGCCATACTCACATATGGGTTAAGGCTATGTGACCTATATGCAATTTGAACTTAGCATTATGGAGCTGATTGTGAGTAATATCAAACAATGTTTCCAGTTATACCATGGCTGATGGGCAAGGAACTTTCTGGAAGATTGGGACAGTTGAGGATAAAGACATGTGTTTCAGCTCTTTGTCTTCAGCAAGAACACAGAGATTAACCATTGCAAGTGTGCCCTAAAAGAACATCTTCAGAGATAACAAAGAACAATATGACATTCTGGATACATGATGTGGAGATGCCAGCGTTGGATTGGAGTAAACACAGTAAGATGTCGCACAACACCAGGTTAAAGTCCAACAGTTTTATTTGGTAGCAAAAGTCACTAGCTTTCGGGCCTCTGACCCTTCGTCAGGTGAGTGAAGAGTTTTGCTCTGTTTGTGATCAGAACTCTCCACTTATCTGATGAAGGGTCAAAGGCCTGAAAGCTTTTGCTACCAAATAAACCTGTTGGACTTTAACCTGGTGTTGTGAGACTTCCTATTCTGGATACATGATACGCCGTGGCTGTGAGCCTCGACAACTTAGCCCAGTCTCAGAGGACTAATGCTGAGAGTCTCCAAAGCCTGGCTCCCCCAACGAAAGCTGTAGTGGAGGGGCACCAGAACTTGGCCTAGTTTCAAAGGGCAGGGGCTGAGGGATCACAGACCATGGGCATTTGGATCTTTCGTCAGAGCCCAGAGACGCTGGAACTTTTGGAGCTCAGTCCAGCTAGCCTGGTCTATGGAATATCCCCAGAGCCTTTAGGCACCCCAAGGGAGGAAGAAGGGCTCGATCCCATGCCGGGGCCTTCCAGCCAGGAGATCCCAGCTGTCCCAAAACCTTCCGAATCCCCCCCTTCCTCACACCGGGGCATCTCAGGGACAGCTAGATGAACATGGTGGTACAGAAAACAGTGCCATCCAGAAGGCAGCGGGGGTCCTCCAGGTCCCAGCCATCCAGCGTACATCTGCCAAGGGCATCACAGACAACAGGGCGTGCATCACAGCTGGACAGTCCACCTCAGACATACATCCTGGGGAAGAACCTAGAAGAAGGAGTAGGCCACACAAAGTTAGAAAGTTGTAGGTTCACTAAGACGACAGAGGCGACGGTCACCACTAGTCAGGGTTTCTTCGTCACTAATATTAAGAGCACAATAAACTTTTATTTGCACCTCACAGCTGTGACTAATATGTCTTTGATTCTCCCCCACAGAGCTGAGTGGTCCCCTTCCCATGCACAGAGGTGCTGTTTGTTGTGCCTTGCAAGACTCAGCCACATGTTACAGACTGCCTGCCCTACATTCTCCAACACCCACCAGGCTCTTGGTGCAAAGTGCCCCCCACTGCCATACACACCCCCTCCCCCTCCTCTGATTACCCAACAAACTCGTATCTCCAACACTTACTGCTACGTGGGCCAGGGTGGCAGCATGCATTTGGAGAACAGGTAGGAGTCAGACTTGAGTGGCATCAGGGGCAGGATCCAATGTGCACAACAGGAAGTCGCCATCATCCTCCAGCCTTCAACCAAGGCTCGCTACCATTGTTAGCCCAGGCCCATTAACAGGTTAGGATACTTCTTGAGGACAGGATGGTGGGATGAGAGAGCCTGGGGACGGGTGATGTGATTTGGGGGCCCAGTTCGGTTTGGAGAGGTAATGGTGGTTGCACTTGCTCCTGGAGTGTGGTTAATGTGTTTTGGTTGCAGCCCCTTCTCTGAACAGCACCAGCTAGGTGAAGCGGGCTGTGATTAAGGCAACCCTCGGTGCCCTTCCTTGCCGACACCTGCCATTGCCACACACCTTCCATCCTCAGGCTCTTCCATATGGCACAATGCCCACCTCTACCCTCTCTGCTCCTAATCCTCCTCTTCCTGCTCGAGCTGGTCTCTCTATTGCTGGGCTATGTCGTGCAGAATGCAGCAAATTATGATTATGCGTGAAGCCTGCATAGGGTCATATTGGTGGGCCCCCCCCCAAGTGGCCTAAGCAGTTGAACCACATTTTAAGCAGGCCGATGCACCGCTCTATGATGGACCGGGTGGCAGCATGGGCCTCATTGTCACAGGTCTCCGCCTCGGTCTCAGGCCTCTGCACAGGTATCATTATCCATGACCTTAGTGGGCAACCCTTGTTGCCAAGTAGCCATTCCAGCAGCCTGGGCTAGTCTTCAAAGTGGCCAGGGGTGTCCAACTACCCGAGGACAAAGCTATCACAGGCACTTTCTGAATGGCATCGGCCTGCATGATTCGCATCAAATGGTCACACACAAACTGCACGTTCAGGGAGTAGGACCTTTTTCTGTTGACAAATGGCTGCAGTGCTCCATCTGTGGCCCAAAAGGCGATGTGTGTCCCGTCCACTACTCCCTGTACCTTCAGTATCCCTGCAATGACTGCTAAAACCTAAAACTCAGGCTTCCTGCTGTGCATGGCCCACATCAAAGTTTATGTACTGTCCTGTCTGGGCATACAAGGCATCTGTGACCTGCTGCACACATCTCTGCATGGAGGCCTGGGAGATCTGACGTTGTCACTGGGTGCCTGAAATGGCCTGATGCAAAATGTTAAGGGCAGCTGTCACCTGAACTTCCACAGGGAGCGGGTGCCGGATGAGTGAGCACCTCACATAGATGCTGCATCATTCTCTTGGAGAACCACAGCCGGTGACAGCACATCATCTCCATGGGAGCCTCAAAGGAATTCCAGGGTATGTACCTCCTTGTCTTCTGTGCTCTCCGCTTTCTGTGCACTCTTTCGGGAGATTGCTCACCCACCTCCTGGCCCTCAGCAGCAGTTCCTTGCCCTCTTTCCTGAGGGACTGGTATTGACTGGTCCTGCTGTGGTCTCCTGACACCCTCCACCTCCTGAGCTGCCTCCTCCTCCTCACCTGTCACCATAACAGCCAGTTCCAAATCCATCAGTCTAAGATCCACCTGCACAGTGGGGTTTAGAAAGAGCAAAGAATGAGAGATTAATGTCATTGGCTGCACAGACCCAACACCATCCTAATCCGCCACTTGAGCCAGTTCCCTCACTTGTGGGTGCACAATCCATGGTGCTATGCATGATCTGATTAGGTTGCATGAAATTCCCATCATGACAAATTCTGGGCACAGATTATTCAGGTTGGTGTGCAGCTTTGGGCACTGTGCACACTTGAGCCATTGTAGTGTAATCGGTCGGATCTCAAACAATGATGAGACAGAGTACTGGGATGAGAGAGAATTTGGTGAACTGGTGCAACAATAATCTCTCCTTTAATGTCAACAAAACGGAGGAGATTGTCACCAACTTCAGGAAGCATAAAGGAGAACATGCCCCTTTCTACATCAATGGAGATGAAGTAGAAAGGGTCAAGAGCTTCAAGTTTTTAGGTGTCCACACCACCAATAACCTGTCCTAGTCCCACCATGCCAACACTATAGTTAAGAAAGCCCACCAACGCCTCTACTTTCTCGAGAAGACTAAGGAAATTTGGCATGTCAGCTATGACTCTTGCTAACTTTTACAGGTGCACCATAGAAAGCATTCTTCCTGGTTGTATCAGAGCTCAGTATGGCTCCTGCTCTGCCCAAGACCGCAAGGAACTACAAAATATCATGAATGTAGCCCAATCCATTACGCGAACCAGGCTCCTATCCATTGACTCTGTCTACACTTCCCGCTGCCTTAGCAAAGCAGCCAGCATAATTAAGGACTCCATGCAGCCGTAAGATTCTCTCTTTCACCTTCTTCCATTGGGAAAAAGATACAAAGGTCTGGTGGAGGGTGGCATTGCTAGGTAAGGAAAAAGTTACAGCAGTGCTCAGGCAGGACAGATTAGAGGGTTTGTCTACCAAGGCCATATGGATAGAGCTGAGAAACAGGAAAGGTATACCACGTTAATGGGGTTGTATTATAAACCACACAATAGTCAGCGAGAATTGGAGGAGCATATCTGCCAAGAAGTAGCAGACAACTGCAGGAAACATACAGTTGTGATAGTAGGGGATTTTAATTTTCCACATATAGATTGGGACTCCCATACTGTTAAAGAGATGGGTTAGAGTTTGTAAAATGTGTTCAGGAAAATTTTCTAAATCAATATATAGAGATACCAACTAGGGAGGATGCAATATTAGATCTCCTATTAGGAAATGAGTTAGGACAAGTGACAGAAGTGTGTGTAGGGGAACACTTTGGTTCCAGTGATCATAACGCCATTAGTTTCAACTTGATCATGGATAAAGATAGATCTGGTCCTCGGGCTGAGGTTCTCAATTGGAAAAAGACCAAATTTGAAGAAATGAGAAAGGACCTAAAAAGCGTGGATTGGGACAGGCTGGTCTCTGGCAAGGATATGATTGGTAAGTGGGAGGCCTTCCAGGAGAAATTTTGAGAGTGCAGAGTTTGTATGTTCCTGTCAGGATTAAAGGCAAAGTAAATAAGAATAAGGAACCTTAGTTTTTGAGGGTTATTGGAACTCTGATAAAGAAGAGAGATGTATGACATGTATAGGCAACAGGGAACAAACAAGCTGCTTGAGGAATATAAAAAGTACAAGAAACTACTTAAAAAAGAAATCAGGAGGGCTAAAAGAAGACATGAGGTTTCTTTGGCAGTCAAGGTGAAGGATAATCCTAAGAGCTTCTACAGGTATATTAAGAGCAAAAGGATGGTAAGGGATTAAAAATGGTCCTCTTGAAGATCAGAGTGGACGACTACGTATGGAACCAAAAGAAATGGAGGAGATATTAAATGGGGTTTTTTGCATCCTATTTACTAAGGAAACTGGCATGGAGTCTATGGAAATAAGGCAAACAAGTAGGGAGGTCATGGAACCTATACACATTAAAGGGTAGGAGGTCTTGCTGTCTTGAGGCAAATAAGAGTAGGTAAATCACTAGGACCAGACAAGGTATTCCTTCGGACTTTGAAGGAGACTAGTGTTGAAATTGCAGGGGCCCTGGCAGATATTTTTAAAATGTTGGCATCCATGGGTGAGGTGCCGGATGATTGGAGGATAGCTCATGTTGTTCTGTTGTTTAAAAAAGGCTCAAAAAGTAATCCGGGAAATTATAGGCCGATAAATTTGACGTCAGTAGTAGGTAAGTTATTGGAAGGAGTACTAAGAGATAGGATCTACAAATATTTGGATAGACAGTAACTTATTAGGGAGAGTCAACATGGCTTTGTACATGGTAGGTCATGTTTAACCAATCTATTAGATTTTTTCGAGGAGGTTACCAGGAAAGTGGATGAAGGGAAGGCAGTGGATGTTGTCTACATGGACTTCAGTAAGGCCTTTGACAAGGTCCTGCGTGGGAGGTTAGTTAGGAAGGTTCAGTCACTAGGTATACATGGAGAGGTAGTAAATTGGATTGGACATTGGCAAAATGGAAGAAGCCAGAGAGTGGTAGTGGAGGATTGCTTCTCTGAGTGGAGGCCTGTGACGAGTGGTGTGCCACAGGCATCAGTGCTGGGTCCATTGTTATTTGTCATCTATATCAATGATCTGGATGATAATGTGGTAAATTGGATCAGCCAATTTGCTGATGATACACAGATTGGAGGTGTAGTGAAGAGTGAGGAAGGTTTTCAAAGTTTGCAGAAGGATTTGGACCAGCTAGAAAAATGGGCTGAAAAATGGCAGATGAAGTTTAATGCAGACATGTGTGAGGTATTGCACTTTGGAAGGACAAACCAAGGTAGAACATACAAGGTAAATGGTAGGACACTGAAGAGTGCGGTAGAACAGAGGGATCTGGAAATACGGATACATAATTCCCTAAAAGAGGCGTTACAGGTAGATAGTGTCGTAAAGAGTGCTCTTGATACATTGGTCTTTACAAATCAAAGTATTGAGTATGAGAGTTGGAATGTTACAGTAAGGTTGTATAAGACATTGGTAAGGCTGAATTTAGAGTATTGTGTGCAGTTTTGGTCACCTAATTACAGGAAGGATATTAATAAGGTTGAAAGAGTGCAGAGAAAGTTTACAAGGATATTGCCGGGACTTGAGAAACTGAGTTACAGAGAAAGGTTGAATAGGTTAGGACTTTATTCCCTGGAGCGTAGAAGAATGAGGGGAGATTTGATAGAGGTGAATAAAATTATAATGGGTATAGATAGAGTGAATGCAAGCAGGCTTTTTCCACTGAGGCTCAGGGAGAAAAAAACTAGAGGACATGAATTAAGGATAAGGGGGAAAAGTTTAAAGGGTGTATTGGGGGAGTGGGGGGCTTCTTCACACCGAGCGTGGTGGGAGTGTGGAATGAGCTGCCAGATGAAGTGGTGAATGCGGGCTCACTTTTAACATTTAAGAAAAACTTGCACAGGTACATGGATGAGAGGGGTGTGGAGGGATATGGTCCAGGTCAGTGGGACAATGCAGAAAAATGGTTCGGCACAGCCAAGGGCCAAAGTGCCTGTGTCTGTGCTGTAATGTTCTATGGTTCTATGATTCTGAGGTCACGTACAAACTGACTCAAAAACAGCTTCTTCCCTGCTGCTGTCAGACTTTTGCATTAAGTTGATCTTTCCCTACACTCTAGTTATGACTGTAATACTACATTTTGTAATCTCTCGCTTCTTTCTCTATGAACGGTATGTTTTGTCTGTATAGTGTGCAAGAAACAATGCTTTGCACTGTACATTGATACATGTGACAATAATAAATCAAATCAAAAACCATTGCCATGTGTGCAACTGCATCTGTTACAGGCATGTGTTGCTGGTCAGTGTCACGGGACCGGGACAGACTGCTAATCATCATTAGATGGGTGCCGGTGACAGCAGATTCCATGAAGTCTGTGTCTGAAGCTCAGCACCCTGGCCTGGAAAACCAGCTGCTTGATATGGTTAGGCCTCAGTCAGCACATGCTGCATTCCTCCCTCCACTCCAACTCCCCAGGCAACCCCAGCACTGAGTGCAGTCCCTGACCATACTCTGCAGCAGGACTGCACAGTATGCTGAAGGGGAAGGTTCAGTAGGACTTCTTCAGGGCCCCACCCCCACATAGCTACAGCAGTGCCCCCAAGGGAAAGGCTGAGCAGCACTCATTCAGGGTTCCTCCCCCACAGAGCGCAGAGCAAATAGAAGCGCCCCCCCCCACCCCTGCAGTATCACTAGTCCACAGGCCAGCACCTGGAGACAGCCAGGAGGAAGTCCACAGCAAGCACCTCCAGGGCCTGCCTGCAACATCCCCACCTGCTAGCTTCAGGTCCACAGCACTTACCTCCTCACGCCTGCTCAACGCTGCCATGCCAGGCTGAAATCTTTATTTACCAACTCTGATTTGTGTCAAAGTGACATCACAACAAAGAGGTGGGAAATGCTACGTGGGTGGAGATTGCCATGTCGATCCCGATAATGGCATGCTAAACTATGGTAAGTGATCCAAATTAACGGTAGGCCGGTTTTCAGCACAGTCCCAAAGGTGCCTTTTTTTTAAGTTGGGAGATGCACATGGGTCGTAAACACTCATGGAGATCACGCGCAATGGCCGACATGCACATCTCCTGGTCTGACCCACCAAAAAATTAGTGAATCAGAATGGAAGGATCGCCCGCGTGATGTTTTATTAAACAGTCAGTGAAGTGTTTGCTGTCAGTTTGGAGAGATCAGTGGGTTATTCTGTTAATCTATATCACTGTCCAATGGCAGTATTAGGGGAGTCATATTAACTTAGAGACAGGTTATCCTAGATTTGTTGTACACAAAGTCATGAGTTTATTCTCATATTAAATACAAATTAAAAATGATCTGCAACGCCCAAATCATAACATTTTATTACATTTTCTTCCTCTCTCATCCTCTTTGTACATTGCTGGCAATGTTTGCATGCTTATTATTCTTCATCTGTAAAGGTAGCCAGTGAGGATTGGGAGGCTATTTCTCTGTGGAGGCATCATGTGTACGACTGACGTTTCAGCAATTTCAGGCTGGGGACATTGTTCTTTTTTTAAAACTCATCCTCAGCCAATGGCACTGAGGTCAATTGGATGTCCCTACCACCACCCTGCTGAGACCAGTTTCTGGGGAACAGCTTTTTTGAAAGGAGGATTTTTTGAAAAGGTGCTATCTGTTAACTTACCATCATAAGGACCAATAAGAAATTGGCAAATCTCGATGAAAAACATATTCTGTTTCTATTTGCATTTTAAGTAAAAGAAGACCAGTTTTATGGGAGTGAGCCATGTTGCTGAATCCAAATGATATTTGCAACAAACTGTTGAGCCATCTCAGATGCAGGACTCTGAATTGTCTTCACCTTTCTCTCCCTTTGATTTATAACAAACACTTCCTAGAATAGTAATGAATGACAGAAACAAAGTCAACTAGCCCTGAGTTTCAAGTGGATCAAAGACGGTGTGATTTTGCGATGTTGTATTTATGGTTTGATGAAAGAATTAATAAGGTCACTGAGCTGCTCATGTATCACATGTTGCTGTAAAATGCCTCTAGAGTTGGAAATTAACAGCTTTCTTGTTATGCCAGGAAATCATCTGAGTCAGACAGAGGGATGGTGGAACTTCTTAGAGTCAATTAATGCAGCCACAGAGGCTGACTTGGACAATCAGGACAAACTGTGCAAGATGTATTCATTCCGAGTGCTAGCTTCAGCCAGAGCCAATCCAGACAAGGAAGCGATGGTGCATTTCAACACAACTGATGTGCAGGTTTGGTTGATTGGCAGTGCTAAATTGCCCCTTATTGCCCCAAGGTATAGTCAGGGGGATTAACAGGGTGAATACGTGGGGTTAGGGGGTAAGCCTGGGTGTGAATTAGTGCAGATTTTATGGACTAAATGGCCTCTTTCTGCACTGTAGGAATTCTATGCAATAGGGATCTAAGGCCTGATTTTAATCCTCCGTGCCCTGAACTAACAGTGTGAACAAGAACAAAGAACACTACAGCACAGGAACAGGCCCTTCAGCCCTCCAGCCTGCGCCGATCATGCTACCCTATCGAGACCAACCGTTTATATCCTTCCATTCCTGTCTGTTCATGTACCTGTCGAGATAGGTCTTAAATGTCGCTAACATATCTGCCTCAACCATCTCACTTGCAGTGCACTCCAGACCCCCACCACTCTCTGTGTAAATAACTTAACCCACACATCTCCACTGAACCTTTGCCCCCTTACCTTGAACTTGTGCCTCTTGCAATTGTCATTTCTGCCCTGGGAATAAACTTCCTACTGTTCACCCTATCTATACTGCTCATAATTTTATAAACTCCTGTCAGATCACCCCCCAGCCTCTGTCTTTCCAGGAAGAACAATCCCAGTTTATTCAATCTCTCCTCATAATTAATACCTTGCATACCAGGCAACATTCTGGTAAACCTTTCCTTCATTCTCTCCAAAGCTTCCACGTCCTTCTGGTAGTGTGGTCACCAGATTGGACACAGTATTCTAAATGTGGCCTCGCCAATGTTTTCTATAACTGCAACATAATTTGCCAACTTTTATACTCGATGCCTCGTCTGATTAAGGCAAGCATGGCATATGCTTCCATCATCACCTTTTCCTCCTGTGCTGCCACTTTTAAGGATCTATGGACCTGTATGTGCAGATCTCTCTGTATGCCTATGCTCCTGATGATTCTGCCATTTATTTTAGAATTCCCACCTAAACTGGATCTACCAAAATGCATCAACTCGCATTTGGGTATGGGTGGGGAAAGTTGCTGATGAGTTCCATACTGTCCCCACCTCTCTAAACCCTCCATTCACACTGCTTTCCCTTGTATGAATAAATATACAGATGTATTCTCCAGAGGAATGAGGAGCCTAACTTAGTTATGACCACACAATGTCATCTAGACATGCGTACCATTTTAGCTTTTGGTCTGACTAAGCCTGTATAAAGTCTCCATTAAATGGGAAGATACCTCTGTTGTTTGTAGTATATATAAATAAACTGGAGGAAAATGTAGGTGATCTGACTAGTAAGTTTGTGGATAACACAAAGCTTGGTGGAGTTTATGATAGTACTGGGGATTGTCAGAGGATACAACAGGATATAGATAAATTGGAGACTTGGGCAGAGAAATGGCAAAGTTTACATGTGAATTATACTGTAAATGGCAGAACCCTTAGGAACATTAACACATAGCAAGATCTGAGCATTCATGTCCACAGTTCCCTAAAAGTGGCAACGCAAGAGGCCAAGGTGATGAAGAAGGCATATGGCATGCTTGCTTTCATCGGCCAGGCATTGAATACAAGAGTTGACAAATCATGTTGCAACTATATAAAACTTTGGTTGGGTCACATCTGGGGTACTGTGTGCAGTTCTATTTGCCACACTATCAGAAGGTCATGGAAGCTTTCAGAGAGTGAAAAGAAGGTTCACCAGGATGTTGCTTGCCAAGGGCATTGGCTATGAGGAGAGTTGGAAACAACTAAGATTGTTTTCACTGCAAAGACGGACATTGAGGGAGAATGGATAGAAGTTTACAAAATGATGAGATGCATTGACAGAGTGGATAGTCAGAGGTTTTTTCCCAAGGTGGAAGTATCAATTACAATGGGGTACAGGTTCAAAGTGAGAGAGGAAAAAGAGATGTGCGGGGGAGGTTATTCATGCAGAGTGTCATAGGTGCCTGGGACGCACTGCCAGAGGTGGCGGTGGAAGCAGGCACATTGGCAATATTTAAGGCACATCTGGATGGTACATAAATAGGAAGGGAATAGAGGGACGTGGACCGAGTAAGGGAAGAAGGTTTTTTTAGTTTAGCTCAGGCTTCATGATTTGTATAGGTCAAAGAGCCTTTTCTTATGCTGTGCTGTGCTTTGTTCCCACAAGCACTCCCAGCATAACAGAATTGCTATAGTGCAGCAGAAGGCCATTCAGCCCAACGTGTCTGCACTGGCTTTCTAAATGAGCATCATAACTTAGTGCCATTCTACTGTCACATCAACATCATTATTCTCATTAACCCTTTGTTATATCTTCAAGAAACTCCAGTGTTAGTTAAATACAGTTTTCCCTTAAGAAAGCTACGCTGGCTCTTCCTAATCAACCCAAATTTTCCATGTGATTGTGAAATCTGTCATGAATAATTGTTTCTAGAAGCTGCTCTGCCACTGAGGTTAAATTAACTGATCTATAATTGTTGGGGTTAGATACAGAGTAAAGCTCCCTTTATAACGTCCCAATCAAACACTGCCAGGACAGGAACAGCAAGGACTTAGATACAGAGTAAAGCTTCCTCTACTCTCTCCCCATCAAACACTCCAAGGACAGGTCCTACATGGGGTTAGATACAGAGTAATGCTCCCACTATACTGTCCCCATCAAATACTCCCAAGACAGGTACAGCAGTGTTAGATACTAGATATCACTTTCACAATGCATCAATTAATGAATGACTCAATCTGTAATTGAGTAATTGACAGAGGAACTTGGTCAGAAGGCCAACAGAGTCCTTTACATCATACCATGTGCTATACATAATACATCCTCTGAAATAGGCAGTTGGTATTTACACTTTCTTGATAGATAGTACAACATTCTCTCAGTGCAGCAGCAAAATGTTAACATGGTTAATGTCCTCAAATTTTGTAATAAAGATTGGAGAGAGGTCATATCCATAAACTGACTGCAAAAGCTTCTATAGATATGCAAAGAGAAAAAGACTGGTGAAGACAAACACAGTTAGAATCAGATGAATTCAAAATGGGCAACAAAGACATGGCAGACCAGCTGAAAAAACACTTTCAATCCGTCCTCACTAAGAAGGACACAAATAACCTTCCAGAAATACTAGGATCAGAGCACCTAGAATGAAGGAGGAACTGAAGGATATCATTATTAGACAGGAAATTGTACAGGGGAAATTGCTGGGATTAAAACTCTATAAGCCCCCAGGGCCTGATGCTCTGCATCCCAGAGTACTTAAAGAAGTGGACCTAGAAACAATGGACGCATTGGTGATCATTTTACAGCATTCTATAGGTTCTGGAAGAGTTCTAATGGATTGGAGAATAGCTAATGTAACTGCACTTTTTAAAAAAAGGAGGAAGAGAGGAAACAGGGAATTATAGCCCTGTTAACCTAACATCAATCAGCGAAAATGCTGGAGTCAATTATTATGGATGTAATAACTGAGTATTTAGAAAATGGTGACAGGATTGGCACAAGTCAGCATGGATTCACTGAAGGGAAATCGTGCTTGACAAATCTTCTGGAATTTTTTGAGGACGTGACCAGCAGGATGGACAAGGGTGAACAAGTGGATGTTGTGTTTTTGGACTTTCAAAAGACTTTTGACAAAATCTCACATGAGAGATTAGTGAGCAAAATTACAGCTCATGATATTGGGGGTAATGTATTGATATACATAGAGAACTGGTTGACAGACAGGAAGCAGAGAGTGGGAATAAATGGGTCCTTTTCAAAGTGACAGGCAGTGACTAGTTGGGTAGAGTAGGATTCAGTGCTGGGACCCCAGCTATTCACAAGATATATTAATGATTTGGATGAAGGAATTGAATGCAATATCTTCAAATTTGCGGTCAACACTAAGCTGGGTGGCGGTGTGTGCTGTGAGGAGGATAGAAAGAGGTTGCAGGGTGACTTGGGCAGGCTGACTGAGAGGGCAGATACTTGGCAAATGCAATATAATGTGGATAAATGTGAGGTTACCACTTTGGTGGCAAAATAAGAAGGAAATTTATCTGAATGGTGGCAATTTATGAAAAGGGAAAGTGCGACATGTCCTGGGTGTCTTGGTGGAACATTTGCTGAAGGTTGGCATCGAGGTACAGCAAGTGGTGAGGAAAGTTAATTGCATGCTAACCTTCTTAGGAAGAGGATTTGAATATAGGGGTGTTTTTCTGCAGTTATACAGTGCTTTGAGAGGGCACACCTTGAGTATTGTGTGCAATTTTGGTCTCCTAGTCTAAGGAATTCTTGCTGTTGAGGGAGTCCAGCAAAGGTTCACCAGACTAATCCTGGAATGGCAGGACTGACACATGAAGAAAGATTGGATCGACTGGGCTTGTATTTATTGCAATTTAAAGAATGAGAGGAAATCTCACAGAAACATATAAAACCTTGATGGGACTGGACAAACTAGATGCAAGAAGTATGTTCCCAATGTTTGGGAAGTCCAGAACTAGGGGTCACAGTCTAAGAATAAGGGGTAAGCCATTCAGGACTGAGATAAGGAAGAACATTTTTACTCAGGAAGAATTGTGAACCTGTGGAATTCTGTACCACAGGAAGTTTTGGGCCAGTTTGTCAGATATTTTCAAAAGGGAGCTGAATGTGGCCTTTGTGGCTAAAGGGATCAAGGGATATGGAGAGTGGGATCTCAAAAGTGCATGATCAGCTATAATCATATTGAATGCTCATGAAGACTCAAAATGCCGAATGGCTATTCCTGCACCTATTTTCTATGTTTCTATTCTGTCTCACAGGTGAAAGTGATGCCACTGTGTTCAAACTGACAAACATTGAGGAACAAACAGCAGAAAAATAGTGCAAATGTTCTGGAGCACATACCAAGAAAAAGTTCATAGAATCATAGAACCCTACAGTGCAGAAAGAGGCCCTTCAGCCCATCGAGTCTGCACCAAACACAATCCCACCCAGGCCCTACCCCCATATCCTACCCACTAATCCCTCTAGCCTACGCATCCCAGGACACTAAGGGGCAATTTTTTAGCATGGCCAATCAACCTAACCTGCACATCTTTGGACTGTGGAAGGAAACTGGAGTACCCGGAGGAAACCCACGCAGACATGAGGAGAATGTGCACGTGAACAATCAACCTAACCTGCACATCTTTGGATTGACAAGATGTTAATAAAAGGCCCCATTGCCTCAATGTAAAAGATAGCTTGGTATAATTCTGAAGAGGATTAGGTCTTTTCTTCCTACTATACTGGCCAATATTTAGCCCTCAGGTAACATCAGTAAAACAGATTATCTGGTCATTATTTCATTATGTGGAGATGCTGGCATTGGACTGGGGTAAACACAATAAGAATCTCACAACACCAGATTAAAGTCCAACAGGTTTATTTGGTATCACAAGACTGTAGCTTTCGGAGCACTGACCCTTTGTCAGGTGAGTGGGAGTTCTGTTCACAAACAGGGCATATAAAGACAAAATCAATTTACAAAATAATGGTCGGAATGCGAGTCTTTACAGGTAATCAACTCTTAAAGGTAAAGACAATGTGAGTGGAGAGAGGGTTAAGCATAGGTTAAAGAGATGCGTATTGTCTCCAACCAGGGCAGTTAGTGAGATTTTGCAAGCCCAGGCAAGTCATCGGTGTTACAGATAGTGTGACAGGAACCCAAGATCCCAGTTGAGGCCGTCCTCATGTGTGTGGAACTTGACTACCAATCTCTGTTCAGTGACTCTATGCTGTCATGTGTCATGAATCATGTAAATAGGACTGTAGACAGGGCTTTAAACTAATTCGGGGGGGGAGGGTGCAAGGGTAGGTGACATTACAGGGTCTAAAGTTAAGGAGAGGGTACAGGTAAGGGAAGAGGCTGAGGATGTCCCAGTAATAGAGGGAGTAGGGGGGGTGAGTATGGTTGGTGGCATTCGGGCAAATAGGGTCCAGGTGAAGGCTGGGATGAAGGCACTTTATCTAAATGCACGAAGCATTCGGAATAAAGTGGATGAGCTGGTGGCGCAGATCAGCACAAATGGATACGATCTGGTGGCCATTACAGAGACGTGGCTGCAAGGTGACAGGGACTGGGAGCTGAATGTCCAGGGGTATCAAGTGTTTAGGAAGGATAGGCAGGAGGAAAAAGGGGAGGGCGTAGCTCTGCTGATTAAGGATAGCATCAGGGTGGTAGCAAGGGATGATATAGGAACCAAAGAGCAGAACGTGGAATCGTTGTGGGTGGAGATTAGGAACAGCAAAGGGAGGAAGACGCTGGTGGGTGTCGTCTATAGGCCCCCGAATAATGATCTGGAGTGCAGCGTGCAGGAATGGGATGGCGATAATTATGGGGGATTTCAATCCACATATTGATTGGTCGACCCATGTCGGACGCGGTGGGCTCGAGGAGGAGTTCTTGGAATGCTGCCGGGATAGTTTCCTCGAACAGTGTGTGTTGGAGCCGACGAGGGAGCGAGCTATCTTGGATCTGGTGTTATGTAATGAGGCAGGTAGAATTAGGGACCTTGTGGTGAAGGATCCTCTTGGGGAGCGTGATCATTGTATGGTGGAGTTCCTGGTGCAGATAGAGGAGGAGAAAGTAGGTTCCTGGACACGCGTCCTTTGTTGGAACAGAGGGGAGTACAGTAGGATGAGAGAAGAATTGGCGAATGTGGACTGGGGGAGCACGTTGGAAGGTAGGTCTGCTGAGGAACAGTGGAGAATCTTTAAGGAGATCTTTCTTGGTGCTCAGCAGAAATTTATTCTGATGGTTAAAAAGGACCGTAGAAGGAGAGGTAATAGAACATAGAACATAGAACATAGAACATTACAGCGCAGAACAGGCCCTTCGGCCCACGATGTTGCGCCGACCAGTTACAAAAACAATGACCCACTAGCCTATACCAATCCCTTCTCGTCCATAAACCTATCCATAGATCTCTTAAACGCCCCCAAACTAGGCGCATTTACAACTGCAGCAGGCAGGGCATTCCAATCCCTCACCACCCGCTGGGTAAAGAACCTACCCCTGACATCCGTCCTGTAGCTACCCCCCCTTAATTTAAAGCCATGCCCCCTCGTGCTAGCTTTCTCCATCCGAGGAAAAAGGTTATCACTATCCACCCTATCTAAACCTCTAATCATCTTATATGTTTCAATAAGATCCCCTCTTAGCCGCCTTCTTTCCAACGAAAACAACCCTAAATCCCTCAGTCTCTCCTCATAGGACCTCCCCACCATACCAGGCAACATCCTAGTAAACCTCCTCTGCACCCTCTCCAAAGCCTCCACATCCTTCTTGTAATGTGGGGACCAGAACTGCACACAGTACTCCAAGTGCGGCCGCACCAGAGTAGTGTACAGTGTAATAAGCTGTGGATAACGAAGGAGGTGAAGGAAAGTGTTAAATTAAAAGCGGAGGCGTTTAGAGTAGCTAAGAGTAGTGGGCAAGAAGAGGATTGGGAGAGGTTTAAATGTCAACAAAGATTGACAAAGAAGTTGATAAAGAAGGGTAGGAGAAACTATGAAGCTGGGCTAGCGCTTAATATAAAAAAGGATAGCAAGAGTTTTTATAAATATATAAAAAGAGGCTGGCTAGGGTGAACGTTGGACCCTTAGAGGATGAGAAGGAGGACTTAGTGGTAGGGGATGGGGAAATGGCTGAGGTCTTGAATAACTTTTTTGTTTCTGTCTTCACGGAGGAGGACGTGAATAATTTGACGGGTGTTAGCGATGGAAAGGTGGTAGGACTGGCGGGTCTTAATGACATTACTGTTACTAGAGAGGCGGTGCTCGACAGACTGGAGGGACTGATTGTGGACAAGTCCCCAGGACCGGATGGAATGCATCCAAGGGTTCTGAAAGAAATGGTGGAGGTGATAGTGGATGCCTTGGTGGTTATTTTCCAAACGTTGCTGGATTCCGGGGAAGTGCCGGAAGATTGGAAAACGGCTAATGTTACGCTGTTGTTTAAGAAGGGTGGCAGGCAAAAGACAGGGAATTATAGGCCCGTTAGTTTAACGTCTGTTGTAGGTAAAATGTTAGAATCCGTCATCAAGGAGGAAATAGCGAGGCATCTTGAGGGGACTTGCTTGATAGAGCAGACGCAGCACGGTTTCGTTAAGGGGAAGTCGTGTCTGACAAATTTATTGGAGTTCTATGAGGATGTGTCTCGGGCAGTGGATAGAGGAGAGCCGGTGGATGTGGTCTTCCTTGATTTTCAGAAGGCGTTTGACAAGGTGCCTCACAAGAGGTTATTGCAGAAGGTAAGGGGGCATGGAGTTGGGGGTAGGGTGTTAGCGTGGCTAGAGGATTGGTTGTCAAATAGGAGGCAGAGAGTGGGGGTCAATGGGTGCTATTTGGATTGGCGGTTGGTGACTAGTGGAGTGCCCCAGGGGTCGGTGCTGGGGCCTCAGCTATTTACCATTTATATAGATGATCTGGAGGAGGGAACCGAGTGTATGTATGGTGTCGAAATTTGCTGATGACACCAAGATTGGTGGAACGGCAAATTGTGCAGAGGGTGTGGAGAGTCTGCAGAAGGATCTAGATAGGCTGGGCGAATGGGCCAGGAACTGGCAAATGGAATTTAATGTTGGCAAGTGCGAGGTGGTCCACTTTGGTAGGAATAATGGTAGGAAGGACTATTACTTACGTGGCGAAAATCTGCAGCAGGCGACGGTGCAGAGGGACCTTGGGGTCCTTGTGCATGAGTCGCAAAAACTCAGCCTGCAGGTGCAGCAGGTGGCCAGGAAGACGAATGGGATGCTGGCCTTCATAGCGAGGGGGATTGAATATAAAAGTAGGGAGGTCTTGCTGCAGCTGTATAGGGCATTGGTGAGGCCGCAGCTGGAGTACTGTGTGCAGTTTTGGTCGCCGCACTTACGCAAGGATATTTTGGCCTTGGAGGGAGTGCAGAGGAGGTTTACTAGGCTGATACTGGAGTTGAGGGGGTTGAGCTATGAGGAGAGGCTGAATAAACTGGGCTTGTACTCGTCAGAGTTTAGAAGAATGAGGGGAGATCTCATTGAGACGTATAAGATGATGAATGGGATGGATAGGATAGAGGTGGAGAGACTCTTCCCGCTCAGAAAGGACAGTAGGACTAGGGGGCACAGCCTCAAGGTAAAGGGGGGGGGCGGTTTAGAACGGAGTTGAGGTGGAATTTCTTCACTCAAAGGGTGGTGAATCTCTGGAATTCTCTGCCCGCTGAAGTGGTGGAGGCTGCCTCGCTAAATATTTTTAAGACGCGGGTTGATAGGTTTTTGATAAGTGAGGGGATTAAGGGTTATGGGGAGAGGGCGGTAATGTGGAACTGAGCCACGACAGATCAGCCATGATCTTATTGAATGGTGGGGCAGGCTCGAAGGGCTAGATGGCCTACTCCTGCTCCTATTTCTTATGTTCTTATGAAGGCTGCCTTGGAGAACGCTTGCCCAAAGATCCGAGGCCAAATCCCTGTGACCGCTGAAGTGTTCCCCAACAGGAAGAGAACACTCTTGCCTGGTGATTGTTGAGTGGTGTGCATTTGTATGGTCTCCCCAATGTACCATGCCCCAGGACGTCCTTTCCTGCAGTGCATCAGGTAGACAATGTTGGTCAAGTTGCAAGTGTATGGCGTACCTGGTGGTTGGTGTTCTCATGTGAGATGATGGCACCCGTGTCGATGATCCAGCATTATTTCATTGCCAGCTGTGAAACCCTGTTGTGTGCTAATTGGCTGCCATGTTTCCTATATTACAGCAGTGATGACATTTCAAAAACACTTCATTGGTGGTAAAATGTTTTGGCACAAACAATATGATTTAAAATTCTTTCTCAGTTGATTTCATCCTGGGAAGATGTCACATTTTCCTTTCTCTGCTTAATTAATCTGGTCTACCTGCTGAAACGTGCCATAAATACAGTGAATCATTTTCTATTACTGTTCAATTTGCCATCCCTTTGCAGAATGAATCCATTGTTTTATCATGGCATAGTGCTTTACCACCTAACTTGGAACACAGTAATGTGCTATATCTGAACGGCCATCCATTTAAAAGTCAAATTATTGTCGGTTTTGAGGGCACTTGGAGATTAATTGTTGTTGTTGAGTACTTTAAGTTTCTCCATGTTATGTGAAACCAGCTGGAAATCTCTTCATTTAGAACTTTAACCATTTTAAATTGTGATGTCTGTAGTCTGACTGACACATGCTAGATACAAAACATTGATATATATTATATGTACAAATGATCTAGAAGCATACAAAGGATGCAAACGATGGGGCGGCATGGTAGCACAGTGGTTAGCACTGCTGCTTCATAGCTCCAGAGATCTGGGTTCAATTCCCAGCTTGGTCACTGTCTGTGTGGAATTTGCACATTCTCCCCATGTCTGGGTGGGTTTCCTCCAGGTGCTCCGGTTTCCTCCCACAGTCCAAAGATATGTGGGTTAGGTCGATTGGCTGTGCTTAAAAGTTGCCCCTTAGTGTTCTGAGATGTGTAGGTTAGAGGGATTAGCTGGGAAATATGTAGAGAACAGGTGGGATTATGGTCAGTGCAGACTCGATGGGCCAAATGGCCTCTTTCTGCACTGTAGGGTTTCAATGATTTCTACTTAATAATAGCATTTTATTATCAAAAGATTATTAAACTATATAAAAGATCTATATGAATTGTGGCCAAACGGGCCACCTAAAATGGTGATTTATAAAGCACTCTGGGACAATTGAGCAAGAACTAAAACAACAGGTTGCAGTTTAAGACAGAGATACACAGGCTGCGACTCAGACAACTGACTATATAGGAAATAGGTAATCCCAAAGACAATGGACACTCTCAAGTCAAACATACTTGCTTAATAGACAAAGGGGAGCCTTAACCCCTTACTGGGGAGGGACAGAGGTCTGTGACCGATGTGCCTCCAGCACCTACAGATATGGCCGTTGGGTACACATCCAGAGATTGGACTCTTATCGATCAGGGTGATCAAGCCCTGATCGATTGATTGCCAAGAATCAGGAGACCGCCCCAAAAGGACACAAAACCAAGAAGGGATAAAAGGTACTGCATAACAGAAAAAGCTCTCTCTCTCTGACCCCACAAACGAACTACAATAATAGTGACCGTCGTCAGCAACAACCAGCACGAGGAGAGCTACCGCGAAGAAAGGAAGACCAGAACCAGAGTGCCAGACCAGACCAAAGGATCAGAGTACACAGAGGACGACCGAGACCAACACACAGATAAAGGCCAATATCTGCCTGGGTACTTGCCAGTCACGCAAAGTTAAGTCAACGTTTAGTATCGGATTTGAACTTTAGTATTTTCTGTAAGATAACTTATTGTTGGTTGGGTGGGGATTATTGATTGTGCATTTTAAATAAATATTGGTTGTACTAACAAGAAGCCTACTCGCAATTCTTTGTCCATCATATGAGTTAAAATAGACTATGCAACAGGCACACCAATTGGCAACTCTGGTGGGACATCGACAAGAAGTAACATTGTTGCTCCAATATCCCACAAAATTTATACTGAAGGATTATTTAAAACTCAGGGCCAACAGTGTAAACACTTTTATTGGACAAATAGCTACTTACAGGAAATTGTTTATTGTGCATGCATTGTTAATAACAAGGAGAACAGGGTAAACGCTGTAGGTTTATATAAGAATCTGGGTAATTTTCAAACCCAGTATGACAGAGCCTACCAAGACGCCTAGCTGCTGTCTTGACCAAAGGTGAAGCCGAGCGGACAGTAGCACAATTGGAAGCTAAGTGCGCTGATCTGCAGGTGGCAATAAAAGCACTACATCAAGCCAGTAAAGAACAGAAGACAGGCAACTGCTGACCACTCCAAATGCCAATGAGAAATTTCACAGCTGGAATTCCTATTATCGGTTCAAAATGGATTTATGTGTACCTTCGGGACATTCGAGGAAGAGGAGATAGAGAATGAGGAATGGAGAGAGTTAAAGGAGAATGCTAAACTTTACATTACGCAAACCGAAGATTGGGGTCCACCACTATCTTTCCCAGGGGAAGTCATACCCACCCGCGCCTCCAGATCCTCCTCCAGTACCGATGCATCCAGTGACGACTGAACATCAGGTAGGAGATTTCAGGGCCCAGCTGTTACATATATGACCCCGTTTACAGTGGCAAAATTGGCCGAAATCACAAATAAAATCACAACTTTTGAGCCATTGGCTGATCCACACAGTTCCTTTGAGGATGTTAGGCAGCAGAAGGTAATGCATGGGCTAGATGAAAAGGAAGAAGTGTAGCTGATGGTCATGTGCTTAAGCAAGTCTGTACAGTCTGCCCTGCCTGCCCCTCAAAATGTCATGAACAAAATTAAGGAAGCGATATTGACCGCACTGTCAGGTTTAATAAAGGGGATCCTGCAGACGGGTTAAATAAATGTAAACAGAGGAAAGGGGAACATCCCACTGCATTTGCCAGTCATTTGTGGATCCACTTCATGAGTGAGTGCCATTATGTGTGTGAGATAGAAAGAGATATCCACTGCAGCTGTATGCACACACAAACAGCAGGCATTTATCTCAAAGGTATAAGTTGTCACAGTCTCAGATGACTGTAGATTGCTCTCTTTTGTGGGAGAACTGACTGATGGTGATTTAACTTGAAGGCCATCGCATCTTGGATGAGGGGCAAGGTTGAGAAGGCAGAACCTTTGTGAATAACCTCAGCCCGTACATGAATTGATCCCATGTCGTTGCCATTGCTCTGCATCGGTAACCAGATTTCCAGCCAACTGAGCTAGGAACCTGCGCTCAATTTCAGCCTTGGGTGACTGTCAGTATGGAGTTTGCACATTTTCCCCCATGGGTTTTCTTCAGGTGCTCCGGTTTCCTCCAACATCTAAAGATGTGTAGGTTAGGTGGATTGGCCATGCTAAATTGCTCCTTGGTATCAGGTAAATACATGGGATTACGAGGATAGGGCCTAGGTGGTTGCATTGTCGGGGTAGGCTCGATGGACCAAATGGCCTCCTTCTGCACTGTTGAAATTCTATGAATAGCGAGGGAGGTATTCCTGGTGTCATGATCAATGTCTATCCTTCAGTCAAAATCACTAAAAACATCTTTCTCCTCATTCAGTATCATAACCTAAGAGGGCACTGGCAACCATGGACCTCCACTGGAGTGGCCCATAACTATGCCTGGCAAAGCACCAAAAAACTACACAAGTTTTTTCTCACATCACTTTTGTTTTTTTTGTAAATTGTTATAAATCTAAGTCCTCTCATTCTTCATCCCTATACAGATAGGAACAGTTTCTCCTGTCTGCTCTGTTGTGGCTCCCCCCCCCGCCATGATTTTGAATATCTCTATAAAATCTGCTCTTTGCCATCTTCTCCCCAAGCTGAACAGTTCCAATTTCTTTTTTCTCTCCTCATGATGGATTCCTGGAACCATCCTTGTAAACCTCTTCTGCACTCTCTCCAATGCATTCACATCCTCCTGCTTATCTGGTGTTTAGGACTGTACACAATATTAACAAATCCCAGAATACTGTATGCTTTATTAAATGTTCTCTCCACATGTCCTGCCACCTTCAACAATATGTGCACACGTACACCCAGGTTCCTATGTTTCCACACCTCCCCCCGCGCGCCCCTCCCCGCCTTTAAAAGTTTTCCTTTTTTTATATATTGTCATTCCATGTTTTTCCTATAGAAATGCATCACCAAACATTTCTCTATGTTGGACTTAATGTGCCATCTCTTTGTCCACTCCATCAACCTGCGTATGTCCTTTTGAAGTTCAATACTGTCCTCATCACAATTTACAGTGTTTCCAAATTTTGAAACTGCAAACTTTGAAACTGTGCCCTGCACACCAAGCTCTGGATTATTAATTGCATCAGGAAAAGCAAGGGGACTAATTCCTGGGGAACACCATTACGTCTGTGGTAGGTAAAATGTTAGAATCCGTCATTAAGGAGGAAATTGCGAGGCATCTTGAAGGGAATTGCTTGATAGAGCAGACGCAGCACGGTTTCATTAAAGGGAAGTCGTGTCTGACAAATTTACTGGAGTTCTATAAGGATGTGTCTAGGGCGGTGGATAGAGGAGAGCCGGTGGATGTGGTCTTTCTGGATTTTCAGAAGGCGTTTGACAAAGTACCTCATAAGAGGTTATTGCAGAAGGTCGGGGGACATGGAGTTGGGGGTAGGGTGTTAGCGTGGATAGAGGATTGGTTGTCAAATAGGAGGCAGAGAGTGGGGGTCAACGGGTGCTATTCGGATTGGCGGATGGTGACTAGTGGAGTGCCCCAGGGGTCGGTGCTGGGGCCTCAGCTTTTTACCATTTATATAGATGATCTGGAGGAGGGAACCGAGTGTAGGGTGTCGAAATTTGCGGATGACACCAAGATTGGGGGAACGGCAAATTGTGCGGAGGGTGTGGAGAGTCTGCAGAAGGATCTAGATAGGCTGGGCGAATGGGCCAGGAAATGGCAAATGGAATTTAATGTTGGCAAGTGTGAGGTGGTCCACTTTGGTAGGAAGAATGGTAGGAAGGACTATTACTTACGTGGCGAAAAACTGCAGCAGGCGACGGTGCAGAGGGACCTCGGGGTCCTTGTGCATGAGTCGCAAAAACCCAGCTTGCAGGTGCAGCATGTGGTCAGGAAGGCGAATGGGATGCTGGCCTTCATAGCGAAGGGGATTGAATATAAAAGTAGGGAGGTCTTGCTGTGGCTGTATAGGGCATTGGTGAGGCCGCAGCTGGAGTACTGTGTGCAGTTTTGGGCGCCGCACCTGCGCAAAGATAGTTTGGCCTTGGAGGGAGTGCAGAGGAGGTTTACTAGGCTGATACCGGAGTTGAGGGGGTTGAGCTATGAGGAGAGGCTGAATAAACTAGGCTTGTACTCGTTGGAGTTTAGAAGAATGAGGGGAGATCTCATTGAGACATATAAGATGATGAATGGGATGGATAGGATAGAGGTGGAGAGACTCTTCCCGCTCAAAAAAGACAGTAGGACTAGGGGGCACAGCCTCAAGATAAAGGGGGGGTGTTTTAGAACGGAGTTGAGGAGGAACTTCTTCACTCAAAGGGTGGTGAATCTCTGGAATTCTCTGCCCGTTGAAGTGGTGGAGGCTGCCTCGCTAAGTATTTTCAAGAAGCGGGTTGATGGGTTTTTGATAAGAGAGGGGATTAAGGGTTATGGGGAGAGGGCCGGAAAGTGGAACTGAGCCACGACAGATCAGCCATGATCTTATTGAATGGTGGGGCAGGCTCGAAGGGCCAGATGGCCTACTCCTGCTCCTATTTCTTATGTTCTTATGTTCTTTCTTAATTTATGGGGAATTAGATCAGGCTAGATTAAATTTTTATGAAGATGTAACTAGTGTGGTAGACAGGGGGGAACCGGTGGATGTGGTGTTTTTAGATTTCCAAAAGGCGTTTGATAAGGTGCCTCACAAAAGGTTGCTGCAGAAGGTTAGGGTACATGGAGTTGGGGGTAAAGTGTTAGCATGGATAGAGGATTGGCTATCTAACAGGAAACAGAGAGTTGGAATCAATGGATGTTTTTCTGGTTGGCAGTTGGTGACTAGTGGAGTGCCACAGGGATCAGTGCTGGGGCCTCAACTGTTTATCATATACATAGACAACCTGGAGGAGGGGGCTGAGTGTAGGGTAACAAAACTTGCTGATGACACGAAGATGACTGAAAAAGAGAATTGCGTGGAGGACGCGGAAAGTCTGCAGAGGGATCTGGATAGGATGAGTGAGTGGGCGAGGACCTGGCAGATGGAGTAAAACATTAGCAAATGTGAGGTTATCCACTTTGGAAGAAATAATAATAGGATGGAATATTATTTAAATGGTGAAAAGTTGCAGCATGCTACTGTGCAGAGGGACCTGGGGTCCTTATGCACGAATCGCAAAAACCCAGTCTGCAGGTGCAGCAGGTGATCAAGAAGGCGAATCGAATGTTGGCCTTTATCATGAGGGGGATAGGATATAAAAACAGGGAGATCTTGCTGCAACTGTACAGGGCACTGGTGAGGCTGCAACTGGAGTATTGTGTGCAGTTATGGTCCCCTTATTTGCGAAAGGATATATTGGCCTTGGAGGGAGTACAGAGAAGATTCACCAGGCTGATACCGGAGATGAGGGGGTTAGCTTATGAGGAGAGATTGAATAGACTTTGCCTATATTTGTTGAAGTTTAGAAGGCTGAGGGGGGATCTTATAGAGACTTACAAGATAATGAAGGGGCTAGACAGGGTAGAGGTAGAGAGATTCTTTCCGCTTAGAAAGGAAACCAGAACTAGAGGGTACAGCCTCAGAATAAGGGGGTAGTCAGTTTAGAGTTGAGGAGGAACTTCTTCTCTCAGAGGGTAGTGAATCTCTGGAATTCTCTGCCCATTGAAGCGGTGGAAGCTACCTCGTTGAATATGTTTAAGTCACAGGTAGATAGATTTCTGATTGACAAAGGAATTAAGAGTTATGGGGAGCAGGCAGGTAAGAGGAACTAATCCACTTCAGATTAGCCATGATCTTATTGAATGGCGGGGCAGGCTCGAAGACCTACTCCTGCTCCTATTTCTTATGTAAATGAGACTGATTCATCCAATTGGGCTAGGACATTAGTCTCGCACACCACAGAGGAGGGCAAGAAAGCCTGCACTAATTTTGACCCTGCAGAGACCACACACACAATGAAGCATGGGTTCTCTGATTGTTAGCTCAAGTCTGGGAACAGGAAGTTTAGAAAGTCCTGGTCAGAAAGGGAGGCGAGAATGCTTCCAATGAGGGCTAGCCAGGGTCCAGTATGGAGGAACGAGGGTAGAGGGGATCCCCAACAACAGAGAGGTACAGCTCCACCTTAGACAGCAGCCCCGGGGAGAGATAGAGGGGCATGTTTTAATTGCAGTCAGCCAGGACACTTAGCCTGAGCTTGTAGAAGACCTCCCACCACCTATACATGGTCCCCGAGACAAGCAGGACCACTGGCTCCATTATTAGGCCAGCTCCTAGAACTTCACACACTCAACTGCGCAGCAATCTCACCATTATAACTGAAGCAGGAAAGTTGTTTGTCAGTGGTCTGAACTTCAACACAGTCGAGTAATCTCTGGAAGATGTTTTCTCCAAGTACGGGCAGATCTCTGAGGTGAAAGTGATTAAAGACAAAGTCACCATGATGTCCTGCTGTTTCAGCTTCATCACTTTTGAAAACCCAGACGATGCCAGGCGATGAATGGAAAATCCCTCGATGGGCACCAGATCCGGGTTGGTCATGCCAAGAAAAGGTCTGGAAGTGGCTGCGGATATAATGGAGGTAGCTATAGCGGCAGCTACAGTGGTTGCAGGAGAGGAGCACGAGGTGGCTATTGGGATAGTGACAGGAAAGATGGCTATAATGGCGGAGGCCGGTATGATACGGAAGCCTGGGATAGCTGTTCGGATGGGTACAAGAGCCAAGGTGGATACTACTACAGTGATGGTTATGGAGGCCGCTCATATAGGGACCATGACTGATCAAAGCAAGAGAAGCATTTCTACCAGTTTCAGGATCAATCTCCCACCTTGTTCCTCAAATGGCTCTGGGAATCGAAGAGAGCAGCATCTGATGAAATTTGATTTGCCTATGTTAAAATACTAGAAGACCATTTTCACCATGATTAATCTTGTTAATTCGGTTAACTTGTTATGAGGATTGAACATTTCATTTAAAAAAAAGCCGTGTGGCTTTTAATGAATTTAAATGTCTTCACTTGGGAAATTGACATGGAATGTCTGTGGTGGGATTGAGACCACAAGTTGAATATTGCCAGCAATGTACCCAATTACTTTTGAGTCATTTTCCCTGCCACAGCAAACTTTTCCAGTAACTGATTACAAAACTCTTCGAAAGCAAACCAATGGTCCTTAGTTTTAAAACTCATTTCTTGAAAACTGTATACTGATTTTCAAAAACCAAATGTCATTTGTAATGCTTTCATCAGCTGGCATGGTTCTTTGAACAGAATGTTGCCATTTGGGAGTCAAATCTTTTGCCAGTGGATTATCTGAATATCAGCTTCAGGACAGAAAGCAGTGGTGGTGGTGGTTGGGGGGCAGGTGGGGTGGGGGCATGGACAGTTTAAATACACGTATATACATCAGATATTAGACGTGATAACAGCAGAAATTACATTGATCTCCTCAGGACAATAACGGACGATGATAAAAATGCACCTATGATCCACCTCATCGCACTCATCATCAGGATAAGCACACAGGCAACTCCAAGCAAGATGAACTTTTCATATCCCAGTTTTTTGTAGTTTGACACAACGACAAGACGTGGGGTCTGCTCTCAAATTACAGTCCCCTCTAATTCATTGGCAGAATGTTTGCAGAGAACCCACCAGATTGCACTTTGTACTAATGGACAGTTAAAAATCTTATTATTGGAATGTACCTTGGATTTGCGATTGTAAATTTTTTTGAATGTTTGGTTGTTTGTAATTAGCTTATTGTAATGATTTTGTTTTAGAATATGTGGTTATTTGTAATTCATAGTTAACAGCAGAATGTTTGGTATCTGTAGCTTCTGGAATGTAAATATGTTACAGGGATGTCTTATTACTGGGCCTTACTTGACTCTTGAGTGACTGGGGATTCCTGACAGATACTGGTCCTGAGCTTGTGATCCATCACGCTTTGCTTTCAGGATCAAAGGAGGTACTGTGGCCAAATGAGCCACCTAAAATGGCGATTTCTAAAGCACGCTGGGACAACTGGGCAAGAACCAAAACAGCAGGCTGCAGCTTAAAAGACAGAGATACAAAGGCTGCAGCTCAGATGACTGAATACACAGGAAATAGGTCATCCCAAAGACAATGAACACTCTCTGGTCAAACATACTTATTTACCAAAGAGGAGTATTAACCCTTATTTGGGAGGGACATCTGTGACCTATGTGCCTCCAGCACTTACAGGCATGGTCATTGGGTACACACCCAGAGATCGGTGTGGCAGCACATGATTGGACTGTTATTGATCAGGGAGATCAAGCCCTGATCGATTGATTGCCAAGAATCAGGAGACCACCCAAAACGACACAATACCAAGGAGGGATAAAGGGTGCTGCATAACAAAAGAAATTCTCTCTCTCTCGGACCTCAAAAATGAGCTACAACAATGGTGAACGTCACCAGCAATGACCAGCACGAGGAGAACTATCATACCCGAGAAGGAAGGAAGACCAGATCAAAGGACCAGACTATGCAGAGGACGATTGAGACCAGTGCACAGATAAAGGCCAATATCTGCTTGGGTACTTGCCAGTCACGCAAAGTTAAGTCAAGTCTAGTATTGGACTTGAACTTTAGTATTTCCTGTAAGGTAACTTATTACTGGTTGGGTGGGTGATTATTGATTGTGTGTTTTAAATAAATATTGGTTGTACTAACAAGAAGTCTACTCGCAATCCTTTGTCCATTGTATGAGGGTTAAAATAGATTGTGTGACAGGCACAACAAAACCTAAATATAAACCTATAAAAGACCTATATAAAATATTCTGTGCCGTGACTCTCACGGTCTTCCCACCCTTCCAGAACAAGGATAGAGTGCCTCTTGTCCTCACATTTCACTCCATCAGCCTTTGCATGTAAAGCATAATCCTCCTCCATTTCTGCGATCTCCAATGTGATGCCACCACCAAACACATCTTCCCTTCACTCCCTCTGTCAACACTCTGCAGAGACCGTTCCCTCCATGGTAGTCTAGTCCACTCCTCCACTATACCAACACCTCTCCCATCACCCATGGCACCTTCCCATGTAATCGCAGAAGGCATAACATTTGTCCCTTTCCCTCTTCCATGCTTACCATCCAAGGTCCAAAACACTCATTCCAGATTAAGCAGTGTTTCACTCGTATCTTTTTAAATTTGGTCTCTTGCATTCGCAGCTCCTAATACTGTCTCCTCTATATCGAAGGGGAAACCATAACATAGACTGCATGATCACTTTGCTGAACATCCTTGGTCTATGCGCAATCACGACCCTGACCTTCCCATTGCTTGCCATATTAACACAAGGTCCTGCTCTCATGCCCACCTGTCTGTCCTGCTGCAATGTTCCAGTGAAGCTCAATGCAAACTGGAGGAAAAGTATCTCATTTTCTAGCTAAGTACATTACTAGCTTTCCGGTCTCAATGTCAAATTCAACAACTTCAGATGATTAGCTCTATCCCATCTCGACCCCTTTGTTTTCATTTCACTCAATTTTTAACTGTTCTCTACCTTTTTTTGTTTTTATTTTTCTTTCCCCCTATTTTATCTCCCTTTTCTTACCCTTCTCCCCCATTGCTTCCTCTTTCTCTCAATTTTACTTCTCACCCACCCATCTCCCCACACCTTCATCTGTCACAGTTTATCCTCTGATCTCAGGTTCTTTGCCGTTTGGTCATTCACACCTTCTATTCTTTCGAGAGACTGCCATTAGCAGCCTTTCCCCTTGTTTTTGTGGCTATGACTCACCTTTCATTCCCTCGCCGTACAGTATAAATATCTCTCACTTTCTATGCCTTTTAGCTTTGACAAAGGGTCTTTTGGACTCAAACTCTCTTCTTTCTTCTTACAGATGCTGCCAGACCTGCTGAAGTTTTTCAGCATTTTCTCTTTTGATTTCAGATTCCAGTAATTTGCTTTTATATAAAAAACATGCTGAGAGGCTGTTTCCCATGTGGGAGAGTCCACAAACAGCAGGCATAATGTCAGAGTAAGGGGTAGTTCATTTAAGACAGAGATGAGAAGGAGTTTCTTTTCTCAGAGACTAGTAAATCTGTGGTATTCTTTACTACAAAGAGCTGTAGTTGCTGGGTTATTATTATGTTCAAGGCTGAGAGAAAGACAGATTTTTAATCAGTCAGGGAATCAAGGGTTACGAGGGTAAAGTGGGAAAGTGGAGTTGAGGATTATATCAAATCAGTCATGATCTCTTTGATCGAGCACACTCGATGGGCCAAATGGCCTGCTTCTGCTCTTTCTTCTCAAGATCTTAGATCTAATTGCTGCTGGAACTTGAATGTGAGGCCTGTGTATAAATAAACAGGTTTTTTGACTGCACAGTGTGGGAGTAGAGACAGTATGAAGTCTCACAACACCAGGTTAAAGTCCAAAGGGTTTGTTTGGTAGCACAAGCTTTTGAATCGCTGCCCCTTGAAAGGGTGTGCTACCAAATAAACCTGTTGGACTCTAACTTGGTGGTGTGAGACTTCTTACTGCGCCTTCCCCAGTCAGAGGGGAGGAGCAGAGTGGACAAAATGAGGACTGAGTGAAAAAAGGAACCAGTGCTTACTTTTAAATTGGTGCAGGTGGGACCTCCCTGGTATGTTTTTCTAAGTTGTAATTTAAATTAACAGTCCAACTCTAATTTAGAATGTTAAAATTGAAAGCTAGCTAAGAAGACTAGTTTTTCAGTAACTGCCTGGTAGTGGCAGTTATCTGCTAATCAACTAAAAGTGTATTGCCTGAATAAATGTTGAAGGCTAACAGGAGGCTCCTTGGTAGTTGCAATTTGGCTGCAAATCACTCGCCTTCTAGAAAAGCAGTCAGGTTTTGTGACCGCAGGCAACGTGAGCACAGATTAGAGGCAAGAGGTCTGAGCATGATGAAAGACGAGTGCTAAAATAGGAATTTGGTCAGTTGGGAATTTCATGCAGAGAAGGCAGGAAGGAGCTGCTTTTATAACTTCTTCAGTCTCCAATATCTGGTGAATGCTTGAAGGCATTAATTAGGTAAGCAGATGGGTAATTGATTAGTGAGTTTTAGAGATAAGAGTTCAAAAAGCACAAGTGCCTATTTGTGGAGAAGATGGCATTCTGGAGTCCAAAGGGGATGGGCATCAGCCTCTCCAAGAAGGCCACCTTTAGTCCACTGGTCCTATCTAGCACTCAGATGACGGCATTAAGTTTGGCATTCACTTTCACCAGGACAGTCATGTATACCAGCACGCAGCGCTTGGTGACCACGTGAGCCAACAGAGTGTCTATCGTTGCTCCCAGCACCAGCACTGCCGGTCCCCGCTGGAAGCCATACAAACATACAAGTATGTTTAGCAGCTGAGCAGTGTGTAGCCCCAGCTCCAGGGGAAGGAGATGAAGGTGAATGCCAGAGTGAAGAGCAGAATACCCACTCTCAGCTCTTACCTCTCCAGCCACAACAGTAAGTGGCGACAGCTAGCCCACAGCAGCGCGCTGCCCAGTGCTGTCACCAGGGCAATCAGCAGCAGGGGACGGTGCAGGGCTCCAGCCAGGGCATACAGTCCCATGGCCGCCCAACCAGCTGTGACCCCATCCCTAGCTGCCCACTGCCCGTAACCCAGGCCACCAACATCGCCAGAAATGCATTCAGTGTCCTGATGTGACATTGTCCATCCCGCCCCCTGCCTACCGCACACCTGTTTCCATCGGACATCGGAGAGGGTGCAGAGGAGGTTTACTAGGATGTTGCCTGGTATGGTGGGGAGGTCCTATGAGGAGAGACTGAGGGATTTAGGGTTGTTTTCGTTAGAAAGAAGGCGGCTAAGAGGGGATCTTATTGAAACATATAAGATGATTAGAGGTTTAGATAGGGTGGATAGTGATAGCCTTTTTCCTCGGATGGAGAAAGCTAGCACGAGGGGGCATGGCTTTAAATTAAGGGGGGGTAGCTACAGGACGGATGTCAGGGGTAGGTTCTTTACCCAGCGGGTGGTGAGGGATTGGAATGCCCTGCCTACTGCAGTTGTAAATGCGTCTAGTTTGGGAGCGTTTAAGAGATCTCTGGATAGGTTTATGGACGAAAAGGGATTGGTATAGGCTAGTGGGTCATTGTTTTTGTAACTGGTCGGCGCAACATCGTGGGCCGAAGGGCCTGTTCTGCGCTGTAATGTTCTATGTTCTATGTTCTATCTCCCCTCAATCAATGTCACGGGGAGTCCCACATTCTTATTGATTTATTCCCTTGTCAATCACCACCTAACAGGACCTCTCATTTTTATTGGTCTAGTCGGCTGTCAATTATCCTTAATCCTACGGATTATCCAATCATCTATCAATCACCACCCCATGAGACTCTTCCATTTGATTGGTGCACCTATCTGTCAATCCTCAGAATGCTTTATTATGATAGGACAATCAAGGCGCAACTGAAACCACTAATCTGTTTGGTTTGGTCTGTCATTCACCACCCCATTAAATCCCTCATTCTGATTTGCTGGATCATCTGTCAATCATCACCAAGACTTTGAAGCATAGAATCCCTGCAGCTCATAAAGCCATTCAGTCCATTGAGTGTGCATGACTCTCCAAAAGGACATTTTAGCCAGGGCCATCTTCCCCTCCCACTATCCCCATAATCCTACACATTTACCATGGCCAATCCACTAAACTACACATCTTTGGACTGTGGAAGGAAACCCACGCAAACACTGGGAGAATGTGCAAACTCCACGCAGATATCTCTGGCAGAATTGAACCTGGGTCTCTGGAGCTGTGAGACAACTGTTATCACTGTGCTTTTCTTAATTGGTCCACCCTCCTGTCACAGCCTTGCTTTCCATCAAATAAAATAAAATGCAGCAGGGGCTGAAAATCTGAAGTAAAAACAGAAAATTGGTCTGGCAGACTGATCTTTCCCCTCCATCTTGGTCCCTGCTGATTTTTGGTTTCCTCCATCACTGAGTCATTTGTTCTTTGGTTTTACTTGCCTTGAACACTGACCTTTGTTTTCTGAATAACATATTCTGATATCTTACCACTATGCCAGTTTTTGCACTTCTTCAGTCGTTACATCCATGACAACTTCTCCTTTGCTCAGACCTATCTTTGACTTACTCTGCCCCATCCCCCAATTAAACAATTCACTACCATTCTCTCCCTCTTGAGCTCTGAAGGCAAGTCACATAGATTTGTAATGTTATCCTCTCCATAGCTGCTGCCAGGCCCGCTGTGTTTATTACTGCCTTCCACCATTCTGATTGATTCCTGTGACCTGTTGGCTATTGTATATCATAGACTGGCTTTTATCCTTTGTTGAGAAGAAAATCACCAAGCTTTGTTCTGCCCCAAAGTGGGTGAATCCACTCCAACGTGGCAGTGCTTCTCTGCCTCAGTTCACTCAGTAGCTCCTCACTCCAGGGAAGAACAGACAACAGGCCCTCTTTCCCAGCAGAAACCAGAATGTTCCCACTGACAAGAACTGAGAACGCTGGAAAAAGTGAGCTGGTCTGACAGTATCTAAAGGAGTGAAAAAAAGCTTAATGTTTCAAGCCCATTTGATCCTTCATCAAAACCCTGTTCCCTGTGATTCTGACCTACTCACTGCGACCTTTGGGTAACAGTCTGCCTTAGCTGTGATGTCCACCACTGTTGAACAGCCCATCAAATTATTCCCTCTCCTACAGAAGCTCAACCTGTTGAAAAATTATTGCAATTGCTGAACAAATAACAAAATAATTGCAATTGCTGAACAAAATAAAGTCCAAAATTGATTAATGAAACGTGATTGACCTGAAAGATTAACTGTGTTTTTCTCTCCAGAAAGTGTGACCTGCTGAATATTTCCAGCATTTTGGTTTTATTCCATTCATTTCACTTCCTACCATCCTGCTGGTCCCATCCTATAACAATAATGGAATTATGGGCTAATTATAGACATCAGTGAGATCAAGTAAGGAAAAGACCAGTGCTGGAGAGATTTGGGAGACAGAGGTCCAAAGTTAACATACATCCTCCTGACCCACACCTTGTGACTCAAATTACTTTATGCGCAAGTGTTATTTCTAGATAAAGCTATCAACTACAAGTAAGGTGCTGGATGACCAACTTTGGGAAAACTGTTCTTCGTCTGACAGTCAGTATGTGCAGGAAGGGAGAGAAAAATAAAGCAACCTGTTCCATTAGCCCCAAAGGCATGGGATTGTCCTTGTACTGTCACACAAACCTTCAGTATATTAAAGGAACAGCAATTAGTGAAATATATGCAAACCAAGAATGGGGCGGCAGGCTAGATTTACAGGAAATTCTAATTATTTGGAAAGGAATTTGAGATTGGATGAGAACCCAGAATCTGGCTCATTGTTCACTATTATTCAGTTGTTTCTGGCAGCAACAGCAGCAGTAACAATTCAGAGCAGAGATAATTCTCCAGAATGAAGGTTAATTTCCTCACTCAGGTTTTAGAAATGTACGTGCTTTCCTTGTGTATTTGAGAACTTTTGCTTCTAAATGTATTAGAAGTTGGAAAATAAGGCCAGTTGACTGTCAGGAATTATCCAATGTGGCAACTAAGAGTTTGGAAGGTGTTGCAGCAAAGGAATAGTCATGTCAGGCCACTAATGGTGGATGTATATTGGGCAGACTTGTTGGCTCTCCATCCAAGGCCAGTTCCCCATCTGGTGAAAATCACCCCTCTCCGCCCAGAAAACCAGCCTGCCCCCCCCTCCCCGCCCACAGCCTCTCCGCTCAGATCCACCCTTCAGTCTCAGTCCATGCCTTCACATTCTTCCTATAGTTTTGCACCCAGAATTGTACACAATACGCCATCTGAGGCCAAACTATTGACTTATACAAATTCAGCATAACCTCCTTGCTCTTGTACTTTACACCATTATTAATAATGCTTAGGACAGTATATCCTTTTTAATTGCTCTCTCAAGCTGTCCAGACACCCTCAATGATTTATGCACCCAGTTACCTCTGCTCCTGCACCCACTTTAGTATCGTATCCTTCATTTTATGTTGTCTCTCAATGTTCATCCTCTATATAAATCATCTCACATTTCCCTGCATTAAACATCCGCCCATTCCACCAAGTTGCCTTTGTCCTTTTGAAATGAATACTCATTTTGCTCACATTTTACAAGAATAAATTGATAATGAAAAGATTATGTTTCTGAAATTAGATAATTGGATAGAGAACTGTGGCTTCACATTCCATATCTTACATTATGGGATTTCTCCCACTTACTGCAGGTAATGCGTATCTATATGTTCATATACTGACATCCCCACTCAGAACCAGCTAATGTGTACCTGCACCATCATAGAACCATAGAAAAGTTACAGCACAGAAAGTGACCAATAAGCCCATCTTATCCATGCTAGCCCAAAGACATTCAGGGTGCTCTTTCCAATCCCACCTTCCTGCACCTGGCTCATAACCTTGTAGCATACAGCACTTACGGTGCAGATCCAGGTACTTTTAAAGAGTCTAGGATCTATGCCTCCACCACCAGCGTTTGCAGTGAATTTCAGACACCTGCTTTAAAAAGTTCTTCCTTATGTCCTCTCTACACCTTCTGCCACTTGTCTTGAATCCTATGTCCTCTGGTTCCAGAATTCTTCAGCAAGGGAAACAATTTTATCCTTTTGACTAATTTTGTACACCTCATTCAAGTCACCCCGCAGCCTTCTTTGTTTCAAGGAAAACCCCAATTTGTCCAATCTATCCTCATAGTTACTTTTCTAGTCCTGGCAACATCCTTGTAAACCTCCTTTGCACTGTCTCCAAGGTAATTTCATCATTCCTGTAATTTGGTGACCAGAACTGCACACAATACTCCAGTTGTGGCCTCACCAGTGTTTTGTACAATTCCAACATTATATCCTTACTTTTATGTCCTATATCTCTGCCAATGAAGGAAGCATTCCATATACATTCTTTACAACGTTGTCTACTTGAACTGTTGCCTTTAGGGACCTGTTATATTTGTGCACCAAAATCTCTCACTTTATCTACCCCTCTGAGTATATTCCCATTTATTCTCTATAACTGTTTAACCTCCCTAAATGCATTACCCACATTTCTGTCTGTTAAAATCCACCTGCCACTTTACCGCCCACCTCACCAACCCCTCTATATTGTTTTGGAGATTATAGTTATCCTCTGTATTATCCATTACTCGGCCAATCTTGGTATCGTCTGCAAATTTCCCGATCATGCCCCCCATGTTCGTGTCCAAGTAACACAAACAGTGAAGGTCCCAACATCAAACCCTGTGGAACACCATTTGAAACAACTTCTCAGTTGCAAGGGCAGCAATCGACCATTCTCCTTTGATTCCTGTAACTAAGCCAACTTTTGATTTGGTTTGCCATGTTACCCTATATATCATATGCTTTTACTTTTTTGACCAATCCACCATGTGGGACCTTGTCAAACACATGGCTAAAATCCATGTACACAACATCCATTCACTATCTTTATCAACCCTTCTTTTCACTTCCGCGAAGAATTCAATCTAACTTATGAGCCAAGACTTTCCTTTAGCAATCCATGCTGACCATTCAAGGCAAGTCCATGCCTTTCTACATGGCAGTTAATCCTATCTCACAGAATTGATTCTACTAATTTACGCACCACTGGCATAAGACGAACTGACGTATAATTGTTTGGCATTCCCTTCAATCTCTTTTTAAACAATATATTAACATCCCCACTCAGAGTCAGGTAACGTGTACCTGTACCTTCATATACTGACATTCCCACTTACAGCCAGGCAGAATAGCCATTCGCAGTAGAGAGTTTGCTGCAAACAGCTCTTTGAGGATAAAGTGGACAATGCTACACTCATCAGATTATTATTCCGCAATTGGATTAGAGCAGACTATTCTTATTATCCCAAGAAAGGACAACTTCCTCTGACTAGAGTAATAGAACAAAGTTTATTTAAAAGAAAATATCATTTGCATAAAGAGAATGGCACAATTTAACCAAAAGCAAACAGATTGAGATGTTGTACATGAAAGGATGCAAAGAGTTAGAACAGCTGAACCAAACACTGTGCCTTCCTCACAAAATCTCCTGAAGGGCTGCCTGCCACCAGTTTAAGGGTATATGGCTAAGTAACTGGGATACTGCATTGGGAAAATAGTCCCACAATATGAATCAGTGAGCTAGGAGACCTAATCAGTTGTTAAACACTTCTGGCAGGAGTTAAGATTTAGCCACTAAACCTACCTATTAATCTCATTCCTACACTTAATGGTCTTTATACTGAGGAAGTGATTTCAGTGATTTTTACCACAGATCATCAAATATCCCCTTATCAGAAGATGGAAGGATTGTTAAAATAGCACTTTGGAGTCCATCCATGTAGCATTTGGACTTTACTGTGGGAAATCTGCAGGGGACACTGTAAGAAGCCAGTGGTAGGTTTCCATTCCAGCTTATTCATCCAGTACACTTTCTCTCTGTCATTTTTATATCTGACAAACCAGAATTAATAAGGAAACATCAAAGATTGGATTATTGCCAGAGGCAAAGCTCTGTGGCTAAATTATTACAATGAATTCCTGATTTCATGCACACCCCATAGGGAATCATCTAAAGCATCTTAAATACTTAAGGGAGAGAGGGGCTGAGAGTCATTGCTGGGACACTGCTGCATATCTTGCGAAGAATTGATGGGACAATGGATGATGTTAAAGGGTATGAGTACAAACAGGTCATCCATCCATTCTATAATATCCAAGATAAGAGCAGCAAATATGAAGGGGACAAATTAGCCTGAAAAAGAGGGAATGTAATTTGTGTGCTAGCTCTCTGCTTTGGCGCTTAACATATTTGGAGTGAAAGGCTGAAGGTCCAATCTATAAAAGAAAGATTAACTTGGATTTTATTGCAACTCATCACATTGTGCAAAGACATTCCAATGTGTTTCACCTATGATAGATTTTCAAATTCACAAATGAAGAATGGAGGCAAAATCAGAGGGAGTCTGATCTCAGAAACAACTGATAATTGCTCTGAGCCTGTGTAAGGTAAAGCACATTAAGTAATTAACAAAATACCCTGGTTGATTTGTAATATGAAATATAAGAACATATATAAAATCCTGCATTTTACAATTCGAGCTTTGAAGACGAATAGTTGCTTTTAATGTAGACACTGGAGGCTGCTTACTATCGCTGTTTGTTCATGGATATGAATGGGTATGACATCTCTGGGTGGTCTGCAAGTGGGAAATATAGCAAACTGGAATCTAGCTGGAGGAGCATTCATCAGATTTACAACCCCGCCTGGTGGAGATGCCCCAGGTAATAGATCATCATGATAATTTCAAGAATCACTGGGCATAGATGACATCTCACAGCTCAATGTATTACGCTGGCTAAACTATTCAACTAGATCAATTAGCAAACTCCACACAAATAAAGTGATTGATGAAAATTATGGAAATTTTGGAAAAGAATATGCTTTAAGCAGGAGGACACCAGGCTTGGTTTTCCCTTCCTACTTCTCTGGAGTAATACCTTTGAGATAATAGACCCAAGATGTCACCATTCCGTTTCCTGTTGACTGTGGACATGATATAATCAATTTGCCAGTGACAGGGTATTTGGGGACATTTGAAGTTCCCTCAAAGCTGACAATCACAGTATGGGTTTTCTTACCACGTAGTGTCTCAGATGGCTTGCAGACAAACAATGGATTGTCTACTTGGAATGAGAAACTAGTTGGGTGTGAGAAGACATTCTTGAATGGAATGGAAGCGGTACCTCCAGCTCGAATTGTGAAGGGACCCTGAGGTTTGGCAGGCAAACACACTCCATAGAGAGGGATAGTATAGTCCCCACCAACAGCTGAAGTGATGGTGAGAATTGCTCTGGACTCCCCCAGCCTTTGAGGTTCGTAGACAACATCAACTCCAACCTCCGATCCACCTTGTGAGGCTGGTGATGCTAAGATGCTTTTGTCCATAAGGAATTCATTACTATCAACCTAAGGAAGAAACAGCTGAATCAGTTGTATATACAGTAAGAAATCTCACAACACCAAGTTAAAGTCCACTACGTTTATTTAGTAGTACAAACCGTAAGCTTTCAGGGTGCTGCTCCTTCATCAGGTGAGTGGGAGTTCTGTTCACAAACAGGGCATATAAAGACAGAAACTCAATTTACAAAATAATGACATCCCTGGGTGGTCTGCAAGTGGGACATATAGCAAACTGGAATCTAGCTGGAAGAGCACTCATCAGATTTAAAACATGTGTTAGAGATGCCCCAGGTATTAGAATTGCCCAGGCTAGGATCCCCTTGATAATTTCAAGCATCACTGGGCAGAGCTGACATCTCACAGCTCAATGTATTATGTTAGCTAAACTATTCAACAAAATGAATTAGCAAACTCCAAATTTATCAGTCAGTTATCTGTCAGTTACATATATCCAGGATATTGAGAGCTTGGCAAATATATAAGCAATCTGATCGACAAAGTTCCTGACATCAGAAATTCCAATTAAAAAAAACTTAAAAAAGGAACTTTATTTGGCCCATTTTGAAATCATAATTTTATGGAGAATGGAAAACTACCCAAATCTATTCTGCATCATCTTCTTAAAAAAACAATGTGGTCCACATGCAAAACACAGCTGCCTCTATTCTGTCCTAACATCTGTAAGAACATTCCCCCTGAAATGTAGACTTTTCTGAATGAGACTCATGGTCCAAAGTTGATTCATGCAAATTTTTTCATGTTTTTTTTGTTCTGTCCCAAATTCCACTCACAAAGTACCTTTATTCATGATTAGAGCTTTTCGTCACATCAGTGTGGGGTGGTCTAAATGTAGACTGTATAAGAAGGTCATCAGTATGTTGATGTTCTGCAGTACAAGGTCTCTTATTTAAGTAATTCATTCATTACGACTCATATGTAAAATTAACATATTAGTCCAAGGTTATGTGGATTGGCCATGCTGAATTGCCCCTTAGTGTCCAAAGATGTGTAGGTTAGGTGGATTAGCCATGGAAAATGCACAGGATTATGGGGATAGGGTGGGTGGGAGGTGGTGGGCCTGGGCAAGATGAAGAGTTAGTGCAGACTCAATAGGCTGAATGGCCTTCTGCACTTTAACATTAACCTCTCAACAAGGAGGTTCTCTCCTTGTTCCACAGGAGACTGAGGATGGGATAAGACAGGCAGGAAACTGCAGGATGACAGGGAACAATGACTCTGGGCAAGAGAGTGAAGTTTGGTAGGAATGGAAAGGGAGGCAGATGAAGGAGCAGTAGAATGGATGGAAGTGGAGTATAAGTATGGAATGGGGAAAGTGTGGGTGGGAAGGTGAAAGTGAAGGTGAGTAGGAGAGTACTGGAATAATATGGGGGGTGCGGGGAGGTTTCACACAGAGAGTGGTGGGAGTGTGGAATGAGCTGCCAGATGAAGTGGTAAATGTGGGCTCACTTTTAACATTTAAGAAAAACTTGGACAGGTACATGGATGAGAGGGGTGTGGAGGGATATGGTCCAGGTGCAGGTCAGTGGTACTAGGCAGAAAAATCATTCGGCACAGCCAAGAAGGGCCAAAGGACCTGTTTCTGTGCTGTAGTGTTCTATGGTTCTATGGATAGGAAAATGTGAGTATTGATGGGAAGAGTAAGGCTCCACCCAGATGGAAATAAAGAGCTGTGCCAATAAATACAATGCTGGAATCTAAAGAATTCATTTTCCAGATGTACCGGTTCTGATTTGACTCGCTCGATACTGGGGCTAGAGGATTTTGAAAGAGACCAAATATCAGCCCGCCAAGATTTCCCATCCTAAGCTTTGGTTAAATGAGGCTCAAACCTGGGATGTGTACAAATTGCCCCTCATAACCTGCTGCGTCTGCCTTCTTGTTTATTCATTCAAGGGATGTGGGTGTTTCTGGCTCTGCTAGAGTTTACTGCTTAATCATAATTGCTCGAGAAGATAACGATGAGCTGCCTTCCTGAACCATTGCAGCCATGTGGACTAGATACACCCACAATGTCATTAAGGAGGGAGTTCCAGGATTATGACCCAGTGACAGTCAAAGACTGGGGATATTTTTCCAAGTCAGGATAGTGAGATACTTGCAGGGGAACTTGGGTAGTGGTGTTCCCATGCATCTGCTGCGCTTACCCTTTTTGATGATAGAGGTCATGCGTTTGGAGGGTGCTGTCTCAGGAAGTCATCAATGCATCCTGTAGCTAGTACACACTCCTGCCATTGTAAGTCAGTGGTGGAGAGTGGGAATATTTGTGGATGGGGTGCCAATAGAGCAAGTTGCTTTAACCTGGATGGTGCCAAGCTTCTTGAGTGTTGTTGAAGCTGAATTCACCCATGCAAGTGCAGAGTATTCCATTACAGTCCTGAATTTATGCTTTGAAGATGATGTACAGACTTTGGGAAGTCAAGAGGGGCGGCACGGTAGCACAGTGGTTAGCATTGCTGCTTCACAGCTCCAGGGTCCTGGGTTTGATTCCCGACGTGGGTCACTGTCTGTGTGGAGTTTGCACATTCTCCTCGTGTCTGCGTGGGTTTCCACCGGGTGCTCTGGTTTCCTCCCACAGTCCAAAGATGTGCAGGTTAGGTTGATTGGCCATGCTAAGAAATTGCCCCTTAGTGTCCAGGGATGTGTAGGTTAGAGGGATTAGTGGGTATAATATGTATATATTATAATATGTATATATGTAACTCAGCTCTTAGAATCATAGAACCCTACAGTGCAGAAAGAGGCCCTTCGGCCCATTGAGTCTGCACTGAACACAATCCCACCCAGGCCCTACCCCCGGGGGTAGGGCCTGGGTGGGATTGTGTTTGGTGCAGACTCGATGGGCCGAAGGGCCTCTTTCTGCACTGTAGGGTTCTATGATTCTAAGAGCTGAGTTACTCGTCACAGCCCCTGACTTCTCTTATACCCACAGTATTTGTATTGTTAGTCTGGTTTAGTTCTTGGTCAATCGTAATCCCAGGATTGTGGAGTTTCAGTAATGGTAATGCCATAGAACGTCAATGAGTGATGGTTAGATTCTCTCCTGTTGGAGATTGCCTGGCACTTGTGTGGAGCAGGACTGTGAATACAACGGCATGGTGGCACAGTGGTTAGCACTGCTGCCTCACAGCACCAGGGATGCAGGTTCAATTCTGGCTTCAGGTCACTGTCTGTGTGGAACTTGCACATTTTCCCTGTGTCTGCATGGGTTTCCTCTGAGTGCTTCAATTTCTGCCCACAATCCAAAGATGTGCTGGTTAGGTTGATTAGCCATACTAAATTAACCCTTGTATCTGGGGATTTGTAGGGTAAATATGTTGGTTTGTGAGAATAGGGCCTGGGTGAGATTGTGGTCAGTGTAGAGTCGATGGGCGGAATTTGATTCTGCACTGTAGAGATTCTGTGAATAAGAGATATAAGTCTCTGGCTGATAAATGTAGCAAAATCACAAGATATTCTATAAATATATCAATAGGAAGAAGATAATCAGGGAAAGAGTAGGACCTATTATGGACCAAGGGGTAATTTATGTGTGGAGCCAGATAGTAGCGGTAGAGAATTGAACAAAACATTCATGTCCATCTTCACCTAAGGGAATGAGGATGAAGGAATGGAACTCAGGGAGAGAGTTCTGCGAGATTCTTGAGCAAATTGACATAGGGAATGGCAAGGGATTGGAGGTGTGGACTTAAAAATTAACAAATCTCCACATAAACTTTGTCCCAGGCTACTGTGAGAAGCAAGGGAGGAGATGCAGGGCTCTGACCCAAATTTTTAATTCCTCTCTGGCCACATAAGAGGTGCTGGAGCACTAGAGAACAGCTAACATGGTTCCACTATTTAAGGAGGGACGTAGGGCTTAACCAGGCAACTATATATACGTATCATGTTAGTGGCAGGGAAACTATTGGAAAAAATCTGAAGGAGAGAATCTACCTCTACTTGAAGAGGTTGATCAAGAATAGTCAGCATGATTCTGTCAAAAGGAATCATATTGAACAAATTTGATTGAATCTTTTGAGGTGTATAGATGACAAAAGTGCAATTGATGTAGTTTATATAGATTTCAGTAAAGCCTTTGACAAGGTCCTACATGGGAGACTAATAAATAAGGCAAATGCACATGGGATATAAGGTAATTTGATAAAGTGAATTTGTGACTTCTAAGGGGCATCTTGACAAATACATGAATAGGATGGGAAAAGAGGACATGGTCCCTGAAAGGGTAGGGGGTTTTAGTTCAGTTGGGCAGCATGGTAGGTGCAGGCTTGAAGGACTGAAGGCCTGTTCCTGTGCTGAAATTTTCTTTGCTCTTTGAATTCAAAATTGGCTCACTTGTCGGAGACAGAGGGTTATGGCAGCAGACTGCTGGAAGTACCACAAAGATCTGACCTGGGTGCTCTATTATTCATCATTTATATAAACAACATAAATGACTATATGGGGGGTAAGATTAGTAAGTTTGCGGACAACACAAAGATTGGCTGGGTGGTTAACAGTGAGGCTGAGTGTCTTGGGCTACAGGAAGGTATAGATGGAATGATCAAATGGGTAGATAAGTGGCAGATGAAACTTAATCCTGAAAAGTGTGAGGTGATACAGTTTGGAAGGAATAATTTTGCAAGGAAGTTCTGAGGAACAATGGGACCTTGGCGTATTTGTCCACAGACCTCTGAAGGCACAAGGGCATATTAGTGGGGTGGTGAATGGCATTTGGACATTTGCCTTTATCAGTTGAGGCATAGATTACAACAGCAGGGAGATCATGTTAGAGTGTATACAATTTTGGTGATGCCACAGCTGGAGTACTGTGTGTAGTTCTGCTCACCACATTATGTATAGGAAGGATGTGATTGCACTGGAGGGTGTGTGCAGAAGCGATTCACTAGGAGGTTTCCTAGGATGGAACACTCAAGTTATGAAGAGAAGTTGAATAGGCTTTGGTTGTTTTCATTGTAAGAAGTCTCATGACACCAGGTTAAAGTCCAACAAGTTACTTGGTAGAAAATGCCACTAGCTTTTGGGATTTGTCAGGTTTTCATTGGAGCAGAGAAGATTGAGGGGTGACCTGATCATGGTGTACAAGATTATGAAGGGCATGGACAGGGTAGATAGGGAAGAGGTGTTCCCCTTAGTTGAAAGGTCAGTCATGACTGGGCACAAGTTCAAGGTGGGGAGCAAGATGTTTAGGCGGATGTGAGGAAGATATGGTGATGGTCTGGATTGCACTGTCTGGAAGGGTGGTAGAGGTGGGCTGCCTCATATTACCTTTATAAAGTACCTGGAGGAGCACTTAACATGTCATAATAGTTTCCTCCCACAGTCCAAAGATGTGTGGGATGAGTGGGTTGTTCATGCTTAACTGTTCCTTAATGCCAGGGGCTTAGCAGGTAAATATGTGGGGTTATGGGTATATGGCATGGGTGGGATTGTTGTCGGTGCAGGTTCGATGAGTTGAATGGCCTCTTTCTGCACTGTAGGGATTCTATGATAACTCTCAAGGCCATGGGCACACGCTGATAAATGGGATTAGATAGGTTAGGTGCAGTGTCTGTGCAGACTCAATGGGCCAAAGGGCCTCTTCTGCACTGTGTGATTCAGTGACTCTAGTGGGATTGGAGTAGTGAACACAATGAGTGTAATTCTTGGTACGTTGGGGCTGTAGAGAAGATAGAATATTTATCAAAACTGTTATTGGATAATAAAAGGAAAATTAGTGATAAAATTCCTCTTCAACCTTGGAACCTAATGTGATTAAAAGAATGCATTCACATGGACCCTATTGCCATTTCAGAATGGCCTCATTTGCTTGAAAGCCAAACAGTTTTTGAAGTTATAAGATGGGAATTAGTCAGTTTGGTTGAGAATTCTGATTAATTCTAAATACCCAACATGAGGATAATTAGCAACTAATGTTTTAATATGTGGTTTGAGAATAATACAAAATGTTTAGGTAATATATTAATAATGTCTCTAAGAAATGAATTTATAACATCCCAGTAAAATGAAAGATGTTTTATTTGTTGAATGTGAATTAATGTAATTAATGTTGGTTAGTTGAATCTATGTAATTAATGATAAGAGAAAGCTTACACAAGCTTTTTGAGTTGAAAAATGTATCATTTTAATTCAAATGTTATAGAACATAGACCACTACAGCACAGTACAGGCCCTTCAGCTCTCAATGTTGTGCCGAGCTACATCCAATCCCAAGATCAAGCTATCCCCTCCCTATAATTCTGGAGTGCTGCATGTGCTTATCCAATAACCGTTTGAAAGTTCCTAAAGTGTCTGACTCCACTATCACAGCAGGCAGTCTATTCCACACCCCAACCACTCTCTGAGTGAAGAATCTACCTTGGATGTCCCTCCTATATGTCCCACCATGAACCTTACAGTTATGCCCCCTAGTAACAGCTACATCCACCCGAGGAAATAGTCTCTGCACGTCCACTCTATCAATCCCTCTCATCATCTTATAAACCTCTATTAAGTCGCCTCTCAATCTCCTCCACTCCAAAGAGAAAAGCCCCAGCTCCCTCAACCTTTCCTCATAAGACCTACTCCCCAAACCAGGCAGCATCCTGGTAAATCTCCTCTGCACTCTCTCCAATGCTTCCCCATCCTTCTTATAAGGAGGTGACCAGAACTGAACACAATATTCCAAATGTGGTCTCACCAACGTCCAGTATAGTTGCAGCATAAGCCCACGGCTCTTAAACTCAAACCCCCTGTTAATAAACGCTAACACACTATCAGCCTTCTTCACGGCTCTATCCACTTGAGTGGCAACCTTCAGAGATCTTGACCCTGTAATCCGCATTCAAGTTTGTCCTACCAAAATGAATCGCCTCACACTTATCAGGGTTAAACTCCATCTGCCACTTTTTGGCCCAGCTCTGCATCCTATCAATGTCTCTTTGCAGCCTGCAAGAGCCCTCCACCTCATCCACTATTCCACCAATCTTGGTGTCGTCAGCAAATTTACTAACCCACCCTTCAGCCCCTTCTTCCAAGTCGTTGATAAAAATCACAAAAAGCAGAGGACCCAGCACTGACCCCTGTGGTACACCGCTGGTAACTGGCCTCCAGTCTGAAAAATTTCCCTCCACCACCACCCTCTGTCTTCTATGAGACAGCCAGTTACTTATCCAATCGGCCAAATTTCCTTCTATCCCACACATCCTTATCTTCTTCATGAGCCTACCATGGAGAACCTTATCAAATGCCTTACTAAAATCCATGTATACTACATCAACTGCTCTACCTTCATCCACATACTTAGTACCTCCTCAAAGGATTCAATCAAATTCATGAGGCAGGACTTACCCCTCACGAAACCGTGCTGACTATCCCGGATTTAACTGAATCATTCCAAATGGTCATAAATCCTATCTCTCAGGACCCTTTCCATTAACTTACCAACCACCGAAGTAAGACTAACTGGCCTATAATTACCTGGCCAATGTTGCAACTAAAAACCGAATAAAATTCAATATTGCATTCATGAAAGATACCAGCACAAGTCAGGCACAAATTATGCAACAAGGTAAATTGTACCCAAGTATATCCAGGCCAGGGTACATTGCCAAAAGATAAGGTGCCTTCATTTGGTATTAGAACCGGTTTAAACTGGTTAGAAGAATACTGAATCATAAGAGGCCATTTTTGGGAGAGAGCTTCCATAAAACGGAACAAGGATGACAGATCAATGTTTGAAGATGTCAAACTATAATTGATTGAAGGACATGCCATTGTTAGATTGACAGCACAGTGAATGAATGAAATAGATTTTAATTAAATGCTTGGTTATATAAACTGATAACAAAAAGTATAATCATTCTGCTTTTTGGCATGAAATCGGAGCTCTTTTGAGAATGCCTTTATAGCTTATTTGCTGTATAGGTGAAATCAGAGATCTTCTTTATAGCCAAAAGAAATGTGTCTTGTCTTAATTGTATGTTTGTCTGAATATTTTTAATTTGTAATGTTTATGACTCTAACATTTCAATGGTTTAATAAAAACTAGTTTGATTGAAGAATTTCATTGAACTGAATAAATTTTTATTTGCCTTTGTGAAATTAAATGTTTAATGAAAAGATTTAGTCTTTAAATTAATCAGGCCGCCTGGAAGAATTTTCCACAACAGTCAGTTATGCATAGCAAGGTCCACAAACAACAATGTGATAAATTACCAGATGATATGGGGCTGGAATTCACCAACCTCACCTGCAGCTGGGATTCCCTGGTCCTGCTGCAGTGAATGAAGATTTGGTTGAGTGCCAAACTGCCCATTCTCATTGGCAGCGGCAGTGGGGTTTGAATGGCCAGAGAATTGTGGGGATAGATAGAGTGGACATTCAGAGACTATTTCCTTGGGTGGATGTAGCTGTTACTAGGGGGCATAACTATAAGGTTCATGGTGGGAGATACAGGAGGGATATCCAAGGTACGTTCTTTACTCAGAGAGTGGCTGGGGTGTGGAATGGACGGCCTGCTGTGATAGTGGAGTCGGACACTTTAGGAACTTTCAAACGGTTATTGGATAGACACATGGAGCACACCAGAATAATACAGAGTGGGATAGCTTGTTCTTGATTTTGGTCAAAGCTCGGCACAACATTGAGGGCCGAAGGACCTGTACTGTGCTGTACTGTTCTATGTCTATGTCTAGAATTCCAACCTGGATTTAATAATGTTGGTTCTTTGATAAATATTTGGGAGAACTCTCCTACTTTCCTTTGAATTGGTGGCTGTGGGACCTTTTACATTCAATGAGTAAGTAGACAGGACTCATCTGAAAGATAACATGTCTAGCTGTATAGCACTCACTCAAGCTGCATTGGACTGTCAACATGGATTATAAACTCAAATCACTGGAGTGAATCTTGAACACAGTAAAAAGTCTGACAACACCAGGTTTTAGTCCAACCGATTTATTTGATAATACTCACAAGCTTTCGAGGGGACTGCCTCTTCGTCAGGTGAATGGAGAGTTCTGACCTCAGACAGAGCATATAAAGCACAGACAGTTTAGAGATTACTGATTAGAATGCGAATCCTTACACCTAACCTGCTGTTCAAGACCTGAAGTGGCTGACAATGTGAGTGGAAGGAGCACTGATCACAGTTTAAAGAGATGTGTATTGCCTCCAGACAGTACAGTAAGTGAGGTTTTGCAAACCCAGGCAAGTCACGGGGGTTACAGATAGTGGGACATGAACCCAAGATCCCTGTTGAGACCGTCCTCATGTGTGCGGAACTTGGCTATCAGTCTCTGTTCAGCGACTCTGCGCTGTCGTGTGTCGTGAAGGCCGCCTTGGAGAATGCTTACCCGAAGGTCAGAGGCTGAATGCCCGTGACCACTGAAGTATTCGCCAACAGGAAGGGAACAGTCTTGCCTGGTGATTGTCGAGCGATGTTCATTCATCCGTTGTCGTAGCGTCTGCATGGTCTCCCCAATGTACCATGCTTCGGGACATCCTTTCTTGCTTTATATGCTCTGTCTGAGGCCAGAACTCTCCATTCACCTGACGAAGAGGCAGTCCCCTCGAAAGCTTGTATTATCAAATAAATCGGTTGGACTAAAACCTGGTGTTGTCAGACTTTTTACTGTGTTTACGCCAGTCCAACGCCGGCATTCCCACATCGTGAATCTTGAACCCATGACCTTCTGTCTCTCAGCTATTGCTGAAATTATACTACAGCTACTGGCACAGATCAACATTTCTAATGTTTCAGTTGACAGCTTGCCTCATCTGGAACCTACCTTGCACAAATATTCAACTTTCTGGCGAGAGTGATTCAAGAACTTGGCACTGAGAGTCTGGCTTGTACCAAAGGTGGTCCGGAAGTGGAGGGGTTTCTCTGGGCCTGCTACTTTGCCTTTCAGGATCAGGTCATAATGGTAGACCCCTAAGTCATTGCTGTTCAACGTGAGGCGTCCAGTGATTTCACCCACTTTCAGAGGTTGATATTCAAAATTCAGTATACCCTACAGAGGAAAAGCAGCACAATGAAATTTGACAAAAATCCACCAGGAAATCCTACCTTGACTGTTTGAAAAGTTGCATCAGGTTCAGAATTAATGAAAATCTTTGTACAGTCTCTCCCCGACCCCCCCACACCATGTCCCAAGCATGCAACTCTGCTCCATATCAGCACCAATCCCCAGCTACTATTTCTGGGTAGTTGGAACCAGTCTCCTACAAGATTCTCATGTAAATTAGATTGACAACAGTGAAAACAATCTCTGTCATAGTTCTTTCTGTTTTCCATCTCCCTGTTTGGATTTGGATGCAGGAACCATCTCTTAGGCCCCAGCTTCCTGAGTTCAAAGCTAATCAGAGGGACACAGTAATAGAACTGGCTCACAGGCTATTGCTAGTCCTATGTGTGTGTGGAACAAAGCCTCCATTGGCACAAAGTGGATATTTCTTTTCAGGCAGTGACAACTGCTTTCTTCCTCCACCCATAGGAGCCCCCTAATATCCTGCTTAGCAGTGCTTCTCCAGTTTGACACCACATGGCAATGGCTAAGGAATCCATCTCTTCCAGTCCGAATGCCAGAGGGCTTAAACAGTGGATAGGGGGAAGGAGACATCTCTAGGGCAGATGGCAGTTTGCAAGGCATGATTGCATCCATGCTGGAAGATGCAGGCCCTGCTTGTCAAGGTCTGCTGTCCTGTTAAGTATATTTTTCTTGGAATGCAAGATTTTTCTTAAGGTTGCCCTATTTCATTATGGCTGTTTTCTCAAAGTATGTTGGAAATGTTTACCATGGTTTCATTTTTGGCGACCAGACTGTCAGATGTGAAAAAGAAGTCCATGAAGAAATGATCATGTCTGTAGCCACCCTGTTCATCTCCACCTTTTGGCTAGGTGACAACTGAACTCACTCACTCAATAAAATGGATTCACTCACAAACTAAGCTGGATTTGCTCACTCACTAAGTTAGCTGCAGGTCAGCTGGCTAGGGTTTACAATGTTCCTGCAATGAGAGTCAGGTGTTTTGTGGCTCTCTGAAATATTTTCTGACTGTTGCTCCTCTGTTTTTAACTACCATGTTACTGAGGCAAGTGAAAAATTATGATGTAACAATGAAAGCATTATGTTTGTTTTTAGATTGCTCATCATTTTAGCTAGTTTCTTTGTTACTGACTGTTTTCTACATAATCAATACTGGCTGAATCGTTGATGAATTAGATGCTCTAAATGGTGAGAGGCAGCCACACAGTTTAAACTGCTTTGTTTCAGGCAATACTTGCAGTGTGTGAATGCATCATAATACACAAGAACATAGGAAATGGGAACAGGAGTTGACCATTTGCTCCACAAGTCTGCTACACCATGCAATAAGATGGCTGATCTGATAGTGACCTTAACTCCACTTTCCTACTCTCCTCCCCCCATAACCCTTGACATTCTTGTCAATCTGCCTATCACAGCCTTGAACATATTCAGTGATCCAGCCTTGAACATATTCAGTGATCCAACCTCAACTGTTCAGTGGCCTTTGCTCTTCACTGAGAGAAAGAAATCCAAAGATTAAAAACCCTCTGAGAGTTAGGAAATTCCTCCATCTTAAGAAGGAGACCCCTTATTTTTAAACTGTCCCCTGAGTTCTTACCAGGGGAAACATCCTCTCAGCACCAACCCTGTACCAATGCACATAGATCCATCCTTGAGCACAGTGATTGGTCAAGGAATGATATGATTATATTGGCGGCAGTTGTGAGATGGTTCATTCAGCTGATTCTTAACATGGAGGGATTTCTAATGAGGAAAGGATAAATAGGCCTATACTCATTGCAATGCTTTAGAATGAAACATATTGAGGAGTTTGATATGGAAAATGGTCTGAGGATGGGTCCCCTGTGTGCGAGTCCCTCTGAGGATTGTTAATCTTTGCAATTCTTTCCCTCAGTGAACAATGGAGTCTGGGTCATATATTCAAGGCTGAGTTAGACAGATTTTTCATCACCAAGGGAGTCAAGGATTTTGGAGAACAAGAAGGAAAGTAGTTGATCAGCCTTAATCTTACTGAATGGCAGAGCAAGCTCAAGGGGTTAAATGGCTTTTATTTTTGGGCTCGCTGCCCCAACCTTCCGACCCCTTGACCCCCTACCTGATCTCCCAGCTCCCTGTCCAATGGCTTGGCTCCCTACCCTGATCTCCCAGCTCCCTGTCCCAAGGGCCTACTCCCTCCCCTGATCTCCCAGCTCCCTGTCCAATGGCTTGGCTCCCTACCCAGACCTTCTGGTTCTTACCTTAGCCTGTGGTGGGACAATGAGCTGCGCTGGGAGAGAGAGGTCTGGGAGTTTACAATCAGTGATGAATACTGTGGGGATGGTCAATGGGTTCTCGACTACCACAGTCCCGGTAGTGCTCTGGCGGACTGGTGCCACCAACTCAATGGTGCCATGTAAGCTAGCAGATGTAGATTTAATGTTTACGACGTAGTACAGGTATTCCTGAGTAACTTCATTACGGAAGGTCACCTGTGGTGGCAAAACGTTAGAAGATTTTAATGGTTCAACTCAATAACATGTGGACCTACTTATCAGATACAATTTGTCGACATTCAGTAACATTGATCCAATCCTATTTACCTCCTTTAAGAAATTATAGTTCAGTGAATTCTGGAAAATATAAATTACACAGATTTCTCATTTTCTGAATCCAATTTATAAATATAAACTAAAAACAAATTTTGAAGCCACATTTTCCATGAACTCCCCACATTCTTTCCAGTGTCAGCTCTAACCTATTATTTTCTCACCATCATCTGTGGAGAATGCTCTTAATTCTACATATTGCTTTCCACAGAAGGATTGCTAAGAATAAAAGATTAATCAGGCTGACAGTCATGAGCGAAACAACTGCAGAGAAACATTGAGGTAAAGAAGCTAAAAACATCACTGGGATGATGAGTGTGTGAGTTATCTTGAAATGTGAAATTTACACAAGTCACCGACTCTAAATGTGGCAGGGGATGAGTACAGCCTCAAGGGAAGTGATGTGAATTGAACTTGTCAGTTCTTTGCACTATTCCCCACTATTCCCCTGTGGATCTCTTTACTTTCTCAATGAATTAATGTTAGGAAACAGACGGTCATCCACTGTACCTCAACCCTGTGTGTTCATCTTGCCACACGACTTTGGGTTGTGACCACAGAGCAAATTCCATGCAGATCTGAATTTGTTTCATCAGGTACAAACAGCAAAGTCCAAGGCCTTTCAGTTTCCTGTGGGTAGGATTTCCTGTTTATTGTAACATATTGTAAGCACTGCTGCAGAACTAGGGCCCAGTAAACTCAACATGTTGAATCTAGGGCAAGTTTGATGCAGTTCATGAATGATTACCTTTAGTGTCACTAGTTTTCACTTTCTAGTTTACCAATGTGAGTGAAAAAACATAGAGAGCAGGATGTATTGGGCATAGCTCTGGCTGCTAAACTCACCCCATGTACCAAGCTATATTTGGGCTAATTTCAGCTGTCAGATGCCTTACTTTATGGCCATTTCCCTTTGTAGCTTGTCCGCAACACTATCAACCTGCAAGTTAGATTTGGTTTCGTACAGTCATAGAGTCATAAAGGTTTACAGCAGGGAAACAGGCCCTTCAGCCCGACTTGTTCATGCTGCCCTTTTTAAAAACCCCTAAGCTAATCCCAATTGCACTTGGCCCACATCCCTCTACATCCATCGTACCCATGTAACTATCTAAATGTTTTTTAAAAGACAAAAATTGTACCCACCTCTACTACTACCTCTGGAAGCTTGTTCCAGACATTCACCACCCTCTGTGTACAAAATTGACTCTTGTATCTCTCCCCTCTCACCTTAAATCTATGCCCTCTAGTTTTAGATTCCCCTACCTTTGGGAAAAGGTATTGTCTATCTAGCTGATCCATGCCCCTCATTATTTTATAGACCTTTATAAGATCACCCCTCAGCCTCCTATGCTCCAGAGGAAAAAGTCCCAGTCTATCCAGCCTCATAACTCAATCCATCAAGTCCTGATAGCTTCCTAGTGAATCTTTTCTGCATGCTTTCTAGTTTAATAATACTATTTCTATAATAGGGTGACCAGAATTGCACACTGTATTCCAAGTGTGGCCTTACCAATGTCCTGTATAACTTCAACACGACATCTCAACTCCTGTACTCAGTGTTCTGACCGATGAAACCAAGCACGCCGAATGCCATCTTTACCACTTTGTCCATGTGACTCCACTTTCAAGGAGCTATGAACATGTACCCCTCGATCTCTTTGTTCTGTAACTCTCCCCAGTGCCCTACCATCGACTGAGTTAAGTCCTGCCCTGGTTCAATCTACCAAAATGCATCAGCTCGCATTTGTCTAAATTAAACTCCATCTGCCATTTGTCAGCCCACTGGCCCAATTGATCAAGATCTCATTGCAATTGGAGATAACTTTCTTCACTGTCCACTATGCCACCAATCTTAGTGTCATCTGCAAACGTACTAACAATGCCTCCTATATTCTCATCCAAATCATTGTGTGCTGGGAAAGAACTGTGACGAAGTGAAGTGAGCAGCTTTCAACCACCCCAGAAAAGTGTCTGGATGTTCCAAAGTCTTGAATTTCTACTGCCAAGTGGGAGATATAGAGAAAAGCCCGAGGATATCCCCTCCCTAGAACAACAGTTCAGGCATTCAGCCTTATGATAATATTTTTGGAATTTTATAGATTAAACTTATTTAGAGGACTGTCACCCAAAAGTATTTGTGAGTCTAACTGAGTAAGAATCTTTTGGGGAAATAGTTTGAAGGATTAATTTTAATTGAGAAAATATAATCTTGCATGTTTTCATTTATTTTGTTAATAAATGTTTTAATTTAATATTTATAATCTCAGAAAATGTTACTGGAATTTATGGTTCTTAATTCAGTACACATATTTTCTTGCGGTAAAATACGAAAAGAAAACAGTTGTGATTACTTGTCAAATGTCCTCTTTTTAGGATTTGGTTTACATACCCATCAGCTGCCATATCAGGACAACTGGGGAAACTCCATTCTGAATATTCCATCAGATGTGGAGATGCCAGCGTTGGACTGGGGTAAGCACAGGAAGAAGTCTCACAACATCAGGTTAAAGTGCAACAGCTTTATTTGGTAGCACAAGCCACAAGCTTTCAGAGTCTCACTCCTTCTTCAGGTGAGTGAGGAGTTATGTTCACAAACAGGGCAGATACAGACAGAAACTCAATTTACAAAATAATGGTTGGAATGCAAGTCTTTACAGATAATCAAGTCTTAAAGGTACAGACAACGTGAGTGGAGAGAAGGTTAAGCACAGGTTAAAGAGGTGTGTGTTGTCTCCAGCCAGGACAGTTAGTGAGATTTTGCAAGCCGAGGTAAGTCGTGGGTGTTACAGTTAGTGCGACATGAGCCCAAGATCCTGGTTGAGACCGTCCTCATGTGTATGGAACTTAGCTATCAGTTCACCTCCACATCATGGCATTCAGGAAGGATAGAAAGCTGAGGAAAGTTGATGGAGTAGCTCTGGTTATTAAAGGGGGCATTGGCACTGTACTGAGACTTGATCTTATGTCTGAAGATCAAGATGCAGAATCAGTTATTGGAACTAAGAAGCAGGAAGGGGCAGAAAACATTGGTGGGAGTTGTTTATCAGCCACCAAAACAGCAGTAATATAAATCACAGTATAAATCAGGAATTTAGAGAGGTACATAGCAAAGACCATGGGGGATTTCAATCTATTATATGGAGATGTCAGCGTTGGACTGGGGTAAGCACAGTAAGAAGTCTCACAACACCAGGCAAAAGAACAAGGTTTATTTGGTAGCACAAGCCGCAAGTGTTTGGAGCACTGGCTCTTCATCAGGTCAGTGGGAGTTATGTTCCCAAACAGGGCATATGTAGATACACGCTCAATTTACAAGATAATGGATGGAATGCAAGTCTTCACAGGTAATCAGGTCTTCAAGGTACAGTCAATGTGAGTGGAGAGAGGGTTAAGCACAGGTTAAAGTATCATAGAGTCATAGGGGTTTACAGCATGGAAACAGGCTCTTCAGCCCAACTTGTCCATACCACCCTTTTTTTCTTAAAACCCCTAAGCTAATACCAATTGTCCACATTTGGGCCATATCCCTCTATACAATGACACCCATGTAACTGTCTATACGCATTTTAAAAAATAAAATTGTACCCACCTCTACTACTACCTCTGGCAGCTTGTTCCAGACACTCATCCCTCTCTGTTTGAAAAAAATTGCCCCTCTGGACACATTTGTATCTCTCACCTCTCACGTTAAACCTATGCCTTCTAGTTTTAGACTCCCCTACTTTAGGGAAAAGATAAAGACTATCTATCTCATCTATGTCCCTCATTATTTTATAGACCTCTAAAAGATCACCTCTCAGCCTCCTACGCTGCAGAGAAAAAAGTCCCAGTCTATCCAACCTCTCTTCATAACTCACTCCATCAAATCCTGGTAACATCGTATTAATTCTTTTCTGTGGTCCTTCTAGCTAACTAATATCCTTTCCCTTATAGGATTGCACAGTGACCAGAACTGCTCACAGTATTCCAAGTGTGGCCTTACCAATGTCTTGTATAACTTCAACAAGACATTCCAACTCCTGTATTCAATGTTCTGACCGATGAAACTAAGCATGCCGAATGCCTTTTTCCCCCATTCTGTCCACATGTGTCTCCATTTCCAAGGAGCTATGAACTTGTACCCCTCGATCTCTTTGTTCTGTAACTCTCCACAATGCCCTACCATTAACTGAGTAAGTCCTGCCCTGGTTCAATCTACCAAAATGCATCACCTCGCATTTGTCTAAATTAAACTCCAACTGCCATTCATCAGCCCAATTGATCAAGATCCTGTTGTAATTGAAGATAACTTTCTTCACTGTCCACTGTCCAGTCTTGGTGTCATCTGCAAACTTACTAACCATGCCTCCTATATTCTCATCCAAATCATTAATATAAATGACATATAACAGTGGACCCACACTGATCCCTGAGGCACACCGCTGGTTACAGGCCTCCAGTTTGAAAAACAATTCTCTACAACCATCCTCTGGCTTCTGTCAAGAAGCCAATTTTGTATCCATTTAGATACCTCACCCTGGATCCCATGAGACTTAACCTTATGCAACAACCTACCATGCCAGACCTTGTCAAAGGCCTTGCTAAAGTCCATGTAGACAACTTCAACTACATTGCCCTCATCTACTTTCTTAGTTACCCCTTCAAAAAACTCAATCAAATTTGTGAGACATGACTTTTCACTCACAAAGCCATGCTGCCTGTCTCTAAATGCCTGTAGATCCTGTCTTTCAAAATACCTTCCAACAATTTACCTACCACAGATGTGAGGCTTACTGGCCTTTCGTTCCCAGGCTTTTCCCCTGCAGCCCTTTTTAAACAAAGGCACAATATTTACCACTCTCCAACCTACAGACACCTCACCCGTGGCTATTGATGATTCAAATATCTTGGCTAGGGGACCCATGATTTCCTCCCTAGCCTCCCACAATGTCCTGGGATACACTTCATCAGGTCCCAGGGATTTATCTACCTTCACGCGTTTTAAGACTTCCAGCACCTCCTCCTCTGTAAAACGTACACTCCTCAAGACATCACTATTTACTTCCCCAAGTTCCCTAACATCCATGCTTTGCTCAACAGGAAATACTGATGAGAAATATTCATTTAGGGTCTCACCCATCTCTTGTCAATCTGTAAAAAGATGACCTTTTTGATCCTCAAGTGGCCCTACTCTCTCCCTAGTTATTCTTTTGCCCTTTATGTATTTGTAGAAGCTCTTTGGATTCTCCTTTGCCTTATCTGCCAAAACAATCTTGTGTCCCTTTTTTGCCCTCCTGACTTCTCTCTTAACTCTACTCCTATACCCCCTATACTTTTCAAGGGATTCACTTGATCCCAGCTGCCTATGTACGTCATGTGCCTCTTTCGTCTTCTTGACCAGGACCTCAATATCCCGAGTCATCCAGGGTTCCCTACTTCTGCCAGCCTTGCTCTTTACTCTAAGAGGCACTTTTTAACTCTGAACCCTGGTTAACACACTTTTGAAAGTGTGCCACTTACCAGATGTCTCTTTGCCTTCCCACAGACTCCCCCGATTAACTTTTTAAAGTTCCTGCCTGATACCATCAAAATTGGCCTTGCCCCAATTTAGAATTTTAACTTTTGGGCCAGATCTATCATTCTCCATAGCTATCTTAAAACCAATAGAATTATAGTCACTGGTCCCAAAATGATCCCCCACTAACACTTCTGTCACCCGCCCTTCTTTACTTCCTAACAGGAGGTCAAGCTTTGCCTCCTCTCTGGTTGGGTCATCCACATACTGAATGAGAAATTCCTCCTGAATGCATTCAACAAATTTCTCTCCATCCAACCCTATGGCTGTCCCAGTCAACGTTGGGAATGTTAGAATCACTGACTATTACCACCCAATTTTTCTTGGTGCTATCTGTAATCTCCTTACATATTTGCTCCTCAATTTCCTGCTGACTATTTGTGGGCCTATAGTACAATCCTATCAAAGTGATTTCCCCCTTCTTATTTCTCAGTTCTACCCATATAGACTCAGTGGCCGAACCCTCAGATATATCCCACTCAGTATGGTCATGATGCTTTCCCTGATCAAAAGTGCAACTCCCCCTCCTCTCTTACCTCCTGTTCTATTTTTTCTATAGCAGCTGTACCCTGGAACATTGAGCTGCCAGTCCTGTCCCTCCCTTAGCCATGTTTCAGTAATTGCAATAATATCCCAGTCCCATGTACCCATCCATGCCCTGAGTTCATCTGCCTTGCCCGTCAGGCCTCTTGCATTGAAATAAATGCAGTTTAATCCGGACTTCCCTTGCTCTCTGTCCTGCTTTTGCCTGATTTGTCTGGTATTAGGATTACTGACACTGCCTTTACTACTTAATGTGCTCTCCTCAACTTCTGTGCTGTCCTCAAAATTCTCTTCTGTCTCCCTACTGCTTTGGATCCCACCCCCCTGCCAAGCTAGTTTAAGTGAGGCAATCTCATCAAAGGCTTTCAATGGGGTGCTTCAACTAGCCTTATCACCCCTGCATTATATAGGGGAAATCAACTCAGGTTCTTCCTAGCCAGAAATGCATATATGTAGGGAATGGTTGAGACCTATGACTCACTCTGTGACTAATAGCCTGACAGCACTCGCTGTGAAGACACACAAAGAGCTGAATTTATACAGTGCCTTTTGTACAGGAAAGTGTCAAAGCTTGTATATTTTGATATGGAGCCTAATTGAATGGAAATTGAGAAATTGAACTGACCGTTCCAAGAAACTAAGAATGAAATAAAAATGAAATGAAATTTGAAATCAAAACTTCTGGGAGACCGAAACTCGTGGAAACATATAAAAGACCACAGAGCCATCAAAGCTCAGTGCTTCATGATGATTCTACTGGTGCAGTACAGGTAGGCTACAGAGTACAAGGGATAGTTGCAGAATCTGATGATAGGCAAATACACAGTTGCTGCATTTGTCTCTATGGCTTGAAGATAACATTAGTGGTTCTACACCATTGAGGCTGTTGTAAGCAGAGTTCAGGAGGATCTGCAGACATATGCCATTTGGTGAAGACTGCGTGCGTACAATGATTATGCACTGCTGTCAGCTGGGAATCAGGCTAAATACTAGAAGATAAGCTGAAATTCTTTGTGAGAAAGTGAGTTTTGAGGAACTTTGTGATGGAGATTGATGACATATATGCCGAGTGGTCTGTCGAGCCAATTGGTACAATTTCTTAGTTGTATCTGCCACTTAATGTGTAATTTATGGTTTATATTTTAATTCATGTTTAATCTATGTTGATTCTGGGTTTTAACGTATGTGAGGCTTCCTAAGACACTATTTAGTGCTTGCTTTGTTTGATTCTTGTATATTAAAGATTCCTGTTTTGAACTATGGAACATTGTGGCTTCATTCTTTTAATAAATAATTAGGATTTCAGAGCTCTGCTTTCTGAAAAAAAACTTTCCTGACATTGGGCAGCATGCTGACACAGTGGTTAACACTGCTGCCTCACAGCACCAGGGACCTGGGTTCAATTCCCAACTTGGGTCACTGTCTGTGTGGACTTTGCACATTCTCCCTGTGTCTGCATGGGTTTCCTCCAGGCACTCCAGTTTCCTCGCACAGTCCAAAGATGTGTGGGTTAGGTTGATTGGCCATGCTAAATTGATCCTAATTTCGGAGAGATTAGTAGGGTAAATATATGGGATTACAGGGATAGGGTGGATTGTTGTCGGTGCAGGCTCGATGGGCCGAATGGTCTCCTTATGAACTGTAGGGATTCTATGAAGTGCTTTGCAGCCAGCTCGACACAATTTTCCATGAATTGTACTGAGATAATTAACACAAAATTGATTTTAGTGACATCGGTTAAATTAAAAATGTTGTTCAGAATAAAGGGGCAAACCTCCCCCCTTTTCTTTAAATAACACCATGGGACTTCATACTCCCACCTGAGAGACAGACAGTGCCTCAGTTTAAGGTGTCATCTTAAAGATGGACCCTCTGGCAATATGGCATTCCTCTAATACTGCAAAGGAACAGTCAACCTAAGATTGTGGGCTCAGGTCTCTGCAGTGGACTTTAATTCACAACATTCTGGAAGAAGAGGACTGCTTGTACCCTGAGAAGCCATAAATTAACACGAATCTGCATCTTCAGGAAATAAGGGCGTAAATATGCAGCAAAAAGTATTAATGACACAGTTCGATGGTTTGTTACTTAGCTACCACTGATCCTTAACACTTGATGTACAAAAATACAATGCTTGATTTGCATCTGGACTGTTTCAGGGAATACCAATCTTGGAATTTTGAGCCCATGGTTTTCTGTTTGTTGAGTGGAATGGTCAGAAGAAGATCAGTTTGGAATGTCCTCCCCTGTACTCACAGCGAGTTCTAATTGTGTAATCACTTGACCATTGAGGATTATATAATGATCATTGCACAGTCATATAAAAGACTCTTTATTTTGAAATGACCTGGCACCTGCACATCCTGTATCCTGGGAACTCCACTGCTCCATTTAGAATGATAGAACCATGCAAAACAGAGAGAGGCTATTTAGCTCACCATGCATTTGCCAGCATTTTGAAGTCAGATTCCCCTGCTCTTTACCCATTGCCTGACAAAAATTCTGTCTACAAGAATATATCCAATTTCATTTAGAAAGTGCTTATTGAATCTGCATCCACTAGCCTTTCAGGCAGTGTATGCTGCATCATAACAGCTCACTGCATTAAATAAAGTATAATTTTCAATATGAAACAACAACAAAAAATGCTGGAAAAACTCAGCTGCTCTGGCAGCATCTGTGCCAAGAGAAACAGGGTTAACATGTTGAGTCCATGTGGCTCTCCTTTAGAGCTAAAAAGAGGGAGAAATGTGATGAAATGTGTTTTTCTTTCCACAGATGCTGCCAGGCCTGCTGAACTTTTCCAGTATTTTCTGTTTTTATATTTTATTTTCATTTCTTCTCATAGAGTCATTGAGGTTTACAGCATAGAAACAGTGCCTTCGGCCCAACTTGTCCATGCCGCTCTTTTTACGTAACCACTATGCTAGTCACAACTGCCCGTGTTTGGCCCATATCCCTCTATATCCATCTTACCCATGTAACTGTTGAAATGCTTTTTAAAAGACAAAATTGTACCTCCTCTACTATCTCTAGCAGTTCCAGACACTCACCACACACTGTGTGAAAAAATTGCCCCTCTGGATCCTTTTGTATCCCTCCCCTCTTACCTTAAACCTACGCCCTCTAGTTTTAGACTCATCTACCTTTGGGAAAAGATAATGACTATCTATCTCATCTATGCCCCTCATTATTTTATAGACGTCTATAAGATCGCCTTTCAGTCTCCTACGCTCCAGATAAAAAAAGTCCCAGTCTATCCAACCTCACTTTATAACTCAATCCAGCAAGTCCTGGTAACATCATACTAAATCTTTTTCTGCACTCTTTCAAGATCAATAATATCTTTTCTATAATAGGGTGTGATCAGAACTATACATAGTATTCCAAGTGTGGCCTTACCAATGTCTTGTACAACTTCAACAAGACATCCCAACTCCTGTATTCAATGTTCTGACCAATGAAACCAAGCATGCTGAATGCCTTCTTCACCACTCTGTCTATCTGTGACTCCACATTCAAGCAGCTATGGATGTGTACCCTTAGATCTCTTTGTTCTATAGCTCTCCCCAACACTCTACCATTAACTAAGTAAGTCCTGATTTGATCTATCAAAATGCATCATCTTGCATTTATCTAAATTAAACTCCATCTGCCATTCATCGGCCCACTGATCCAATTGATCAAGATCTCATTGCAAAATAGATAGCCTTCTTCACTGTCCACTCTGCCACCAATCTTGGTGCCATATGCAAACTTACTAACCTGGTTCTCTGATTCTTTAGCCAATTATCTTAAATCTTTTTCCTCTCATTAGTAATCCATATCCTTTGTAATTTTGAACAGAATTCTCCGGCTGTTAACATCCTGCCACTACTACCTATGAGAATGAAGAATTTGGCGCTCAGCCAAATCTCCATTCACTGCAGCAGGACTGGAAAATCCCAGCTCCGGGTGACATCAGAGAATCTGGCCCCACATTTAAATTTCCTCTTAACCTCTTCTGCTCTAAGCAGAACAGCTTCTCTTGTCTCCCCACTGCTTATCCACTGACTTTCAATGAACTGAAGCACAGGGCAGCAGAGACTCCCTTACCTTTACTGAGATCATTGCCTCTTTGTAAGTGAAGAAAGTGAGTCTGTAATCCCGCCTGGAAGATCCAGGAACCTCAATATAGTCAAGTCCTTTCAATGTGGTGGTACTCTCCAGCCGTTCTGGCTTGATCTGATCGATGGTAGCTCGGAATCTGTTTGCCACATTGAACAGTCAATACATTTCTGCACAGTAACACAGTTCATTTAACCTTTAATACCATCCTTGGTAAACATTTCCTTTTGCCAAGTTTTCCCTTCTCTAGAGGTTTGTAAGATGATGAGGGGGATAGAGTGGGTGTCCAGAGACTATTTCCTCAGGGGGGATGTAGCTATTACTAGAAGGCATAACCATAAGGTTCACTGTGGGAGATATCGGAGGGATGTCTAAGGTAGGTTCGTTACTCAGAGAGTGGTTGGTGTGTGGAATGGATTGTCTGCTGTGATAGTGGAGTTGGACACTTTCGGAACTTTCAAGCATTATTGGATAGGCACATGGAGCATACCAGAATGATAGGGAGTGGGATAGCTTGATCTTGGTTTCGGACAAAGCTCAGCATAACACCAAGGGCCGAAGGGCCTGTACTGTGCTGTACAGTTTCTATGTTACTGCGGCTGATATCAAGGTAGGGTTCCATGGTGCTAATAAACCATCAGTCCTTCACTCGTGCCATCCTGGATAGTGTGTGCCAGTCAGACTATTGACCAGTGGATTTTCCAGTCCTTCCTGTCTGTGGGATATTCTGGTCCCGATGAAGGCAAACCCTGCAGCAAGACCCCTGGCAGCAGGACAAGTGAATCATGCAAAAGACCGGAGATATCAGCAGGACCAGAAGATCCCACCAGCAGCCTGAGCTGCCTCCGCTGGTGGAAAGCACACCACTGTGGGGGGGCCCTCAAAGCACAGGATGCTGAAATATTAGAGTCTCATTCCCACTCAGTGCAGATTAATGACCAATCTGGGGCTTCATGGTCTCAGTGATTCATATTAGACACAGAAACACATAGGGTGCGATTTTATAACCTTGTTCCTTATGGCAAGGTTGTAAGATTGCTTGAGAAGACAATAACAAGCATCATGCTGTTTTCCTGCTACCTCCCATCATGTGAAACACTTTCCAGATGTGATGAGGATCGTGCTCAAAATGGGCAAAATGTCAATTTGCATGTGTCTGCATGCATTTCTGTATAATTTCCAAGTAGGGAAAAATCGCCCCCCCCCCCACCGCACCTTACCTTAATTCTTTGAGGAGTTAACAAAGAAATTAGACAAAGGAGAGCCAGTGAATGTAATTTATTTGGATTTCCAGAAAGTCGTTGACAAGGTGTGTTACAGGAAGCTGCTAAATAAGCTAAGAGCCAATGGTGTTAGAGGTAAGGTATTGGCATGGATAGAAGATTGCCTGACAAAAGGCAGGAAATGGGGATAATGGGGTCCTTTTCAAGATGGCAACTGGTGACTAGTGGTGTTCTACAGGGGTCACTTTTGGGACCACAACTTTTCATTACATATGTTAATGATCTGGAAGATGGAACTTTGGGCATGGTTTCTAAATTTCCAGATGGTGAGGGACAGGTAAGGCCCTATTTTACCATTTTAATTCTAAGTGCTGGTCAAACTTGAAACTGAGAGTGTTTCAGATCCAACTTTTAGACCCATTCTCAGGCGCCCCCATATGCACTCTACCTGAAAAAAAGCAGCAATTCTGATTCATACTGCAGAAGCCTGTGGGTGGGGCTTAACGCACCTGAAGCACTGCAGTTCCGATCTGAGCCTTCAACTGCACATGCGCAGGAAAAAAAATTTAAAATGCTCCCCTATTACATTGCCCCCAGGCTGGATAATGCCTCCCCCTGGCCCCCACAGCATAACTGACCCCATTATCCGCAGCCCCCCCCCCCCCCCCCCCCCCCCCACCCCACCACTATCCAGACTGCCTGTGGCCCTTTGCCTCTTCCCACTCACTGATTGCATGCAGGGTCGCAGCACATCCCCCCTTCCTGCCCACCAATTGCATGCAGAGTGGCTGGCAGTGGACTCCCCTTCCCCCCCAACCAATCGCATGCAAAGTGACAGCGAACCCTCTTTCCCCCACAAATTGCACACAGAGTGGCAGCGAACTCCCCCCCACCCACCCACCCACCCACTAGAGAGCCATCTAGCCTGTCGTCCTATCTTCTCACCAGAGAACCACTGACCCTCCTCCCTTCCCCCCCAGAAAGTCATCTGACTCACCTTCCTTCCCACCGCCCCCCCCCCCCGACAAGAGAGCCATCTGACCCACCTCTGCCCCACCAGAGAGCCATCTGTCTGCCTCCCTACCGCCCTCCCACCAGAGAGCCATCTGACCCTCCCTCTCCCCACCACACAGCCATCTGGAAGTGCCAGTAAGTTTGGGCGTGCAGCCCATGAAGTCAATTTAAATGCATTTAAACTGACACTGTGTCCATTTCAGGCGTGGTACTGACGGTGGCCATTTCTGGTAAAGGGGGAATGGGTACAGAGGCAGGCGCGGATCACACTACTTGCCTCATGCCCAAGTTTACCAAGATTTTGCGCCCGAAAACAGGCGCGACCCGATAGTAAAATTGGGCCTGAAGTATTGAAGAAGTTGGGTGGCTGCAGAATGACTTAGACAGGCTAGGAGAGTGGGGAAAAAAAATGGCAAGTGTGAGATTAAGCACTTTGGTTGGAAGAATAAAGGTGTAGACTATTTTCTAAATGGGGAAATTTGGAAATTTGGTGCGCAAAGGGATTTGGCAGTCCTGTTTCAGGACTCTCTTAAGGTTAACATGCAGATTCAGGTGGCAGTTAGGAGGACAAGTTCAATGTTGGCATTCATTTCTAAAGGGCTAGAATACAAGGGCAGGGATGTACTGATGAGGCTGTATTAGTATCATAGAATAGAATCATAGAACTTTTACAGATGCACCATAGAAAGCATTCTTTCTGGTTATATCATAGCTTGGTATGGCTCCTGCTCTGCCCAAGACCGCAAAGAGCTACAAAAATTCGTGAAAGTAGCCCAATCCATCATACAAACCAGTCTCCCATCTGTTGACTCTATTTAGTCAACTTCCTGCTGCCTTGGCAAAGCAGCCAACATAATTAAGGACCCCACCCACCCTGGACATTCTTTCTTCCACCTTCTTCCATCAGGAAAAAGATATAAAAGTCTGAGGTCATGTACCAACCAACTCAACTACAGCTTTTTCCCTGCTGCTGTCAGACTTTTGAATGGACTTACCTTGCATTGAATTAATCTTTCTCTACACCCTAGCTACGACTGTAACACACTACATTCTGCATTCTCTCAATTCCTTCTCTATGAATGGTATGCTTTGTCTGCATAGCACGCAAAAAATGATATTTTTCACTGTATGTTAATACATGTGACAATAATAAGTCAAATCAAAATCAAAAATCAAGAGAATACCTACAATGCAGAAGGGGGCCATTCAGCCCATCGAGCCTGCATTGACAACAATTCCAACCTGGCTCTATCCCTGTAACCCCACATATTTACTCTACTAATCCTTTTGACATCTCCCTAACACTAAGGGACAATTTAGCATGGCCAATCAACCTAACCCACCTATTTTTGGACTCTGGTCAGACCCCATTTGGAATATTGTGAGCAGTTTTGGGCTCCATACCTAAGGACGGTTGTGCTGGCTGTGGAAGGGGTCCAGAGCAGGTTTACAGGAATGATCCCAGGAATGAAGGGTTTGTTATATAAGGAGCAATTGAGGAGTCTGGGCCTATACTTGATGTTTAGAAGGGTGAGGGGGGAATCTAATCGAAACTTACAGAATACTGAGAGGCCTAAACAGAGTGAATTTCGTCAGCCAGAGGTGAATCTGTGGAATTCATTGCTGCAGAGGTCTGTGGAGGCAAGGTCATTGGGTGTCTTGAACAATAAAGGGATTGAGGGTTATGGGGAGAAGGCAGGAGAATTGGGATGAGAAGCATATCCGCCATGATTGAATGGCGGAGCAGACTTGATGGGCCTAATACTGCACCTATATTTTATGGTCTTAAAGACCACAGCAACAGGTGTCACGCTGGTGAGAAAAACGCCTGCATAAAAGTCAGTTTCAGGCATAGCGGTAGCAAAGCATCTCTGATCACCAGTGGGTGGGGGGAGGTGGCAGGTGCAGTATGTGATGGGATGGGGCAGAGATTGTATAGATGTTTGGCTTTGGGTTTGAGCTCGTGCCACTTTGGGGGTTAAGGGCAACCCACTAAGGACTTGGCTAATGATGCTAATAGTGAGTCAGAGACCCGATACAATGAGGTTATTCTGATTGGCGGTTGGTGACTAGTGGAATGCCGCAGGGATCGGTGCTGGGGCCTCAACTATTTACCATTTATATAGATGATCTGGAGGAGGGGGCTGAGTGTAGGGTGTCGAAATTTGCTGATGACATGAAGTTAAGTGGAAAAGCAAATTGTGCGGAGGGTATGGAAAGTCTGCAGAGGAATCTAGATAGACTGAGCAAGAGGGCGAGGACCTGGCAGATGGAGTACAATGTTAGCAAGTGTGAGGTTATCCACTTTGGCAGAAATAATAGTAGGAAGGATTACTATTTAAAGGGCGAAAAGCTGCAGCATGCTACGTGCAGAGGGACCTGGGGGTCCTTGTGCATGAGTCGCAAAAACCCAGTCTGCAGGGGCAGCAGGTGATCAAGAAGGCGAATGGGATGCTGGCCTTTATAGTGAGGGGGATAGAATATAAAAGCAGGGAGGTCTTGCTGCGACTGTACAGGGCACTGGTGAGGCCGCAGCTGGAGTACTGTGTGCAGTTTTGGTCGCCGCACTTGCACAAGGATATTTTGGCCTTGGAGGGAGTGCAGAGGAGGTTCACTAGGCTGATACTGGAGATGAGGGGGTTGGACTATGAAGAGAAGCTGAATAGACTGGGTCTGTGCTCATTGGAGTTTAAAAGGATGAGGGGGGATCTTATAGAGACGTATAAGATAATGAAGGGGATGGATAGGGTGGAGGTAGAGAGATTCTTCCTGCTCAGAAAGGGCAGCAGGACTAGAGGGCACAGCCTCAAGATAAGGGGGGGCAGTTTAGAACGGAGTTGAGGAGGAACTTCTTCACTCAAAGGGTGGTGAATCTCTGGAATTCTCTGCCCGTTGAAGTGGTGGAGGCTACCTCGCTAAATATATTTAAGACACGGATAGATAGGTTTTTGGTAGGTAAGGGAATTAAGGGTTATGGGGAGAAAGCGGGAAAGTGGAACTGAGCCACTACAGATCAGCCATGATCTTATTGAATGGCGGGGCAGGCTTGAAGGGCTAGATGGCCTACTCCTGCTCCTATTTCTTATGTTCTTAGGCCCACTCAGCCATCCAGTCCATTATCGAGCAGTGCATTGGGCTCCTAAAGGTGCACTTCCACTACTGGACCGCATTGACCGGGCCCCCAGTACAGCTATCTTATAGTCTCCCGTATCGTGGTGGTCTGCTGTGCAATCCATAACCTCACACAGCAGTGGGGACTCCTCAGAGGAGGAGGAGGGGGGCAACCAGGAGGATGCTCCTGGGGAGGAGGGGCCCAAAAATCAGTCTGAAACTTTCTGATTCGTTTGGCATTTAGAATCTTTTCCATAAGATCACACCCATAAAGGTATGGATGGAGCTGCAAGGTAAACAAATAAACCTGGGATCTCAATCAAATCTCACCCTGGTAGACAATAAGAATCTTGTTAGTCGTGTTACTTATATTATTATTTAAAACACCATTGTAATGAACAGAGATTTGGCTTGTTGCCAAATTCTCCGCCTTTGCTACAGCAGAAGCATGGTATGAATGGGTGGTAAGGTTGTGTCCCTATGAGGAGTCTTGGGTCTGAGGCAAAACACTGCATTCACCCAATGATATACCAGGGACAGAATGTACAAATGGTGCATTGCAGGAGTCCAAGGAAAGGATTCATGAAATCAAGGAAAGTACCGAGGAAAGCATTGTGTTCAATGGATTGGCACAAAAATGTTCAAGGATAATTAAAGGAGAATTGGTTGCTTAAGCTATAACTTTCAGTATTCTCTGTGTTATGGACAGGAGTGGGGATTGATTTAAACAGCACTCACTTCTCTCATCACCCATTTGTAAATGGAAAATAAATATTGGTTCACTTGAATTATAGAGTTCAGAATCAAAGTCCACTGAGGTATTTCTTCATGGCAGGCTGAAAACTATTCATGTAGAATTCACTTTTCTGGTGGTGTTTACAAGATGAGATTGGCAATCAGTCCTGTATCAATGGCGCAGAACTTCCAACAGAAGCAGGGTAGATGGAGCTGCCCGTGCTGATCCTGAGCAGATCTTCTGTGTGCCCAATGCCAAAGGTTGCCAAACATCCCAGCCATTATGAGTTGAATGGAATGTTTGAGGGGTCTTTTGTCTTAGCAAACCCTCTGTCTCCTACTGGCAAGCAAACTGACATTGTATACCTCTCTTTGAATTTGACTTGTAGTCCTCAGGTGATTGTTAGTGGATCCTCAGAGATAACAAGATGTGAATTTTCCCAAAATTGCTAAGTACTTTCTTTTTCTCTGGGATCACAGACAGACATAGGTTCAGCCATATTAAAAAATATTTTAAAATTTAAAAAAAACTTAAAAATTTAGAAAATCATAATGAGAAAATAAAAAGTATATAATAAAAGAGCACAGTGTGAGTTCATCACCTTTGTTTGAATTTGTGAGGTTTTTGTGTTTGAGGAATTGTTTACAGTTAGTGAAGTTGACAAGGAATGAAGCTGCATGTGGAAGAGATCCTGGTTCTCACCATGGTCAGATCACTTGCTCCCAATGACTGATTCTATACCATCTCCCTTGGACTACACAATGAGCAGGAGATAAAGTAAAGGCAGCAGAGGATAAGCTGTTCACAGCGTGAGGAGAGGGTGGTGAAGAAAGACTCCCAGCAAGATGCCGTATCTTCCTAGCTCTTCTGGGAGAATGTCTCTTACTTCAATCAGAAGGAGATGCTCACAAAAATCCATCCAACATCAGTTTTAGGCAGATCTGTAACTTCAGAGCAAGGCAAGAATGATGCTACCAATGGCTATGCAACTGATGGTTACTCTAAACCTTCTAGGCTGGAGTAGGGGACATCTGGAACACCTTCTAATTTTGCCATCAGAGGGGACACATCCTTTATACAAGAAAATTGGATTTTAGTGGTCTGGATCTTCTGACTGAATGAGTGGTGAACTACATGACAGGACCCAAAGAAAGTCCCAGTGTGTGCACAAGTGTGGTGATTATGCATGAGATATGCTTTTTGGAATCCTGTGAGAATGCCTTCAATACTGATCCCACCTTTGTAGACTTGGCTAAGTGTCCTGTATTTGCATGGAAATTGACTTCAGTATATTCATGCATGTTAATCATGCCAAAGCCATTGTGATCTCTACCAAGAAATAATGAAAACTATGCCTGGTTTAACCAGGATAGTGAGCTTCCCCATAGTACAGATTATTGTTGACTGCACACAAGGTGGCTTTCTCAGCACCAAATTTGAATGCTGAGATAAACCATTACCATCATGCTGCTGGTATGTGAAAATATTCAGTACATTTGGCTGATAATTGTCTGTTTTCCTGGCAAGAATCATGATGTTGCTTTTATTCTGTGTAAGGAGTCTCACAACACCAGGTTAAAGTCCATCAAGTTTATTTGGTAGTAAACGCCACAAGCTTTTGGGGCTCTGTCCCTTCATCATTCCCTTTGACCTATTTTATGAAGTTGAATGGAATTTGAAATATTAGGATGGCACCATATCATCCATCGACTGACAGAAAGAGCAGTCCAAACCATGAAAGAAACAGCCTGCAGCCTCTTTGGACACCAAACTTTCCAGATATCTGTTTGATTACCGAACGACACCCCATGTAACTACTGCGATAATGCCAGCCGCATTGCTCATGGTAACCTGCAGGTTGAGCCTGATCTTCCTGAATTTTGTGGGGAGGGTGGGAGCCCAGTGCCAAGTCCACAACAACACCAGCCACGAGAGACACCTAAAGGCAGGGGATAAAATCTCAATGAAAAATCAAGGGAATGGCCCTGCATAGTTACAAGGCACAGCTGACTCAGACAGGACTGCTATCTTATAAAGTCCATGTAGGGGATGCAATACTGAGAAAACACCTAAACTATTTGAAAGTTCTTTGAGCTGTCAGGACATCCAGGAACCAGCAATGCCCTGCATATCAGGAGCCTCAGGAAAATCTCTGAGACCACCAGCTCCCGCTTTTCATATCCTGCTGGAGGAATCTCTGAGTCCGAAATGGACAGGGTGAACTTAGTTGCATCTACACCCATGCTGCCCAAAGAAGGGAGTGAACCTGAACTTTAATGGTTTAATCAAAAGAGACGAGCACTAGTTCACTACACATTGCCTACCTAAGACATCGAGCTTGAGGAACCAGACCTGGCACTTTAACACCTCAAAAGGCACTCAAGATGAATGAACCGCTGAGGTTCCTGGCTTAGATCTAGACAGGGAGGAATGTAATGACTTTAATGAGGCCCATGAAGTGGACCTCTTAGAATATGAGCTCTCTGATTAATGTAGTATTGAGTTGGCCTATCAACCATATTAAAAAATATTTTAATCAGGGAGTTTCCCAGCAAAATAATGTAAAGTGTTAGGGTTACCTGCATTGCAGGTTTATATTCTGTCAAGGAAGTACCTGCCAGAGTGTTCATTTTCTATGTCACAACAATTAGCACACTTCGATAAATACAGTATTGACTATAATGCATTTTGGGATATCCTTGGTCAAGTAAAGCATTACAAAAATGTAAGTCTTTCATTTCTTTCACCTCCCTTCATCCAACTTACACTTCATCTTATTTCAAGCAGATGACTTTGTTTTAGAATGTATTCTTCTATGTTGATTTGGATTTTAAACCTTATGTTATTTATTCAAGTGCTGACATGTTACCCGCATTTAACCCATCCACCCATCCTGCTTGCACTCATAGTTGTGTAGGCTATATCAGAAGACAATCTTCACACTAAAAATGGGATGGATGACTAATTATTCTGCCTTTGGAAGTGAGGGAGGAATATTGTCCAGGACACAGGAACTTCATATGGTGGCAGAAGATCTTCAGCTTCCGCCTGAACTATTATCTCAGCTCTTTACAGGAGTGTCGACTCAAATTATTTATTCAAATCCTGGAGTTGAGTCTGGAACTACAATCTTTAGATTCAAAGATAGAAGGGCCACCAAGAGTCAAGCTGACCATTCTGCCAGGTAATTGTGTTGACTAAAATGAAACAAATTTAGGAAGGTCTTGAATATGTGCTGCAGAATATATCATCCTTGTGAAATATGACAGGATAATTATCTCCACATGCGAGCATCCATCTCTCCATGGAGTTTCCAATCTTTGTCCCAAGGAAGTGTTGGCACATATTGGATATACAGGCCACCCTACTGTACCTTACTCAGTAATATTCTCAACATGTATATCTAGACAGTAATTATCAGCAAGCCATGAAACTAAAGATCAGCATCACCCACCAGATCCTGTGCTCAGCTGACTTTCCAAAATGGTTCATTGAGTGTCTATAATTAAGAATTATTCCCTCAGACATTACTACAGCAACTTTGTTCCTACCGTTGTAGTCTGGGGAGCCAGTTGTGGATTGACAACAACACAGTGTGTGAGATCTTGCAAGGCACCTCACGATTTACAATTGCGACAGCCTTCGGGGGCTCAGCAGTTCCGTGTAAGATATAGAGCATTCCTGTACCATCCGGCAGTGGGAAAAAGACAGAACCCTGGGGAAACAGAGAGATACTGATCAATACTCAAGTCTAGGGAAACAGAGAGATAAGGATCAATACTCAACACTGGGGAAACAGAGAGATACTGATCAATACTCAAGTCTAGGGAAACAGAGAGATAAGGATCAATACTCAACACTGGGGAAACAGAGAGATACTACTCAATATTCAATCCTGGGGAAATAGAAAGATACTCATCAATACTGAACCCTGGAGAAATGGACAGATACTCATCAAGATTTAACCATGGGGAAACAGAGAGATACTGATTAACACTGATCTCTGGGGAAAGAGAGAGATACTGATCAATACTGAACACTGGGAAAACAGAGAGGTATTGATTAATACTGAGCCCTGAGGAAACAGAGAGATACTAATCAATACTCAACGCTGGGGGAACAGAGAGGTACTGATTAACACTGAACCCTAGAGAAACACCAAAATACTAATCAATACTGAACTCTGGAAACAGAAAGATACTGGTTTATACTGAACCCTGGGAAAACAGAGAGATACTGATTAATACTCAACCTTGGGGATTACTAATCAATACTCAACCGTGGGGAAATAGAGAGATACTAATCAGTACTGAATCCTGAAAACAGAAAGGTACTGATTAATACTGAACACTGGGGAAACAGAAAGAAACTGATCAATACTCAATCCTGGGGAAACACCAAATTACTAATCCATACTCAACTCTGGGGAAACAGAGAGGTACTGATCAATACTCAACACTGGGGAAACAGAGATACTGATTAATACTGAGCCCTGGGGAAACAGAGATATACTAACCAATACTGAACCCTGGGGAACAGGGAGATATTGATCAATACTCAGCCCTGAGGAAAGAGAGAGACACTGATTAATACTGAACCCTGGGAAAACAGGGAGATACTTATCAATACTGAACCCTGGGGAAACAAAGGGACACTGATCAACACTCAACCCTGAGGAGACAGAAAGGTACTGATCTATACTCAACCCTGGGGAAACAGGCAAAGTTTTTCTGACCATCAGAAGGAGATTACCCATCCAAATGCAAATTAAACAGAATTTCAGGGAGTATGAAGCACAGGGACATATTATTGAGCTGCTTCAATCCATGTTGGTATTTAATTTCCATCCGAACTTCATCTCACCCTTCTGCATCTAACTGTATCAGCACAGATCTTTATTTGTATGAGCATGGTTAGCCTCTCCTTAAATGCATCTATACTATTCACCTCAATCACTTCCTGTAGTAGAGTTTTCACATTCTTAACACTGGGTAAAGAAATTTCTTCTGAATTCTCTATTGGATTTCTTGATGCCCATATTATGTTGATGGCCTCTGCTTTTGCTCTTCCTTACAACTGGAAACACACTATCTATCTACTCTAGCAACCTTTCCATAATTTTAAAGTATTCTATTAGATACTCTAGGGTGGCAGGGTGGCACAGTGTTTAGCACTATTACCCCATTGCTGCAGGGACCTGGGTTCGATTCCTGGCTTGGGTCAGTGTCTGTGTGGAGTTTGTATGTTCTTCTCCTGTCTGCATGGGTTCCCTCTGGGTGCCTCAATTTTCTCCCACAGTCCAAAGATGGGTTGGGGGTATTGGCCATGCTAAATTGTCCCTTAGTGTCTTGAGATGTGCAGGTTAGAGGGATTAGTGGGGTACATATGTGGGGTTATGGGGATAGGGCCTAGGTGGGATTGTTGTCAGTGCTACTTGATGGGCTGAATGACCTCCTCCTGTACTGTAGGGATTCTATGATTACTTCTCAGCCTTTTTCCAGGTTGTTCATCCTTCCTTGATAACCTAACTGTAATGGTGTCATCCTTGTAAATTTGTTTTTGTTCTTTCTTTAGTGCCTCAACATTCTCTTTACATGACGATGACCAGAACTGTGAACAGTACTCCATATGTGACCTAACAAGGTTTTATAGATTAGATACATTTATTTTGGAAAATAATATTTTAGATATGAATTATCTGAGACAGATTATTGGCAGTTTAGGAGGAAAAAGTAACAAATAGAGATTGATTCTTATTGAGTCAGTAATCTTTTTTGATTCAAGAAGACTTTGAGCTTCTGATGTCACCAGTAATCCAATCAGTTTGATCTGTGACAAATCTATCAAAGACAGGGGTTGTGATATGAGAACAGTGACATTCCTTTAGAAGCTGGAGTTGCAATGGTTTCTGCATGACAGCAGGGACAACACTTTAAAAAGCAGTTCATTGGCTTTGGGAATGCCCTGATCCCAGAGAAGGTGCTGGAAATACCTCCTATCTTCATTGTTTCATGGAGTGCACTTTATTCTCTTGGAAATAACATTCATAATATTTCAGTTGCAACACTTATACCGACATTCCGGTAATTTCTGACCCAAATTTAGTGCAATGCCAGCGATGAGCTATATAATCCAAATTTCATCACCAAATCCATCAATGCAGCAACATCTGGTCCATTAATTTCCTGTTGAAGGAAAGGAGATTGAAGGTCTCCATGGTGAGTAGCCCAGTCACGGCCAGCGACAAGGAAAGAGCAACCAATGCTGAAGTTTCTCCCATGAAACAGGCATTCAGCCGTTATATTGCAATTGATTAGCTCACCAATTACCAAGTACCAAATGCATCAGGAGCATTATAGAACTTCTGACCTCACAGATTGTATTATGTCACTATTGTATTTGTACTGGAGTTAGATCTTTCAATACTAAAGAAGTTATATACTTTTGGGATATATCAATGCTTTCTCTCCACTCCCTACAACAATAAAAAGTGAAGTTGTTTTTTTTATACCTTTCACATAGTAGGACTTCCCAAAGCCAATGAAGAATTGTTAAATCCCTTTTACCTATTATAATGTAGGAGATGCAACCAATCCAGTTAGCAAAGAACATTAACTCTCAAGGGATTGCAGGGTAGCACAGTGGTTAGCACTGCTGTCTCACAGCACCAGGACCTGGGTTCAATTCCGGTCTTGCGTAACAATGTGTGGAGTTTACACGTTCTCTCCATGTCTGCGTAGGTTTTCTCCGGGTGCTCTGGTTTTCTTCCACAATCCAAAGATGTGTATGTTAAACTGATTGGTCATGTTAAATTGCCCCTTAGTGTCAGGGATATTAGCTGGATAAATACATGGGATTATGGGGATAGGACCTGGGTGGATTGTTGCCAGTGCATGCTCGATGGGCTGAATGGCTTCTCTCTGTACTGAAGGGATTCTATCATTCTACGCAGGTAGATTCTTCCTATAAAAAATGCTCCATTGGTATTAAAACACCAAAGAAGCTTATGGTAATTATATATGTGAATGGACCATGCTGAAAATGATAAACTCAGTTGCTTATACAATGGTCTGAAGTTCCACAGGAATAGGGTGGTTTGTCCCTGTGCCTTTGCTGATAGATTTCTGGTTTGGCACCATGGTACCAGCCCCCATTTGCAACCCAATACATTTTCCATGCTTTTAGAATCACAGGGATTTCAGCACAAAAGGAGGCCTTATATGTCTCATCATACCCATGCCGATCTCAGATAAACCTGTGCCAAATCCGGCTCAGCCACTGGAAATAACTGGCCTCATTCTATTTTTTCTACTTTCTTGTACCAATTGATACTTTCTTTTTTCAAATGCTAACCTAAAAAAAAGTGTTTCAATCATCACCCCCAAGCCCCCTCTCCTATCCTCCCATTTTGTGTAATAATGGCTGATACCTAAACAGCGTTGCAAATTTGAAAGGCCAAATGCTAAAAAACATATACTGATTCTAAGACAGAGAAAGCCTGATGAGTCTGTGCCAACCATCTAACAGGGCTTTTCTGAATGAATTTATTTAATAATCTTCTGATTAATACCTCTTTCCTGAGAGTTGGAGAGAGATATTTTGTGCAAGAACTGGTTGAAAAAATATTGGATGGGAAGAGGAATCAGAAGGATTGTGCTGCATTTAATTTCCATGTTAGTCCAACTAATGTGCTAAATGGCATTATTTTTACCTGATGTTTTTTTCCGTCCAGTGTCATGGAAAGTGGCCTATATGTGATCTCATAGGTCTGGTTCTGCTGATGAGGCTGTATAACGATACTCTTGGGCCCAGTCCAATACTCTCCATCAATCAAAGGCTGCAGGTTCCAGATCTGGTTGGTGCGATTGACCAGTACAATGCCATGGACCTGTGTAGTCCGAACTTGACAACTGAAGTTGATCACCTGTAAGAAACATAAAGAAACATAATACTGAAATTGTGAACTTTTTAGCACTACCTGTGCTGTATTCAAGCTTAGAAAGAATTGCATTGAACATTAATTTATGTGTGCTCTGTCCTAAAGCATTTCCTCAGTTCATTGTCTGCTGATGCTTCGTCCTCAGATGTTTCCTTGGCAGTTTTTTTTTGCCAGTGGCGGTTTTCCATTACCTTCCACTCTCAGAGGCAGGTCTTAGCCAGAATGGGAATCAAACTCATGCAGTTGCTATTATTCTGAACTACATGTTAACCATCTACCAAACTGAGCTAACCAGTCCCCGACATAGAGCATACAGCACTGATATTAATCATTCATCTAACTAGTCCTGTGTAGTCCTAATGGTGCTTCTGTTCCATTTGAATCTCCTGCCCTCCTTCCTTATCTACCTCTAGCAGTATAGTTCCATGTTCGCTACTTCATCATATTCTTCTCCAGCATCCCTTTAAATGTGTCTACATAATTCATCTCATTTCCTTCCTGTGGTAGTGGGTTCCACATTCCCATGACTCTCTGGGTAAAGAAATTTCTTTGGAGTTTGTTTTCCTGGTGACTATTGTGTATTGATAGATTTTTATCTTTCCTCACAACTGGAAACACTTTCTCTGCATTTACTCTACCAAAATCTTTCATAATTTAAAGCCTGCAATGAGGTAGGTCACTCTGAGCCTTCCTTCAAGAGAAGAGAAATCTAGCCTCTTCATCATTTTCTGATGTTTGTAACCTCACATTGAGATATAATTCTTGTAAATCTGGAGGGTGCTGAACTGGGGGAAGGCAAGCTATAGCCGCATTACGAAGGAACTGAAGGACACTGATTGGGAGAGGTTGTTAGCGGGCAAGTCCACGGTTGGCAAGTGGGAGGCTTTCAAGGGCAAACTGATAATGTTGCAGGAAAGGCATGTGCTGGTAAAGAGGAAGGATGGGAAAGGCAGGATTAGAGAGCCGTGGATTAAATGGGATATTGAGGACTTGGTCAGGAAGAAGAGAACGGCATATGTTACGTCTAAACAACTGGGAACGGAGAGAGCGCTGGAGGAATATAGAGAGAGCAGGAGGGAGCTTAAAAGGGGAGTTAGAAGGGCGAAAAGGGGGCATGAAATGGCTTTGGCTGATAGGATTAAGGAAAATCCAAAGGGATTTTACTCTTATATTAGGAACAAGACAGTGGTTAAAGGGAAAATTGGTCCTCTTAGGGACAAAAGAGGGGAGCTATGCGTCGAGTCTGAGGGAATGGGGGAGATCCTGAATGAATATTTTGCATCGGTATTCACAAAGGAGAGGGGCTTGGTGTCTTGTAATGTCTTGGAGGGAGCTGTAGATCAGTTGAAGAAAATATCCATTACAGGGGAGGAAGTGTTAGGGCTTTTAGGTAGCATAAAAACTGATAAAGCTCCGGGGCCTGATGGTATTTATCCCAGGCTGCTTAGGGAGGTAAAAGATGAAATTGCTGGGCCACTGACGCAAATCTTTGTCTCTTCTTTAGACAGAGGTGAGGTCCCAGAAGACTGGAGGATAGCTAATGTGGTACCGCTGTTTAAAAAGGGCAGTAGGGATAACCGTGGTAATTATAGGCCAGCGAGTTTGACATCGGTGGTAGGAAAATTGTTGGAAAAAATTCTTAGGGATAGGATGTATAAGCATTTGGAGCGTTGCGATCTGATTAGGGATACGCAACATGGCTTTGTTCAGGGGAGGTCTTGCCTTACGAATCTGGTAGAATTTTTTGAGGAGGTGACAAAAATGGTTGACGATGGGCGAGCCGTTGATGTCATCTATATGGACTTTAGTAAGGCATTTGACAAAGTCCCTCACGGTAGGCTGGTAGAAAAGGTTAAGGCACGTGGGATACAGGGACAGGTATCTAGATGGATTGAAAACTGGCTGGGTAACAGGAGACAGAGAGTAGTAGTGGAAGGGTCCTTTTCTGGCTGGAGGTCTGTCACTTCAAATGCGGTCTAACCAATGTTCCGTACAACTGAAGCATTAGACGACAGCTCTTACACTCTATACCCCTTCCTATAAAGGCTAGCATTCTATAAGCTTTCTTTGCAACCTTCTCCACCTGTGTTGCCACCTTCAGAGACTTCTGCACTTGCACTCCCAGGTCCCTCTGCATTTCTATACTCTTAATTGGTCTACCTTTTCTGGTGTGCCGCAGGGCTCAGTACTGGGACCTCTTCTCTTCATAATGTATATAAACGACTTGGAAGAGGGCGTACGTGGTGTGATCAGCAAGTTTGCACATGACACCAAGATGGCAGGATTGGCGGATAGTAAGGAAGATTGTCAGGTGATACAGCAGGATATAGATAGGTTGGTATACTGGGCAGATAGATGGCAGATGGAATTTAATCCTGACAAATGCGAGGTGATGCATTTTGGAAGGAATAATGCAGGGAGGAGTTACATGATAAAAGGTAGAGCAATTAAGAGTATAGAAATGCAGAGGGACCTGGGAGTGCAAGTGCACAAGTCTCTGAAGGTGGCAACACAGGTGGAGAAGGTTGCAAAGAAAGCTTATGGAATGCTAACCTTTATAGGAAGGGGTATACAGTATAACAGCTGTTGTCTAATGCTTCAGTTGTACAGAACGTTGGTTAGACCGCATTTGGAGTACTGCGTCCAGTTCTGGTCACCTCACTACCAAAAGGACGTGGAGACCCTGGAGAGAGTGCAGAGGAGGTTTACCAAGATGCTGCCTGGTGTGGAAGGACTAGGTTATGAGGAAAGATTGGGTAAACTGGGGCTCTTCTCCTTAGAAAGACCGAGATTAAGGGGGGATCTGATAGAGGTGTATAAAATAATGAAGGGTATAGATAGAGTCAACAGTGGCAGGCTTTTCCCTAGATTGGAGACAACTATTACGAGAGGTCATGAGCTAAGGGTGAGGGGGGAGAAGTATAATTTGGTTAGTAGAGGAAGGTTTTTCACACAGAGGGTTGTGGGGGTATGGAATGTGCTACCAAGTAAGGTGGTGGAGGCAGGCACGCTGGACTTGTTGAAGGTTTACTTACATAGGCACATGAGTGAAACAGGGATGGAAGGTTATAGAAGATGGTTTTAAAAAGGGTCAGAGCCTCGGGACGATACTGGAAATGTAATACTACATGTTAATGTTTTGTCTCTTTTAAGCCACAGGTGTGTCGGTCCACCTTGTTGTCAAACAAGGGGCATGCACACAGTGGGTCGTGCGTGGGCTGCTCTCGGATGTTTCGAGAGTGGCCTAGTACTTTGCGTCGTTGTGTGTGCTTAAACCTGGACCAGCAGACGGGCACCACAACAGCTCAGTGACTATCACTGCTAGCTGTGCAGATACATGGATTTGGGCCAGTGTCTGTGGGAGTTTGCGCATTCTCCCTGTGGTTGCGTGGGTTTCCTCCGGGTGCTCCGGTTTCCTCCCACACCCCAAAGATGTGCTCTTAGGCTGATTGGTGTACCAAATTGACCCCACACTATTCTCCCCTGAATCTGGCTACAATAGGGGTACCATTCGCATACACACGGGGCAGGGTAGGTGTAGGAAAATGCTTTATTAAGATGGCGGCGCGGGCTCGTTGGGCTGAAGGGCCTGTTTCCCGTGCTGGGTTGTTCTTTGTCCTTTTTTGTGATACCTCTTTACTATATTATGTGAACATAAACTTGTATAATATTCCAAATGTGAGAATTGCATGTTATTTCTTGCAGATCTCTTTCCACATTTCACTAGTCTACAACCTTTGCCATCTCAATATTTATACCTTCTGGACAATACTATTCCCATTCAGGTTCAGGTGGAGTCATTCCCTCCATTACTGAAAACAAATTCCTCTTTCCCACACCAGCCCTTTCCCTATGTGTTTATTCAATTATGCCAAAATCTTCATTCAGGGTAATTTGATCTTATTATTTGCTTCTTATTACTATTGGCAGACCTGGATTTATTGCTTTGACCCCAATGTGGTATTGCATAGATACAAGAATTTCTCAAGACCTTCTCATTATCACAACTTCTGCAGAGGCTTTGTTTGGTGTGCATGACCAGGATTAATTGTGCCGCAGGTATAGATCCAGAAATTACAAGACTGTTAATTTAAAGTTGCTGATTTGAATTTTGTGAATCTGTGGATGACCAGAAGAGAAAAATATCTAATCTAGATTACTGGAAAATGCACACAAATTTACCAATGTCCTTCAAGGAGGATAAACTGTCTTGTCTTTCTGTATATGATTCCATCCTGTCTGCTCTATGCTGTTCCACCATACTCTCAGGTTAGCCCAACATCATACTGTCAGGGTAACTGGATGTGAGCAATTGAGCTGACCGTGCCCAACATTCAAATAACGATAAGGTGTGGCAGCACTATTCTCCCTTTCATCCCTTGAAGCAGCCTCTAGCTACCTGTAAAAGATCTGGGAAATAATGATGGAAGCTCTTCAAGGCAGCAGTCTTGGGTAAGAGTATGCAACAGCTGGTATGGGCACTTATGTAAAACTTGTATCATGTCTTCATACATATTGAGTGTGGACAAGATGTAATGAAATTACAAAAGTGAGATGGAAAATTGTGCCTAGGTATTAAGACTCTTTACGAGCATGGTTTTGGGACACATCTATGAAGAACTGGTACATCAACAACAATTGTCATCATTCCTTGTATGAAACAGCAGTCCAGATGTCCTGCTTGATAATGTGGATAAAGCAGCACAGTTTGTTGATGCACCTCATTCAGCACTGCTGGTGGTTCCAGCTGGGCCTGCAGCCTACAGAACAGAAGTTTGTTTTGCCTCAGACCAGTTCTGGGTGTTACAGCACAAATTATTTAATTAATTTATAGGGTGCTGGTATGAATGTTAGTCCAGCATTCATTGCCCATCTCTAATTGCCTTTGAGGACATTGTGATGAGTTGCCTTTTGAAAACACTGCAGTCCAGGTGGTGTAGGTACACCCAAAGTGCTGTTAGGGAGGGAATTCCAGGATGTTGACCATCAATCGTGAATGAATGGTGATATACTTCCAAGTTAGGATGGTGAATGGAGAGGAACTGCCAGGTGCTGGTATTCCCAAGTACCTGCTTCTCTTGTTCTTCTAAACAGTAATGGTGATGGGTTTGGAAGGTCCTACCTGAGGAGCCTTGGTGAGCTCTTGCTGTGCATTTTGTAGAATCCTACTGCTATGTGTCAATGGTGGCACCTGTGAATGTTTGTGGATGGGTTGCCAATCAAGCGGGCTGCTTTGTCCTGGATCGTGTCAAACTTCTTAAATGTTGTTGGAGCTACATTCATCCAGGCAAGTGCAGAGTTTGCCATCACACTCCTGCCATGGACCATGGAGTGCATGGCTCTAGCTTCAAATGGTGTAGCAGGCTCAAAGGATCAAATGGCCTCCTCCTATTGCCCTATAACTGCTGGAGGGGCAAATGAGCCTCTGGTCTAGCATTCAGTAATCTAAAATCTTGAGCTCATTAAAAACTCTGTCGCCTGCATCTTAACTTGAACCAAATCCTCTCTTGGAGGACAATAATAATCTCTGTACTTGTTGACTGACACTGGCTCATTTTTAAGGTTATCATACTTGTTTTCATCACTTAAGAGACTTGATATCATTCAAGAACAAAGCAGCCCACTTGATCAGCGCTCCTTCCACTACCAGTGCACATTGGCAGCAGTGTACATCACATACCACAGCAAAGTCCCTATGAAAACTCATTTCAAATTCATGACCTCTATCACCTTGAAGAGCAAGAGTGGGGACATGACCACTTGCAAATTGCTCTCCAAGTCACTCACCATCCTGATTTGGAAATATATCACCATTCCTTCACTGTTGCTGGGTCAAAATGCTGGAACTCCTTCCCAAACAACACTGTGGATGTACCAAACTACATGAACTGCAGTGGTTCCAAGAGGGAGATCTCAATCACCTTCTCAAAGGCACTCAAGATGGGAACTGACAAGCAACATTGCTAGCAATGCTAAGCCCTGGAATTTGCTCTCTAAATCGCTAAATGTTGTTGTTGGCGTTGTTTTAAATCTCTCTGTGTCCTTCTTTAAGAAGCTCCTTAGCTTACCTCTTTGCTCAAGATGATGATCGCCTATTCTAAAATCTCTTTATATGGCTCGATGTCAAAGTTTACTTGATAAAACTCTTGTGGGGTGCACTGGGATGTTACATTAAAGGTCCTATATAAATGCAGGTCTCTGTTGTCTAAGTGCACTGCAATTAGAGGGCAATGCTCATGGTGATTGCAGGACAGGCCACACACACAGTGAGCATATCTGTTAGAATTACTCCAAATTGTGATGGTGCCGTCTACTCATCTGGAACCATTGCATAAATTATCCCAGGAAAACATAAGGCAACAATTCAAAGCTGGCATAGAGCACAATTATTATCTGTTCAGCTCAACCACTGGACCAAGTGAAGTGGTGGACACCATTAGTGATATTAGTAGTTAAAAAAAGGAGTGAAAAATGCGAATAATGATAGTGGAAAAACTAGGCCGACACAAGAAATGCCTCGCGGGGGCTAAGGTAAATGCATCAGCATTTGCATCATTTGCAAATTCAGGACTCAGACCTTCTGAATCATGAACAACTTGGCAGTTGCTCAGCAAGTCACCATTGCTGCTCTCCCAATTAGGGGATCACTTAGGAGTCAGCCAAAGGCACAAGCAAAATGCAAATTACAAGTAGTAAAGAATGCACGGGTAGATTCACAATCAAACACATTGTGCCTTGGCATACGGCCTTGATTAATGTGGGAGCCCTATGCTGGCCTGTGGCTTTGGGGCACCAATCAGAACCTGAGAGCTCTCCAACCAATGCAGAGCAACATCGGCCTCGGATTGGTAGAGACACTTAGAGTAGGAAAACACTCAGAGGAAACCCACACAGACACAGGGACAATGTGCAAACGCCATACAGACAGTGATCCAAGGCCGGAATTGAACCCAGGATCCTGACGCTGTGAGGCAGCAGTGCTAATCACTGTGCCACAGTGCTGTTCATTAATTTATTCATCTAAAACCATTTATAATTACATCTTACCTTCTAGATATTATTCAGAGGAGACTTATAGTCAGGCCTCCTGAATCAAAATGTGAAAACTGACCCCGATCGCCATCCCATTGATTACCATATGTGATCCTTGCTGGTGAGGACCTGAGCTGGTGAGGGGTTAAGTCCAAGTGGACCCAGACAATAGTGTCCAGGACATACTAATCGGCTTCTTGGCCTTTCTGAACTCAAAGCCAATTCCGCCAGCAAATTAGTGCCAATAAGATCACGAGAAGTCAAAAACTGAGCACGACCCTGATTTTTAACCTCCTGCTCTATTTTATTGGCTTGCCTCGCTGATCAACCAGCGAGCTAGTAAGATTGTGACAAGTGTCGAACGAGTGAGAAAATGGAGTTTTTCGGCAAATCACTGACCACAGTTTTTCAACACTTAGTGCAATGAAAGAGACGCCAAGTAATTTTTGCCCAAATAGACTGTTACCCGCCCAAAGTGGCTGAAGCTGTACAGCGTTACAACAAGAACTGCATAAAGGTGCTACTGATGGACACACAGACAGTCATGCCAGGAACATGACAGTCAAAAGAAGTGTCACAAGATTCAGTGACATAGAGCTGGGCCATCTGCTGAATGCTGTGGAGAAGAGATAAGCAATATTCTACCCCCCAGATGGGCGATAACTTATGGTTCAGGTGGGTAATGTGACCTGGGAGGCCATGGCAGTGATTGTCAGTGTCTGTGCACCAGCAAACAATGCAGGAAGAAGCTGAATGACCTCCTTCGGGCAGGAAGGATGAATGTCCAACTCGTCCTGCCAACAGTCCCCTCTGTTGCGCCTGCAATATTGATTCCCCGCCCCTCCCCGACACCAACACCCTGTGCACGTTTCTCCAAACCCTCTGGCAAACCCCATCACAATCCCTGCCTGCCAAGCAACAGCCTCAAAAATGTCCACCCGACCAACACCACCCCTGATACCTCTGACATCCCTGGTTGTCGGATACTGGAGTGCCTCTGGGCCAATAGGCACTCCGAGGGAGGAGGAAGGGGTGGACGCTATGCTGGGGTCTTCCACCCAGGAGACCTCAGGCGTCCTCAGCCCTTCTGAATCCCCTCTTCCTGCTTCCGGAGCACCTCAGGAGCAGCAGGATGAACAGAGTAGCACGACTACATCAGCGTCATCCAAATGTCGGCCAGGGACCTTGAGATCTCACTCCCCCCCCCCCCCACCCCCCTGCTTCCCCCATCCCCTTCACCCCCAGGCGATGCCTGCCAAGGACATCACAGGCTATGGAGTGCGGTACATCGCTGAGCACTTCCACTTCTGATGTGCATCTTGGGGGCACACCCAGATGCAGCAATAGGCCTCAAAAGACTAAGAAGTTGTAGAGTCATTGAGAGGGCACAAGAGAAGGGCTGTGTTAGGTAGGTTTAGGAAAATAGGCGCTGATAACAATCACCTCCACCTGTTTTACAGCATTGTTAAATATCACCCTTTCATGTTATTGCATTGTTAGTTTCACCAACAAATATTATTACACCCCTAGCTGTGAGTAATCTGTATGTGATTCTCCCCTCATAGGAATGACTGTACCCTACCACATACATAGAGGCGCAGAGCATGGTGCTACAACATGAGGTCCTTTGCCCAACCAAGCGTGTGCGCCCTAATTCCCAGCACCTATGCCAAACCCCTGCCTGCTGTGGAGCTCCAAGCACTCAGCAGTTGGGGCCCTGTCGGTCCACAGTGACAGACAGCCTGCCCTGGCATCCCCATCACCCTGAGTCAATCCTCCCCCCATCTCCCAGGACTCCCCCACCCCCAACCCCAGAGCATTGCACCGCTCACTTGTGCCCCCAACTGTTACTCAGGCATGGGCCCAGGCACCAGTACGCATCTGGAGAACAGACTTGTGTGACACCAGGGCAGCATCACAGTGTACTGCAAGGCAAGTCATCGTCACCCTCCTGCCTGGACCAAAAACTTATTAGCACGGCTAACCTGACCCATCACCCTTTTGTGATGGCAATGGGACCCTTGAGAGGGTGATGTAGGCAAGGGAGTTGAAACAGGATCAGGAATGGGGGAGGTTATGGTTCCCAGGGGCTGGTGGGTGCATGGGGATCACAGCTGCCAGACAACATGCCAGCTATTGGGTAAATTTTGTTGTGATGAGGACCTGCCTCGCTGCCCTGCCCTGCAAGACCCCCACCAGTGCTGCCTGTCCTCCATCCTCCCGCTGTTTCTCGGCCTCTTCTTCCACATCCTCCTAGGTCTGCTCCTCTTCCTCTTCCTCCAGAATGCCTCCCTGCTGCTGCACCAGGATTGGAGCGTACAGAAGACCACAATGATGTAGGACACCCTCATGTGGCTGTATCGAAGGGCCCCAACAGCGCGGTCTAGGCAGTGGAACTACATCTTTAGGAATCCAATGCACAGTTAGACGATGGACCGAGTAGCAGTGTGGGCCTCATTGAAGTGTTGCTGCCTCTGTGTCTGGCCTTCACATTGGCATCATCAGCCAAGCCCTTAGCAGGCAGCCCTTGTCCCCCACAAGACATTCTGGCAGTCTGGCCTGGTCCTCAAAGAAGCCAGGACATCCAAACTCCAGAGGATGTAGCTGCTGTGCACGCTCCTGGGCAGTGTGCACACATGTGCATGATATTCATTCTGTGGGCGCAGACAATCTGCGCATTCAGGGAGTAGAACACCTGCACTGATGAACTGCACTCACCATGTGGGGATCACAGGGTGACATGCATATCATCTATAATCCCCTGCACACGGGGCATGCTAGAAATGCCAGTGAAGCCCACAGCCCAAGCTTCCCGTTGGGTTTAGTCCACGTTGAAGTGGATGTAATTGCCAGCCTTGGCGAACAGGGCATCCATGACCTTGCAGATGGTCATGTGCATTGAGGGCTGCGAGGTATCGCAGATGTTCCTACTGGAGGCCTGGAAGAACCCGGTGGCATAGGAGGTTGAGGGCTGCCGAGACCTTCACTGTTACCGGAATTGGGGGTCCTCCTATCCCTCAAGCTACCAGGTTTGTGAGGACTGGACGCAAGTGCTGCACTGTCTCCTTACTTAGAGCCTGTGGCAGCACGCCACTTCCATCAGCTCATCAAAAGACCTGCAGGTCCTATTAGTCCTTTGTCTCCCCCTCCAACCATCCCCCCAGCCCCCCCGCCCCCTCCGCCACCATCCCACCCAGAAGGAAGAGCAGCCATGGCCTAGCCCTGACCGGTGGCCCCTTACCCTTCTGCAGTGGCCGCACATCTCCCTCCTCCTTCTCAGCGGCCGCTACAATGGTCGCCATCTCAATTGCTGTGGGAACAATTAGTACAATTCTCCATCCTGGGCCCTTCACTTCTCCCAGCAGCAAGAATCCCCATTAGTCTGGACGCTGGCAACCCAACACCAATACCAGTGCCATGCATCACCTCAATGGGTTGCCTACCATTGACACATCCTTGCCACGTAGGGCACAGAGAGCATACAGGTGGCTGTGTGAGGGTCGCCTTTGGGAAGCTTTGAAGCATAGACATGAGTGCACCCACCTGGATATCTGATCCAGTGGCTTCCAGGAATGGCTTGCATTTCAGCCAGATGGTAGAGAAGCACCCCGGGATTATGACAGGATGGGTTCCCATCAAGGGTAGCACTGCAGAGTTCATGCAATGTGAGGAGCCTTGCTAATGCCTGCAGAGCACCCATGATTGGGGCATCAGCTGACAGCTGCTGCTCGTCATATTCGTGAGGCCTGGGTGCAAGGTCTGCTGTCAGCCATAGACAGACAGCTGGACAACCAGAGTGATATTCGTAGTGGACCTCATGTGAAACCTTGCGGGGGTCAGTCCACAGCCATGGAGAATGTGCGTAACATGGGCTCTGAGCCACTGGCGACCCCTGACCAGAGGCTCCCCAAACCCCAACACCCATGCAACCCCCCCCACCGTGCACCAAGGCAACGGCTATGAACTCCTCTCACCCCCATTCAAATGCATGCAAATTGATGTTTTGCCCAGTTTAGGCTCGAAGGTCTTCACATCAGGAAATCAGGAAAAAGTGGCTGGGAAGACTGTTTGATGACGGGTGCGAATCTAATTTTTTGGCTCTTATTTTCCAGTCTTGCCACACAAAACAATCAGTGTAGCAGGCCGGAAAGATCATGCTCCTGGCAGAGTGTCATAAAATTTGGAGAGAAAACCGACTTGGAGAGAAACACGGCTGTTTTCTCACCAAAAATAGCACTGCCCTTCAGAAACCTGTCTCAAAGTGCTAAAAGATAATGAAGTACTTTTCTGAAATGTACTGCTGCAGCCAGGTTATGCACAGCAAGTGGCTACATCAACATGCTAATGACCAGATAATTTGTTTGGACAGCATTGGCTGAGGGACAAATATTCAGATATGAATACACATCAAAATTTCTGCACCACAACCACTGTCAGCAGTAATATCCTGCTTCTTCTACATCCTGGCATATGGCCCACGTAGCCTGACAACATTGTAGATTGTGTCCACATCCATCAATTTAGCCAGTGAATTCTTGGAGGGTAAAAATGTTTGTGTAAACTGGCCTTGTGGGCATGATTCAACTGACTACCTGTTTAGAGGAACACATATCTGACTACAAACGATCTTAGCTCACTCAGGATGTCTTCTTTCATCCAGAATAAAAAAACATTACATTGTTTCCAGTGTTTTTTGCTGGAAGTGAAAATATGGAAGTGTTTATCAAGTCCCAGTTGAAAACATCCAGTTTGTCAGAATTTATAGAATGAGTTGCACAAGATCATTTACCTTTTACAATAATGCTACACTGCACATCACTTGCTTTTGAACTGGCTCTCCTGTACTCAGCATAAACTGATTCCCCATCTCCTGAAAGCACTCAGCAAAATTGCAATTGGCACGTCTAAGCATATCTCAAAACCAATATCGAACATGATGTCTGACATAATAACTATGGCATAGTGATCACTGGCGATCACTGGCATACAATCAGAAATCTAAAAGAAATCCTGAGGTTTTACACTGAGTAGATCATACCCAGTGGTCCAGAGCAGCATTTCTCATGCAGCACCCTAATACTAATGCTGGCTCACATTCCTGATTAACTAATGGATTCATGTGGCATTAGTCAAAATGCAGCATTGATCCAATGGGTCTGAATGATCAGAGATAAACAGGAATGCCCCCCTCCATTCAGAATCCAGTGGTGGGCAGGGACAACACATCCTTGGAGGACCCATTGTGCTGTTCTCCTCTGTGCTCAGCTCCTCTTGACTCACAAACAGTACTGTAAAGATATTTATCTCTTCTACAAAACATTCCACACATTTCTTTAGCTACCTGACTTAAACTTGGAAGACACATGTGGCCTTGATAAAATACTTAACTTGCCAATTCATCAGGGTGGCACAGTGGTTAGCACTGCTGCCTCACAATGCCAGGACCGGGTTTGATTACAGCCTTGGGTAATTATTTGTGTGGAGTTTCCATGTTCAGCCCGTGTCTCAGGGGTTTCCTGCAAGTGTTCCCGTATCCTCTCATAGTCCAAAGATGTGCAGAATAGGTTGATTAGCCATGCTAAATTGACTCTAGTGTCAGAGGATTAGCAGGGTAAATGTGTGGGGTTACAGAAATAGGACTTGATGGGCCGAATGGCCTCCTTCTGTACTGTAGGGATTCTATAATTCCTTCCACAGCAAAAATGTTCGGGTTAGGTGGATTAGCAATGGAAAATGCATGAGGTTATGGGGTTAGGGCGGGGGGAGGGGGTGGGTGGGTGGGGGAGGCCTGGGTGGGATCCTCTTTTGGAGAGTTGGTGCAGACTCATTTGGCCAGGTGGCTTTTTTCTGCATGGTAGGGATTTTATGGTTCCATCTACTAGAACAGATTGGCAGCCCATCTTTTGTTTTACCTCAATTCTAACCAGGCCAGCTGGGTGGTGCTGGACATAAGGGGATGGTATGGGTGAGAAAGGTCAATGTACAGCAAGTACATTAGTTTCTCAAACTGAATCAAAAGAAAAATCTTATTCCTCTGATGTAAGGAAAAGAAGCAATATCCCACTGGACCGTAATCCAATCCCACGCATATTTCCAAGCAGCAAGCTGCAGAATACCAGGAACGGAGCACCATGCTGACTGGAATAGTGTAAAATACACAGAGACACCAGTAAACAGCTAAAGAGAAAATATATCTCACAAGGAAGGGATGGGACAAAAGTGAGAGGTTGGTATTAATATGGGATGACCAAGATAGAAATGATGCACCAGTGAACCGAATGGAAAGGATTAATTTCTTGACAGGCTACTGTCCCGGTGGACCTCATTCCAGGGAGATCAAACTTCCAGCAACATCAGGCAGGAGCTTTGTGTGCTAATGCTGAGCAAGCCCATCTTCACTCCTGCCAAAGTTGGGTGGTGTAAATCTGGAGGAAGTCACTATTAATTAGCTGCAATCAGAAGACAATGACTGGGGGCTTGGGAGGCAGTTCTGTGGCAGCTGCTTGTTTGCGTTTTTAGTCTTAAACTCTGTCAAATTGAATGTATTTGACGTGTTATCGCACAACAAATTTTATGAAATTGGGTATACAATATGGAAGCAGACTAAAGCTGCACTCAGAGCCTCCCCACTAAAGGTCACAAGGGAACAGACACAGACTAGCAGGCAATCTTAGAATGCAAATGAGGGCTAGCACACAAAGGGTACCGGACAGGATGGCACCAACAGGAACTAAATTAAAAACTACACCCCCATCCAACCAAATCAGCACCTCTGATCTAATCAAGCAACCCTCTATGGAGACACCAAAAGATTAGCACAACTAAGGAAGCGTCCCGGGCCCCACAGACTTCCTGAGAATAGTCAAACATCCATTGTTCAAACCCTGGAGATTCTAGACCATTGATAAACCCATCAGACAGAAACGATTAACACACACTTAAAAACATTGTTACAATACTTGAAAACATCGAAACAGGATGGTCAGAGTCAAATACTGTAAACAAAATATTCGCATTTGAATTGTACAATGTATCAAAGTTCAGGTATAACTGTAACCCATTGCGGCGGGCCTTTAGAGTGCTTTCGGGACAGTTCTGTTTGTATGTCCTGACTGCACCTCCGTCGACATTAAAAAAAAGCTGTACCGCTGTTGAATCTGACCCTGAGTCTGTAGTGGTCGTGTTCGCCCACTCGCGCTAACAGTTGGTAGACGGATAGGTGTGTCTTATTGCTCTATAATTTCACCCTCTCCTTCAAGGCGTAACCTTAGGTCAGCCAGATGTGGTGAGCAAGGACCTCCCATGCTGGCAGTTTGCCAAGCCACATTATAAAGAGGACTGTGCATTAGCGATTTCACTGAACCCTTCAACCAGCTGTTGCTCAGCGTCTCCTGACTACCGGATTATACACTTGTCAATGGTTCACTAACAAAAGAAACAAGAATCTGGACTGTACACACTAGAAGGTTGAAGGCTTGATCCCTGCTCTATATTGACCTGGCTGATCCCAGCCAAGCAGTTGGAGAGCTGGGATAATGCAGCAAATACTCTATCCATGGGTTGGGGAGAGGAGGAAATCAGACAGGATATCTGAAGACAATTGTTGGACAAGGAGAGATCAGAAATAGTTGTGATGTACTCAGGAACATCAAGATAGTGGAACCCTCTAGTGGGATTCACTCCAGGACAAAACATGGAAACTGAAGTTCGTCTGCAATCTATAACTGGAGTGTAACAATGGTCATGTTTCAGTCTATGATTGACCATGGTGTGGGTGTGTGTGTGTGTGTGTGTGTGTTTGTGTGTGTATTGGGGGGGGGGGGGGTTGGGGGGGTGAGGTGGGGGAGATTTTCCGTGAATGTTTTTGGTGGGGGGATGGAGGTGGGCTGGAGAATTGAGGGGAAATCCCAAAACAGGTTCCCCCCGATATAATTTCCAAAATTGGTTGTTGCCATCATTGCCAATAGCGTCATAGGGTTCCCACCATGAAAAGTAAGGAACCCCATTACCATAAATTATCGTCTATTTGGCGGGTTCCCATTGTGTTACCCCCGCCCCCCTCCATATAAAGATCCCACCCTACCACTCCTTAAGGCATGTTGTCATATCAGTGAAATTTATAACTGAATTTGTAAAATAGGAACTGAGTGAGTGGTTCTCACCAGGGACACACAGTTAAGTACTGCTGCTGGGGTGGGGGGAAAGGTATCATGCTCAGGCAGCTATAATTCACATGCCTACCTGGAAAACAAGTACCAAGACAGTGGAATCTTTTAGGGGTATTTAGGCAGTGCCAGGGGCAAAGGCCTGGACTAAGGGCAATACCAGGGCTAGTGCCAGTGGGCAGGGTCAGGGCTAGTGCCAGGGGCAGAGTCAGGGGTTCTGCTAGGTCGCTTCTGTTGGGGTACGCCATGAGGGGGGTGGGGGGATCCCATGCCCATGAGGGGTGGTTCCTCATGCGTCATGGGGTGGTGATTCCATGTCTGTGTGAGGGATCCTTGTTTTTATATTTTTTAGATTGGGGTGCCTTTGGTCGATGATCAGAGCCCATCCCGCCAGTGTGATGTTGTGGGACTCACCTTCTGCATTTGTTTTAATGTAAGTTTAAAAAGAAATGGTGGAAAAAGCCAGCAGTGGAGCCAGCAGGCAAAAAAATGGTTTTCCTGTCTTAGTTTACACTTATTTGAAAAAATTAGAAAATTCTACCTTGTTTTTTCAAAGCACATAGGTAATACTGTATCAGTGAGGCAAATTGTGCTGAGTTACTGTTATCACTTATTTTCCCGGTTGGCCTCTGAATCATAGCTGCCAAGCAGACTGAGGCCAATTGTGGAATCAAATGTCTTGCTATAGCCATAAATGAGATGAGTTCACTCAAGATGGTGTGTGGGACTAGCCACACACCATCTTTAATTTACACAATAGTCAAAAGCAAGCGCCGTCTTGAGTATGGGGGGAAACTGGAGCACCCGGAGGAAACCCATGGAGACATGGGGAGAATGTGCAGACTCTGCAAAGACAGTCACCCAAGCCAGGAATCGAACCCAGGTCCTGGCGCTGTGAGACAACAGTGTTAACTACTGTGCCACAGATGTAATCAGTTTGAGGAGTATGATTAGTTGGGTGCTCAGAGATTATTTGGGTGTTGATGGGGTAGTTGGGAGGCTGGGGGATCAGTCAGGTCTGGCCAGGGAGGGGTAGTTAGGTGATCAAGTCTAGTGGGTAATTGGGTGGTTGGGGAAGGTACTTGGTCTAGATGGGGGTGTAGTCGGGTGGAATGGGGGTAGCTCGATGGTCGGGTGGTAGTCAGGTCAACTTGGAGGGGTGTTTGGGAGGGTGGTGAGGTGGAGGGTCAGTTGCAATGGTCAGGTGATTAATCATTACCCTTGTTAATCACTATGTTAAACCAGGTATTAGAAGGTGTCACATGTCCAGGGTGAGTTTTCTGATAAGTCTTGTGTTTCTAGCCCAATCGCTACTCTGGGCTGTGTTGGAAACATTTATGTAGGATCTGGGTCAGTGTAAATCAGTTCACTGGGGGTTTAAACTTCCTAGGCATGTCTGTTTGCCAGGAAAGAGTTCTGATGCATAGCTCCCAACTTATGTTCCATTTCCGACAATCCAGCGACTGGAAGATTTGGGTCTACAAGTGATCAATGTACCTCAGTCGGGAAACTGACATCTTCAGATAAAATACTAAATTCTCACCACATCTAAAGAAAGAAAGTGATGGAGAGAAGCAGAGAGACTGAATTAGGAAGGAAGAAACAAAGAAGCAAAGAAAGTCTGGCATTTTTCATAGCATTCTTCATGAGCATTTTGCAGGAGTTTTGAAGTGTGGTCCATATCGTAATGTGGTAAACTGAGAAGCTAAATGGCACAGAGCGAGTGTTTGTACCTCTTTCATAGCTGTTGCTGCCACGCACGATCCAGTCAGGTACAGCTGGAGAGGTGTGGATCCCTCAATGAAGCACTGCACATTTTCCAATCGGAGGTCTGCATGAATTTTAGCAGGATGGAATGCAACCTCCAAGGACACATGCATTCCTGGGGAGATATAGCCCTCCACAGGACTGATCGAAAAGTGTGGCTTAAATTTTTCAATGTCCCACTTAAATCTGCAACATAAAGGAAAATGTTTAATTTCTGGAGAAAGAAGTGTAACAAGAGAAACTTGTATTAAAATTGCACTTTAAAATATTAATATATTCCAAGACAGAGGATTTGAGACTAAAGCATGAAAAGAGAAAGTTTATGAGGAAAATTGGCCAGAGATATTCTATCCACAACAAAATGCACAAAAGCAATCCAACCAATTACTGCTCCATTGTCTGTTTTCAATCATTAACAAAGCAAGTGATTGGTTGTTGACTTTGTCAACACTGACTCAACAATAACCTCCTCACTCATGCTCACTTTGGATTCTGTCATTTTTTATATGGACGATAAAGATTAATTTGGCAGGTGAGATGAGAGGGATAGTCCTTGACATCAAAGCAGCATTTGTTAAAGTGTGATATCAAGGAGACTGAGCAAAAGTGAGGTCAATAATTTCAGGGGTAAAATCTTCACTGGTTGGGATCATAATTAGTTATTTGGATGCCAATCTTATCAGCTCCCAGGACATCACTGAAACAGTCCTTCACGGTGGTGTCCTAGGCCCAACAATCTTCAACAGCTTAAGGATCTTTCCTTCATCAGAACATCAGAAGTGGGGATCTTTGTTGAAAATTGTGGAATGTTCAATACCATTCACAAATCCTCAGAAAGAAGCAGTCTGTACCAGCATGCAGAAAGACCTAAACAACATTTACACTAGGGCTGATAAGTGGCAAGTAACATTTGCAACACACAAATGTCAGTCAGTTACCATCTCCAACAAGAGAGCCCAGTCATGTCCTTTTGAGATTCAATGGTATTTTCATTCCTAGGCATCGTCATCAATCATAAAGTTAACTGGACCAGCTATATAAACACAGGGTGGGAAATGTACTGTGTAAAACACAAGCCTCCTGACTTCCCAGAGCCTTTCCCTCATCTGCAAGTCAGGAGTGTGATAGACTATCATTATCTTGCCTGGATAAATGCAGCTCAAACACTTAAAAACATCAACATCATTCAAAACAAAGCAGTCCACTTAGCTGATATCACATCTACCGTTTTAAACAATTAATTCTTCCATATTGGCAGCAGTGTGTCCCACAGGCCAGATGCATTGCAGCAACTTGCCAGGTGGATAGCATCATTGAATCCCTCAACTTCTTTCATCTTTAAGGACTAGGTCAACAAGCGCATGAGAACACCACCACTTGAAAAATTCCTCTCCAAGACACACATATGTCTATCTGAAACCATATCACCATTTCTTTGCAGTCACTGGGTCCAAATCCTGGAACTCCCAAATTCCCATCCTAACAGCACTGTGTGTGTACCTGAAACACATGGACTGCAGCGATTCAAGAGATTGAGAGTTCACCATTTCAAGGGCAAGTAGTGATGAAGATGGGGGAGCTGGTAGTATAGTGGTAATGTCTCTAGACTATCAACCAACAGCATTTGCCAGGGATAGGGGTTCAAACTGTATCATGGTCATGGTAGCTAGCAGAATTTAAATTCAATTAAATTAATAAAGCTAGATGCAGAAATGTTGCTAAGAAATTATCATCAAGTGGAAAAACCCATCTGGTTCACCAATGACCTTGAGGCAAGCAAATCTGAAGTCCTTTCTCAGTCTGGCCTATGTTGACTCCTGACCCACAGAAATGTGGTTGACTCTTAACTGCCTTCTGAAAGTCACCTAGTTGTACCAAACCACTATGAATAAGTCAATTGGATGGGTTACGCAGGTTAAACCTAGGCACTGGGAACAACAGTAACATACCCATACCTGTTGACCTTACAAAGTCCATAACTGAAGAGTCTATCGCAGAATAGTTAAGCAACAGTCATACTCACCAAATCACACCTGACAGATAATATCCTGAACATCATCGCTATCCCTAGGTATGTCTGTAGTTCCATCGGAGGTGGCAGCATAGTGGTATATAGTTGGGAGGAATTTTCCCTGGGGTTGCATCAACATTTACTCTGCATCCCATGAATCTCATTGCATTAGGTCAAAAATGGGAAACAAAACCTCTTATGGTTACCACTTACCACCTCCTACCTCAACTAATGAATCTGTACTTCTCCATGTTGAACACCATTTGGAAGAAACATTGATGGTGGCAAGAGCACAGAATGTACTCTAGGATGAGGTCTTCAACATCCATCACCAAGAGTGACTCAGTAACACCTCTACTAACCAATCTAGCCAAGTGCTAAAGGAAATAACTGCCAAATTGAGTCTGTGGCAAGTATTGAGGGAACCATCAGGAGTTGAAAGATCTCTTTCTCATAAACCTACCTGTCATTCATGCATCTGTCTGTGACAGTATTAGCAGGTGACATCACCACACAGTCCTTAAGGAGACAAATTTTCATTTTCATAATGAGCATACCCTCTGTCGTGTTGTGTGGCATCACCACTGTGCTAAATGAGATAGATTTAGGACAGACATAGCAACTATAGGTTGGCATCCATGATACTCAGGCACAGAAGCTTCGTGCCCTCATGCAACAAAGCCTGTACATATTCAGATGTGGGACGATAAGTAGCATCTCATATTACCACCATACAAGTTTCAAGCAATAACCATCTTCAATGTGAGAATCTAACCATTTCCCCATGCTATGCAATGGCATTACCATCGCTGAAAATCCCCATACTCAACATCCTGGAGGTCATCATTGACTAGAAAATGAATTGCACCAACCATATAAATACTATGACAAAAGAAGATCATTAGCTGGGAATTTTGTAGTGAGTAACTCACCTCCTGACTCCCAATGCTAGTCCACCATCTACAAGTCAAGAGTGTGATGAAATACTCTCCACTTACCTGGATTAATGCAATTGCAACAACACTCAGTAAGCTTGGCGCCATCAAGGACAAAGCAGCCCACTTGATCAACATTCCATCTACCACCTTAAACATTCGCTCCCTCCATGGTAGCCATGTGTATCATCTACATGCTGAACTGCAGGAACTTACTATGGCTCATTCAACATCTTCCAAACATAAGGGAAGCACCACCACCTATAAGTGCCCACCAAGCCACACAGCATCTTTACTTAAAATATTATGGTTCCCTCATTGTCATTGGGTCAAAACCCTGAACTCTCTTTCTAATGGTTTAAGAAGACAGTTCATCTTCTAAAGGACAATTTTGGATGGGGAAAAGTGTTAATCTTCCATATGACACCTGCATCTCAGAAAGAATAATAATAAAAGTATAATGAATGCTGGTCTTGGCCCTCAACCCAGAAACAAATGAAGAAAATAGCACCTCAGTTTAAGGTTTCATCCTAAAGCTACCTCCTGATGGTGCAGTGCTTTCTCTCAGCGCTGGCACCAAATGTGTCAAGGCTACTTGTGTTCAAGGCTTTGGACTGACCCCATACCATTCTGACTCAGGACTGAGAGTGTGACCTACCCAGATGCAGCTAACAACACCTAAAGAAAGAAGGCCCATGAACAGCTGCAGCAGAATTCTGATTGTTAAAGTTCAGCTAAACTTTGACTTCCCCAAACAAACAAACCCTCCCCACCAGCCACCCTCCTCCATTTAGACCAAACACCCCATTTGATCTATCTACCTTGCACCAATGTCTCCAATATTTTGTATCATGATCAGCCGAGTGATCTGGCTACAGAGCACAACTGCTCCAAATGCAATGCAGTCCTGGTCCAGGATGATTTCGATTCCCTGGCTGCATCCACGTATCACAAATAGAGGTTTTGACACACCAGTGCACTCCAACATCACTTCCTCTGCAAACTGGGGAATTCGATAAGGTGGGGAGAAAGTCACTACCACATCACAAGTGCCTCCATTTGCATCCAGCTTGATGTTACTGCTTGGCCATACACTTAGAACCTGGTAAAGATAAAAAGGAAATTCATGCACAGTGTCTGCAGACTCAATGAACCCCTGAAATAGTAAATATGAGGTTAAACAGTTTAAGAACACTTTCACTGGTTCAGTCTTCTAGTTACTGTCAACCAACCAAAGCTAAACCTTCTTCAGTGAGGAGATGGAGGCAGCCTTGGCACAGACGTTCTGTTGTACAGCAACAGTGCAGCATATAGCATAGTCTTATAGTGTTGAATGATCAATGTCCTTACTTCCCCTGATGAGCCCAGGCTGACTGGCCACAAATTCAAAAGCTTAGCATGTGCATTTTTGGTGCTACAGATGCTGTTTCATGTCCACGTTTGTACATTGTTGTACAAATAGATAATATTTTGGATAGGTTGTTCATGTGGGTGCGACCATCATGCATTGGAAAGATCCAGATGCCAGTCAACTGACTGAACAGTAGCAGTGCCTCTTCAGCTGCGATGTTCCAGCTAACATCCTCTCTTAACCTAGCACAGTTAATCTTATATTTGGCCACAGGAAAGACTCCCCAGTAATGCTTTTTAGAGGTATCATAAACCACATTCAGCTTTGTTACTGGTTGATTTCTGTTGGCTTTGCCAAATGCTTGGATGTTGGTATTGCCTCTTAAAGTTGGTGAAGCTTACTGGGAGTGAGGGTGGCACATGCTGTGGTTCTCACTGCAGGGCTTTATTCAGACCACTTGTTGCCAGTTATGGGTGTTGTAGGTTTGATGCCATATGACCTCAATATAACAGGAAGATTAAGCAGTGATGACACAAGGGAGGACAATCTGCTGTTTCAGGGGGCAGACAGTGGAAGAAAGAGATGTTCACCAGGAGATCATATCTATCCAGGGTTTTCTGGATGTAATTCTCCTCCTGAACCTAATTCACTGGGAAACTTATCAAATCTGATGAGATTCTGACAACAGATGGAAATGTTTTTGGAGAGTGGTGAAATGCACACCGGTTTTGGGACGGGCAGGGCCCATACCTGCTGGTGCACTTGGCTGCAAAGTGATTGGGTGATGTTTTGAAAGGGACCCCAATTAAACAGTGCTTTGGGAGACCTCTTCCCCCAATCAACATTGAGAAATCTCACTCCTCCCCATCAGTGGCATGTTTGCCCATCCCCTCCCACAGGTCATCGCCAGGGGCATTGGGACCCTCCCAATGGATTTGGAAGTAGTACCAAGTTACTACTTCCTTGGTAGTAGCTTACGAAGCTACTAAGGAAGCTTGGTAAGCTTTTGCAGTGCATCTTGCAGGTGGTACACATGGTTGTCACTGTGCATTGTTGGTGAAGAGTGTGATTGTTTATAGAAGGGGTAGCAATCCAACAGGCTACTTTGTCCTGGATGCTGTTGAGCTTCTTGAATGCTGTTGGAGCTGCACTCATCCAGGCAAGTGGACTGTATATAATCACATTCCTGACTTGTGTCTTGTCGATGGACAGGTTTTGGTGGTCAGGCGTTGAGTGACTCGCCACAGGATTGCAAGCCTTTGACCTGCTCTGATAGCCACAGCATTTATTATGGCTAGTTAGGTTCAGTTTCTTGTCAGTGGTAACCCCCAAAACCCCTAGAATGTTGATAATGATAGATGTTAATTCCTGTAGAAGAGGTGGTTGCCAGGCTATATGCAAAAGAAGGGAGTGTTTTATATATGCTCTTTCCAAATAGAAGCAGGAAGAGCATGCATGCAACTTTCCTAGGAGATAAGATTTCCCTATGTGTAAGGTGCCACTGATTGCACACATGCTTTGTGAATGTTGCATCTCACTTCGGGGATGTATCACAACTGAAAAATGTTCCATTCCCTCAAGGTCCAAGTGGTGTGTGAGAACACAAAGCACATCATTCTTGTCAATATCTGGTATCCAGGCAGCAAATACAATGCCCTTGTTCTGTACCATCAGCATTTGAGCCAGAAAAGCTATTAGTTACTGATCACAAGGCTACTACTCAGAGTGGGTGGGAGTGGCAAAAAAATGGGAGTCCACTCATCACTAATTAATGGCCCTTTCAACGCCTTTAAGAGCTTCTTAATGAGCCAGGTAGCATAAGAAGGAAATTTTCTCAGTGGAAATCACAGACAGTCTATTTCATGTCTGTACATAGTTGCAGATCAAAGCAATGGTATATTTGAACATATAAAATAGGAACAGATTAGGCTGTTCAGCCCTTGAGCCTGCTCAGCCATTCAATACTGTCTTCACGGAGGAGGACGTGAATAATTTGTCGGATGTTAGCGATGGAAAGATGGTAGGAGTGGAGGGTCTGAATGACATTATTGTTACTAGAGAGGCGGTGCTCGACAGACTGGAGGGACTGATTGTGGACAAGTCCCCAGGACCGGATGGAATGCATCCAAGGGTTCTGAAAGAAATGGCGGAGGTGATAGTGGATGCCTTGGTGATTATTTTCCAAATATCGCTGGATTCCGGGGAAGTGCCAGAAGATTGGAAAACGGCTAATGTTACGCCGTTGTTTAAGAAGGGTGGCAGGCAAAAGGCAGGGAATTATAGGCTGGTTAGTTTAACGTCTGTTGTAGGTAAAATGTTAGAATCCGTGATCAAGGAGAAAATAGCGAGGCATCTTGAGGAGAATTGTTTGATAGAGCAGACGCAGCACGGTTTCGTTAAGGGGAAGTCATGTCTGATGAATTTATTGGAGTTCTATGAGGATGTGTCTAGGGCAGTGGATAGAGGAGAGCCGGTGGATGTGGTGTTTCTTGATTTTCAGAAGGCGTTTGACAAGGTGCCTCACAAGAGGTTATTACAGAAGGTCAGGGGGCATGGAGTTGGGGGTAGGGTGTTAGTGTGGATAGAGGATTGGTTGTCAAATAGGAGGCAGAGAGTGGGGGTCAATGGGTGCTATTTGGATTGGCGGTTGGTGACTAGTGGAGTGCCCCAGGGGTCGGTGCTGGGGCCTCAGCTATTTACCATTTATATAGATGATCTGGAGGAGGGAACCGAGTGTGTGGTGTCGAAATTTGCTGATGACACCAAGATTGGTGGAACAGCAAATTGTGTGGAGGGTGTGGAGAGTCTGCAGAAGGATCTAGATAGGCTGGGCGAATGGGCCAGGAAATGGCAAATGGAATTTAATGTTGGCAAATGTGAGGTTGTCCACATTGGTAGGAATAATGGTAGGAAGGACTATTACTTACATGGCGAAAAACTGCAACAGGCAACGGTGCAGAGGGACCTCGGGGTCCTTGTGCATGAGTCGCAAAAACCCAGCCTACAGGTGCAGCAGGTGGTCAGGAAGGCAAATGGGATGCTGGCCTTCATAGCGAGGGGGATTGAATATAAAAGTAGGGAGATCTTGCTGCAGCTGTATAGGGCACTGGTGAGGCTGCAGCTGGAGTACTGTGTGCAGTTTTGGTCGCCGCACTTATGCAAGGATATTTTGGCCTTGGAGGGAGTGCAGAGGAGGTTTACTAGGCTGATACCGGAGTTGAGGGGGTTGAGCTATGAGGAGAAGCTGGATAATCTAGGCTTGTACTCGTTAGAGTTTAGAAGAATGAGGGGAGATCTCATTGAGACATATAAGATGATGAATGGGATGGATAGGATAGAGGTGGAGAGGCTCTTCCTGCTCAGAAAGGACAGTAGGACTAGAGGGCACAGCCTCAAGATAAAGGGGGGTGCGGTTTAGAACGGAGTTGAGGAGGAACTTCTTCACTCAAAGGGTGGTGAATCTCTGGAATTCTCTGCCCATTGAAGTGGTGGAGGCTGCCTCGCTAAATATTTTTAAGACGCAGGTTGATAGGTTTTTGATAGGCAAGGGGATTAAGGGTTACGGGGAGAGGGCGGAATGTGGAACTGAGCCACGACAGATCAGCCATGATCTTATTGAATGGCGGGGCAGGCTCGAGGGGCTATATGGCCTACTCCTGCTCCTATTTCTTATGTTCTTATGGTTAATCTGTTTGTGTTTTGAATTCCACATTCTCATCTACTCCCAACAACCTTTCATTCCATTACCTAACATGAATCTATGTCATATTAAATATATTCAATGAGCTTATTTCTTCTGCATTCTAAGGCATAGGATTACAAAGTGCAGAGCAGCATCTGGAGGAATATGCAAGGGGACACCAGAACAGAGGACAGTGCAAGAGGAAGACATCGGTACAGACAGTCAGCAATGCCTAGAGCTGGAGTGGAGGATACAAGGGAAAAAAACTGACTGTTGAAAAATTGAAAAAAAAACGAGAGTACAGTGAGAAATCTGAGTGCTAGTTTAGAGTTTGGAGTACCTGAGGTGATACCAGGATTCAATTGTGACATGGGCGAGTGGAATCAACTAATTCAGTAAATAATTCTTACTTTTATTGCGTATAGTTTGTAAGGTCCTTATTTTGTAGTTTATAGTTTATAAAGGCTACGTTATATAGTAACAAGGACTGGGGAAGAAGGGCCTGAGAGAAAGTGGTATTATTTGATTACAAGTATCTTCCAAACGGTTTAATTTAAAGGGCTATGTTATAGCATGAGAGCCCAAACCCATGGTGTGGTCCTCCTGCTCTATGTGGGAACATTGCCAGCACCCAGTACCAGTATGTTTGCAGGAAGTGCCTCCAGCTGCAGCACCTGGAAGCCTCAGTACACTGTGGAGCATCAGCAGGGCAAAGAATATTGTGGATAGCATGGCAAGAGAACTGGTCACACCGCAGGCTAAGACTCCACATGCAGGAAGGGAACCATCACGCAGACTAAGAGGATTAGGCAGGCAGCGCATGAATCAACTGTGGCCATTCCCTTGCAAAACAAAAAACTGTTTTGGATAGTTTTTGGGGAATAACTTTGCAGGGAAAAGCAGCAACAGCCAAATTCATTGCAGCATGGTTGGCTCTGCTGCACACGAGAGGAGTAAAAAGTCTAGAAATGTAATAGTTACAGGGAATTCAATTGTAAGGGAATAGACAAGCATTTCTGTGGCTGAAAACCAGACTCCAGGATGGTATGTTGGTTCTCTCACTTGTGCTAGGAGCAAGGATGTCTCAGAGTAGCTACAACATATTCAGGGGTGGGGGGTGCTTAACAGCCAGGGTCATAGTACACATTGGTTAAAAAAAGGGATGAGGTCCTAAAAGCAGAATATATGGAGTTAGGAAGCCAGCTGAAAAGTAAGGCCTCAAAGATAGCGATCCTAGGATTTCTATCAGTGCCATGTAAACCTTTAGTTGAAATTGCAGGATATATAGGATGAATACATGACTGAAGAGATAGTGTGGGGTGGGAAGGGGGGGATTCACATTCCTGGGACAATGGGACTAGTTCTGGGACAGTTGGGATTAGTACAACCTTATAGGTTGCACTGGGTAGGACCGGCCAGATCTGATGTCCTAGGGGAGTAATTGCTAGAGTGGTTGGGGAGGGTTTAAACTAAAATGACAGAGAGTGGGAACCTATGCAAAGAGTCAAAGCAAGGGGAGACAAGATAAGAATAAAAGACAGTAAAGGGAATAAGAAAAGGGTAGGCAGAAAAATCAAGGACAAGAACAAAACAAGTGAAAAATAATAGGAACAAGACAAGTAATGTTAAAAAGACAAGCCTGTTGGAGTTATTAATCAAGGTTGGGGTAACTGATCACCTCACGAAATTTCAGTTAATTCATGAAGCATAAGCCATGACTGACAAACCTTAAAATTCTTTGAGGAGGTGACAAAGATGGTGGACAGAGGTAAGTCAATAGATGTTACTTATATGGACTTCCAGTAGGTTTTTGATGAAGTCCCGCACAAGACATTGTTAGCAAAGGTGGAAGCCCATGGAATTGAAGGTAAATTGCTGACATGGATTGTAAATTGGTTGAGCAAGGAAACAGAGAGCAGTAGTAATGGGTAAGTACTCGAATTGAGACAGTCTGACTAGTGGCCTCCCACAGGGATCAGTCTTGGTGCCTTAATTATTACAATATTCATTAATGACTTAGATAATGGCATAAAAAGTCAAATATCCAAATTTGCAGATGATACAAAATTTGACAGCATTAGTAGATAGTGTTGAGGACTGCATAAAACTGCAACAAGACACTGATAGATTAGGTGAATGGGCCAAGATGTGGCAAATGGATTTTAATATGACCAATTGTGAGGTTATCCATTTTTGATCAAAAAAGGATAAAACGGAAATTTTTAGAAGGCACGGTAGCACAGGGGTTAGCACTGCTGCTTCGCAGCTCCAGGGATCTGGGTTTGATTCCCGGCTTGGGTCACTGTCTGTATGGAGTTTGCACATTCCTCGTGTCTGCGTGGGTTTCCTCCGGGTGCTCTGGTTTCCTTTCACAGTCCAAAGATTTGCGGGTTAGGTTGATTGGCCATGCTAACATTGTCTCTTAGTGTCCTAAGATGTATAGGTTAGAGGGATTAGCGGTTAAAGGTGTAGGGATATGGGATAGGGCCTGAGTGGGATTGTTGTCGGTGTAGACTCGATGGGCCAGATGGCCTCTTTCTGCACTGTAGGGTTTTTATGAAATTCTATGAAATTCAGTGAATGTCCAGCGAGATTTGGGGATTCAGGTGCATAGGTCTTTATAAGAAGTAGTCAAGAAATCCAATGGAATGCTGGCCTTCATTCTTGAGGGCTGGAGTATGGGGATGCAGATGTTATTCTACAGTTTTATAAAACTCGAGTTTGACCCCACTTAGAGGACAGTGAGCAGATATGGGTACCACAGCTCAGGAAGGATGATTTGGCCCAGGAGGGAGTTCAACAAAGGTTTACAAGAATTATACCTGAACTTCAGGGGCTAAGTTACAACGAGAGATTGAGACAAATAAGCCTTTATTCTCTCTAGTTCAGAAGATTAAGGGATGATCTGATAGAAATCTATAAAATATTTACAGGGAAGGACAGGGAGGATAAGAATAAATTGTTTCCACTGGTTGAAGGCTCCAGAACCAGGGGCCGTAATTTAAAAATTAGGGCCAAGTGGTTCAAGAGCGATGTTAGAAAACACTTCTTCATAAGAACATAAGAAATAGGAGCAGGAGTAGGCCATCTAGCCCCTCGAGCCTGCCCAGCCATTCAATAAGATCATGGCTGATCTGTCATGGCTCAGTTCCACATTCCTGCCCTCTCTCCATAACCCTTAATCCCCTTGCCTATCAAAAACCTATCAACCCGCGTCTTAAAAATATTTAGCGAGGCAGCCTCCACCACTTCAACGGGCAGAGAATTCCAGAGATTCACCACCCTTTGAGTGAAGAAGTTCCTCCTCAACTCCGTTCTTTTATCTTGAAGCTGTGCCCTCTAGTCCTACTGTCCTTTCTGAGCGGGAAGAGCCTCTCCACCTCTATCTTATCCATCCCATTCAACATCTTATACGTCTCAATGAGATCTCCCCTCATTCTTCTAAACTCTAACGAGTACAAGCCTAGTTTATTCAGCCTGTCCTCATAGTTCATGCAGAGAGTGGGGTTGGTTTGGAACCGTCTTCCTCAAATAGTGGCAGATGCTGGTTCAATTGTTAAGTTTAAGTTTGAAATAGAACTTTTTAAAGAGCAGGTGTATCAAGGGATCTGGGCCTAGGGCAGGTCACAGTTAGGTCACAGATCAACCATGAGCTTATTGAATGACTGAGCAGGCTTAAGGTGCTGAATGGCCTACTCCTGTTTAATGTGCTTCTAAAGCTTTGTGCCTTAATGTGCAGAGAACTCGGAATAATTGTATGAATTAATCATACAGATAGATGTAAACGAGTATGATAAAGTTGGGAGAGTGGAGATGTGGCTGCAGGGTGACCAGGATGGGAACTGGACCACCAGGAGTATTCAGTATTTAGGAAGGATAGACATAAAGGAAAAGGTGATAGGGTTGCATTGCTGATTGAAGAGGAAATTAACACAATAGCAGGGAAAGATATTAGCTCCAACAGTGTGGAATCTGGATGAGTAGAACTGGGAAACAGCAAGGGGCAAAAAACATTAGTGAAGTTGGACACGCCCCCCCCCAAAACTTAATGGTGATGTTGGGGAAGGCGTTAACCCAGAAATTAGAGACACATGTGACAAAGGAACATTTGTAATTATGGTTGACTTTAATCTTACATAGACTGGGCAAATCAAATTAGTAACAATACCATAAGTGAGGAATCCCTCATGTGTGTACAAGATGGCTTTTTGGATCAAAATACTGAGGAACCAGAGAACAGGCCATCCGAGACTGCGTATTGGTTAATAATAAAGAAATACTTGGCAATCTAGTTGTGCAAGACCCCTAGGAGATGAACAACCGTAATATGATAAAATTCTTCATTAAGATGGGGGATAACATAGTTGATCCTGAGACTAGAGTCCTGAATCTTAATAAAGAAAACTGCCTTGGAATGAGGCGCGAATTGGCTATGATGGATTGAGGAACATTACTGAAAGGGATGATGGTTGCTAGGCAATGTGAACATTCAGATAGCGTATGAGTGAACTACAACAATTGTTCATTTCCTGTCTGTTGCAAAAATAAAATGGGAAAGGTGACCAAATCATGGCTTACATGGGAAATTAGCAATAGTATTAGATCCAAGGAAATAATACCATTTACAAATTGGCCAGAAAGGACAACAGACTGAGGATATGGGCGGCACAGTAGCACAATAGTTAGCACTGCTGCTTCACAGCTCCAGGCTCCTGGGTTCAATTCTCGGCTTGGGTCACTGGCTGTGTGGAGTTTGCATATTCTCCTCGTGTCTGTGTGGGTTTCCTCCAGGTGCTCTGGTTTCCTCCCACAGTCCAAAGATGTGCAGTTAGATTGATTGGCCATGCTGAAATTGCCCCTTAGTGTCCTGGAATGTGTAGGTTAGAGGGATTAGTGCTTGTACTCGTTAGAGTTTAGAAGAATGAGGGGAGATCTCATTGAGACGTATAAGATGATGAATGGGATGGATAGGATAGAGGTGGAGAGACTCTTCCCGCTCAAAAAAGACAGTAGGACTAGGGGGCACAGCCTCAAGATAAAGGGGGGGCGGTTTAGAACAGAGTTGAGGAGGAACTTCTTCACTCAAAGGGTGGTGAATCTCTGGAATTCTCTGCCCGTTGAAGTGGTGGAGGCTGCCTCGCTAAATATTTTTAAGAAGCGGGTTGATGGGTTCTTGATAAGAGAGGGGATTAAGGGTTATGGGGAGAGGGCGGGAAAGTGGAACTGAGCCACAACAGATCAGCCATGATCTTATTGAATGGCGGGGCAGGCTCGAAGGGCTAGATGGCCTACTCCTGCTCCTATTTCTTATGTTCTTATGTTCTTATGTAAATATATGGGGGTAGGGCTGGGTGGGATTGTGGTCGGTGCAGTCTTGATGGGCCAAATGGCCTTTTTCAGTACTGTAAGGATTCTATGATTGGGAGCAGTTTTGAATTGAGCAAAGTAGGACAAAGGGATTGATTAAGAAGGGAAAAATAGCGCATGAGAGTAGTTTGCAGGTAACATAAAAATTGACTATACAAGCTTCTATTTGAATGTGAAATGGAAAAGATTGGCGAGGACAAATGTCTTATAGTCAGAAATGGGAATTTATAATAAAGAACAAAGAAGTGGGTGACCAACTAATTGCATTCTTTGGTTCTGTCTTCACAAAGGAGGGCACAAATAAAGTGGCACAGTGGTTAGCACTGCTACCTCGCAGCGCCAGGGACCTGGGTTCGATTCCTGGCTTGGATCACTGTCAGTGTGGAGGTTGCATGTTCTCCCCGTGTCTGTGTGGCTTTCCTCCAAGTGCTCTGGTTTCCTCCCACATTCTGAAAGACATGTTGGTTTGCTGCATTGACCCAAACAGCACCAGAGTGTGGCCACTAAGGGAACTTCACAGTAACTTCACTGCAGTGTGAATGTAAGCCTTATTTGTGACTAATAAATAAACTTTACCAGAAATGTTGGGGAAACACAGGGCTTAGTGAGAGGGAGGAACTGAAGCAAATCAGTTTCAGTAGGGAAATGGTGTTGGGGTAATTGATGGGTTTGAAGGCCAATAAATCCCCAGGACCTGATCATCTACACCACAGAGTACTTAAGGAAGTGGCCCTAGAAGTAGTAGATGCATTGATGGCATCTTCCAAGATCCTATAAACTCTGGAATAGTTCCTACAGACCGCAGGATAGCTAATATAATCCCACTATTTAAAAAGGGAAGTAGAGAGGAAACAAGAATTATATACGAGGAAGCATGATGTCAAGTAGTGGGGAAAGTGCTAGAATCCATTATAAAAGATTTTATAGCAGAGCACTTGGAAAACAGTGATAGAAACGGACAGAGTCAGCATGGGTTTACAAATTAAAGCACATGGCATTGAGGATAGTTTATTGAGATAGATTAAAAAAAAACTGGTTGGCAGACAGGAAACAAAAAGTAGGAATAAATGGGTCTTTTTCCAAATGGCAGGCAGTAACTAGTGGAGTACTACGTGGATCAGAGCCTAGCTATTCACAATGTATATTAATGATTTAGATGAGGGAGCTTAATGTAATATCTCCAAACTTTCAGATGACACAAAGCCAGTTAAGAGGGTGTGCTGTGAGGAGGGTGCAGAGAGGCTTCAGTGTGATTTGAACAAGTTGAGCAAGTGGGCAGATGCAGTATAATGTGGATAAATGTGAGGTTATCCACTTCAGTAGCAAAAACAGGAAGGCAAATTATTATATGAATGGCTACAGGTTGAGAGAGGGGAACGTGCAGAGACCCGAGGTGCTTTCCTGAAATTATACAGAACCATTGGTGAGACCATGCCTGGAATATTGTATGCAATTTTCTAAGAAAGGAAGTTCTTGCTATGGAGGAATGCAGCAAAGGTTTACCTGACTGATTCCTAGAATGGTGGGACAGATGAGGAGTGAGTTGAGTCAGTTAGGATTATATTAATTGGGATTCAAAAGAATGAGGGGGGATCTACCTGAAACGCATAACATTCTAACAGGACTAGACAGAGTAGATACAGAAAGGACATTCCCTTTGATGGGGGAGTCCAGAACTGAAGTAGGGAAAGGGTTAATGGATTTTGTATCTAGAATATGTCCCAAACATAACCCTTCTTCATGGCTGATCTCCTTTAGCGTATACTGCTCCTGGCAGTAATATAAGTTATTTGTTCATGTCTTACATGCTTTAACCCTCATTTTATAAAGACAGATAGTTTAATATGGCTATTATTTTGTGGAGTTTGCAAATCTTACCTATTTGTATTAGTTGGACATCGTTACACAGATGATAGTTTACGGTACCGGCTTTTGACAGCTGCTGATGGCAGATTGCAATACCGGCTTTTAACAGGAAGAGTCCTGCTGGGGCAGCCACGATCGCACAAGTAACTTCAAAGAGAGGGATGCCGGTACTGCTGTAGAAGGGTTTTGAATTGTGACCGGAGTAAGCCTGTGTCATGACTGCAGCTGCCAGTTGGACAGTAATCTCTGGTCAACTCTGAAGCTGAATCATGACCAGGGAAGGAAGATCTGGAGGTCTGGCAGGAATTAGAACTTTGAATCATGATTACTGCTGGAGCTCATAATGTATAAATGCCCACTTGTGTTTGTGTTCTATGAGAAGTCTGGTAGTCCATTGTGAGGAACCAAAGGGCTATTTAAAAGTCTGGAATAAACGCCAGAGTTATGAAATAAAAACCACTGTATTTTGACTCATTAACACTCTCAGAGGTATTATTTTACCTACAACAAAAACCAAGGGCAATAATCTAAAGGTATAGGGTAAACCTTTTAGGACTGAGATAATGAGAAATTTCTTCACCGAGTGAGTGGTGAGCCTGTGGAATTCTCTCCCAAAGAAAGCAGTTGAGGCCAAAACATTGTGGGCGCAATCTTCGCAAATGAATTTTATGGGCGCAATCTTACAAAAGTAATTCTGGCCACAATCTTACCAACTCGATCTGCCGGTTGATTGATGAGGTGAGCTGGTAGGATAGGGCGAGAGGCAAAACTCAGGATCGCACCTGTTTTTCGCCACTGACAATCTTACCTGCACTGATATGCTGGCAAAATAAGCTTCACACCCAGACCAGCACAGGAAGTGAGCGGTCGCACAGGGCGGTGGATAGAGGAGAGCCGGTGGATGTGGTGTTTCTTGATTTTCAGAAGGCGTTTGACAAGGTACCTCACAAGAGGTTATTGCAGAAGGTAAGGGGGCATGGAGTTGGGGGTAGGGTGTTAGCGTGCATAGAGGATTGGTTGTCAAAGAGGAGGCAGGGAGTGGGGGTCAATGGGTGCTATTCGGATTGGCGGTTGGTGACTAGTGGAGTGCCCCAGGGGTTGGTGCTGGGGCCTCAGCTATTTACCATTTATATAGATGATCTGGAGGAGGGAACCGAGTGTATGGTGTTGAAATTTGCTGATGACACCAAGATTGGTAGAACGGCAAATTGCGCGGAGGGTGTGGCGAGTCTGCAGAAGGATCTAGATAGGCTGGGCGAATGGGCCAGGAAATGGCAAATGGAATTTAATGTTGGCAAGTGCGAGGTGGTCCACTTTGGTAGGAATAATGGTAGGAAGGACTATTACTTACATGGCGAAAAACTGCAGCAGGCGACGGTACAGAGGGACCTCGGGGTCCTTGTGCATGGGTCGCAAAAACCCAGCCTGCAGGTGCAGCAGGTGGTCAGGAAGGCTAATGGGATGCTGGCCTTCATAGCGAGGGGGATTGAATGCAAAAGTAGGGAGGTCTTGCTGCGGCTGTACAGGGCATTGGTGAGGCCGCAGCTGGAGTACTGTGTGCAGTTTTGGGCGCCGTACTTACGCAAGGATATTTTGGCCTTGGAGGGAGTGCAGAGGAGGTTTACTAGGCTGATACCTGAGTTGAGGGGGTTGAGCTATGAGGAGAAGCTGAATAAACTAGGCTTGTACTCGTTAGAGTTTAGAAGAATGAGAGGAGATCTCATTGAGACATATAAGATGATGAATGGGATGGATAGGATAGAGGTGGAGAGACTCTTCCCGCTCAGAAAGGACAGTAGGACTAGGGGGCACAGCCTCAAGATAAAGGGGGGGCGGTTTAGAACGGAGTTGAGGAGGAACTTCTTCACTCAAAGGGTGGTGAATCTCTGGAATTCTCTGCCCGTTGAGGTGGTGGAGGCTGCCTCACTAAATATTTTTAAGACGCGGGTTGATGGGTTTTTGATAAGCGAGGGGATTAAGGGTTATGGGGGGAGGGAGGGAATGTGGAACTGAGCCACGACAGATCAGCCATGATCTTATTGAAGATAAGCAGGCTTGAAGGGCTAGATGGCCTACTCCTGCTCCTATTTCTTATGTTCTTATGTGATGTCTGTAGGGGGTAGTGTTGGGGAGGTTGTGGTGAGGGGTTGGCAGGAGGTTTCTCAGTATGCTGGGAGATCAGGACATCTGCACAACAGTGCCCTAAGAAGTCAGCATCTGGCCACATCAGGAAGCTTAGGCTCCACGCCCATCTGTTGCTGGTGAGAATCGCATCCTGGCACCTTTTTTTAACTATGTGCCTCATGATTGTGATTGGAAACTCACCCAAGATAATGTGTGCAATTTTCGACTGTTATCACATTTCTTCAGTACCTTTTCATAACATTTTACCCTCTAAGTGCCGAATGAGCTATAAAACGGAAGAGCTTCAAACCTGTTTTTTAGGTGAGTTTGAAAATGCAATCTTCTGACACTTTATCATTTTTTTGGACAGAAGTGCAATTCACATCATTAGGGGGAGCATATGCTTGCAGGTGAAGCTGGCTAGAGACTGCATGGGGTGCCATTACACAGGTGCCCCAAACTCCCAGTGAACTGGGAAACTTCATGCCACCCCTTCCACCAATGTAATGGCAATGTAAACCCCCTTCCCCATGGCAACTTAGGTCACCAGTAACATGGCATGGGGACCCTCCTTGAGTCCCCCATCACAACCCCCTCTATGGGTCCCCTTGCATTGTCCCCCTTTGCCTGTCCAAGCCCCCCTTCTTCCCCCCAACCCGTAAGTCACTCCCTCACTCTCTATGCCACTCCCACCCCGACTGCTGATCACTCCCCCTTGCATTCCATAGCCTGCTGATCACCCCTCTTGCAAACCCCATTGCCAATTACCCCCCCTTGTATTCCTCTCCCCCGATCACCTGCCTTGTATACTCCCCACCCATCACCTCCCCTTTCATACCCTTCCCCACCTATCACCCCTGTGCATACTCCCCTGCCAATCAACCTCCAGAGATGTGGAGCATATGCTTCCACTAGTGGGGCATTCTAGGATGAGAGTCATCGTCTTAGGATAAGGGGTAGCAAATTTAAACCAGAGTTTAGGAAAAACTACTGCTCCCAAGGGTTGTGAATCTGTGGAATTTGCTACCCCAAAGTGTGGTAGGTGCTGAGACAGTAAGTAAATTTAAGGAGGAGTTAGACAGATTTTTAATTGATATTAGGTTGAATGGTTATGGGGAGAACACAGGAAAATTGGGATGAGGAGCATCTCAGCCATGATCGAATGGCGGAGTGGACTCGATGGCCTGAATGGCCTAATACTGCTCCTATATCTTATGAACTTATGAACCCCCATCTGCAGTGATTCCTCCACCATAGAGTGTCCCTCTTGCCTCCCCCCATCATAGTCCCATTCTCAGTCAGGCTCCATATGCACTAAGGCCCCACCCACTTGGCACTTCCTTGACACAGATGGGCAGTGCCAGGGTACTATGTGGACACTATCAGGCTGGCACTACCCCATGGGCACTGTCTGACAACGCCTCCAGCCACCTGGGGGCTTCACTTGCCTGTGATTCCCCCAGCAAGGCCATCACACCTAGTCTCCGCTGGTGGAGACCAGCTGTGATTCTTGCCAGTGTGAGGACCAACCGGTGAGGAGGTAAGTGTAATTGAGCCTAGACAATGCTTGAACTGAAGCTGATGTAAACATGAGAATAACTGTGCAAACACCTGCTCTTTCAGACATTTCATTAAAATCAAGATCAATTTCAATATGAACAGTATTAGCAATATGAACTGACAATATCAATCTGGCAGTCAAAAACACAGAGGATGGAAAGTGAGGCAAGAAGACAAAGCTTGACAAAAAGACATTTTACTTTAAAATTTTGAAGTATTGAAGTATTAAAAGTGCGCATTCATGCTTATCTTGCAGCTTCCACCTTTGCGTTCTGTGTGGCGAGGGTAGATGAGGAGGGGGCGTGAAGGTGAGGAGGTTGGCCCAGGAATGAAAGCGAGCATGAGGCTCCATTAACTGTAAACCTGTCTTTACTTGGAAGCATTTTAAACTGTGAGGTGGAAAGTAATCGACTTCAAGAGGGCATAGGCAGCTCATGGGATGACTTGACAAATGATCAAATGGGCAAATGATACATTTATTGCAGGGAACTGTGAAGTGATTAGTTTGGTAGGATGAACAAGAAAAGGCAATATAAAATAAAGTATATCATTCTACAGTAAGGAGTGCAAGAGTCTGTAATCTTTTAAAGGTGGAGAGAGATTAAAAATTCAAAATTCATGTGGGAACCTAGGCTTTATATATAGTGGCATACAGCACAAAAGGAAGGGGGCTTTGGCAAACATCATAAAGCACTGGTCAAACACAACTGACTACCCTGTCCAGTTATCTGCACCACACATAGAAAGGATGTAAAGCCATTGAATGGAAAGGGCATAGGAAAAATGTACAGGAATGGTTCTGAGATTGAGAGACTACAGTTATGAATGTTATAGCAGCTGAAGTTGTCCTCCTTAGAGAAGCCAAGTTGAGAAGAGAGTTGGCAGAGGTGTTCAAAATTATCAGAGACAAGGGAGAAATTGTTCCCTGTGATGACTTCAGCCAAGCAAATGAGGTTGGCTTGCTGGAGTATGAACTACCTGATGAATCTTTCCACGCTCCTGATCTACAGGCGCCTGGTGTGGAGGGGGATGTATCGGTACACTGATCTCCTCGTGAACCTGCTGCTGGGCCTGGCGCGACGCGCCATCAACAGGTCCAGGCAGCGGGCAATCGACGGGGCCGTCCGTCCCGACTGCCTGCCCCTCTACCGTGGCTATGTTCGCAGCCAGGTGTCCCTGGAGAGGGAGCACGCAGTGTCCACGGGCGCAGTCAATGCCTTCTGCGCCCGCTGGTCACTGCAGGGGCTGGTATGCGTTATAGACCCTCATAACCACATTTTGATTTAATGTTTTAAGTTTCCTTTGGACTTTGGTTTCTGTTCGGGCCATTTCCCCCACCTCCCCCCGCTACCTTTTTGGGGGGCTGCCCCTCTTAATTTGTCCCTAAGTTAATTTGAGTTGGTTTTACTCGTTTGGCCCATGAAAAGAACTACCTGATGAATCTTTCCACGCTCCTGATCTACGGGTGCCTGGTGCAGAGGAGGGGGCAGGTCGGGAGGAGGACCTCCTCATGAACCCGGTCTTGGGCCTGGCGAGGTGAGCTTTCAACAGATCCAGGCAGTGGGCGATCGACAGGGTCATCCATCCCGACTGTCTGCCCTTCTATCACGGTTACATTCGCGGCTAGATGTCCCTAAAGAAGGAGCATGTGGTGTCCACAGGCGCAGTTGACAGCTCCTGTGCCTGCTGGGCACCGCAGGGGCTGGCGTGCATTATAGACCCTCACAACCACATTTTGATTTAACGTTTTAAGTTTCCTTTGGACTTTGGTTTCTGTTTGGGCCGTCTCCCCCCAGCTTCCTTTTCGGGGGGCCGCCCCTCTTAATTTGTCCCTAAGTTAATTTGAGTTTGTTTTACTCGTTTTGGCGCATGACAAGAACTACCTGATGAGTCTTAATTGATGGTTAAATCAGGAGCCTCATGCTCCCTATTTAAAGCAGGTGTGTGAGCCTTCCAGCCTGCATTTAGCAAGGAGCAACTGGAAAGCTGACCGTGTGAAGATGTATGGTGTAAATAAAGTAACTTGGTGATGGTACTTTTGCCTTCATGAAGCTATTACATTCCCATTGATTGAAGTGTTGAGAACAAGGTGGTACTAATATATAGTGATTAGAGAGAGAACTAGGGGTGACATAGTAGGAAAACATTGGAAGGACAGTGATGGTTAGTATCTGGAGTGCATTGCCTGGCTGCTTGGTGGATGTTCATTTGTCTGCAACTTTCAAAAGGATGTTTGCTAATTATCTGAAGGGAAAAGATTTGCAGGGTTATGAAGGCAGGGGAGTGGGGCTAGCTGATTTGCTTTTGCAGAGCCTGGACGTGATGGGCCAAATACTGTCCTGTGTTGTAACCTTCTATCACTCTGTGATTTGATGACTCTAAGTGCTTTATCTTGCCAGCTTGGATCTCGTTTGTCTCCCTTGTTGGGACCATGAATTGGATTTAATGTGATTTTGAATATGGTTTTTGGAGCAAGCAAAGAATGGGTTTGGGTTAGCCTGGTCCATTGAGCATTGGCTTTGTATCTCTAAGGATGGAGTAAAAAACTAAAACAAAATGTAGTGATTAGAGGAGATCTCCTGCTGTCTACAATATCTCCAACATATCGTGTTTAGAGAAGCACCACACCACAACAGATATTCAGGGTAGATTGCATTGTAAGAGTATAGGGAAACTGGTAGTCCATACCTTGACATCCTGAAGAAGCTGTTGGTTGGGATTCACAGTGACAGTGAATGTTAGGGGTGCACTGCTTCTGTTGATGATTGGCACTACTTTCTTCACAATCTGTCCAACCCTGGGAGCTTGCAAATTAACCACTTTGTGCTTGTGATTGACTACTTCAATCTGAAAGGGCAGTAAGTAGAAATCATTATTATAATTTATGTCACAACAGATGCAGATAAAATAAGAGTAAATTACAGAAAGATAGTAGCAGGTATACTGCTATACTCAAATTACAGTGGAGTTCTCCATGTGTTATTATGGTTTTTTTCTGGTATCATAAAATGCACAAATTCAATGCTGTACTTCCTATGCATAACAGTGACCACATTTCAAAATGTACTTTATTGGGATGTTCTATGGTTATGAAAGGCACTTATTAAAAACAGGTTTCTTTTCTTTCTTGATCTCTAGTTGCATATGTATTTCAGAAAAAGCAGAGATGTCATGAACATTTCTGAACTACCTCCTCGGAAGTCGGTGTCCCTTCAGCAGATTCCCTTTATTTACAAACTTAATTCCACTTCTATATGTACTCCAAATACAAAGTCAGAATCTGGAGTGTCAGTAGCCCTGACATTCCTCAGTATACATACAGATGAGACTCCCTGATTGGGCAGGCAAATTGTTAGGTCAATCAGAGAGCTCATACTCCAAGATACAACCTCATGGGTCTCGTTGATGTCATTATAAGTTCATGCTCAGTTTCTTTCTCAGTGGGAGATCAGGACAACGTAGGTGGGGAAGGTAGTCAAGAAGGCATATGGCATGCTTGCCTTCATTGGCTGGGGCATTGAGTTTAAAAATGGCCAAGTCGTGTGGCAGGTTGCAGCATGAGATGGGAATAGAGGAATATGGTCCCTGGAAGCATAGGGGGTTTTAGTTAAGTTGGGCAACATGTTTGGTGCAGGCTTGGAGGGCCTGTGCTGTAATTTTCTTTGTTCTTTGTTTATAGAACCTTAGGCCACACTTGGAATAAAATGTTCAATTCTGGTTGCCACACTGCCAGAAGGACGTGTATGCTTTGGAGAGGGTACAGAAACAATTTACCACGATGTACCTAGTATGGAGGGCAATAGTTATGAGGAGAGATTGGAGAAACTTGGTTTGTTCTCACTGGAACGACTGAGGTTGAGGGGCGACCTGATAGAAATCTACAAGATTATGAGGAGCATGGACAGAGGGGATAGTCAGGAGCTTTTTCCCAGGATGGAAGAGTCAATTATTTGGGGGCATAGGTTTAAGGTGCAAGGGCCAAGATTTAAAGGAGGTGTATGAGGCAAGTTTTTTTGTGTGTGTGCCTGGAACTCGCTGCCAGGGGAGGTAGTGGAAGCAGATATGATGGTGACTTTTAAGGGGCATCTTGACAAATACATAAATAGGGTAGGAATGGAGAGACATGGTCCCTGCAAGGATAGGGGGTTTTAGTTCAGTCAGGCAGCATGGTTGGTGCAGGCTTGGAAGGCTGAAGAATCTGTTCCTGAACTATAATTTTCTGTGTTCTTTGTTGGCAATCTGGAAAAATTCTAGTGGAAATGGAACTTCCTAGGAATCACCTGTTGTGACTATATTCCCAGTCAAACAGTTGCTTTGGGAGTCTGGTGTATAAATGATACTCAGGTACAGTGGGTCTGGTTTTAGAATCATAGAGGTTTACAGCACGGAAACAGGTCCTTTGGCCCAACTTGTCCATGCCACCCTTTTATCTTAGCCACTAAGCTAGTCCCAATTGCCCATGTTTGGCCATAACCCTCCATACTCATTTAACCAATGTAACTGTCAAAATTGTACTCACCTCTACTACTATCTCTGGCAGCTTGTTCCACAACTCACCACCCTCTATGTGGGGAAAAAAAAGTTACCCCTCTGGACCCTATTGTATCTCTCCCCTCTCACCTTAAACCTATGCCCTCTCGTTTTAGACTCCCCTACTTCTGGGAAAAGATATTGACTATCTTGCTGATCTATGCCCCTCATTATTTTATAGACCTCTAAAGATCACCCCTAAGTCTCCTTAGCGCCAAGGAAGAAGGTCCAAGTCTATCCAGCCTCTCCTTATAATTCAAGCTATTAAATCATTTCGGCACTCTCTCTAGTTTAATCACATTGTTTCTACAATAAGATGACCAGAACCATACACAGTATGCAAAGTGTGGCTTTACCAATGTCTTGTACAAATTCAACAAGACATCCCAACTCCTGTATTCAACGTTCTGACCAATAAAACCAAGCACCGCCAAATGCCTTCTTCACCACTCTGTTCACCTGTGGCTCCACTTTCAAGGAGCTATGAACTTGTACAGTACTGTAGGGATTCTATGAAATTCTACGTACCCCTAGATCTCTTTGTTCTACAATTCTCTCCTCAACCCTACGATTAACTGATTAAGTCCTGCCCTTGTTCGAACTACCAAAATGCATCACCTCTCATTTATCTAAATTAAATTCCACCTGCCGTGCCCATTGACCCAATTGATCAAGGTCATATTGTAATCCTAGATAACTTTCTTCACTGTCAACTCTGCCACCAATCTTAATGTCATCTGCAAAATTACTAATCATGCCTCCTAAATTCTCATCCAAATCATTCATGTAAATAACAAATAACCATGGACCCAGCAACAATCCCTGAGACACACTGGTGGTCACAGGCCTCCAGTTTGAAAAACAACCCTCTATAACCACTCTCTGTCTTCTGTTATTAAGCCAATTTTGTATCCATTTGGTTATATCACCCTGGATCCTGTGAGATTTAACTTTATGCAACAACCTACCATGCGGTACCTTGTCAAAGGCCTTGCTCAAGTCTATGCAGACAAAATCAACTGCACTGCCCTCATCTACCTTCTTGGTTACCCCTTCAAAAATCACAATCAAATTTGTGAGGCATGATTTTCCACTCATAAAGCCATGCTGATTGTCCTTAATCAGTCCATGTCTCTCTAAATGCCTGTAGATTCTAACAACTTACCCACTACAGATGTTAGGCTCACCAGCCTGTAGTTCTCAGGCTTTTCCCTGCAGCCCTTCTTAAACAAAGGCACAATATTTGCCACCTTACAATCTTCAGGCACCTCACTTGTTGTTGTCGATGATTCAAATATCTCTGCTAAGGGAGCCACAATTTCCTCCCTAGCTTTCCACAACATCCTGGGATACACTTCATCAGGTCCCAGGGATTTATTTACCTTGATGCTCTTTAAGACTTCCAGCATCCGCTTCTGTTATATGTGTATTCCTCAAGACATCACTATTTATTTCCCCAAGTTCCCTAACATCCATGCCTTAGTCTGAACAGTAAAAACTGATGAGAAATATTCATTTAGAATCTCAACCCCCATTTCTTGTGGATCCGTACATAGATGACCTAGTTGATCCTTAAGAGGCCCTACTCTCTCCCTTGTTACTCTTTTGCTTTTTATGTATTTGTAGAATTTCTTTGAATTCCCCTTTGCCTTATCTGCCAAAGCAATCTCACATCCCCTTTTTGCCCTCCTAATTTCTCCCTTAACTTTACTCCTACACCCTCTGTATTCTTCAAGGAATCCTCTTGATCCCAGCAGCCTATGCAGTGCCTCCTTCTTCTTCTCGACCAGGACCTCAATATCCTGAATCATCCAGGGATCTCTACTTCTATCAGCCTTGTCTTTCACTCTAAAAGGAATGTGCTTACCGTGAACCCTGGTTAATGGTTTTGAAAGCCTTCCACTTACCTGGCATCCCTTTGCCTGCCAGCAGACTCCCCCAATCAATTTTTGAAAATTCCTGTCTAATACGATCAAACTTGGCTTTGCCCCAATTTAGAATTCTAACTTTTGAGAGATTAGTGGTTGCTGTTGGGCATGTTGACTTGGGAGAGGATGCTGAATTTGGAGGATTTAGCAAAGACACTGCTGATGGTGCTTCTCTACTGTTTTAAGATCCCTCTCTGAGGTTGTTCAAGACTTCAAAGCATATGGCAGCGCCAGGGATCTTGACTGTAAGGTAAACAATGAACCTAGTCTCGGGTCTGAGATCCTGGCTCACAAATTCTTTGCCTCAAGTTGGTTGAAGGTTGATCTGGCATGTTCATACAATGATGAATTTCATCATCTGGGTCTTCAAGAGGAGTTTGAGTTTATTGATTAGTCAAAAGTAGGTTTACAATAACACTGCAATGAAGTTACTGTGAAAATCCCCGAGTCGTCATACTCCGGCGCCTGTTAGAGTACACTGAGGGAGAATTTAGCATGGCCAATGTACCTAATCAGCACCCGGAGGAAACCCATGCATGTACAGGGAGAAAGTGCAGACTCCACACAGACAGTGACCCAAGCTGAGGATCGAATCTGAGTCCCTGGAGCTGTGAGGCAGCAGTGACAATCACTGTGCAACTGTGCCGCCCCTACGCTTCCAAGATACAAAAACAATCTAGATTTTCCCAAAGGTGTTGTGCTGTGGGAGCTGGATAGAGGAAGTCCTTAATTTTCGAGATGTTTAGTGAAATGCCATTTTCTCACTTGCGTCAGAGAAGGTGTCAATATTGACCGAGAGTGCACATACATGCATCATTACAATACTGAAGTTCGCGACAGACATTAATTGAAGTTTGCTGATTTCTCAATGTTCTATGGCGGAACCTTATTTCAGAACATTATCATGACTTTATATGATCCATATGCCAGATTCATTTCCCTTCTATCAAACATTCTATTCATGGAAGTGTCCCGGCAGAACAGCGTGAAGCTCAACAGGTCTCTGAAGGTATGTTGATTCTTAACTATCCTCCAAAATGATCACGCAATTGTATCAAACCATATGAATAAATCAAATAAACATAAAGCTTTATGTGGATCTTATAGCACCTTGACCAGTGTGTTAGGTGATTCCTGAGCAAGTGCCAGGGATGGTTCTAGGGTTGGCAGGTGGTTGCAGGGTTTATAGGTTTGGTTCAATGCCACTTTTTCTCTCCAACATCAGCCCTTGCTAATATCCAGAAAAGTCCTGGCCTTTACTCCATGAGGACCATATGCTGGTTACACCAAACAATATAGTCATAGATAGACAAATCTGTGGTAGGTAGATTGGTGTGGATGAAGTCAATAATGTTTTTCCCTCTTGTTGCTTCCCTCACCATCTCCCACAGGCCCAGTCTTTCAGATATATTCTTCAAGACTCAGCCAGTTCAAAGTTTAATCAGTAGTGGTACCACCTCTCTTGATAATAGACATTGAAGGCAGATTGTAGATGATAATCATCAGAACATTTCTTTGTCTATTTGGCCTGATGGAACAAGACTTCATGGAGTCTGGAATAATTGTTCAGAGCTCCCAGTGTTATTCCCCACTGATTATATATGTGCAACCATCTCTGTCCTCCAATGGGACAAAACATATTCATGAACAGTAATGGGAGAATCTGGGGATCCTGGTTTTAAAGTATGATTCTGAAAGTATGCAATGTCAAGCTGTCGTTTGATTAGTCTGTGGGACAACGCTTGCAAATTTGGAACTAATCCCTAAACATTAGTAAGAAAGACATTACAGAGTAATGAGTAGGGTGATGCTGGATGATCTATCCTGCTTTATGTTTGTTTGATTTATCCATATGGTTTGATACAATTGAGTGGCTGTTTTGGAGGATAGTTAAGAGACGAGCACATTACACTGGGGCTGCTATTTGCAGTCACATCTTGGTCAGACAGAGGAAGAACATTAGTGAATCTGATGGTTTTTTTATGACAATCTGGTAATTTCATGGTCATCTGCAGAGATGGGATTTTCCTTCCAGATTTACTTATGTCTCTGGAGCAGTGGTCCATGCTTCTAAATTACTAGTCCAGTAACGTTATCAGGGAGCTACCATTCCCATGCAACCTTCCCCAACTATTGCCACATTTAAGCTTTAACAAGAAATACAGAGAAAATTATTTTGTTCCAGCAGTTTGGGCTAGAATCAAACACAGAATCTAAAGTTTCTGTATCCCACAGTTCCATTTGTCATTTCTGAGCAATCAGGGATCTGGTTTTTCATTGTTGTTGTCAACACTGCCATTTCATGCTTGCGCCCCCTTGGTTCACGTAACTTTTACCAGCCATGCAAAACTCTTCTCCAGCAATACGTAACTCTTCTCCAGTTCTAGAGATATATGAACAGTGAGTTAGGATGGACTTCACTGCAGGATTCCACTTTACTTTCTGTACCAGGTTCCTGATCTCTCTTGGCACGGGGGTGCAATATTGTTTGATGGGATGTATGTCTGTGGGTGGAGCAGAGGAACAGTGCCCAGTGCTAGACTTTCCAATAGAAAAGCTATGTTTTTTGTTTAGAACTCGATGATTTTTCCAATTTTGACGAAGCAGCCTGTCATTTAAGAGGCTATCTGAAAAGCACTGGACATTAGATAGGTCACCAGAAATTCTCTTTAAGGTAAAGCTGTTTCTATTTATTATTGTACCTCATGATATGGAGACATTGAACATTTAGGTTATTTGGTGAATTTTCATCATCAGCAAAGGAACCCTCAAAATCCAATTGATAATCCCAGCCCCACTTTTAACTCCTGACTTGGAATAAAGGGACCAACTGTGTGTCTTTCTCCAATTAAGAAAAGCCAAGTATCTGCAGGGACAAAGATATTAAACGCGACATTATGAGAATTGAGATGCCTCCGATCCTGGAGCCTGGATTGGAAATATCCAGAACAGGAAATATAGGCTATCTCTCAGATACCCCCAACAATTTTTTAGATGCAAACCTACCTTCATCTCCACACCTTGGCCAAAGATCTTGATGCTTTGTTGGGTAAGTCCATTGATTTCAAAAGTGACCGTTTCTTGGTATTTGATGGGCTGCCTTGGGTAAAATAAAATGATGGCTTCCGTTGTTTTCTTTGGTGCCAAGGCACAAGGTTGGAACTTTACCTCCATGTAAGAGTTGTTGGGGAACAAGCAATCCAGACTTGTGGTAAGAAGCGAAAGTAAAAGGTTATACGCAGAATGTTCACACAGTTAATAAGTTAAAATATATTATGTTTCAACCATCACTACAGTAGCCAGTTGTTGGAAATTCTTCTCTGTATTCCCATGAATATCAAAGATTAAAGGATGATGTAACTTAGGTGTTGAAGGTAATTAAATAACTTGACAGGATAGATTGAGAGAAACTATTTCCTCAGGAACAAAGAGACATGCTCAGAAAATCAGAGCTAGGCTATTCAGCACAACATTAGGAAGATTGCAAGAAGTAATGGAAAGTTGGAATACTCTCAAAAAAGATGTTGAGGCCAGGTAAAAGGAAAAGGACAGGAAAAAGAACAAAGGAAAAGATTTTTCAGATGGTGCAAGATAGGAAAGATGAAATGGCTAATGAGCTGATGGCGCAGGATTTAGTGGAGTGATAATGGAACAAGTAATGAAACAAAAAATGTGGCGAAAGGTGTGAATGGCAGATTACACTGCCACCTGAAAGCACAATAAAAGAAGGAAGACCAAAATCAGAGAGAATACAAGAAACAAAATGGAGGCAGAAGTTATGATCTTAGATTGTTGAACTCAACGTTGAGTCTGGAATGTTGTAAAATGTCAAATCAAAAGTATCATGAGTCAAGTTCACACTGAGCTTCATTGGAATACTGTAGGGGACTGAGATCATGATAAGAGCAAGTTGAAGAACTAAAACGACTATGAGCTCGGGGTCAAGCTTCCAGACTGAATAAAGTGTGGTGCACCTAATCTGCATTTGATTTCCTCAGTGTTCAGGGGAAAGCATTTTGAGCAGTGCACTCAATAGACTAAATTGCAATTTCACCTGGAAGGAGAATTTGGGCTTTGGACAGGGAGAAGGAAGATTAAAAAAGGAAAGATATTTTGTTTGCTGTGCTTGTAAAAAAAAAAGCTGCCATTGGAAGAGGTATGGTTGTTGTGGGTCATTGAAGAGTAGATTAGGGTACTATCGGAATGTCTAAAGGGCAGGGGAATATGTGCTTGGTGTTGCCTCATGCTATGGAATGGCAGAAATGGTGGTGAATTATCAATTGAATACAAAGCCTGCTGGAATGCAAGGTCAGGATGAGGAAATCCTATCATTTTTCTGGGAGGGAGGGGAAGAGTTGTTATTATTCATTCATGGAATGTGGGTTTCATTGGTTGAACCAGCATTTACTGTCCATCCTTAATTGTCCTTGAGAAGGTAGTGGGGAGCTGCCTTCTTGAACCACTGCAGTCCACGTGGTGTAGACACATCCATATTGCTGTTAGAGAGGGAGTTCCAGGATGTAAACCCAACGACAGTGAAGGAATGGTAGCACAATGGCAAGCATGTGTGAGTCCAATGTGTGGGTTTCCTGCAGATGTCCAGTTTCCTTCCACAGTCCAAAGGTATGCTGGTTAGGTGGACTGGCTATATTAAATTGCCTGTTAGTGTCCAAAGATGTATAGGTTGGGTTAGGTAGATTAGTTTAGCCATGGTAAATGTGTTGGGTTACGAGGATTGGGCAGGGAGAGTTTGAGCCTGGATAAGATGCTCTTTCAGACAGTCGGTGCAGACTTGATAGGCCAAATGGTCCCCTTATGCACTATAGGAATTTTATGATATTTCCAAGTCAGGGTGGCGAGTGGTTTGAAGGAGCCTTTGCAGGTGGCGGTGTTGCCATGTGCCTGCTGCCCTTATTCTTCATAGATCATAGAAACCTACCATTCAGAAAGAGGCCATTCGGCCCATCAAGTCTGCACTGACCACAATCCCACCCAGGCCCAGCCCCCATATCTCTACATATTTACACACTAGAACATAGAACATTACAACGCAGTACAGGCCCTTCGGCCCTCAATGTTGCACCAACCAGTGGAACCAATCTAATGACCCTCTAACCTAAACTATTCCAATGCTATCCACAGACCATTTGAACGCCCTTAAAGTTGGCAAGTTCACAACTGCTGCAGGCAGGGCATTCCACGACCTTCCTACCCTCTGAGTAAAGAAATCCCTCTAACCTACGCCTCTCAGGACACTAAGGGCAATTTTTTTTTAGCATGGCCAATCAACCTAACCTGCACATCTTTGGACTGTGGGAGTAAACTGGAGCACCCAGAGGAAACTCACACAGACACAAGGAGAATGTACAAACTCCACACAAGCAGACAGTGACCCAAGCCGGGAATCGAACCCAGGGCCCTGTGCTACCGTGCCGCCTCACCACTGTGCTACCGTGCTGCCCCTATTCCATTTTTCTAGATGGTAATGGTCATGGATTTGGAAGGTGCTGTCTAAGGAGCCTTGGTGAGCTTTTGCAATGCATTTGCAGATAGTACATACTATCTGCAGGAGTGGACGGAGTGAATATTTGTGCATGGGTGCCAATCAGGAGCCCCATTGAGTCAGCTTTGTCCTAGATGGTGTAAAGCTTCTTGAGTGTTGCTGGAGTTGCACTCATCCAGGCAAGTGGAAAGTATTCCATCATATTCCTGACTTGTGCCTTATAGATGGCGGACAGCATTAAAGGAGTCAGAAGTGAGTCATTCACCACAGGATTCAAGTCCTCCAACCTGCTCCTGCCACCAGGGTATAAAGAACAAAGAACAGTACAGGACAGGAACAATCCTTTCACCATCCAAGCCTGCAACGATCATTATATCTGCTTACATTAAAACTGTATGCACTTACAAAGTCTGTATCCTTCCATTCCCATCCTATTCCTGGCAGAGTATTCCCTTAAGAGTTTGCATATCAATAGAGATCTGGGTGTACAGGTACATAGGTCACTGAAAGCAGCAATGCAGGTGGACAAGATAGTCAAGAAGGCATATGGCATGCTTGCCTTCATTGGCTGGGGCACTCATTTTAAAAATTGGCAAGTCATGTTGCTCATTTATAGAACCTTAGTGAGGCTGCAGTTAGAATATAATGTTCAATTCTGGTCGCCACACTACCAGAAGGATGTGGAGGCCTTCGAGAGGATACAGAAAAGGTTTACCAGGATGTTGCCTGGTATGGAGGGCATTAGCTAATGAGGAGAGGTTGGAGAAACTTGGTTTGTTCTCACTGGAACGATGGAGGTTGAGGGGTGACTTGATAGAAGTCTACAAGATTATGAAAGGCATGGATAGAATGGATAGTCAGAAGCTTTTTCCCAGGGTGGAAGTGTCAATTACTAGGGGACATAGGTTTAAGGTGCAAGGGCAAAGTTTAAAGGAGATATACAAGGCAGATTTTTTACACAGAGAGTTGTGGGTGCCTGAAACTTGTTGCAGCAGAGGTGGTGGAAGCAGATACAATAGTAAATTTTAAGGGCGTCTTGACAAATACATGAATAGGATGGGAATAGAGGGATATGGTCCCCGGAAGGGTAGGAGGTTTTAATTAACTCAGGCAGCAAGATCGGTGCAGGCTTGGAGGACCGAAGGGTCTGTTCCTGTGCTGTAATTTTCTTTGTTCTTTGTCTTTGTTGTTATTCATGCATTCATCTGCTCCGCCCAAGACCGCAAGAAACTACAAAAGGACATGAGTGTAGCCCAATCTATCATGCAAACCAGTCTCATTCATTGACTCTGTCTGCAACTCCCGTTGCTTCGGCAAAGCAGCCAGTGTAATTAAGGACCCCATGCACCACGGACATACTCTCTTCAGCTTCCTTCCATCAGGAAAAAGATACAAGAGTCTAAGATAACATACCAACCTACTCAAGAACAGCTTCTTCCCTGTTGCCATCAGATTTTTGAATGGAACTACCTCACATTGATTTTCCTCTGCACCCTAGCTATGACTGTGACACTACATTCAGTACTCTTGTTTCCTTCTCTATGAATAATATGCTTTGTCTGTATAGCACACAAGAAACAATACTTTTCATTATGCTAATACGTGACAATAATAAATCAAATCAAAATCAAACATCATCTAAATGCCCCTTAAATGCTGCTATCAACCTGCTGCCACCACCTCCCAGGGCAATGCATTCTGGACATTCACCACTCTCTGTGTAAAAAAAACTTGCCTCGCACATCTCCTCTCAACTTTTCCCCACTCACCTTAAACCCATGTCCCCTAGTACTTGACTTTTCTACTTGAGGGAAGAGTATCTGATTATCCACTCTGTTCATGTCACTCATAACTTTCTAAATCTTTATCAGATTGCCCCTCAACCTCTGTCATTCCAGTGAGAACAAACTGTATTTATCTAACCTCTCCTCATAGCTAATGCCATCCAAATCAGACACCATCCTGGCAAACCTCGTCTGTACCCTTTCCAAAGCATCCACATTCTTCTGGTAGTGTGATGAGAAGAATTGTACACAATACTCCAAATGAAGCCTAGCTAAGGTTCTGTACAGCTATAGCATGATGTGCCAATCTTTATATTCCTTGCCAAAATGCATTACCTCACATTACCTCCGGATTAAACTCCATCTGTCATTTCTCCGCCCAAGTCTCCAACTGGTCTATATCTTGCTGCATCCTTTGACAATCCTCTTCCCTATCCGCAACTCCACCAATTTTTGTATCATCTGCGAGCTTATTAATCAGACCAGCTACATTTTCCTCCAAATCATTTATTTATACGACACACAACAAAGGTCCCAGAACTGATCCCTGTGGATCATCACTAATTACAGCTTCCATTCAGAAAAGCACCCCATCTATTGGTAACCTCTGTCTTCTATGCTCAAACCAGTTCTGTATCCATCTTGCCAGCTCTCCTCTGATCCCATGACTTCACCGTTCGTACCTTGTCAAATGTTTCACTGAAGTCCATGTATACAACATTCACTGTCTTTCTCTCATCTATCATCTTCATCGCTTCCTTGAAAAACTCGATCAAGTTAGTGAGGCACAACCTCCTCTTCACATCAGCTCCTTGAAGCCCATCTGCTTCAAGACAATGTGCATCATCCCAGTATCAAAGAAAAGCCAAGCAGCATGCCTTAATGATTATCATCCGGTGGCACTCTCATCCATCATTATGTACTGCTTTGAAAGGTCAGTCATGGCACAAATCAATTCCAGCTTCCCAGATTGTTTGGATCCACCACAGTTCACTTACCACCATTACAGGTCCAAGCAGATGCCATCTCCCTGGCCCTGCACTAAACCTAGGAACACCTAGATAACAAAGACACCTATGTCAGACTCCTATTTATTGATTACAGCTCAGCCTTCACACCGTTATTGCTACAAAACTAAACTCCAAACTCCATGGCCTGGGCCTCGGCACCTCCTTCTGCGACTAGAGCCTGAACTTTCTAACCCACAGACCACAATTAGTAAGGACAGGCAACAACTCCTCCACAATGATCATCCTCAACACTGGTGTCCCACAAAGCTGTGTCCGCATACTATACTACTTATACATCTATAACTGTGTGATCAAATTCCCCTCCAACTCAATTTTCATGTTTGCTGATGACACCACCGTAGTGGGTCAGATCTCAAACAAAGATGAAACAGAATGCAGGACTGAGATAGAGAATCTGGTAAACTGGTGTGACAACAATAATCCTCCCTCAGTGTCAATTAAACAAAGGAGATAGTCATCGACTTCAGGAAGCATAATGGAGAACATGACCCTGTCTACATCAATGGGGATGAAGTAGAAATGTCGAGAGCTTCCAGTTTTTTGGTGTCCAGGTCACCAACAACCTATCTTGTTCCCCCCCCGCCCCTGCCACCACCACCACCCCCGCCCCCCTGCATTGTGACACTATAATTCAGAAAGCCCCCAGTGCCTGTACTTTCTCAGATGACTAAGGAAATTTGGCATGTCAGTTATGATTCTCACCAACTTTACAAGATGCACCATAGAAAGCATTTGTTCTGGTTGTATCAAGAGCTTGGTTGGCTCCTGCTTTGCCCAAGACTGCAAGAAACTACAAAGTGTCGTGAATGCAGCCCAGTCCAATACACAAACTAGCCTCCCAAGCATTGACTCTGTCTACACTTCCTGCTGCCTCTGAAAAGCAGCTAGCATAATTAAGGACCTCACACACCCCAGACATAGTCTGTTCCAAATATTCCATCAGGGAAAGGATGCTAAAGTCTGAGGTAACGTACCAACCGACTTTAGAACAGCTTCTTCCTTGCTGCCATCAGACTATAGAATGGACCTACCTCGCACTAAGTTGATTTTTCTCTATACCCTAGGTATGACTGTAACACTACATTCTGCGCTGTCTCCTTTCCTTCTCTATGAACGGTATGCTTTGCCTGTGTAGCATGCAAGAAACAATCCTTTTTACTGTATGCTAATACATGTGACAATAATAAATCAAATCAAATCAAAACCATGCTGTTTATCACTAATATGCTCATTTGTTTCCAAATGTGAATAAATCTTATCCCTACGAATCTTTTCCAATAACTTCCCTGCCACTGATCTAAAGCTCATTGGCCTATTATTTCCTGGATTTCCCTGCTGCCCTTCTTAAACAATGGAACAACATTAGCTATCCTCCAGTCTTCTCGAACTTCACTTGTAGCCAGTGAAGATACAAAGATTTCTGTCAAAGCCCCAGCAATTTCCTCCCTCGCCTCCCTCAGTGCTCTCCCATCAGGCCCGGAGACTTATCTACTTTAATGCTTAAGTGGCCCAGCACCTCCTCCTTCTTGATATTGACAAGACCCAGAATATCTGCAAACCCTTCCCTAGGCTGCTCATCCTTGAAGTCCTTCTCTTTGGTGAATACTGAGGCAAAGTGTTCATTTAGTATTTCGCCCATTTCCTCTGGTTCCATAGAGTCATAGAGGTTACAGCATGGAAACAGGCCCTTTGGCCCAACTTGTCCATGCTCCCCTTTTTGTATAAACCCCTAAGCTAATCCCAATTGCTCGCTTTTGGCCCATATCCCCCTATACACATCACACCCATGTAACTGTCTAAATGCTTTTTAAAAGACAAAATTGTACCCTGGCAGCTTATTCCAGACACTCACCACCTTCTGAAGAAATTGCCCCTCTGGACACTTTTGTATCTCTCCCCTCTCACCTTAAACCTATGACCTCTAGTTTTGGACTCCCCTATCTTTGGGAAAAGATATTGACTATCTAGCTGGTCTGTGCCCCTCATTATTTTATAGATCTCTATAAGATCACTTCTCAACCTCCTACCCTCCAAAGAAAAAAAGTCCGGGTCTATCCAGCCTCTTCTTATAACTCAAACCATCAAGTTCCAGTAGCATCCTAATAAATCTTTTCTGCACTCTTTCTAGTTTAATTATATCCTTTCTATAATAGGGTGACTAGAACTGTATACAGTATTCCAAGTGTGGCCTTACCAATGTCTTGTACAACTTCAACAAGACGTCCCAACTCCTGTATTCAATGTTCTGACTGATGAAATGAAGCATGCCAAATGCCCTCCTCACCACTCTGTCCACCTGTGACTCCACTTTCAAGGAACTATGAACACGTACCCCTAGATCTCTTTGTTCTCTCCCCAGTGTCCTACTATTAACTGAATAAGTCCTGCCCTGGTTCAGTCTACCAAAATGCATCACCTCGCATTTGTCTAAATTAAACTCCATCTGCCATTCGTCAGCCCATTGGCCCAATTGATGAAGATCCTGTTGCAATTGGAGATAACTTTCTTCACTGTTCACTATGCCACCAATTTTGGTGTCATCTGCAAACTTACTAGCCATGCTTCCTATATTCTCATCCAAATCATTAATATAAATGACAAATAACAATGGACTCCGAGGCACACCACTGGTCACAAGCCTCCAGTTTGAAAAACAACCCATTACAACCACCCTCTGGCTTCCATCAAGAAGTGGATTGCTGGCGTTGGGCTGGGGTAAACACAGTAAGAAGTCTCACAGCGCCAGGTTAAAGTCCAACAGGTTTACTTGGTAGCAAAAGCCAAAAGTGAAGTCACAGGTGGACAGAGTGGTGAAGAAGGCATTTGGTGTGCTTCGTTTCATCGGTCAGAACATTGAATACAGGAGTTAGGATGACTTGTTGAAGTTGTACAAGACATTGGTAAGGCCATACTTGGCTTTTGCTACCAAATAAGCCTGTTGGATTTTAACTTGGTGTTGTCAGACTTCTTACTGTGCTTTCCATCAAGAAGCCAATTTTGTATCCATTTAGATACCTCACCCTGGATTCCATGAGATTTAATCTTATGCAACAACCTACCATGCAGTACCTTGTCAAGGGCCCTGCTAAAGTCCATGTAGACAACATCAACTCCACTGCCCTCATCTACCTTTTTGGTTACCCCTTCAAAAAACTCAATTATATTTGTGACACATGATTTTCCACTCACAAAGCCATGCTCACTATCCCTAATCAGTCCTTGCATCTCTAAATGCCTATAGATTCTGTCTCTTAAAATACCTTCCAATAACTTACTCACCACAGATGTGAGACTCACTTGTCTGTAGTTCCCAGGCTTTTCCCTGCAGCCCTTTTTAAACAAAGGCACAACATTTGCCACTGTCCAGTCTTTAGGCAACTCACCCGTGGCAATCGATGATACAAATATCTCTGCTAGAGGACGCACAATTTCCTCCCTAGCCTCCCACAATGTTCTGGGATACACTTCATCAGGTCCCAGAGATTTATCTATCTTGATGTGCTCTAACACTTCCAGCACGTCCTTCTCTGTAATATGTACACTCCTCAAGACATCACAATTTATCTCTCCAAGTTCCTTAACATCCATGCTTTTCTCAATAGTAAATACTGATGAGAAATATTCACTTAGGATCTCACCCATGCATAGATTCCCTCCACTATCCCTGAGTGGACCAACCCTTTATATATGTATATATATGGTGAGTCCAGTTCAGTTTCAGGTCAATGGAATCCCCCAGGATGTTGGTGGTCAGGGATTCAGTGATGACAATGCCATTGAATGTCAAGGTCCAATGGTTAGATTGTCTTTTGTTGAAGATAATCATTGCCTGGCATTTAAGTGGTGCAAATGTTACTTGCCACTTGTTGTGTCAAGCCTGAATATTGTCCAGGTCTTACTGCATCTGGACATTCTTGCTTCAGTATCTGAGGAGTCATGAATGGTACTGAACATTGTGCAATCATCAGTGCACATTCCTACTTCTGACCTTATGATAGAAGGATGATCATTGATGAAGCAGCTGACAATGGCTGGGCTTAGTACATTACCCCAAGGAACTCCTGCAGTGATATCGTGGGACTGAGATGATTCATCTCCAATATCCATTGATAGGATCTTTTAAGAGACGTTTAGATAAGTACATGGAACTTAATAAGCTAGAGGGTTCTAGGTAAGCCTAGTAATCTCTAAGGTAGCAACACGTTCAACACAACTTTTGGGCCGAAGGGCTTGTATTGTGCTGTAGTTTTTCTATGTTTCTAACCATCTTTCTTTCTTTGTGCTCGGTATGACTCCAACCAGTGGAGAGTTTTGCCTTGATTCCCATTAATTCTAGTTTTACTAAGGCTCCCTGATGCCACACTTGGTGAAATGTTACCTTCATGTCACTTTAACCTCACTGTTGGAGTTCAGCTATTTTGTCCATGACTGAATCAAGGCTGTAATGAGGAAACAAGTGACTCTTGAGGTACTCAAACTAATAGTTATCAAGCAAGTTATTGCTATGCAAGTAATGCTTGATGGTGCTATTGATGACCCCTTCCATTATTTTACTAATGTTCGAGAATAAATTGATAGTGTGGAAGTTAAAGTGCTCATACTAGAAAAGAATCATGCTTTCACCAAAAGAGCTTGTGAGAATATTATTATTTGCAGGCTTTCAAGGGAGTCTTTCTACTTTGGATTAATCTTTTTCTTGCCTAGGCCTCAAACATTCTGCTTTTTGACCTCCACCGGAGATGAACAAGACCAGATTTCTTTCTACAACAAATATCAAAGGCGAGATATGGGGATATGTTATACAAATGAAGGATTAGCAGAAGTCAATTTTCCATTGAATAAGAAAGGGTGAAAAGCCAGGAATTAATTGGCAAATATTTACATCAATGAAAGATGTGAAAAATCTCTTGTTCTTGATTTACTGTAATTGACAATAACTGCCAAGTTGTTTTTCTGTAACTTCAGAACTGCATCAGTCATTTCATAGAAACATAGAAAAACTACAGCACAATATCTCCCCTTCGGCCCACAAAGTTGTGCCGAACATGTCTCTATCTTACAGATTACTAGGCTTACCTATAGTCCTCTATCTTACTAAGTTCCATGTACTTACCTAAAAGTCTCTTAAAAGACCCTATCAAATCCGCCGTTGCCGGCAGCCCATTCCACGCACCCACCACGATTTTGAAGGAGGAAGGGTGTGTTCTCCTTGTGCACAAGTAATTAAAGACCTTGTAGTGGATGCATGGTGTCCAGCACTGTTTGTGTTAAGAGTTGACTAAATGTGCCAAAGGTTGCTGATACCAAGGAACTCTGACAACAGGATGGTAATTGGCTGGGTTGGATTTCATCGAATCATAGAATCGCTATAGCGCAGAAGGACATTCAATCCATCAAGGCTGCACTGACTCTCTGACAGAATATCTTACCCCAGTTCTCTCCCTGACCCTATCCCTGTAACTCCACACATTTGCCATGACTAATCCATCTATCCTACTCACCTTTGTCTTGCTTTTTGTGTACAATGTACCTCTTAGCAATTTTCCACATTACCAGGTAGATGCCAGGGTTGTACCTGAATTGGAACAGCTTGGCTAGGGGTGCAGCAACTTCTGGAAGTTGCTACACCCTTAGCCAAGTTGTTCCAATTCAGTATAATTGCCAGAATATTGTCAGGGTATATAGCCTTTGCAGTATTCAGTGCCTTCAACTGTTTCTTATTATGTGAAATTAATCAAATTTGGCTGAAGACTGCATCTGTGATGCTGGGGATCTCTGGAGGAGGCCAAAATGGGTCATCCATTTAGCACTTCTGGTTGAAGATTGTTGTGAATGCTTCAGCCTTATCTTTAGCACTGATGTGCTTGGCTCCTTCAACACTGAGGATCGTGATATTTGTAGCCTGAGGATGTGACAGCACTGCAGGGCTTTGATCTGATCCATTCATTGTACAATCACTTAGCTTTGTCTATCACATATTGCTTATCCTGTTAGGAACACAAGTAGAAATTTTTAGCCTGGTGTTGCTCCTGGCATGCCCTCCTGCATTCCTCATTGAACCAGGGTTGATCCAGACTGCTTGACTCCAGTTGCTGCCAGAAGAAACAGGTGTCTCCCTCTGTTTCTCACAGGAATCACAGCAGGCAGGGGTGGACCATACAAAGGTCTCTTGACCTCTAGTGCGATTTTCTGGTTTTGAAGCAAGTGCGGCCAGAAACCCATCCTTAAGTGTTGGACGGGCAAGAAAACAGTAGGTATTTTTGCCAGTTTTTTCAGTGAGCTAAGTACTAGTATTTTTCAGCATTCTGTGCAAAACAGAGGCCGTCATGCAATTCTCCCCAGGTTTTGGGGGCTGTTGGGGGGAGGGGGTGTAGGAGGGTGGTGTGGGTGGACCCTAATGTCACCAGTGAAGCCGGGTGCTGAGCACCCATTATTGCAACAAAGCAACCTCCAATGATTCTCGCCAGTGTGAAGCCTCCAGCATGTGCATTTTCCAGCTCTGCTGATGCATCTCCAGCAGCTTCAGAATGACCGATCCCAGAGACCTGGCGTCTGACTCGGGGCCAATGGGCGGGAGGCAAGCAGAACACTTCAGGATAGGTGATGGGGATGGGGGAATGGGGGTCTCTGCAGGGGTGGTGATGGGAGGGAACTCTGCAGGATCCATGATTGTAGTGAGGGTGGGGGACCTGATGTCTGTGATGGGAGTGGCAGGAGATGTTCTGGTATACTGGGAGATCGGGGTATCTGCACAATGGCACCACGAGTCCTCAGCACCCGGCTTCACTGGTGACATTAGGGTCCACCCACACCACCCTCCTACACCCCCTTCCCCGAACAGCCCCCAAAACCTGGGGAGAATTGCATGACGGCCTCTGTTTTGCACAAAATGCTGAAAAATACTAGTACTTAGCTCACTGAAAAAACTGGCAAAAAAAACTATTGTTTTTTTGCCCGTCCAACACTTAAGGATGAGTTTCTGGCCGCACCTGCTTCAAAACCAGAAAATCCCACTAGAGGTCAAGAGACCTTTCCCCCCCCCTCCCACCCCCCAGCGGGACGATAACCCAGGGGTCAGGCTGGCAATGAGACCTGGAGGGCTATGGAAGTGACATTGGCACGGAGGACTGGAGACCAGAGGAGGAAGAAGATGACCAATCTCCTTTGAGGAGGAAAGGTGCATGTCCATCCTGATGTTGATCCCATCTGTTGCTCCTGCAATGTCGAACCACCCCCTGACACCCAGCACCTTCCTCCAACCACTTTGGCAACACCCGTCACAACTCCTTCCTGCCAAGGCACAGCCCCAATATACTCCACCCAATCGTCCCCCCCAACACATCCTACATCACATGCCCTTCCAGCCATCAGGCTTTCAATCTCCGCTTCTGTTCCACCCCAGGATAAGAAGGCCCATAACTTCTGTAAGCCGACAGAAACTGGAGATAGGGTTCCTGAGCTATGTCTCCTCACTCCCTAGGAGGAATATATACTAGAGCTGCAGGGGAGGGCAAGGAAAGAGAGCCAGGTTAGCATGCACCATGGAAGTGAGCGTCCACAAAACCTATGTTCAAATGACTTATTGCAAATAAGTGGCATCCTGCCCAGATACTTGACCTTCCTTTACACTGAACCCTGTGTCATTTGTTGCAGCATATGACCCTGATGCGGCACTTTGCAACCTCCCCCACCACCCTACCCTCCTTCGACACCTGCTGATACCCCATGACAGCTTGGAGGATGCTTTGGAGGGAGGCTCCAAGGAATCCTCCAAAGCCACCACATTCCATTCAACACAGGCTTCCATCACACAATCCACCAGTGCAGGTAACATCAACACAGTGGGACATGTTAATGGTGAGGCTTCTGAGTCACTTACTGGTGTGCACAGCACAGCCACCAATCCAGGCGGGAATGCCCAAGGCCTCAGGCGTGCAGAAGTCTGCTGAAGGCAAGGCTTCAGCTGGCCCCAAGTCAGGCGCCAGGTCTCTGGGATTGGTCATTCTGAAGCTGCTGGAGATGCATCAGCAGAGCTGGAAAATGCAGGAGGGTCTGTCAGCAACATTGCAGCAACTGCAAGGCTATTTGGAGGATCAAACAGACTTTTGTCGCAGGAGGTGATGCTGGCATTGCATGGTATCCAGGTGAACCCTGCAAGGGTGACATCCACAGTAGAAAGCCTGGGGTAGGGAATGGTCACCATGGGTGACAGGCTCCCTGGGAAACCCAGGGGGCCATGGCAGAGATACATTGCGCCATGGCAGAGACACAGTGGGTCATGGCCAAAAGTGTCACAGGCATTCTGGAGATATAGCAGACCATGGCCATGGGTCTTGGGGGCATTCTGGAGACACAGCAGGTCTTGGCTGCAGATCTTGAGAGCTTAGCCCAGACTCAGGGGCTCCAAAACCTGGCCCGATCACAGGGTGGTGCCACTGAGGAACTCCAGACCTTGGCCTAATCTAAGAGGGCTACTGCTGAGGGCTCACAGACCATGGGGCAGATGCAGTTGGGCCTCCAGGACTGGCACAGCCAGGTGATGCTGAAGCTTCTGGACATCACTCCAGCCGCACTGCCATTGCAAGGAATATCACCAGGACCAATGGGCACACCATGGGACGGAAAAGGGCTAGAATCCATGTCGGGGAGCCCAGTCAGGAGATGACAGATGACCCCAGACCTTCCAATTCCCCCCTTCCTGACACTGGAGCATTTCAGGGGCAATGGGATGAATAGGGCGGTACAGGTACATCAGGGTTATCCAAAAGTCAACCGGGGCCCTCCAGGTCTCAGCTCCCCCAGGCCACAGGGCGCAGAACACAGCTGAGCACCTCCAGCTCTGGTGTGCATCCTGGGGGACACCTAGACACATCAGTAGGCCTTGTAAGAAGGACTGCACAAGTTAGATTTAAGAAAATGGGCACTGTTTATATTGCACTGTTAAATATCTCCCATTCATGTTATTGTACTCTTAATTTACCAATAAATATTATTGCACCCCACAGCTGTGGATAATCTGTCTCTGATTCTTTCCCCATAGGGATGATCGTACCCTGACTGCTCACATGGAGTCACAGAGTGTTGTGCTGCGCGATAGAGGCCCTTTGGCCCAGAGTGACAGATGGCCTGTCCTGGTATCCTCAAGACCCATCAGATCCTGTGTCAACCTCCAATCCTCCCCAGGCCTGTCACATAGCGAAGCATCATCACCCTCCTGCCTAGACCCAAAACGCACTAGCATGGCCAATCCAGGCCCCTCACCCTGGTGTGATGTCAATCAGATTAATGGGGGTTGGTGTGGACGAGGGCAGAGTGGAAGTGGAGGAGGTGATTGAGTGCATGGGGGAAGGGGGGTAAATGCTCCCTGGGGAGGGGTGGTTGGGTGCAGCAGCTGCTGGATTGCACAATAGCTAGTGAGTGAACTTTGCCGCGATCTGGGCTTCCCTCACTGTGTTACCCTGCCGGATCCTCGCCAGCGCTGCCTGTCCTCTATCCTCTGGCTCCTCCTCAGCCTCTTCCTCCACAACTTCCTAATCCTGCTCCTCATCCTCCTGCTGGTCCTCTTCCTCCTGGAAGTTTCCTCACTGCTGCGCCAGTTATGGAATGCACAGCAGACCATGATGAGGCAGGAGGAAGCTATACAGGAGGGCACTGCCGGAAGAGCCCAGGCAGTGGTACTACATCTTCAGGAGCCCAGTCCACCATTTAAAGATGGACTGGGTGGCAAGTTGAGCCTCAATGTGGCAGGTTCAGTTTCTGGCCTCTGCATTGGTGTCATCAGCCAGGTCCTTAGCAGACGTCTTTGTTACCGCATGAGCCATCCCGTAGCCTGGGCTGTTCCTCAAACAGTCAAGGGGTGCCGGAACTCCAGGGATGTAGCTGTTATGCACGTTCCCTAGGTGACGTGCATATACGCGCATGATATTCATCCTGTGGTCACAGACAATTGTTTGTTTTATTTATTAGTGTCACAAGTAGACTTACATTAACACAACAAGGATGTCATTATGAAAATCCTGTGGTTGCCACACTCCGGCACCTGTTCGGGTGAACTGAGGGAGAATTTAGCATGGCCAATGCACCTGATCAGCATGTCTTTTGGACTGTGGGAGGAAGCTGGAGCACCCAGAGGAAACCCAAGCAGACAAGGGGAGAACATGCAGAGTCTGCACAGACAGTGACCCAAGCTGAGATTTGAACCTGGATCTCTGGCACTGTGAGGCAACAGTGCTAACCACTGTACCACCATGTCACCCTCAATCTGCATATTGAGGGAGTGGAGCCCTTTCTGAAGCACACTAACCATGTGGGGACCAAAGGGCGATATGCGCACCATCCATAGTCCCCTGCACATGGGGATGCCGGTGATGGCGGCGAAGGCTGCATTCCGAGCTTTCTGTTGGGCCTGGCCCACAGTGAACTGGATATTATTGCCTGTCCAGGCAAACAGGGCACCCATGATGTCATAGAAGCACTTGTGCACTGAGGGCTGTGAGATGCTGCAGAAGTTCCGGCTGGAGGCCTGGAAGAGCCCAATGACGAAGAGGTTGAGGGCTGCCATGATCTTCATTGCTACTGGGAGTGGGTGTCCTTCTGTCCCTCGAGGTGCCAGTATTGCGAAGACCTAACATGGGTGCCACACCATCTCTTTATTAAATGGAGCCTGCAGTGGCATACAGCTTCCTTCAATCCCTCAAAGGAGCTATGGGTCCTGTAGAAGCTGGTCTCCAGCTCCTCCTTACCATGGTGCCTCATGCAAGAGGATGCACTGCCACATCCTGGCTCCGACTAGCAGCCTCCTGCCCTCCTGCTGTGGCTTCTGACGCTGGCTGGCCTTATGGTGGCCAAACACCTCCCTCCTCCTCAGTACCCTCTATTCCCTCCCGGAAACCAGTCTCCCCATGAGTTTGGATGCTGGCAACCCAACACCTGTGCCATGTGTTAGTCAATGAATTGCCTACTGTTGATGTCCTCACCATGCCAGACATGGGACCATGCTGGTGGGTGTGCAGGGCTCCCCATTGCAGATCCTTGAAGCATAGACATTAGTGCCATGACCATGCTGTATTCCAAGCATGTGTTGCAGTTCAGCCAGACTAGGGAGAGGCAGCCTCATGACTATTAGGAGATAAGTACTATCGAGGGCAGCACAGTAGAGTCCATGCAGTGTGAGGAGTTTTAATTGGGGTAACAACTGCCAGAACTGCTATTTGCCGTGTTCGAGTACTTTACCAAACAATGTTAGTGGGGTCCTGGATGGAATGTCTGGAGTCAGCCACAGAGCTTGTCAAGCAGATGAAGGCAGGATGAGCAGGTCGATATTTGTTGGGTTGTTGATGGACCTCATGTGGCATCCTTCAGGGGTCTCTCTGCAGCCAGGGGCAATATGGGCACTATGGGCCTGGAGGTCACAATGACCCCGACCTGCAGACCCCTAGGCCGGCTCAGACCCCCAAACCCCACCCTGTGGGGTGGAAGCACACCACCCCACCCAGCAACGCTGCAGTGCCTGAGAACTCCCACTGCACTTTGGGGGCTGCCACTCAATGGGACTTACATCCTTACTCCCCTTCGCTACTGCTGCACCTGGCCCAGACTTTTGTGGACCATCTGTGAATCATGCCGGCATGACACCATGCTGGAGATGTGGGACAGGTATGAGAAGGGGGAAATGGCCATGCTAAACTTGCTGATTAGATGAAAAACTGTTCAAATGCGTGGAAATCGATGTCACACTAAGTTTGGGCACATTGCTGTTTGCACTGGAAAAAATTACCTGGGAGGATCCCGAACCACCTGATACTGGGTGTGAAAAATGTGAAGTTTTTTAGGGTCTTGCTCTATTTTCGCACCCTGCTGTGGCTAATCGACCAGTGCAGCGGGGTGGAAAGACCACACCCTATATCCTCACATTAATACCAAAATGGCAAATTGTTGGGGTCTAGTCCGACTTCGTAATATACCTTGGAGTTTCTAACCTGGTATCCTAACGATCTGTTGAACATTGAAGCAAGCTGAGGAGAATGGAATCTCTATTGTGGTTTTGCAAGAGAGAGGGAGTGGTGAGAGCAGACATGAGGGAATGGATTGGGCATGCTCAAGTACTTTACCAAACACGACAGGGATATATTTTCAGCTCAGGAAAAAACAAAACAGCCTCGAAATCTGGACAGATGCAATGAAGAAGCTAGGACCTATCCAGGCTCATGTAGCAACAACTTTTATTTGGAGGACGTGAAGTAGACAATGGTGATGTTGTTCAGTAAGGTAGAGGAGGGCAGTAGATGGGGACAGTTTGAGTCTCATTTCAGTGATTAAGAGGAGAGTCCCCAGACTGTCCTGGTGAGAGATGAAGAAATAGAGACTGGACCTCCATGGTGAAAAGGAGATGAAGGTCCAGAAACCTGAAATCTGTGAAGGTTGCAGAGGGAATCGGAGGAACAAGGGCTACAAGTGTGAAAAGTCTGGGACAAAAAAACAGAGTTGAGAAAAGGAGAAATTACTTCAGCAGAGGAAGAGCAGACTGTAACCATGGATTTACGAGGCAATCATGTTTGGAAAGGAGGTGGAAGGGAGCTGTGCAAGGTTGAAGAACTATGAGCTTAGTGAAGATCTCCTGAGTAGTCAAGTCAGTGGCAGTGTTGAAAACAATGGTTTTGTGTTTGCTGTTGGGACAATGGTCCAAAAAAAGCACAGGAGGAGGTGTCAGAAAATTGATGTTAATCTTCTGCAGGGTATGAGGCTCACTTACAATTAGTACTACCCCTACAGCAGGCTTGGTGATAAAGCTATGGCTGCATCTGACAGAATGAAGTGCTGCAAATTCAGAGAAAGATAGAATTGAGTGAGTGAGGGATGCAGCAAAATAGAGATAGTCAATATCACATTGGCAGTACTTAGTGAAAGGATTGAGAGAAGGTAAATGGTCAGGGTGAGGCATCTTGGTGGAATGAGAATTCTAAATATGAGAAGAAGCCAAAAAAATAGACATAGAACTGACGGAAGAAAATTTCAGTGTTAATCAAGCTCAGAATTAGTAGCAGCTGATCATAAGGGAATGAAAGATAGTGAGATTTAAGACACTGAAGTAGGCCATTCAGCCATTATGTCCTCTGGGTCAACTCTGTGGTAACCCAAAATGAATTTCTCTTCGTATAGCCCTGTTTCTTCCAACTTTTCAAATATTTAATTTTTAGCAGATGCCTTGATTACTCTGTGTGCAAAAATATCCCGTGTTCCAACAATTCTCTGCATAGGAACACTTTGCTGGACATGACGTAGTGGTAACCAGCTCTGGGAATTGTGGAGAAAATAATCTAAAAGAGATCAAACACTGAGAAAGAAATGATGTAAAATGTGAGTGGCAAAGAAGCTTTGAGAGGTAACAGAGCCAGGACTTTCTTACCCAATTGCTTGCTCTTGCTTATTAGTGATGATCAGAGTCTTTTTGGCAGCTACCATGCCAGCACTATAGATGAAGCATGGCCCAAAATTATGTCTTGTGAATGACAAGTGGACACTTGGCGTCACTACATACCCAGTGAGGACACAGGTAAAAGTAGGACCTTTGTGTATCTGTGGACAAGAACAAGGCTCATGACTCAAGTGTACAGGCAGCTTTACATCAACATGAAAAATAATTTGAACATGTAGCTGGTTAATATGCTGGCTATTTTCTGCAGCATTTATCCTGGTCTATTAACTCAGGGTCTCTAAGCAGCTGTAATCCTATCAGTAGAGGCTCCCAACTCTACAACGATCTGTGATGGATTTCCATGCTTGTATATGCTGGTTTTGCACTCTAGGAGTCTCCGAGAATTGAAGATTACTCTGCAGAGCATTGGTATGAGTAATCCAGGAGAAAAGTCATGGTGACCTTAAACAAAATTGAGTTTTTTAAATTTTCTCTGAACACTTGAATTAAGTCACTGAATCACAGATTCACTTAGGCACAGACGGAAGCCAGTCAGTCCATCGTGTCTGCACCTGCCTTTCAAAGAAGTCATGATGTGGAGATACCAGCGTTGGACTAGGATAAGCACAGTAAGAAGTCTCACAACACCAAGTTAAAGTCCAACAGGTTTATTTGGTAGCACAGGTTTTCGGAATGTCACTCCTTCTTCAGGTGTGTGAGGAGTTGCATTCACAAATAGGGCATATATAGACACAAACTCAATTTACAAGATAATGGTTGGAATACGATTATAAGTAATCAAGTCTTAAAGGTACAGACAATGTTAGTGGAGAAAGGGTTAAACACAGGTTAAATAAGTGTGTACTGTGAGATTTTGCAAACCCAGGTAAGTCGTGGGGGTTACAGATAGTGTGACATGAACCCAAGATCCCAGTTGAGGCTGTCCTCATGTATGTGGAACTTGGCTATTAGTTTCTGTTCAGTGATTCTGCATTGTTGTGTGTCGTGAAGGCTGCCTTAGAGAATGTTTACCCGAAGATCAAAGGCTGAAGCCCGTGACTGCTAAAGTATTCCTGACACGAAGAGAACATTCTTGCCTAGTTGATTGTCGAGCGGTGTTCATTCATTTGTTGTCGTAGTGTCTGCATGGTCTCCCCGATGTACCATGTTTCAGGACATCCTTTACTGTGGTGCATTCCAACCATTATCTTGTAAATTGAGTTTGTGCCTATATGTGCCCTGCTTGTGAACACAACTCTTCACTCACCTGAAGAATGAGTGACACTCTGAAAGCTTGTGCTACCAAATAAACCTGTTGGGCTTTAACCAGGTGTTGTGAGACTTCTTACTGTTCAAAGAAACATCATGACTTAGTCAACTGAACCTGCCTCCAGGCAGTGCATTCCAGATGCAAACTGCTCACTGTATGAAGAGGCCTTTTGCTTCTTTTGCAAATCACTTTAAATCTGTGCCCTCTCATTCTTCATCCTTTTGTGACTGGGAATAGCTTCTCCCTACCTACTCTGTCCAACTCCTTCATGATTTTGAACATCTTTATCAAATCTCCTAATAGTTTTCTCCTTTTCAGGGGAACCGTCCCAACCTCTCCAATCTATCCTCATAACTGAAATTTCTCATCCATGGAACCATTAGCTGTAAAAGAATACTGGAGGTAGAAGAAAAGGACTAGTGTCTCTCTAATAAAATAAATATAATAAAATAAAAGTAAAATACCATGGATGCTGGAATCTGAAAACAAAAACAGAAAATGCTGGAAAATCTCAACAGATCTGATAGCATCTCAGAGCTCTGACGAAGGGCAATCTAGACTCAAAATGTTGGCTCTTTTCTCTCCTCACAGATGCTGTCAGACTGGCTGAGATTTTCCAGCATTTTCTGTTTTGTTACCAGTTAATTAAAGTTCAAGATTAATCCAATTGAGTCACGAAAAGGATTCTCTGTTTCATGTGGATACACAGTCTAAATTTTCTCTATTCCTGTGCATCTCTCAGTAACTTATTGTTTATTGTGAATTCCCTTGTCTTGTTTCTTCCCCCAGGTGGAAGTCCATTTGCCAATTTGCTGCCCACCTGACCAGTCCAGTCTTATTTTCCTGCATTCTATAGCTTTCTTCTCCAGTATCAATTAGATCATTTTTTCCTATCCTCTGCAAACTTCTTAATCATGCCCCTACATTTAAATCTCATTTATATATATACCGTGAAAAGCAGAGAACCCATTAACGAGTCTCATAAATTTCCATGGGATGCTCCCTTCCAGTGATATTTTCCATTATCTTTCGCTTTTTGTTGCTGAGACAATTTTAGATTTAACTTGTCCTGAAAAGTCTATCATGTTCAGCTTTGTTGAAAATTTTGTAAAATCCATTGGTCTACATTAAACGTACTGCCCTCAATGACCCTCCTTATCACTTCCACAAAGCATTCAATCAAATTTGTCCCACACAAGCTTCCCTTAAAAACTCCATGCTGAAGGCACTTGATTAAGAGATGCCTTCCTAACTGATGATTTATAATAAGAAATAGGAGCAGGAGTAGGCCATCTAGCCCTTCGATCCTGCCCCGCCATTCAATAAGATCATGGCTGATCTGTCGTGGCTCAGTTCCACTTTCCCGCCCTCTCCCCATAACCCTTAATCCCCTCTCTTATCAAGAACCCATCAACCCGCTTCTTAAAAATATTTAGCGAGGCAGCCTCCACCACTTCAACGGGCAGAGAATTCCAGAGATTCACCACCCTTTGAGTGAAGAAGTTCCTCCTCAACTCCGTTCTAAACCGCCTCCCCTTTATCTTGAGGCTGTGCCCCCTAGTCTACTGTCTTTTTTGAGCGGGAAGAGTCTCTCCACCTCTATCCTATCCATCCCATTCATCATCTTATACGTCTCAATGAGATCTCCCCTCATTCTTCTAAACTCTAACGAGTACAAGCCTAGTTTATTCAGCCTCTCCTCATAGCTCAACCCCCTCAACTCCGGTATCAGCCTAGTAAACCTCCTCTGCACTCCCTCCAGGGCCAAAATATCCTTGCACAGGTGCGGTGCCCAAAACTGCACACAGTACTCCAGCTGCAGCCTCACCAATGCCCTATACAGCTGCAGCAAGACCTCCCTACTTTTATATTCAATCCCCCTCGCTATGAAGGCCAGCATCCCATTCACCTTCCTGACCACCTGCTGCACCTGCAAGCTGGGTTTTTGCGACTCATGCACAAGGACCCCGAGGTCCCTCTGCACCGTCGCCTGCTGCAGTTTTTCGCCCCGTAAGTAATAGTCCTTCCTACCATTCTTCCTACCAAAGTGGACCACCTCACACTTGCCAACATTAAATTCCATTTGCCATTTCCTGGCCCATTCGCCCAGCCTATCTAGATCCTTCTGCAGACTCTCCACACCCTCCGCACAATTTGCCTTTCCCCCAATCTTGGTGTCATCAGCAAATTTCGACACCCTGCACTCGGTTCCCTCCTCCAGATCATCTATATAAATGGTAAATAGCTGAGGCCCCAGCACCGACCCCTGGGGCACCCCACTAGTCACCAACCGCCAATCCGAATAGCACCCATTGACCCCCACTCTCTGCCTCCTATTTGACAACCAATCCTCTATCCACGCTAACACCCTACCCCCAACTCCATGTCCCCTGACCTTCTGCAATAACCTCTTGTGAGGTACCTTGTCAAACGCCTTCTGAAAATCCAGAAAGACCACATCCACCGGCTCTCCTCTATCCACTGCCCTAGACACATCCTCATAGAACTCCAGTAAATTTGTCAGACACGACTTCCCTTTAATGAAACCATGTTGCGTCTGCCCTATCAAGCAATTCCCTTCAAGATGCCTCGCAATTTCCTCCTTAATGACGGATTCTAACATTTTACCTACCACAGACGATAAACTAACCGGCCTATAATTCCCCGCCTTTTGCCTGGCACCCTTCTTAAACAACGGCGTAACATTAGCCGTTTTCCAATCTTCTGGCACTTCCCCGGAATCCAACGACGTCTGGAAAATAACCACCAAGGCATCCACTATAACCTCCGCCATTTCTTTCAGAACCCTCGGATGCATTCCATCCGGTCCTGGGGACTTGTCCACAATCAGCCCCTCCAGTCTGTCGAGCACCACCTCTCTAGTAACAGTAATGTCATTAAGACCCTCCAGTCCTACCACCTTTCCATTGCTAACACCCGGCAAATTATTCACGTCCTCCTCCGTGAAGACAGAAACAAAAAAGTTATTCAAGACCTTAGCCATATCCCCATCCCCTACCACTAGCTCCCCTTTCTCATCCTCTAAAGGACCAACGTTCACCCTAGCCAGCCTCTTCCTTTTTATATATTTATAAAAACTCTTGCTATCCTTTTTTATATTAAGTGCTAGCCCAGCTTCATAGCTTCTCCTACCCTCCTTTATCAACTTCTTTGTCAATCTTTGTTGACATTTAAACCTTTCCCAATCCTCTTCTCGCCCACTGCTCTTAGCTACTCTAAATTCCTCTGCTTTTAATTTAACACTTTCCTTCACCTCCTTCGTTATCCACGGCTTATTACCTCTCCTCCTACTGTCCTTGAATAATGTCCTTGAATTTTTTTTTCCAATACTTTTCCTACCACTGAGGTTAAGCTAATTCCTTCTTCCCTTTGTAAACTGTCTTTCAGCACTACACTGTAACCAGAGAGAATTGGAAAATGATGGTCAAGCCTCTGGTCATTTCCTTCCTTGCTACTCTTAGCAGCCTGTAATGTCTACATCTTTCTCTTCTTTAATGCAAACAGATGCAAAGCTTCATTAAGAAACATGCTTCTGCCTTCTCACATTGATTACCTTCTTTACTCTCTTCTAATGATCTTCTTTGTCTTTTTGTATTTATAAAGCATCTTTGAGTTTTCCTTTCTGTTAATTGAACTTTTTTGTGCTCTTTGTTTTCCTAATATTCTTTTTAATTGCATCCCTACACTTCCTGTATTTCTCTTGGCTCTCTGGGTATTGAACTCATAGTATTTAAGGTAGGTTTCTTTTCTTGCTTTATCCAACTTTATTTGCTCTTTGAGATCTGCAAAGGTTCAGCGGGGGCAGAGGGGCTGAGTAGAGGTGGTTAGTAAGCGTGGGGAGTAGGAAGGGATGTCTAGATTTGACAGTCCCACCTTTTTCCTTTCTGGGAACATATTTATCGCAAACTATAATTCCTCCTTGAAGATCTTCCTCCGACTGCTCTGACATTGATTTACCTTCTAGCAGCTGTTCCCACCCAGTCCAGAGGACAGATAACAGACACACCTTAATGTGAATATTCAGTGCTGAGAGGGGCAATGTGAGAACTTACCTTCAGTTTCAGCTCTACATCATTTAGCACGAGTTTGTGATCTGGATGGAACGTGATCGTTGCTGGGACGCTGCTCCCTGTCTCCACGTAGTTCCACTTGCATGTCAGTTTCAGGCAGTTCAGAATGCGTGGGGCGCCAGAAAGCTCCCAGTCAAAGCCAAAGTTAAATTTCCCATTGTTTGAGATGACAAAATGGTGTCTAATATCATCATTCAGTTCCACCTGCGAGTAGATTGGCAACAATGTTAAAATCAAGCCCGATCCAATCTGTCTATATTTGCTGCAGCTACAGTCAGCAAGGTCACCTTGTGCCTGCTGAATGGCCTGGTTCAATAGTATTGGGAGAGTAAGGGATATGTTAGGCTGTGACATTATTAATACTGGTTGAACATAAATCTGCTCCTCTTGATGGCCCACAGCACCTCATGAATGCCTATTTTTAGCTGCTAGATCTGTTCAGAATCTATCCCATTTAGCACAGTGGTAATGCCACACAACATGATGAAGGTATCCTCAATGTGAGGACAGAATTGTGTCACTCCTATCAATACTATCAAGGAACTGTGATGGATAAGATTGGCGAGGACAAGATCAAGTAGTTCGTTCGCTCTTGTTGTTTTTCACACCAACTGCTGCAGATCCAGTTGATCAAAATATTTCCTTTGGTGGAAGTGTCCAGAAAAGGTAGAAACATTGTAGTGAGGCTGATCAGATGTGATGTCTGGAAGCACATCAGGGTGGGGGGGAAACCTGTAACCCTCTCTCTCAAACACTGTTGACATTTGCAAGGGTTGAAGGGGGTTAATTGAAAATGCCAAAACAGAGCTTGAGAAATTTTTCTTAGGCACAGGGAATTAGGGTCATGGAATTGAGGCTGGTAAATAGAATTGACATACACTTAGACCATGATCTAACTGAGTAGCAGAGAAGGCTCAGGTTTGTTGAACAGTCTCCTCCTGTTCCAATGTATTCCTGTGTACAGGCATCACATGTAAACGATTCTAGGGCATTCTTGTTGGTAGGAGGATGGGGAAATTATGTCCACAACTCAGGGCTGCTCTACAGTGATTGGAATAAAGTAGATTTCTCTGACACTAACCGAGCTGTTTCTGTTAAATTAATTTGTGTAGCATTTTAACATAGGCATTAGCCACTTTAAGATTCAAGTATTAATCACTGTGTTCATGAAACACACAGAGGGATTTTACTTGGACACATTAACCACGGTTCCATAGAGGTCATGAAATCCCATATAGACAACTTCTGAGAGTGAGGTCATGGGATGGCTGGTGTGGTAAAGGAATATAGTTTCAGTGATACAAGAAGTGGTGTGACCTGCAGATTGGGCTGACCTACAATGTAGGGACAGGGAAAAGAACAATTTACTTGGGAACTCACCTACAGCTTTCCCAACAACTAATGTCTCACAAAATTCCCAATAACAGCCATCCCACACCACAAAAACTCAAAACGATCAATTTCCTTGGAAAACATGATGGGGAAATACTATTCTTTCTGAATAAACTATACCAATAATACTAATAAAAAGGTCACACACACAAACACACAGATACAAATACACAAACAGGCAAACTCACACACACAAACACACACAGAGACGCACATACACATATACAAACGCACAAAAAGGCACTCAGATACACACAAGCACACACATACAAATAAACAGATCTACAAAAACACACAGCAACACACACACAAACATACTCACAGACACACACAAACCCACACACACACTCACACCATACAAATACACATGCAAGCGCATACAGAAACACAGACACAAAAACAAATATACAAGCATACACAAAGACACACACACATACAGAGAGGCACTCACATGTACATACACAGACACAAATGTGCACATCAACACATACCCACCAAGACACATACACACAGAAACGCATACATGCAAACACATACAAAAAACACACAAACAGAAACAGACACATCCATACAAATACACAAACACACAAAAACATACCTACAGGCATACACAAACATATAAACTCTCTCACACACACACAGAAAAATACACACATAGGCAGGCATATACAGATATACACATACATAAACAAATGCACACACACCTCTGTCTATATGTGTATTGAGTTGGAGATGGTGCAATGACAGAAAAGCAATGAGCAGCAGGTGTTTGAAGCAAAAGTCATGAGAAATGAAAAGACATTTTGGAACATAACATCTATAAAACAATGAGAGAACAAAATGGGGAAGAAGAAAGACGTGATACAGGCTCTAGCTGTTCTCCAAAAACTGTCATCTTGCATCAGAGGTTAAAGAACTGATAAATAGCAGTTATACAATTATTTATCCAGTAGTTGACATCTAGTACTAACCTCTCCAAAGGCGATCTCATTGATAGTCTGGTGACTGAGTTCAGACACTGTTCCATCACTACCTTCACAGGTCACTGTAGCTTTCAGACTGTATCCTTGCATTTTGACATTTAAGGTCAAAGGTACTGTCTTTGACTTCACATCACACACAACATTCCAGTTCACATTTCCATCAGTATTTGAAAAACAGGAGAACACAATGGGTATTCTGAGTGAAACAGATAAAATCATTAGAAGAGTGGACACTGCATTTCCACAAAACAAGTATAGATCACTGTGAGGTTACAGACCAGTTACACTTCACTGTGAGGTTACAGACCAGGGCAGTTGACTGTGAGGTTACAAACCAGTTACACTTCACTGTGAGGTTATGGACCAGGACAGTTGACTGTGAGGTTACAAACCAGTTACACTTCACTGTGAGGTTACGGACCAGGACAGTTGACTGTGAGGTTACAAACCAGTTACACCTCACTGTGAGGTTACAGACTAGTGCAGTTGACTGTGAGGTTACAAAGTATTTCAACATTCCCTGAATATTCCCTGGTTCTCATTGGCTCCAGTTTTGCGAGGGTTCTTTGATGCTACATTGGGTTAAATGCTGCCTTGATGTCACGTACAGTCATTCTCACCTTGCCTCTGGTGTTCAGCTCTTTTGTCCATGTTTAAACCAAGTCTGTAATGGCATCAGGAGCTGAGTGACCCTGGCAGAACTCAAACTGAATGTCTGCGAGCAGGATATTGCTGAAATTGTGGGTGGGCTGATGGAGTAGTAATTGTTCAGGTTGGATCTGTCCTATTTCTTGCGTACAGGACATACCTGTGCAATTTTCCACATTGATGGGTAGATGCCAATGTTGCAGCCATACTGGAACGGCTTGGCTAGAGACATGGAAAATTCTGGAGCACAGGTCTTTAACAGACAATGTGCAGTCCATTCTGTCAGGTTACTACCGTGTAGAATTGAGTATGGTTGGTTGCTGCTTCGCTGATATTACTTTGCACAAAACGTGTCGACATTTCTCTGAGGAAGTTCTTGATGGGTTTTCATTCAATAGTTGGAAAATCTTCCCGTAGATGTGGTATTTAGAAATATTCTTGGCACTAGTTTTTTCTATCGTTCATTCATGAGAAATGGGAACTGAAGTCAGGGAGTGCAATGTGCATGAGTTGCATGTGATTGTATCCTGGGTAGAGTCAGCATCATCAGGATTAATGCACCAAAACTTCAAACTGTAATTATTTGTAACAGATTTAATCTTCCCTAGTACTGAGTGAAATTATTTCATCAAATTGTTGCAGAATGTGGCCCAATTTAGTACTGTGGCATAGCTCCTAGTCTGTTTGTGTCATTTCTGAGGATAACTCAGCTTGAATCATTTGAAAAAGTAAGGAATGTCCCAAAACAGCAATGAGATAGTTAAGGAATAATTATTAGCCAGGAGAATGTGAAAGCTGTATTGGAATCATGCTACATGATCTGTTCTAGTACTTTCAACTATTAGTACTTCACTGGAGTGTCACCATGCGTGATGCGCTTTGGTTTTTCGAATGGACATGAACCTAGAACTTTGTAACTTAGAGGTGGGAGTGCCATCACTGAGTCTGGGGGACTCCTAGCTTTGACAGGTTCTCAGTCTCATGTCATGCGCCAATAAAATTGTAAGGCTCAGTAACATGAATGGGGAAGGGTGGGTGATCGAAGAAATATTGGCAATCCTGGTTCTGTGTCATTCATGAAAATTTGTCAAAGAACTTTCTTGATCAAGGCTGAAAAATAAAACTTGGCATCATCCCAAACAACAAGACACAATCCTGCAAAAGCTAGCAAACTTTGGTGTTTCTACTTTAATCAGCCAAGCTGAGGTAATTATACCTAGACTTACATGGGCAGCACTCATGAGTTCCATGGTTGACGATATTAACCTGGAGCAATATGGTTCACTAAGCTGTTCGTTGGGCTGTGAATTCTGGTTTATTTCCATACCTGCTGTGAGGGAGAATGGTGCCCTTCATCGGCTCCACAGTAAGTTTGGAGACATATCCCTCCGAGTACAGTGTTTCTTCTCTGAAATGGAAGCTGAATGGACTCGGCTCTCTATTAAACATGTTGACAATCTTGTGTGCTTTGTGGCCTGTGGGAGACAAAAGGAACAGGATTGGTGCTAGCAGACATGGGCCGTTTAACATTTTTGTGACCCAGAGAAGGAGAGCCATAACATTCTTTGCTGCTTTGTAAATAGCACAGTTTCTGGTTTGAAGAGTGCTTTTTCTTCAGTGAAGTAACAAAAAATGAGTGTGTGTTAAATATCTTCAGCACTTTCTTCTGTTTTAAATTTTACAGTGTTAATACTGAAATAAAATTTAACATTATGGCATTAATGTTCAATTTCACAATCTGTTTGCAATCTATTTATGTATCTCACCTTCCCCTATCTTTTGGTTTTGTGTCACCCTGCTGACCTCTGATGAAGGGGACGGACTGTGGACCTGTTCCTGGCCAATAAGCATACCACTGAATTATATTCAGGGATTCAGGAGAGTCACATATCCCAGCTCCCTCTCACAGTAGGACATACCAGGTTTTCACTCAGGAGCAGTTTCCCACTTTGATTTCTGACACTTGGGAGGAATTCTCCCATTTTCACTCCTGCCTGCATGAAAATGGGAGTGATTCATGCTGCCACTGGCAGAGCTCCATGGAAGCCATCCACCATGTTTAAATGGACCAGCCTGCTCCTCACATGAAACACAGATCCTCCGTCTCCAGCGGAAGCTGATTCACAAGTGTGAAGAATCACCTCCAGGATTAACAAGTTACAACATGTATATAAGCACTACACATTCATTTCAGCAATGCAAACAGCTTGAAGAAGAACACTCCCAAGATTTCTTGATGCTGACGTGGACCAAATGTGGATCCAGTTGAGGAGAGGAGGGCCATCCTGTTCCCCAAGGAAGGTAGGAGACTGACTTCCTGCCAGTGTAGTAGTAGCAGCCCAGGAGGTGGTGGCTGAAATGGTCAGCAGCCTTTGAAATGGTCAGCCGTCTGGGAGACGGTAGCCAAGGCGGTCAGTAGCCTACAAAGTGGTGGCTGAGGCAGTCAACAGCCTGGAAAGCAGTGGCTGAGGGGTCAACAGCCTGGAAAGCAGTGGCTGAGACGGTCAGCAGCCTAGGAAGCAGTGGCTGAGACGGTCAGCAGCCTGGAAAGCAGTGGCTGAGGTGGTCAGCAGCAACAGCATGACCAGGGGAATGCTGTTCAATATGCCATTGGGATTGAGGCTCGGTAATATGAATGGGAGAGGTGGGTGATTGAAGATATCTTGGCAATTGTGGCTCAGTATCATTCATGAAAATTTGTCAAAGAAGCTGAATGACCTCCTTTGAGCTGCAAGGTGGAGTACCCACCTGTTGTCCCATTCCCAAAAACAATCTCTGCCATCTAACAATGTACAGTTCCAGCCTTCAAGCATCGGCTACCAGCATCTCTCTCCGAACACTGCACTTCCCCACCCCACTGATTTCCATCATTATCCTTCACAGGCTTATCTCAGATCCCACACATATCTCTGATGTCAAGCCCCACACCCATCTGGCTACTGTCTGTTTCCTTTGTGTCCCCCGGACAAGACCTCACACAACATAACAGGAGGGGGACAAGGGAAAGAGGACGGGGGTATGCCAGAGCTGTGGGTCCTCACACCATTTGAGGACAAGGCATTAGAAATTGTGGGAAGCCCCAGAGCAGATATTGTCTGATTGCAAGGTCAGGCTGACCTGAACAAGAGAGAGTCCAAAGCACTTTTGTTAATTCTATCAATTCCCACACTGAGGTTCCCAAAAGTTGATCCCATTTTCTTTCTCTTCCAGAATCACTATCAGGCGATAAAAACAAATTACTGTGGATGCTGGACCCTGAAATAAAAACAAAAAATGCTGGAAAATTTCAGCAGATCTGACAACGGTGGAGCGAGAACAGAGGTAATGTTTTGAGTCTCAGTTGAGGGCAACCCATCCAGGGTCGCATCTGCAGGAGATGGTGATGGCAATTGTGGTACCCAGTCAACACTGAAAGGATGGCTGCCACAGTGCAAAGCATGGGACAAGAGGTCGGAGCTATGTACGATGATGTCCAAGGTGTGACTCACCCAGTGCTGTCCTTTGCTGAAGGCCAAAACAGCAGATCCCAAGAACACACGGACATCTCATAAGGACATAAGAACATAAGAAATAGGAGCAGGAGTAGTCCATCTAGCCCATCGAGCCTGCCCCGTCATTCAATAAGATCATGGCTGATCCAAAAGTGGTTCAGTTCCACTTACCCGCCTGCTCCCCATAACTCTTAATTCCTTTATCGATCAGAAATCTATCTACCTGTGACTTAAACATATTCAACGAGGTAGCTTCCACCGCTTCAATGGGCAGAGAATTCCAGAGATTCACTACCTTCTGAGAGAAGAAGTTTCTCCTCAACTCTGTTCTAAACTGACTGCCCTCCCCCTTATTTTGAGGCTGTGTCCCCTAGTTCTTGTTTCCTTTCTAAGTGGAAAGAATCTCTCTACCTCTACCCTGTCTAGCCCATTCATTATCTTACAAATCTCTATAAGATCACCCCCAGGATTCCAAAATCCAACGAGTACAGGCCCAATCTACTCAATCTCTCCTCGTAAGCTAACCCCCTCATCTCTGGTATCAACCTGGTGAAACTTCTCTGTACTCCCTCCAAGGCCAATATATCCTTTCACAAATAAGGGGACTAAAATTGCACACAGTACTCTAGTTGCGGCCTCACCAGTACCTTGTACAATTGCAGCAAGACCTCCTTGCTTTTATATTCTATCTCCATTCGCCTTCTTGATCACCTGCTGCACCTGCAGACTGAGTTTTTGCAATTCATGTACAAGGACCCTGAGGTCCCTCTGCACAGTAGCATGTTGTAATTTTTCACCATTTAAATAATTGTCCACTTTACTATTATTCCTTCCAAAGTGGATAACCTCACACTTGCTGGATAACCACACACATCTCAAAGGTGCAGATGGACATTGCTACAGCACTCCAGAGCCAAGCACAGTCACACAGGACCATGGCTGAGGGCATTTGCCTCAGGTAAAGGGGACCATGTCTGAAAACATCGCTAACATCACTCAGGCTATGGCAGGCTTTCAGGACTGGCATTGCCAGATAATGCCAAGGCATCAGGAGCTCACTTCACCGGTCCCTCCACTCCATGACCTGAGAGCCACTGAGCATCCCGAGGAAGTAGGAAGTGCTGGATGGAATTCAGCCCAGGGCCTTCCACTAGGGAGACTCTGGCAGTCAGTAGCCCTTCTGAATCTCCCCGCTCCTGACACTGGTACATTTAGTAGGAGTCAGGAAAAAGAGAGTGATATGGTGACACTTGTGACACCCAAACTTTGGCCAGGATTCTAGCTGGAGAGACTGAAATCAACCTACCGAACGGGCTACTGTGCATGCGCTGATCTGTCTGAGCAGAGATCACTGCGTGTGCAGTGGCCTTGCACTGATGGCCTCCATATTGCTGGCCAGCTCTATCATTGGCCAGCCCTGCAACCGACTCCCCCCCCCGTACATGACCAGCTGTCTGCCCACAGCCCAATTACTGGCTCCCCCATCCACTCCCCATCAATTGGCAGCAGACGCCCTTTCTCCCCCACTGATCTCAGGCAGAGAGATCCACCTTCCTCCTTCCACCTAGCGTTATCAGGCAGAGTGATATCACACCCCCACACCCCCCCACGCACCCTGGACCCTCCCACACAAGGCCCCCATCCCCTCCAGGCTCCAATGGCTGCATGACACCTCCTTCTCTCTCCCCTGTCCCCAATCATTAAGGCACTGATCCACTCCCACCCTCATCCCCACCCTCACCCCTCATCAACACACCTACAAGTGTTCGCTTGCTTTCCTCTCAATGCTAACAATCCAGAGGACACCTGCCAAGACTATTACAAATCAAAGGACATGGAAAGCAGTAGGGTGCCTCCACGTCTGAAGTGCAGCCTTGAGGAAAACCTAGAAGGAGCAGGAGGTAATATAGGATGAAGAAGTTGCAGGAGCATTGAGCTGGAATGGGTGAAATTTCACAGTGTTAGTTTGGGAGAAGGGGGACACCAAATTTTCAATTTCACTGTTAAATCCTGTTTTACTCTTATTCTGAGCAGCCTATCACTTCATGTGGCAGGCTCATCAGTGGGGTCTGGTGGAGTGGGGGAGGGTGACTCCAACCTCATCTTCCCATGACCCTACAGACTTATCCTCAAATAGGACACCATGTGAGCCAGAGTAACACATCCTGGTTGATAACTAAACCACTTTATCAGCTGAATTCCTTCACCCTTCCCTAACCACTCTAGCCTCCCCCATCGCCAAACCATGGACTAACAGTAGCTCAGGTGAGAGTGCCCCATTGCACACTTTCGATTAAGAGAGGTTAGTGGAACATCTTGAGGTGGACAGGAATCAGACCTCTTGTTATCATGAGGAGCTTCACAGCTTCCCTCACAGCAAGTCCTCATCACTCTCCTGTCTTGTGGTTAGACCACTGCCACCACCAAGCCAGGCCCATCACCCTGCTTTGATGTAACGGCGAGCCTTGGAGAGGGAAACAGGAGAAAGGGTTGAGAGGAAGTGGGAGAAAAAAGGACTGAGAAGAGGGTGGGGAAGACGAGGTTTGAGAGAACCATGGGGAAGACATGGGGGTCGATTCTCCTCCCATCCTGCTGCGCTACATTTTTAGTGCAGCGGGTTGGGAGATTCCAGCGGCTCCTGATGTGTGAGATCTGCGCAGGGTGTGCCAGCCTGCTAGCATCTCCCAGAGCTGGATTTCAGGCAGCATCAACTTCGTGCCGGAAATTGGTGGGGAGGTGCATAAATTATGGTAATTAACGTTACTATATAGTTTAAATCCTATTAGCAGGCCTGGAAACTTAAGACCCAGGCTCACTAATAGGATTTAAAATAAATGGGAACGTTACCTCTCTTCCTCACTCGCAGTGTTTCACTCCAGCAAGGTTTACAGTTGCATGGAGCTAGTGGCCCAATCCCGCTGAGGTGAAAGGGGGCCCCAATATGCACTCTGCTGCAAAAATATCAACGATTCTGAATCGCACTGCGCAAGCCTGTGAGCGGGGCTCATCACGCCTGAAACCCTGCAGCTCCAATCGGCACCTCCAACTGCGCACGGCAGAAAAAAAGATAGAATGCCACTCCCCTGCCACATTCCTCCTGGGCTGGATAATGTCTCCCCCTAATTTCCACAAACATTGCCCTGCCCCCCAATATTAGCAACCCCCATATTCCCCAACCACCGCGCCCCCCCCCCCCCCCCCCCCCCCCGCACCACCCCTGCCACCCAGACTGATCGCAGCCCCCTCTCCCCCTATTAATCTCAGGCAGAGTGGCAGTGGACCACCCTCCCCCCACAGATCTCAGGCAATTGGCAGAGACCACTCCCCCCCCCACTTCAGCCTCACTGATCTCAGGCAGAGAGATTCACCCTCCCCCCTCCACCTATCGATATCAGACAGAGTGATAGCTGCACCCATCCACCCGCCACCACAACCCTGGACCCCCATCTCCAGGCTCCGATGGCTGTATGACCTTCCTCTCTCTCCCCTGTCCCCAATCATTGAGACACTGTTCCACCACCACTACCCGCCACCCCCCCCCACCCCCACCTCCTCCCTCCTCCAATTTTCTGAGGATGACCTGGGGAGCCTGCTAGATGTAGTAGAGGTGAGGCAGGACACTCTCTCCCCCCCAGGAGGATGCAGACCTGGGGGATTGATGGCAATGCAGCCTGGGAGGCAGTCATTGCCTTGGTCAGTACCTTGGCACTGGCCCCCCTGAACCAGGAAACAGTGCTGCAAAAAGGTCAACGATCTCATCCAGGCAGCAAGGGTTAGTGCTTAACCAATGCCTCATCTTCCCCCAAATCTCCTCCAGCTCCTCCCATCCCCAGGACCCTATATATTTCCAGCCCCTGACCCCCAAGCACCTTCTTCCTATCTCCCCCAAGAGCCCCACTGCGTTTGCCCTCTTAAGGGCCGCCACCTGATACTCTGCAGGAGTCACACCATAATTTCTTTCATGGCTCCTTCTGTCTCCAGAGGAGAAGACTGACCACTACACCAGAGGGCGAAGTCAGTGTGTGGTCCTCACCCCCTTTGAGGAACATTGTGCTGGAGCTGTCAAAGGAAGGGGAGATATATGCTGTTAACAACAGCATGTTCGGGCTGCCATCAAGAAGTGAGCACCTGTCAATCCTCCATTCAATTTGAGGCACCTTCTCAGGGGCATGAGTTTTGGGTATAAGGTTTAAAGGAGATGTATGAGATTTGCACAGAGAGGATAGTGGGTGCCTGGAACTCGCTGATGGATGTCGTGGAGGCAGATATGATAGTGACCTTAAGGGGCGTCTTTACAGCTATGTGAATGAGATGAGAATAGAGGCATATGGTCCCCAGAAGGGTAGGGGGTTACAAATCAAATGGGCAGCCTGGTCGTTGCAGGTTTGCCGAAGGGCTTGTTCCTGTGAAGAAATTTTCTTTGTGCTTAGTTCTACGTTCGATGTAGAAATGTGAATCACGTGTTTGGCATTCCAGATTTCTCTCCCTCCTTTGCATCTAACTTTATGACCTGTGTTGCAGCGACAGAACCGGACGCACCAGGGCCACCTGGACGTCTGAGGCCTCTTGCATGTGGAGTCCTGCCGGAGGCGAGGACTTAGCTGACCCAGGCTACATGCTGGGCCTCTGAGATCACTTCTCCCTCAGCTGCTGGAGGTGCAGCAACACAGCCAGAGAACACAGGAGGGGCTGATGGCCACGCTCTACCAACTGCGAGGCTGTTGGGAGGAGTCCCAAAGCTTTCAGGTGGACCACCTATTGCCTGTCTTGCATGGTTCACAACACAAAACTGCTAGGATGGTGTCAGCAGTGGGAAGCCTGGAGCAGGGGATCCTCATCATGAATGGCAGGCTCCAAGCGATGGCTACTGCAGCTCCCACCCATCCTGGTCAGGACAGGTCAGATGAGTCCTCGGAGAATATAGCTGAAGGAACCTCTGAGGATGGCACGTTTTGGCATCACCTCACAACTCACAATCCCAGATACTGACACGTCGGTTGGTCCACTTAGTGATGAGACTTCTGGGTCACTATCTGGTGAGCACGACACATCTGGTAATATTCATCGGGTGGAAGAGGGAACATCTGAGGCCTCTGGCACGTGGGGGTCTACCAGAGGCAAGGACTCAGCTAGCCTCAGGCTACATGCTGGACCTCTGAGATCACTTCTCCCTCAGCTGCTGGAGATGTAGCAACAGAGAGAGAGAATGAGGAGGGGCTGATGGCCAGTCTACCAATTGCGAGGCTGTTGGGAGGAGTACCAAAGCTTTCAGGTGGACCAGCTATTGCCTGTCTTGCATGGTTCACAGGCTGACACTGCAAGGATGATGTCTGCAGTGGAAAGCCTGCAGCAGGGGATCCTTATCAAGAGTAGCAAGCTCCAAGCAATGGCCGAGTCACAGCAGGCCACGACTGAGGGACTGAACAGGCTTCTGGAGATTCTGTGGCCCATGGCTGAGAGACTTGAGAACTTGCAGGAGACCCAATGAGACAGTGCTGAGACACAACAGGCTACAGCAGCAGCCCTTGAGAACGTGGCCCAGTTGTAGAGGGTCATGGCTGAGGAATTGCAGAGTGTGGCCCAGTCTCAGAGTGCACTTGTTGCTGCCACTGGCAGGTGGCCCCTGACTCAGGTGGCCATCACAGAAGGCTTGACCACCATGGATAGGATGTAGGTCCTCCAACTGCCAGGGCCAGGAGATGCTGGAGCTTCTGGAGCTCACTGCAGAAATACCGCAGTCCCATCAAGTGACCCAGGGGCCCACAGGAACGTCAAGGGCGGAGGAAGACGTAAGCCCATGCTGGGACCTTCCGGCCAGGAGGCAGTGGATACACCTTCTGACTCATGAACCTGATGAACTCCTAGCTGGCAAAAGATGTTCCATTGTTAATGATGAGCATCTCCGGGATCCCATGTGTTGAAAAGGAGGTACAAAGTTTCTCTACCATTATTGTTGTGGTCACCAAATGCATCCACTTGGAGTGAGCATCCACCATGACTAGAAATGTCAAGCTCATGAATGGTCTACGTAATTCTTGCACAGTCTAGTCCATGGTCTACCCAGCCAAATGGGTATAGGAGAGCTGCTGGTGGCAACTTTTACATCACCTCACAACTCACAATCCCACGTACTGATACGTCAGTTGGTCCACTTTGTGATGAGACTTCTGGGTCACTCTCTGGCGAGCATGACACATCTGGTAATATTCATCGGGTGGAAGAGGGAACATCTGAGGCCTCTGGTATGTGGGGGCCTACCACAGGCAAGGACTCAACTAGCCCCAGGCTACATGCTGGACCTCTGAGATCACTTCTCCCTCAGCTGCTGAAGATGTAGCAACAGAGAGAGAGAATGAGGAGGGGCTGATGGCCAGTCTACCAATTGCGAGGCTGTTATTGGCATTGTTGGCATTGACCCACAAGCACCACTATGGCCGCTTCCATTTCGGGCCACAATAGCTTCTTGCTAACATCTTCATTTTGGATACTCCAGGGTGTCCTTGATGTAGTTCAGCCAGTATGGAATGGTGGCCCTGACTTGGAACAATCACTCATGCCGCACTACCCTGCCCCACCGCCCCCACCATACCAGTACCAACTTCTACAGTGAGCTGCTTTCCTCTACTCCAATATGGATGGAATTGGGGCAGTGCTAGTCTTTCAATTTCTCCCATGAGCACTAATGGTTTAGCTTTTACGAGGACTGGGTCCTTTTGCGCCCAAAGACGCATATTATTTGTGGCCACTTGAAGGATACCCAGGAAATTCATGGTTATTACCATCTCTTCTACTGATCGTACCGTTGGTAAAGTGTCTGCTAAAGGCAGTCTACTCAAGGCACCTGTATTTGCCATAAGGCTTCCCAGACCATGCTTCAACTGAGAGTTGTAGGCGGCCAGTAATAACACCTGCTACTGGATACGGACTGACGTTATTGGTGGCACTGCTTTGTCCTCTCTTAGTAGCCCCAGTAGTAGTTTATGGTTGGTGACAATCACAAATTTCTCCCCATAAAGATATTGATGAAGCTTTTTCACTCCAAATGTTACCACCAAACCTTTCTTTTCATTGTGGGCATACTTGCTTTCTGTTATAACCAAGATGCTGGAGGCATACGCTGTTTGGCTTTCCTCTCCATTTGGCCATCTGCTATTACTGCCTGGATGCCGTATGGAAACCATTGCAGGTTAACACTAACTCCTTTTTGGGATCATAATGTGCTAAGGTACATGACGATGGTACTTTATTCTCTTAAATGACAGGCATTCCCAGGCTTAATCCTTTTTTAGCAGACGGTGTAGCAGAACCAAGATGGAGGCATGGCTTGGCATAAACTTTCCACAGTACATCCCAGCCCTAGAAATGACTGTAACACGACAATGGATGAGGCAGCTGGGTCCTCTTTAAACGTCTGCACCTGATCCTCCAAAGGATGTCGACCCTACTTGTCCACTTTGTAGCTCAGATAGGTCACTTGACGAACAAGGAAGACGCATTTCTCACTTCTTAGATGCATGCTGGCCCTTTGGAAAATGACTAAGAACTTTGTCCAGGTTCTGTAGGTGTTCTGCCATTGTTTTACCTGTAATGAGAACGTGATCCAGATAATTGCCACCTGGGGTAAACCTTGTAACATGTCCTCCATTATTCTCTGGAAGATCAAGAAGGTCACGATACTCCAAAAGATATTGGTCGAGGCCCTTTAGAGTGTTGATTGTGGAATATTTCTGCGAATCCTAATCCAGCTACAACTGCAATTAAGCATGGCTCATATATAATTTTGAGAATAAGAATCGCCCTGTCAACTTTGCATATAAATCCTCAAACTGGGGAATCGAATATTTGCCCAGCTGTGAAAAATGATTTCTTGTTTGTTTAAAAACCCAGCAAAGGCAGACTGAACCATCTGGCTTTAAAATAGGCACGACCAGTGCTGCCCATTGCGCGAACTAGACAGGTTTCATGACACCTTCTCATCCCAGTCTTCTATTTTCTTTTTCCACTTTTTCCCTTCAAACATGATGCAAGCCAGACCTGAAAAATTGCGCAACTGTATCTTGGTCAATACGTAAGGGTGCCTTGGCTCCTTTTATAGTTCTTAGCCCTTCTCGGAAAGTTTCTGGGTATTTGAGCAGGACTTCACTTAAGTGAGTATTTTTGCGTCAACCCAAATTCACATGTTTTCGACTGTCTTCTCAACCCCAATTGTCCACGGCAGGGTCAAAAGAATCCAGTTTCACAAACAGAGGCATGATGCCTCAAAATAGCTTTCCCCAAGCAAAGCCAGCTGTCATTCTTTTTCCTCGTCAGGACTGAAATAATTCCTCGGAAACTAGAGTCCCTTCACCAGATTCTCTTTATTTACAAACTCAATTCCACTGCTAAGAGTGTTTCAGGTACAATGGCAGAATCCAGCTTGACAGTAGCTCTGGCTCTCCTCAATACATACATGTCAGATTCCCTGATTGAGCAGACAATCATTACCTCAATCAGGGAGCTCATATACCAAGAGGCCAACCTCATGGGCCCCACTGAGGTTATTGCAGGGGCGATGGGTCAGGTGAATCCTAACTGCCTTGACACTCGTTGGAAATCCTAACTCTGGGCCGACACTCCATTCAGCAGGGCATCAGGAATTCCACGGGCAACCTGATAAGGCTAAAGAATTCCATTTTTGATCTCCCCTAAAACTAACCCCCTGATAAAATTCAAACCTGTCAAGGACTTGGATTCCATTCTCAGAGACTCTTCCTCCCCCCGATTAACAACTCATTTCCAACAATCTAGGCCACAAGGACCACGAGTTAAGAACAGGTTCAGAAAAGGAATATTAATGGAAGCTTGGGCTCGAGGAGGAGTTCTTGGAATGCTGCCGGGATAGTTTCCTGGAACAGTGTGTGTTGGAGCCGACGAGGGAGCGAGCTATCTTGGATCTGGTGTTATGTAATGAGGCGGGTAGAATTAGGGACCTTGCGGTGAAGGATCTCTTGGGGAGAGCGATCATTGTATGGTGGAGTTTCTGGTGCAGATGGAGGAGGAGAAAGTGGGTTCCCGGACGCGCGTCCTTTGTTTGAACAGAGGGGAGTACGGTAGGATGAGAGAAGAATTGGCGAATGTGGCCTGGGGGAGCGCGTTGGAAGGTAGGTCTGCTGAGGAGCAGTGGAGGATCTTTAAGGAGATCTTTCTTGGTGCTCAGCGGAAATTTATTCCGATGGTCAAAAAGGACAGTAGGAGGTGAGGTAATAAGCCGTGGATAACGAAGGAGGTGAAGGAAAGTGTTAAATTAAAAGCGGAGGCGTTTAGAGTAGCTAAGAGTAGTGGGCAAGAAGATGATTGGGAGAGGTTTAAATGTCAACAAAGATTGACAAAGAAGTTGATAAAGAAGGGTAGGAGAAACTATGAAGCTGGGCTAGCGCTTAATATAAAAAAGGATAGCAAGAGTTTTTATAAATATATAAAAAGGAAGAGGCTGGCTAGGGTGAACGTTGGTCCCTTAGAGGATGAGAAGGGGGACTTAGTGGTAGGGGATGGGGATATGGCTGAGGTCTTGAATAACTTTTTTGTTTCTGTCTTCACAGAGGAGGACGTGAATAATTTGCCGGGTGTTAGAGATGGAGAGGTGGTAGGACTGGAGGGTCTTAATGACATTACTGTTACTAGAGAGGCAGTGCTCGACAGACTGGAGGGGCTGATTGTGGACAAGTCGCCAGGACCGGATGGAATGCATCCGAGGGTTCTGAAAGAAATGGCGGAGGTGATAGTGGATGCCTTGGTGGTTATTTTCCAGACGTCGCTGGATTCCGGGGAAGTGCCGGAAGATTGGAAAACGGCTAATGTTACACCGTTGTTTAAGAAGGGTGCCAGGCAAAAGACAGGGAATTATAGGCCGGTTTGTTTAACGTCTGTTGTAGGTAAAATGTTAGAATCCGTCATCAAGGAGGAAATAGCGAGGCATCTTGAGAGGAATTGCTTGATAGAGCAGACGCAGCACGGTTTCGTTAAAGGGAAGTCGTGTCTGACAAATTTACTGGAGTTCTATGAGGATGTGTCTAGGGCGGTGGATAGAGGAGAGCCGGTGGATGTGGTCTTTCTGGATTTTCAGAAGGCGTTTGACAAGGTACCTCACAAGAGGTTATTGCAGAAGGTCAGGGGACATGGAGTTGGGGGTAGGGTGTTAGCGTGGATAGAGGTTGTCAAATAGGAGGCAGAGAGTGGGGGTCAATGGGTGCTATTCGGATTGGCGGATGGTGACTAGTGGAGTGCCCCAGGGGTCGGTGCTGGGGCCTCAGCTATTTACCATTTATATAGATGATCTGGAGGAGGGAACCGAGTGTATGGTGTCGAAATTTGCTGATGACACCAAGATTGGTGGAACGGCAGATTGTGCGGAGGGTGTGGAGAGTCTGCAGAAGGATCTAGATAGGCTGGGCGAATGGGCCAGGAAATGGCAAATGGAATTTAATGTTGGCAAGTGCGAGGTGGTCCACTTTGGTAGGAATAATGGTAGGAAGGGTTATTACTTACGTGGCGAAAAACTGCAGCAGGCGACGGTGCAGAGGGACCTCGGGGTCCTTGTGCATGAGTCACAAAAACCCAGCTTGCAGGTGCAGCAGGTGGTCAGGAAGGCGAATGGGATGCTGGCCTTCATAGCGAGGGGGATTGAATATAAAAGTAGGGAGGTCTTGCTGCGGCTGTATAGGGCATTGGTGAGGCCGCAGCTGGAGTACTGTGTGCAGTTTTGGGCGCCGCACTTACGCAAGGATATTTTGGCCTTGGAGGGAGTGCAGAGGAGGTTTACTAGGCTGATGCCAGAGTTGAGGGGGTTGAGCTATGAGGAGAGGCTGAATAAATTAGGTTTGTACTCGTTAGAGTTTAGAAGAATGAGGGGAGATCTCATTGAGACATATAAGATGATGAATGGGATGGATAGGATAGAGGTGGAGAGACTCTTCCCGCTCAGGAAGGATAGTAGGACTAGGGGGCACAGCCTCAAGATAAAGGGGGGGCGGTTTAGAACAGAGTTGAGGAGGAACTTCTTCACTCAAAGGGTGGTGAATCTCTGGAATTCTCTGCCCGTTGAAGTGGTGGAGGCTACCTCGCTAAGTATTTTTAAGTCGCGGGTTGATGGGTTTTTGATAAGAGAGGAGATTAAGGGTTATGGGGAGAGGGCGGGAAAGTGGAACTGAGCCACGACAGATCAGCCATGATCTTATTGAATGGCGGGGCAGGCTCGAAGGGCGAAATGGCCTACTCCTGCTCCTATTTCTTATGTTCTTATGTTCTTATTGCCAAATTTATTTTGGGAAAATGAGAAAAGCACCAATCCCATTTCTGTTTATGAGAAAAAAATCAAACACATACCTTCCAACACAAAATTGTAATTGATGTGGGAGTCTTCGAGGGAAACTGATGGTTCAGTCGTATTGCCACATAACAGGAAGGGTATGGTGATATTTAGATCTGGAATGATGAAGCTCCAGAATGATTCAGTGATGTTCAACTGCTGAGGCACAAACTGAAAGCTGACCTGAAGGACAAATGGTCATGCGAGATTGGTAACCATGTGGTGAAGCTGATGCTATTGTTGTTGAAATCTATTCTGATGCCAATAATTATGCTATGTCAAAAACATCATTCTTCAGTCTCAGGAGATACAAGTGGAAGCAAAAAGATATTCAACATGCTTTTCAATAGATTCTACAGCCAGGTAAGACACATCTTTGCAGTCAGTAATGACCACTCTCTCCACTTATTTACAGTGACTGAGTCTTATTCCTGCAGAACAACACGTTTTTCCCACTTAGAGCCAAAAATAAATGAACTAATGCTGTAAATTATATCCATAATGCCACAGAGTTTTTAATATTATGTTGCAGATAAAATTGTCTCTTTACAAATTAGACTAGTTAGTAATTACCACAATTAGGCATTTTGTAGGTTTTCATTAACTTGACCCTGGCTGTGATTTGGACTGATATTGGGCCAATTTGTCATCTTGGTTTATTAAACAGCAAGTCTGGAATAGCATAATTAGATTCACGAATGATAACTTCAATCAGTGGTTTGTATAATGGTACAAAATTAATAAAAAATAGTATTTGAGCTCCCTCTGGTGTCTTACATAGTAGCTATATGGTATAATGTAGAATCGATCCACAGGTAGAGTAGTCTGGTTCCGTTAGCTAATCTCAATTGGTTGCAATAAGGCTGCTACAATTGGTATCTAGTTCTTCTAGACTGGGTTCATGGTCCTGATAATCATTTAGGGGCCTCTCATTTGAAGAAATTATTTGATAGTTTTCCAGATGTAAGGCACACCTTTTTTTCCAGGTGTGGCATCCCAAATTTTAGCACAGTATGATAGGTTTTAGAAATCAAATCTGGGCTGAAAAGTTCAATGCTAGTGTTGGTGCTAAATCATTAGGGCAGCTCCACCAGTTTTCTAATTGATGAACTGTAACACTGCTAAATGGGAAAAGCACCAACCCCACTTCAGTTGACCAGACCCTTCGTGTCTCTAATATAAAGAACTTGATTGCCCCAAGTAAGGACAATCTACTTTGCGACTGGCTCATGACCGATATCATCCATGACATGCAAATGATCATGGTCAGACTTGATGCCACATGAGGTCTTGAGGAAGTGCAGCTGTGTTGTGCACTCCCACCTGAACGCACCCTAAGCCCCAACTACCTTCTCCCACCCCACTCACAGGGTTTGTAACGCTGCAGTCTGAATTGCCTCATGGAAATGCCCTTTGTGCCTTCAGCCACTGGACAGTGGGATACCTTGAATGGCCTGCTGCTGCACACTTTCTACTGTCGTCTGGACATGCCTTGGTGTGCCTTGTTGCAATCAGATGGCGGAGGTCCCTGGTTGGAGGCCCCTCCATGGAAGGGTCCCCTCCTTAACTTCAGAGATCTGGGATGGAGGGTACGGTACACACAGTCCTATACAACTGTAGAATGTATCAGTTCATGGTCTCCCAAGAAACCTGCCATTTTTGCAGTTTTGTGGTGCCTATGGACCATATTTACATAGGTTGCTTTTGGCTGCACTCCCTTTCGAGTTATTTAGATAATCTTTTGTCGCTAGTTAATTTGCACTTCAGCCTCCCATTCTTGATCTCGGGGCACCTGGTGTGGAGAGGGCAGAAAAGAGGAGGAGCTCCTTGTGAACCTGCTCCTGGACCTGGCCAAACTCACCATCCAGACAGTGGGCAACTAAGGGTTCATATGAGCTGACTATCTGCCCCTCTACTGTGGCTACATTTGCAGCTGGGTATTGCTGGAGAGGGAGTATGCAGTGTCCACTGCAAGGGCACCATTCAGGCCTTCTGTGGTCATTGGGCACTGGAGTGACTAGAATATCTTATCAGCCCCTTTAATCACCTTTTGATTTAATGTTTTAAGTTTCAGTTGTAATTTGTTTTGGGTAGTCCCCCTTTAAAAGGCTGTCTCTTTTGCTTTGTCCCTCAGTTTATTTACATCAGTGTATATGGGTAAACCCAAAAGAGAGCGATGCGAGCTGTGGATTGGGAAAAGAAAAACCAAGAGCCAGCTGCTGCACAAATGCTCATCCAAACTTTTGCTCCCTCCAGTATCTACTATCCCCATCTTCCTCTTGCCTGTATCCCATCTTCTGTAACTCCAGCTTCTCCAAAATGTTGCTGCCCTAACTTGCGCCAAGTACCTTAAAGAGATTGATGAAACACTCCAGTTGCTGCAGTGTCCTGCAACTCCAGAAGGCCTGAACAGTGCCTATGGACACTGCATGCTCCCTCTCCTGTTGACGGTGAGTTTGGCCAGGTCTAGGAACAGCTCTCACTGACCTATATTGGTTCCAAGTCCCAGCAAAGTCTCAAATTTAACATTCTTATCTGTCTTCAAATCCAGCCATCGCCTGGCCTCATTGCCATCGCTGTAACATCCACAAGCCCTAAAAAAAAAATGAGTCTTCTGCGCTCATCTAATTCTGCTTGGTAGTTTATTCCTAGTTTCTTTAGCCCGCATCTCTCATCTATCCTAATATTTTCCTACGTGGTGGCTCTGTGTGAAATTTACACATCTGTCATGAATCTTAGGATGCTTTACTAAGGCCATGTATACATATGTCACTTATAGAGTAACAGTCATCTCTGAACTAACCTCAGTCTTCTTCCCTGCTGATATATATCCCTTTTCTGTCAGGCAGAAGAATGTTGGCTGCAACCGTACATCTGGTGCACTCTCAGATACCCACTGAAAGGAGTAGTCACTGTTTGTTGGATTCATTATGTAGAAAGACCTGAGGAAAATAAAAAGATATTTATTCCGAGCAGCAGAGGCAGGTGTTTGGTTGGAAATGCACAGTTTGATTGAAATTATTTAAGGAGTAATTGTCTTTGATGTGAGGTTATGAATATACATCTGTTTGTTTTGATAAGGGATTAAGTACTTGAGGCTTTTAATAGCCTTTCCTGAATGGAAGTGTCATGAATGTGCCAGCAGGTTAAAAGGTATTTCACAGGATATATATCCCACTAATGAGATTAGTTAGAGAAAGACTGGAAGAATACATCATTCTGCTAATAGGAAACATCTTGGGTACCCAATTGCACCAGCCAGGGAAAGCATATATATGTTAATCTGTTAGGACTACAGAAACTGAGGGGTAGATAGAAAATACACTGAGAAGCATCAAAAGGAAAGAACAGTATAATTGGCAACATTTTTGTGGAAATAGGAGGCAGTATCCATCCAACAGCCTGAGGGGCAGATTCCACTTAGCAGCCTATAAGTCGATTTTAGCTAGCAGATCAGAAGCAATTGTGCCGAAAAATTTGTGATGGCAATTAAAACCATTCTTTGCTGAACCAAGAAGAGACATTCCCCAGAATGTCCTCAATCATTTACCGTGTAGTAACTACAAGATGGCCTTTACTTATAGCTCTATTAAATTGGATGTTGTTTGGAAAGAGGGAAGTCCTGAAAGGCTTCAGGTCTCATAAATGTATTTTGGATCAAAACGATAATTTCTATGAAACCTGTATGATGTGTTTAATAGTTCCTATACATAACTGTTTTAGATCATTATAATCCTGTTTGTGCATATGTGTCTTTTCTTTATTGCAATATGACTGGGCTGATTGCTGTTCCCATACCATTCCTGTAAACAGCACTATATACCACCATGAATACCCTCACAAATAACATCAGCTGGGTTTGTAACAGGAATGTGATCTAATTTTTGTCAAGGTTGCAATTTAGATTTTCACTTTATTTCATCTCAGCATGGCTCCTCAGGTCTGTCCATGGTGGATAGTGAGTGAGTTGATGTAAAGGGTGTAAGGGCAAAAGGTGGTGGGTGACAGCAGGGATCGGCATGAGGACTATAAAGTGTTTTGAGATGGATGACATCATGAGTTGGCATTAGGTTGGCATAGAATATGTATGACAGGGAGGATGGGAAAATGGGTTGGCATGAGTTGGCAGTAAATTGATATGGAGGCTATAACAGCCCATGGGGATGTGTGGGGAAGCATGAGTTGGAATTATATTGGCATGGAGCGTATGGGGAGCCATGGGGAGATAGGTGAGGGGTATGAATTGGCATGGATAAGGCAGGAGGATTAGGTGGGTGGCTGATGGGACATGAGGTGAGAGCTAGAGAACCTAACATTTAGCAAAACACAAGGGATGGAGTCCCAAGGAAATAAGGTAGGCACGCAGCAGTTCAGGCAGGATTTTCCATCCCCTACCTGTGAGTGTGCTGTGGCAGTGGGTGACCTGTGCATGAGTCACAAAAACCCAGCCTGCAGGTGCAGCAGGTGATCAGGAAGGCAAATGGGATGCTGGCCTTCATAGCGAGGGGGATTGAATATAAAAGTAGGGAGGTCTTGCTGCAACTGTACAGGGCACTGGTGAGGCCGCAGCTGGAGTACTGTGTGCAGTTTTGGGCGCCGCACTTATGCAAGGATATTTTGGCCTTGGAGGGAGTGCAGAGGGGGTTTACTAGGCTGATACTGGAGTTGAGGGGGTTGAACTATGAGGAGAGGCTGAATAAACTAGGCTTGTACTCGTTAGAGTTTAGAAGAATGAGGGGAGATCTCATTGAGACATATAAGATGATGAATGGGACGGATAGGATAGAGGTGGAGAGAATCTTCCTGCTCAGAAAGGACAGTAGAACTAGAGGGCACAGCCTCAAGATAAAGGTGGGGGGGAGCGGTTTAGAACGGAGTTGAGGAGGAACTTCTTCACTCAAAGGGTGGTGAATCTCTGGAATTCTCTGCCCGTTGAAGTGGTGGAGGCTGCCTCGCTAAATATATTTAAGACGCGGGTTGCTGGGTTTTTGATAGGCAAGGGGATTAAGGGTTATGGGGAGAGGGCGGGAAGGTGGAACTGAGACACGACAGATCAGCCATGATCTTATTGAATGGCGGGGCAGGCTCGAAGGGCTAGATGGCCTACTCCTGCTCCTATTTCTTATGTTCTTATGTATTATGTTCTTATTGGCTGATGGTGAGATCTTCCAGTGCCACCACTGTCAAGGGGATTTCCTGTTGTTCTCACCCTCCCCATAGCAGGACTGGATGGTAAATCTCGCCCTTTGTCTTTGGTAGCCCATCACCTCCTCTGATCCGCATCTGATGGAACGGGCTCAATTCCATCCCACATTCACCCTCCCAGGGATAAAACTGCATATGATGGCACACTTTCTCCTGAGGTGGGTGCAACAAGCTGAGAAATTTCCCAGATGCCCGAAGTGTTGGTCTGATTGATGCTGATACTGAATGGAAATTGTAAAGAAAGGTGCTACATTCTCTCCTACAATACCTGACTGAATATTAAATTCACCCTCTTAAAAGTAGAATAAGAGCAAATAATACAGACTGCAAATCTCTTTCAGCAATGGTTGTATCTCTAAAATAGTCTGACACCCCAATATAGCAATGTGGGTGTTTCAGGTAAAAAGATACAAATGTTAGTAAAGTAAATTAAAAACAAATGCTGGAGAATTACAACAGGTTAATCAGCATCTGATGGTTCATTCTCTCTCACAACATGCAAATCATCCCTCTTCCAGATACTGGTTGACCTGTTGTGAATTTCCACCACTTTATGTCGTTTTTTTTACTTGACTTTTTTCTACAGAATGTTTTTTCATGCTGACAATTTAATTTGCTTATAATGCTAATTATCTATTTAAGAATGTATGTGAGAAGATAAACCACTTCAGAGAATTTAGCTAGCGTTTGTTTTCAGTTGAAGAGTAATTATTCCTTGTCATGTAATAGTTTTAAACAGTGGATCAAGCTTCCCTCAGGAATTCTGCAAGGGCCTTTCAAGTTATAATGCTGAGTCATAAACACTGAGTTTTGAATTAGGGATCAGCAACTTTGTCATGTTATTGGAGGCGATTGCAATGTGAACACAATGAGCAGAAGCTGCCACATAAATCATCCTCTGATCTGCAAGTACTGAATCCAGGTGCAAAATGCCAGTTTTGTCTGCAACACAGTGACCCAGAAATGTGTCCACACTCACTAAATCACACAGGGGTATGGTGCATGAACCTGAATAGTAAAGCCCAAGACTCCCCATATATCGGGCCTTGGACCTCACTATAATGGAATCAGCAAAGTGCAAAATCTCAATGCAAAGAGTAGAGAAAACTGGGCCACAGTAGGGGTGAAGAGAGAGGGACAGAGATCAGGTGTTATGAATGAGAGATTAGTGGTTGGGACTAGCAGCAATGTTGATGGGCTGAGACAGCAGTAATGATGGGAAGTGGTGAAATGTCTGCAACTGTTTTTTTAATATATGGTTGGCAGAAGTCCTCCATATGCTGTCAAATTACTCTCATATTATTTGGACCTAGATGGCAAAGCCTGAAGCTGACTTCCCTCGTCAAGCCAGGACTATCATAGGATGACTCAGGAACAAAGCAACTTGCAAAGGGGCCTCAATCAGGCATTCAGCTTTTTACTTGCTCTGGGCACGGGTAAAGGGCACCTATTGTCTGCTTTTATCCAATATGATAGCAAATAGATATATGCCAGATGTTACAGTTCCCACTTGGAGTCAGGTGGAAGGAAAAAAGGTAGATGGAACATGGAAGTCCCTATCCCACTTCAATCTGGCAATTTTTAGCAGTGCAGGGATGGCACTGGGTCAGGAAGACTGCACTCTGCTGCATAAAAATTCCCAGCACCTTTCTGGAAGTGGATATTTCACAACTTCTATAATCTTCAGCAAAATGGCTACATATTGATAGTTTCTTTTAATCACATTTACACTGGTGTTGAATATAGGTGTGAACCATAGATTGCCAGTGGGAGAAGTATAAAAAGTGAGTAAAATAGTGTTGCCCCTTTACAGTATATCATCATATGAGATAGCTTGAACTATATCCATGTTTACCAAAGTAAGAAATGATACTGCTATGAATGGGAAAGGTAAAGTGACCACTGCATAATATGGTTGCCAGATTGTTACTTATGACAAGTTGCAAACTGTCACGTTAAAAGATAGAATTGTAAATGTGGAAAAGTTTTCAAATTCATTAGGACAGATTATCACTGGATAAAGTGCTACTCTGCATTATACAATATGGACAAATCAATAGCTAATTGTTTATACTCTCCCCATAGCTTCCACAACATCGCTAAAGAACAGCACAGGCACCAATTTGGCTATGTCAGCCTTGACAAATATCAGAGTTTTTGATCATTTTCAAAGATTGTAATGGCTTCTGCTCAGCAAGGTTATCAACACAGCAGTTCAGGAGAATGTGTGCTTGTTTATTTTGAGCTTTATGAGCTCTTAAGAAGGTAATGTTTTAAATGCCAATTAAAATATTTTTTGTTTATTGTGACAGACTAATTAGCTTCAGAAGATTCTCACTTTTTACCACCTAAGCATCAAATGACTTTTTTTTATTTGATTTATTATTGTCACATGCACTAACATACAGTGAAAAGTATTGTTTCTTGCACACTATACAGACAAAGCATACCATTCATAAGAAGGAAACAAGATAGTGCAGAATGTAGTGTTACAGTCATAGCGAGGGTGCAGAGAGAGATCAACTTAATGTAAGCCATTCAAAAGTCTGACAGCAGCAGGAAAGAAGCTGTTCTTGAATTGATACGTGACCTCAGACTTTTGTATCTTTTTCCCGAAGGAAGAAGCTGGAAGAGAGAATGTTCGGGGTACGTGGGGTCCTTAATTAGGCTGGCTGCTTTGCCAAGGTAGCAGGAACTGACAATACAGGAACGGGCCCTTTGGCTCTCCAAGCTTGCACCGACCAGGGTGCCTGACTTAATCGAAACCTCCTATGCTTCCGAGGACCATATCCCTCTATTCCGATCTCATTCATGTACTTATCATGACGCCCGTTAAAAGTCACTACTGTATCTGCTTGCACCACGCCCCTTGGGAAAAAGTTCCAGGCACCCACCACTCTCTGTGTCAAAAATCTGCCTGGTACATCTCTTTTAAAACTTGTCCCTCACACCTTAAACCTATGCCCCCTAGTAATTGACTCTTCCACCCTGGCAAAACGCTTCTGACTATCCACTCTGTCCATGCCTCTCATAGTCTTGTAGACTTCTATCAGATCTCCCCTCAACCTCCATTGCTCCAGTGAGAACAAACCAAGTTTCTCCAACCTCTCCTCAGAGCTAATGCCCTCCATACCAGACAATGTTCTGGTAAATCTTTTTTGTACCCTCTTCAAAGCCTTCACATCCTTCTGGTAGTGTGGCAACCCGAATTGAACACTATCTTCCAAGTGCGGCCTCACTAAAGTGCTATAAAGTGTCAACATGACTTGCCAATTTTTAAACTCAATACCCTGGCCGATGAAGGCAAGCATGCAGTTGAAGGAAAGCATGTAGACAAGGTCAATGGATGGGAGGCTGATTTGCGTGATGGATTGGGCTACACTCACGACCTTTTGTAGTTCCTTGCAGTCTTGGGCAGAGCAGGAGCCATACCAAGCTATGATACAACTAGAAAGAATGCTTTCTATGGTGCATCTATAAAAGGTGGTGAGAATCGTAGCTGACATGGCAAATTTCCTTAGTCTTCTGAGAAAGTAGAGGCGTTGGTGGACTTTCTTAACTATAGTGTGTGCATGGGGGCATCAGCACAGGTTGTTGGTGACCTAGGCACCTAAAAACTTGAAACTCTTGACCCTTTCTATTCGTCCCCATTGATGTAGACAGGGGCATGTCCTCCTTTATGCTTCCTGAAGTCGATGACTTTACTTTGTCAGCATTTTGATTTTTCAAATGTTATTATTGGGCTTGTGAGTTCTGTTATTAGTGGGTAAGGAGGATTGAGGGTTGAGATGTAAGAGGATGAGGGTGGATGAGGGGGAAAGCAAATAAGGAGGGTGAGCAGTTGAGTACATTAGAGAGGCCTGAAATGAGGATGGGTGAAGGTGAGGTACAGAGGTGAACACAGGTGAAGAACGTAAAGGGGGTTGAGGATGGGTTGAGTAAAGGATGGTGAAGTTGGGTCAGGGCTCAGAGTGGACAAGAAGGTGTGAGGGCTAAATTGGGTGAGGAAGGTAAGGGTAAGGACGAGGGGGCAAGGATGGCTGAGGGGACAGAGAGTGAGGGGATAAAGGGATTTAGGGCAACGTGGTGGCAGAGTGATTAGCATTGCTGCCTCTCAGCTCCAGGGAGCTGGGTTCTATTCTACTCTTGGGTCATTATCTGTGTGGAGTTTGCACATTCTCCTCGTGCCTGCATGGGTTTCCTCCAGTTGCTCTGATTTCCTCCAACAGTCCAAAGATGTCCGGGTTAGGCTGATTGGCCTTAATAAATTGCCCCTTAATGGCCAAAGATGTGGAGGTTAGGTGGATTGGCTGTGCTAGTTTGTCTCTTAATGTCATGGGGATGAGCAGGGTAAACATATGGGGTTACTGAAACATAGAAACACAGAACATTACAGCGCAGTACAGGCCCTTCGGCCCTCAACGTTGCGCCGACCAGTGAAACCAATCTAATGACCCTCTAACCTAAACTATTCCAATGTTATCCATATGCCTATCCACTGACCATTTGAACACCCTTAAAGTTGGCGAGTCCACAACTGCTGCAGGCAGGGCATTCCATGCCCTTACTACCCTCTGAGTAAAGAACCTACCTCTGACATCCGTCCTATAATTACCACCCTTTAATTTAAAGCTATGTCCTCTCGTGTTAGCCATCACCATCCGAGGAAAAAGGATCTCACTATCCACCCTATCTAACCCTCTGATCATCTTGTATGCCTCAATTAGGTCACCTTTCAACCTTCTTCTTTCTAACGAAAACAACCTCAAGTCCCTCAGCCTTTCCTCATAAGACCTTCCCACCATACCAGGCAACATCCTGGTAAACCTCCCTTTCCAATGCCTCCACATCTTTCTAATAATGCGGCGACCAGAACTGTACGCAATACTCCAAATGCGGCCGCACCAGAGTTTTGTACAGTTGCAACATGACCTCATGGCTCTGAAATTCAATCCCTCTGCCAATAAAAGCTAACACACCGTACGCCTTCTTAACAACCTTCTCAACCTGGGTGCCAACTTTCAGGGATCGATGCACATGTACACCAAGATCTCTCTGCTCGTCAACACTACCAAGAGTCCGTCCATTAGCCCTATATTCTGTACTCCTGTTACTCTTTCCAAAGTGAATCACCTCGCACTTTTCCGCATTAAACTCCATTTGCCACCTCTCAGCCCAGCTCTGCAGCTTATCTATGTCCCTCTGCAAACTGTAACATCCATCCTCACTGTCCACAACTCCTCTGACTTTGGTGCCGTCAATAAATTTACTAACCCATCCTTTTACACCCTCATCTAGGTTATTTATAAAAATGACAAACAGCAGTGGCCCCAAAACAGATCCTTGAGGTACACCACTTGTAACTGAACTCCAGGTTGAATACTTCCCATCAGCCACCACCCTCTGTCTTCTATCAGGTAGCCAATGTCTGATCCAAACTGCTAAATCACCCTCAATCCCATGCATCTGCATTTTCTGCAGTAGCCTACCATGGGAAACTTTATCAAATGCTTCGCTAAAATCCATATACACCACATCAACTGCCTTACCCTTATCCACCTCTTTGGTCACCTTTTCAAAAAACTCGATAAGGTTTGTGAGGCATGACCTACCCTTCACAAAACCATGCTGACTATCCCTAATCAATTTATTTCTCTCTAGATGATTATAAATCCTATCCCTTATAATTCTTTCCAAAACTTTGCCCACAACAGAAGTAAGGCTCATCGGTCTATAATTCCCAGAATGGTCTGTACTCCCCTTCTTGAACAAGGGGACAACATTTGCTATCCTCCAGTCTTCCGGCACTATACCTGTAGCCAATGACGACATGAAGATCAAAGCCAAAGGCTCTGCAATCTCCTCCCAGCCTCTCAGAGAATCCTAGGGTAAATCCCATCTGGCCCAGGGGACTTATCTATTTTCATACTCCCAAGAATTGCTAACACATCGTCCTTAAGTACCTCAAGCCCATCTAGTCTAAAAGCCTGTATCTCAGCATGCTCCTCGACTACATTGACTTTTTCCTGCGAGAATACTGACGAAAAATATTCATTTAGTGCCTCTCCTATCTCTTCAGGCTCCATGCACAACTTCCCACTACTGTCTCTGACTGGCCCTAATCTTGCCCTAACCAATCTTTTATTCTTGACATACTTATAGAATCTCCTTGATCCTATCCACCAGAGTCTTCTCAAAGTCTTCTTCTGAGAAGAAGCCTGGATGAAATTATTGTCAGTGCATGCTCAATGGGATGAATGACCTTCTTCTGCATTGTATTGATTCTATGAAGACAGTGAGGAGGTGAGGGATTTTGAATAGAGAGGGAGGATGTTTAGGGGGCTTCAGTCTGATCTGCAGAGCTGGGCTGATGTCCCAGTGAACAGTGACTTCCTTTATAATCCAGCTGCTTCAGCATTAGCCCACAGACAGTAAGCCTGAATCCAGACCATCTCTGCCTCTGTCAGAGAAAAATCCCATTGCCAGACATTGATGAGACAGAAGCGGGATCACAACATCGGGAAAATTCCCAATTGCAGACTTCATCGTGATAATCCAGCACTATGTGCACCAATTCCTTGGCTAGGGTTACAATATCCCAGCAAATGCAAGCATATTGCTATTAGCAATGCCAAGAAATGTTATTGGAAACCTTCAGCTGCTTGGCTTAGTGACCATACTTAATATGAACTGGGCAAAAATACTGATTTAATAACAGATTGTGCCCAGTTCATCTCAGATATGGTCACTAAGCCAAGCAGCTGAAGATTTCCAATAAAATGGATCTTGGCCTTCTCAGGAGGTGAACGTTGAGCTGTCACAATGATGTAATAATCCTTTTGAAATATTCATACTGTTTGTTTTCACTGTTCCCTCATTGTAAACATGTTTTCTCCTCAAACACTGGACCATCTCCTTCTGTTGAGAAGTCAGTCTCAGGATTCTATCTGTGAAAATCAGGCCTTCTGGGGTATGAGTCTCTCCAAATATTTCCTTCCTATATTTAGGAAAGCAACTGGCCTTTAACAAGAAAACTATAACTGAAGTATCTTCCAAGTAAAGGATAGAATATGCTTTGAAAAAAAAATGTGTATGACATTGCTAAGGTTCAAAAGGGCAGATGGGACATTCAGCACTGTGCTCCCATTATTGGCAGATGGCAGTGTAGCCACACAGTTATATGCTGAATCTTGAATAGAATCTAATAAGAGATTAGATATGGTGAAGATCATGCAGCATTCATCTCCATTTCCATTCATCCCAGTTTATCTCACCCACACAAATTGAAATCATTTTCACCCTATCACAGCACCTAACAGTTCCCGAGAAATGTCCTGGTTTCCAGCCTTCATTTCCTACCCAGAAAATGCTCATCAATCCCAGCATGGAGATCTTCCTGACAAAAAAAATCTGTTTGTTCTTCCAACCTGAGCAGCACTAGAACCAGAATCCATAATTGCTTTTAAAAGTGAATTGGATAAACACTTTAAAATAAAAATTAAAAAGCTTCTGGGGAAATAGCAGCACAGGGGGACTGGAGGATAGTTTGTTTCAGACAGAGGATACAAATGTAATGGTGTAAATGGTGTGATGGATGTCAACAATGATGCATTCCTTTGCATTTGTACCTCTTGCAAAAGGAGTTAACAGCAGGTACACATCATATGGACACAAACATGTCACACACAGAATAATTAGCAGGTTATTTAACAATGAATGTGGTCTCATAATCAAAGGCCACTGCAGTCTGCACCAAGTTCCTGATCTCAATTAAGTTGCTGAAGAGCTGCCAGGTGATTTCCCCCATGGAAGAGAGAACACAAACTAGCCCTAACTGTCTGGCAAGAACAAACATCCAGGAAATCATTTGTCTACGAACAACAAAGCTGAAGGTGACCTAATAGATGAATTTAAAGTAGAGAAATGGTTTGATAGAGTAGACCTGAAGGTGTTTTTTCTTGTGGGGCCTTAAATACAAGACTAATAAATCAAATTGGAAATTCATGAGAAATATTATTATCTGTAGAGTAATTAGGATATTTGGTGCGTGCTGTATGGAGTAGTTAATACAGGGTATATGCATACAATTATTTTGGAGGAAATTAAATAACTATTTGAGGGAGAAGGGAATAGAAGGATATATTGAAAGAATTGGATGAAGTCAAATAGGAGGTTCAAGCAGAGCCTAAGCACTTGCGCAGATGAGTTGGACAGAATGGCCTGTATCTGTGCTCTAGAATTCTGTATAGTTCAATGTCAAGCCTTTTCTCGTATACTTCTGAGAAACTTGTGTGCAGGAAAGGTTGAGGCCAAATGCAGAAGAAAGATTTGAATTTGCTTGGCCCAGAAACTACAGAATATTATATGAAATGGAAGGGTTAAAAAGTACATATATAAATAAATCATTTTTCAGAGAATTATACCATTTGATGTAACTCTGGCATACCTCCTGTTAATTGTGTTGACTCCCACAGCTTGGAATTCGATAACACGTGTGTTGGGGTTAAGGGCAACTCCTGGAGGGGCTCCTCGTGGGCCACTTAATTCGGGGTTGCGCCTGTTTCCACTGATATAATTGGAATCCTCCAGCTCAAAATGGCAATACGGGAGGAGACTGCGGCCTTTCACCGCCACCACTTGACCCTGCAACCCGTCCTTCAAATTGGCAATACTGAGGAAATATAAATAACAAATTATTTCACAAATACAATATTCTTCATTTGCATAGCATGTCTCAACTTTGGCACCCGACAAGTTCTGTGTGAATATTATGGATTTTAGTAACTCCAGGTTTCTCTGGGAAACAAGACGTGAATGAATGGGCATTAGAACCAGGCTGTCCAGGAGTTTTTCTGCCAAACATGGTACAGGCTGGGATGGAAATGTGCTCAGGTTTGTGTCTTGTGTGTGTGTCTGCATTCTTGGGTGTCAATGTGTGTCTGCACATGCCTGTATCTTTTTGTCTATATGTACCTGTGTTTATGTCTATATCAGTCTATATCCCTTTTGCAGAGCATGGGTTTGACAGTATGATCAAATGTGGCTGAACACAACAAATAAGAGAAATATATAGGCTATATGATAAAGACCAGAACATCCTAGGTTCAGTCCCTGCCTTGTGCTGAACCAGAGAGGGGTCTACAACTGGCCTGAAACTCCCAATGCAGAGATTCATTTTACTGAGTGCAGACGTTGAGTAAAAATAGACAAGGTAGTGTCCTCTGTGGTTGATTTGGCTTTTGACAGCAGCTGTCTTGGCCTGTGTGGCAAGACTAATCATGTTGGGGAGGGGTTAGAGGGCTATAGTGATTGTTAGAATTGTTGCGAGGTACCTTGAGAGAAGATGGGGAGATATGATAACATGCACAAGAGGTGGACGAAGAATGCTTCGTTGAATGTGATTATTCTGAATTTTCTGATTGTTCTGATGACAATGTTAGCAGGTGTTCACTATTCAAGTCAGTGTCTGAAACTTATTATAGATTCCATTTAATTTTACAGCCTCTTCCTTGCCACAGGCTTTCAGGAGAATCTTAGCCACATGGCAGATCTAAAACACATTAAACCAGCATCATTGAACAGTTGCTATAAATAAACTGTGGCTTTTCAAACCTCCTAATAATTAATTATGACAGTGCAGGTTAAGCTCTGCTTACTTTTCACTGGGAATAATTATCAGAATTTAAACAGCACAGCTGAAATTAATTATTAAGAAATGTGCTGCAGGATAACTTTTTTATAACACTGACTTGGCTCACGCTAACTTCCAGTCATGATAATGCAATGGTATGCGATATCCCAAACCATTTAATCAGATAATCCCTAATTCCCAACACGATTTAATTCCAATGGGAGTTGCAGTTGATGCAGTAATGTTTAGTGTTTTTCCAGGGAGAAGAAATGTCACTTCTCTTCCTACAGCTGTGCTAGACCTAAAAGACCCAATGATATTTTAACTCTGTAAAAATAGTGGAGAACTTCCAGATGGAGTTCTTGGGGTGCAGTGTGTAGCATCCCTGCCTCTGAGCCAGAAGTCCTGGGTTTATGTTCCATTCCAGGACTTGATAGCCAAAGAGAATGCATTCATAACGCAGCCAACAAGGCCTCTGACATATGCCAATGCCAGGTTGTAAGAAGGGAAGAGATTCCTGGTAAGCAGAGAACTAAAGAAGATGAAGAAATTTTCAGACCATTTATATCACCTTGAAAAAATAAGCGGAAAAAGAGTAGATGAGAAATATGGAAGTAAATTGCTCTCCCACCCCACTTAGTATACCCTGAACAACTAGTCAAGATATCAGTGTCAGGAACCCCTGCTGAAGACATTGCTGGGTGCTGACCAGTGATTAGATTTTGGCATTTACAGAAGAGCACGTAGGATTGTAGCATAAGAAAGTTCATTCATTATTGTTGCAGTCCACATGACTTTACAGATTTCTTCATAAAGTAAAAACTCCAGGGCTGAAAACCTACCACCTTGCCCACCCTGGAATTGAAGCGGGCGAGGTTTCCAGAACAGAAATCTCCATTGGCCTCAGACAGGATTTTACAATTTTGCCCGAGCAAAGCCATAAAATCCTGCCCCAGGAGTTGCAATGATAGCCAGTCCACTAAAGATTAGCACTATGGGATAATGCAAGTTTGACACATTGTCAGAATGCATTCTACTCTGTCCCCAATATTTTCCCCTCAATGTGAAGAGCAAAATTGAAGTTTGAAGACCAAAGTTTTGGCTAATAACACTTCAAGAAACCAGTGAACAGAAATAGAGGTGTGTTTCCTCACTCACAGAGCCATACCAAAGATCCCATTCCAGTCACCTTGGGATTAATTGTATTTATTCTTTCATGGGATGTGGGTGTCATTGGCAAGGCTAGTATTTGGTGCCCATCTCTCATTGCCCTTGAACTGAGTGACTGGTGCAGCCATTTAAGAGAGAACTTAAGAGTCGAGCACCTTGCTGTGGGTCTGGAATAACATGCAGACTAGACCATGGAAAGACGGCAGATTTCCTTCTCTAAAGGATATGAGTGAATCAGATGGATCTATATGAAAAGCGAGGTCAGTTGTTCTGGTCACCATTTGTGAGATTAACTTTATATTCCAGATTTATTAATTAAATTTAAATCCTCCTAGCTGCTCTGGTGGAATTTGAACTTATTATTAGTCCAGAGACATTACCACTACACCACCGTCTTCTCATTGTCAAATATCATGAAAAATATTGTTTGAGCTCAGATGAACTGGAGTGTAACTTTATTTCTACTTCCTATAATTTATGTGTGTATGGGGTTGATTTTGCTTTGGTGAAACATCTGCGATCTAAAGTCTAACTTTACGCTCCATTCCCGGGTTCTCTTTTGTGACAGGAACCATTCAAATGGCTGGTTGATGTGTCTAAAAGGGACTATTCTATGATCATAGAATCCTACATTGCAGAAGGAGGTTATTCGGCCCATCGAGTCCCACCCAGGCCCTATCCCCATACTCCATGCATTTACCCTAGCTAGTCCTCCTGACACTAAGGGGCAACTTGCCATGGCTAATCCACTAACCTGCACATCTTTGGAATGTGGGAAGAAGCTGGAGCACCTGGAGAAAACTCATGCAGACATGGGCAGAATGTGCAAACTTCCTAGATGCTAGGAAGTCATGCAATGAATCAATGTTTTACATGACACAACTAGAGTGACGCTGCACGCATTCTGTTCCTTTCACAGTCATGGAAATATAGAAAATAGGAATGGGGGAGACCATTTAGCCATTCGAGGCTGCTGCGTCATTCATTATGATCATGGCTGATTATCCAACTCAATAGCCTGATCCCGTCTTCTCCCCATTTTCTTTGATCCTCTTCATCTTAACTGCCTCTTGAAAAATGTAATGTTTTGGCCTCAAATAATTTGTGACCACTCTCTGGGTGAAGAAAGTTATTCTCATCTCTGTCCTAAACAGTCTACTTCAAATCCTCAGACTGTGACCTCTAATTCTGGACACCCCACCAAGAGAAACATCCTTCTTGCATTTACCCTGTATAATCCTGTTCGAATTTTATGGGTTTCTATGAGATCTCCTATCATTCTTCTGAACTCCAACAAATTTAATCCTAACCAACTCAATCTCTCCTCAGTCAATTGAGCAATACAGCCTGAGGCTATTGCAATGTAGTGACACTGCAATGTAGTGCCAAATTCAGCACATCGCTGATATTGGGTCGCACGTCCACAAATGCTTCGAGTAAAGCTTGAGAACACAGCTCAGATAAAGGACATAATGTGATTGATCCCTGAGCCCTTGGGAAACACAAGGCAATCACGAGGTTATATCAGTTGTAATTCTCCAGACTGGGTTCCCTGAAAACAGTTGGAAAGGGTGAGATAATGGAATTAAACCTAAAACACCAATATCACATGGTTAAACGTACAGGTTGCTGAGGCCAGTAAACATCTTCTGGACTTGCATGTGGCTGCTGTGAGAAAAAGAAATGGGGAAGGCTGCACCCTAAAATCGATAATTTATTGAACAACCTGTCACTTGAGTAGAGGGAGTGCTGATTCAGTGGAGGCATACAGATGTGGAACAGCTAACCTGATTATCAGAGTAATTTTTGCATCAATGTGGGTGAAAATGAATGTGGTGAGATTCAGCAGGATATAAATTAGGAAGTTGGATAGACTACTGGTCCCTTTGAAACCTTAACCTGATAAGGAATCCTGCCCTTCAGACTGGAGAGAAGGAAACTGGGGTATTTGTCATTGTTTCTTTGTTTCTCTCCTAACTAGATCACATGGGTCTGCTCAGGAAATGGCAACTCATCTCCTGCAGATTTCTTTGGGAAAAGATATGATACATGGCTAGCAAATCATAGAGTTTTACAGCACTGAAAGAGGCCCATCACCTATCGTGTCTGCACTGGCCATCAAGCATTTACCTATTTTAATCCGATTTTCCGGCACTTGATCCTTAGCCTTATATGCTCTAGGCTTAGCCTTGTATGCTATGCCATCAGATGACAACCATTGGGCTGATATTAACTATGGTCTCATTCACATCTGATTAATTGTCCTGGAGTTCGATGACTGCTTAGGTAGGCACTTGCGGCAGCCACTTTGTCCATAGCAGGAGGCCAGAAAATAGCATTAGGTCACTTATTGCCTTGTTTACCCTGCCATTCCAGCAACTGCCATGTTGCTAGGGCTCTTTAAATGAGTGGATGGAATGCCAACTGAGAGAGACCAATTTTAATGTGAAAGTCAGTGTTTATCTCCCACTTAGGGATATCCTCACTCACCCAAAGTTCCATCTCCCATTTTTAGGTGTAGACTGGCAATAAGGTCAGCAATAGAATATCTGATTTCCACCTTTCCTTTTCACTATGTAAAGCTCATGCAAGTGAGTTTGGGGTTGTACAATAATTCTGGAATGCTAAAGGACAGAAACTACCTCTTCTCATAGTAACCATTAAAACCAATGACAGGAAGAAACTTGATGGATGAGCTATTCTGACAGATCATGTGCTGTAGCTGAGCATAATAAAGTCCTTTCAATCAACAATCTGATTAATTTTTCTTTTACCTGCAGATGAGCGATGCCTCAAACTTTCCAACCTCTAATGGGATAAACTTGACATTGAAGGTCTGTGTTTCCATGGCTGCAATCACCCCACTGCATGGCTCCACTGTGAATGGAGGGTTGTCAATATCGATGGATGCCTGGGAGGAACTGCTTCCGCCAATGCTGTCATGCCTGTTGATGGTTTGAGTACCTTTGGTTGTTGAGAGGCCAGCCAGAGCACTCACTGAAGCTGAACCTACATGCACAGAAAGAGATAATAAGAAAGAGTCCTTCAGGTAAAACATTTCATCAGCATGTCAGTTTATATCATAACATTCCATAATTTGTTTTGATATATATTTGATTTCATGTTGCCAATCAAATGGAAAAGGCTCCTACAGTGTCTTATTTCAGAGCACTTTGAATATGACTAATTACTTTGAAGTACAGTAACTGCTCTGTGTCGGAATCTCTGGAAACCATTTTACTCATAGCAATATCCTAAATAGCAAGGAGATCAATGATCATTTAATTTATTTCCTACTCTTGTTGGTTGAGGGAGAATGTTATTACATACAATGAGAGAAATATCTTACCAATTGTATAATGGGATATTTGCACAATCCATCAGTTCAGGGAAATTAGGTTTGCTTTAGTGCCACAAGAATAGATAATTTTTTTTCTCCTACCTGTGTTGATATTATTGAATTTTCTCATGTTAACATTGCAACCACAAAACTGGCAGAACAGCAAAATCCAGCAGAATATTGCAGATCACATTAAACTTGGAAAAGTAGCAAACAGTGAGGAAGATGGAGCAGACTTCAGGAGGAACAAGGCAGAATGGGAATTGGACAGACATACAGTAGATGGAACTTAATGTAAAATTAAGTGGTGACTACAGCTGGGACTACATAAAGCCTCATAGAACAAAGTTTCAGGTGCGTAAGATGGTGGCAAGTTTGGGAGTCTCTTGTCGGAACCAGGAGAAGAGGTCCAAAGGGAAGATGGGTATCAAGGCAGTTGGGCACCAGGTTGCAAAGGCCTGGGGGACAGGACATGGAAGAGGTGGGAAGACCTCCAACTCTTATTGAACTAATAATGAAAATAAAAGGAGACTATGAGAAAGTAAGAAAATAAGAGACGGGCTTGAGATTGAGATACGGAAAATCATGGAAGAAAATCACAAAGAGAGAAGTAATCGTGTCCATCAATGGTGCAAAACTCATTCGATGAAATGTCTGAAAGGTGGATAACTACTTTGTAGCTGATTATCAAAAATAATATAGATATTTAATAAGTAATTTGTAATGGGCTTTGTTAATGTGAGGATACAGGACCGCTGTTGAATTCTGAATGCTTGAGAGTGGGATGAGCAATGTTCCAATGGATAAAAAGCATATTTTAGATAAATTAGTTAAGCTAAGTCAGTAACTTGCACTTATATAGCATCTTTAATATAATGAATTAGGATTGTTAAAGAACAGAAGTTGACATTGGGCTACATAAGGATGTATTACAGCAGATGACCAGAAACTAGATTAAAGAAACCAAAAGGGAAAATGTTGGAAAATCTCAGCATGCCTGGCAGTATCTGTAAAGAGAGAAAAGAGCTGATATTGAGTCCAGATAACAAAGTCAGATTCCAGTATCCACAGTAATTTGCTTTTAACTAGGTTAAAGAAATGAATTTTAGGAAGCATCTTTCAGGAGGAAAGAGATAGAGATATGGAGATGAGTGCTTTACAGAAGAAATTCCAGAACATAGGGCCAGCCATGGTCACTAAAAGTTTAAAGTTTATTTATTATTCACAAGTAAGGCATCAACCCTGCAATTACAGCGAAGTTACTGTGAAATTCCCCTAGTAGCCACACTCTGGCGCCTGTTCAAGTCAATGCACCCAACCAGCACATCTCTCAGACTGTGGGAGGAAACTGCAGCACCCGGAGGAAACCCACGCAGACACAGGGAGAACGTGTAGACTCCGCACAGTGAACCAAACCGGGAATCAAACCTGGGTCGCTGGCACTGTGAGATAGCAGCGCTAATCACTGTGCGACCATGCCACCCTGGCTGAGCAATTACAATTATGAATGTTCGAGGTCCAGAATTAGAACACAGGAAATATCTTAGAAGGTTTTTGGGTGGTGGAGATTTTGGATATAGGGAAAGTTTGAAAACAGGAATCAAAATTTCAAAACCAAGGCTCCTTCATTGGGGAATCTAGTATCGGGGGCATAGATTCAGAATAAAAATATGTCTATTTAACATGGGGTTGAGGAGAACTTTTGTCGCTCAGATGGCCACAAATGTTTTGAATTCTCCACTACTGAGCCACTGAATCTGTTCAAAACTGAGTTAGGCAGATTTTTGATCTACAATGGAGCCAAGGGTTATGGGGAACCAGCAGGGAAGTGTAATTAGTAAACTTGGTAACCTTAGTAAATAGCAAAGCAGTTCAAGGAGCTGATGGGTCTATTCCTGCTTCTATTTATGTTATTTTGTTATTTTAATTAGGTTTTACTTAACTGAGAGCTGGAGTAGGAGAGCAATCACAGGGATAATTGGTAAAGGGGAATTAGTGAGAGTTCAACTGGGGCTGCAGAGTTTTGGATGACAAAAGCACATGAATGGTAGAATATGGGAGGCTAGCAGGAATGCATAAGACCAATGAAGTTTAAAGATAATAAAAGCATAAATGACGGTTACAGTGGAGGAGCTAGTACAGGGTGAAGTCGGGCAATGTTAGGGAGTTGGAATTAGGAGATCTGAGTGATGGGATAAATTTGTGGTCCTAAAGTCACCTCAGACTCAAGGATGACAGCAAAGCTGTGAACTGTCTGGTTCAGCCTCTGACATTTGCTAGGGAGAGGAATGGAGTCAGTGACTTTGGAATGGTGTCTATGTCAGGGCCCATTGGTAATGGTTTCCCGATATTTAAATAGAGGAAAAAGAAAGACATTGGCTGGAATTCTCCAGTATCCCATCAACAGGTTTCTCAGCAGTGCGAGGTGGCATGCCGTTTACTGGCGATGGGATCTTTGGTTCTGCCGTTGCTATTGTGTCTACATGTTGTGGGGAGTGGGTAGTGGTGACCCGTTCTGTCAGTGGTGGGGGAGTGGCAGGGAGGATGGTGCTCTGTGCTAAGGTTTTGGGGGCGTGTCCTTGTCAGTGGGGATCGCCATGCCTGTTGTGGAGGGGAGGGGGGTCTGTCTGTCAGTGAGGAGATTGAAATGCCTTTTAAAAATGGCGCCCCAATCTCTGTAAAGCCAGACTGCCCAACGTGAGACATGGTAAGCATAAATTGTTAAGGTGGGTGAAACCCACCTGACAGGTGCTGCTCATGCAGCAGGAATCACTCCAGTTTTCCTGCTAGCAGGAGCACTTAAAGGCTAAATCTTATCAAAAATGACAGTGTTTTTTCCAGCGAGGAAACCTGTGTGTTTCTCTTCAAAGAAACAGGTTGGTTTTCTGATTTTATCACATTCTGTTTCAAGTTGTCATGCAGGGGGCCAGCTAAACCCGGCTGCACAGAGATTAAGGTGCCATCTTTAAAAGTGCACCTGAATCATAAAGGTCTCAGAGACTCCCTTCCCCACCTAACCAAAGTTGGCCTCTCCCCTGATCATCGGCTTCTTCTTTCCCTCCCCCACTAATCACTGGTCTCTTCTCCCCCAACCCCTATCCCCAGCAGCCACCACCATAGCTAAATGAATCCCCCTTTTCCCCCATGAGACTCCCACTGGGGCCTGCCCCTTGGCACAGGCTGGCACAGTGATATTGGCACTGCAAAGGTTGGCATGGGCATCATGCTAACCTGCCAGTTCCAAGCTATGCTAAGGGGCAGTGCTGAGCCAAATCCCTCTCCCTCAGGGGCTATGCTTGCCTTTGCATCCCCACGGAGACCCCCACAACAGGTTTGTATGTGTGTGAACTTGTAAATGGTGCTGACATGACATCACATTGGCGTGGTGCCAATATACAACAGGGAAGTCAATATCTGGCAAGAGGGTGGGTTAATAATATTTAAATATATTCAAATAAATATATAGCAGGTTTACGCCTGTTACGGGCATGAAACCGATGACATCGCCAGCGAGTACTGTGACTTCTGGATCTCGACACCTGCCAGCATTTGCACGGAAGTGAATGCAGGCTTGAAATCGCGCACTTACAATGCAAGAAGGAGAATTGCACCCAAAATCTATTGTTGGTAAAATTTTAGTATCTTTAAGGATGATACTACCACATATCTAAATGAAAATATGTAGATGCAGCATTACAAATTTCAAAAGGGGCAGTCATGCCTGACAAACATCAACTTTGTTTAAAAAGGTACTAGACATGGTAAATGAGGAAATGCACTGGCTGTAATTTTAGGAAAATTCTTGACAGGATATATGGGAAATTGCATGAGAAGATTACATAGCATAGAATTAGAAGAAGGATAACAAATGGGATGAAAAAATAGTTAGAAATAAGAAAATAGAGAGTCGCAGTTGTGGGAAGTAGGCAGTCGTATCTGTACCTCAGAGTTCAGTTCTGGTATCACATTTGTTCACTGTGTCAATCAAAGTCCAGGATTGGTGTTGAATTTTTTGATCATAGTAAAGTAGAAGACATAATGATTTCTTCTGAAGATTAAAGAAAATTGCAAACGGACATTGAAAGAATTGAAAGAAAAGTGGCTGATAGATGTTAATGATAATGAGTGTATGGTAATTCATTTTGCTAATACAAATAAGTCAGTAATTAGACCCTGAATGGAAACAGTCTCAGTACTGTGAAAGAACAGAGGGACATTTTTTTTGTTAGAACAGAGGGACTTGGGGACTATAACTTCAGAGAATCTTAAAGACACCAAAGAACAAAGAACAAAGAACAAAAACAGCCCAGGAAACAGGCCCTTCGGCCCAATGAGCCTGCACTGCCATCTCAACACCACCAGTCCCCCTCTCCACCCATGACCCTTGTCTACTGTTTTATGGCCATCCAGGTTGAGGGAAACTGATTTAGGGACAATTTATTACTGTCAATCAGCCTAACAGCACATCTTTGGGGTGTGGGAGGAAACCGGAGCACCCGGAGAAAACCCACGCAAGCACGGGGAGAATGCGCAAACTCCCACAGACACCGGCCCAAATCCATGTGTCTGCACAGCAATCAGTGATAGTCACTGAGCTGTTGTCTTGCCCAGTATCTGGTCCAGTTTAGGCACACACTAACGACATGAAGCACTAGGCCAATCTTGAACAACCAAGAGCAGCCCAAGTACGACCCATCGCATGTAGGCCCCTCGTTGGACACAAGGCAGACCGACTTAAAACCTGTGAATGAAAAGGAAAAAATAGCTGAAGTTGATTCAAAAAGAAAACAGAATTCTCGGTTGTATTCACAAGGCACAGAGAATATATAAAAACAGAAAAAGCTAGAGATACTCAGCAAGGGAGGCAATGGCCTAGTGGTATTGTCACTCAACTATTAATCCAGAAACTCAGTTAATGTTCTAGAGACTCGGGTTCAAATCCCATTGCTGGTGGAATTTGGATTCAATAAAAAATATCTGGAATTAAGAATCTACTGAGGACCATGAAACTATTGTCGATTGTTGGAAAAACCCATCTGGTTCACTAATGTCCTTTAGAGAAGGAAGTCTGCTGTCCTTACTCTAGAGGCACAGCAATGTGTTTGACTCTCAGCTGCCCTTGAGCAATAAGGGACGGGCAATAAATGTTGGCGAACTAGCAATGCCCATGTTCCATGAATGAATAAAATAAAAGGCAATAGAGTTAATGGGTGGAGTTTAATGCCATCACCCCCATACCCTGGACTCAGGAAGGGGTGGGATTTGTGATTGGACAGGAGGGCATGATGTGGAAGTCCCACCTGGTACCCTTCTCCCCGTCAAGCTCCAAGAAGGAAAATGACAGCTTTCACCATGCCAACTCCCCCACCCTCCCAGAGGTCAATTAAGCTCCTTAAATAGCCACTTAAGGGTCAATTAAGGGTATCAGCAGAAGGGAGAACACTATGTTAGGGAGGTAAAGGCAGTTTTGAGGAATTTATATTTGTGTGGATAAATATTAGAAGTATCATTTTAATTAGGTTTAATTTACTGCTTCTGTCCCTGGAAAGGGGTTGTACTTAGATTTCAATGTGCTTTTCTGTGTGTGGTTAGTTTCAGTTTCAGCTGTGTTGAAACAGCTACAGCATGAAGAAAGATAGTTGCTTGGAACCTAAAGGGAACTGCAGCTTGATCCTTTAGTTTCAGATAAAAGTTAGAGACAGTTGGAGACAGACAATGATCCATCTGAAATCCTGGCATAAACTTACTGCTAAACGTGTGGCAGGAGCTCTGGTCAAACGGATCTTTTGGAAAACGTGAACTGGATTTTCGAATGCGGATTGCTAAGTAAATGAATTATCATGAGAAGATTTCAAAGCTCATTTTGGGAATGGAATTTAGAAACTCTCAAATGACAACCATTTATAGGGGATTCTGAGGAGAAATCTGCAGACATGAATTGTGTATGCTGAGATCAATGAAGCTTCAAATGGATTTTGCCAGCAGTGTTAATCTTAAAACCTGTCTATATTACTTAAACTAAAGGAGGAGTATTGTATTATAATCCATTTTCATGTTTAATGAATGATTTCTTTCTTGTTATTAAAACAAATTAATTGTCCTGTGACTATGTTCCTCCACATTGATTAAAAAAAAAGTTATTGGGCGGGGTGAGTCTCCCATCCCGCTGTGCTGATTTTTTAGTGCAATGAGCTGGAAGATTAAAGCGGGGCCAGATTACCGGGATCTGCAGCAGACATCAGGCACCGAGCGTATCTTCCAGCCCAGGAATTCTGGCCTTGTCAGATCCGCATTGTAAATAGATGTAGAGCTGCATTACCTATGCACGGCTTCATTTAAATAATTAAAAAATATAACTAGAGGGTCCAGGACTGAAATCTCCAGGCCCTCTAGTCATCCTCTCCCCCCAGTGGGGTTTACAGTAGCTCCTCATGAACAAGGAGTTGGCGGCCCGACAGTGGCTGGAGCGAAGGCGGGCAATTGGTGTCCCCCAGAGGGTCATGTGGCCGGGAGGGGTTCCCACCTGGGTCGTTGGCACCTTGGCAGAGCCAGTCTGTCCCCCAAGAGGCAAAGTGTCAATTCCCAGATGGCATCTTGGCACTGCCCCACCAGCCACGGGGCAGTGCCAAGGAGGAGATGCCTAATGAGGGTAAGGCCTGATGGGAGGTGGTGATTAGTGAGGGTGGGGGGGATCCCACTGCTACTCTGTAGTCGGGAAAAGTGGGGGAGGAAGGGTGATCGAGTTTGTAAGCGGGGGTGTAGAATTGCCGGTGGGGGCAGAAATTCGGGGTTGGGGGGGGGAGATCAGGGCTGTGGGGGGGATGGGGGTCAAGTTTGGGCCCAGGCATGTTTGCAGGGCAAGCAATCAGGCTACTGGGGTGTGGAGGACTGCAGGACTGACCAGCGATCGAGCTGGCCAACAACTGGGGGGCTGGCAGACAGGAGCTATTGCACATGCGCCAATCTCAGCACTGACAGTTCAGCGCTATACTGCTGGCCTCTCCAATGGAAATAGGCTCTGGCCCTGATTTATGCTGGTGCACTCAGCAGTACACAGAGCGTGAGAGATTCTTCTCTGATCTCCCACTGAGAGAAAAACAGTGTGATTTAATCAAGTTTTCATGCGAATTTGACGCTTAGAATTTCTTGAAGAATCACCCCCATGTCATTTGAGCCATTCTGGGATCTTTCTACAACTGGGATTGTAATAATTCTGTCAAAGTGAATGAGATGCTATGCTTACCATTGCCTTCTTCAGAAACTGTTTGTCTATCAGACTGCGACGAAGTGTTGGCACTTTGACTATGTTCAACCATTACCACCTTCCAGAGGTACTCCAGTGATCCAGGGCCTGTGTTTTTAACTTGAACCCTACAAAATATCAGACAAAACATTGTGATTACTTTGATTTGTCAGAAGATAGTTTAGGCAGACATGGTACTCCACTCGCATCTGCATTTTAGCTTCTCACAGAAGTATATTGACAATGCATATTAACGTCAATCTAGTTACAACAACACTGTGGTTACTCTTCATTCCAGGAATCAGGAGGCTAGGAGAGAAGGTTACAGAGGTTGATTCACTTTCTTTAGAATGGAAGAATCAAAAAAAGCTAGAATTATCTCATTTAACAGGGCTAAAATCACCCTTATTTGTTATAAAATGTACATATATGTACAGCCTCATAGCCAATTTCAGAAATATTAAAAATTGGACAACAACCTTTTAAAATAGCTGAAGCTATGTCTGTCTGTGACCCCACACAAAAAGGACTATCTGGCAGTCTCAAAGAGACAAGAATGATCCACTGTAGGCTTAATAGACCAAGTTCAAAGAGAACTATACAAAAGCCATCTGCATTTCAGAACCCAGGCTGGCCAACCAGAGTCTACAGATGGAACGATCCCATCCCGCCTACAGTGGATTTGGTGGTGGGCTGGAGCAGAGAATCTAGAGGGAGCCAAAAACCCACCAGCCTAAATCACATTACACTTCTCCCAATGGCAGGTTAATGCTGGGCAGGTCTTCTTGCTGGCTGGTGGCATGAACTTTATTTGCATTCATTTGCATCTTATGAATGTTCATTAAAACAGCTCAGCATTCCATCAGGTCTTCCAGACTTGCATCACAACAGCAGAAAATCACATTAGTCACATAAAATCACATAGCAATCACCTAATTGGTAAAGAGTGGTATGCACAAGGCAGTCCTCAGTTCACAAGAGATTTTAAGGTGAGTGCAACAAAGCCTTTCTGCCATAGTGCTGCCTTCCCTTTTCCTGATGTGCTGTCTTCCCTCCTCCTCAAGTTCATGCCCTCTATTGCTCCGCCAAGTTGATCTTTATGGACAGTACCTTGCTTCTAGACCCATGGACCCTCCAATGTCACCAACTCAGATCAGTACAAAGCCTCGAATTGGGGAGTACAGAGTCTCCTCCCCCTGGAGGTACACACCAGTGTCTATCTGGAGAGCACTATGCCATGGGGCTCATGAAACCTGATGAAGAGAAGGGAGGCAATGTTAAAGGAGTGCTGTGTAAATGGTGGAAGAAGGGCAAAGGCTCAGAATGGCAGGAAGAGGGGTAAGGAGGTGAATGAAGAAGTCAATCAATAGAAGACAGAGGGAAGTTCAAGGTGAGGGAAATTTGACCACAGAAAGCTGCATGAAAAGCTCACAAACAGGAGGGTCAAAGGGATAATACATCGTTTACTGAAAGGCAATGCACAAAGACTCTGGTGCAGTGGGTAGAGATCCAGATGGTAAACTCATGGGAGGGTGGATTGAATCAAGGCAGAGTCTTCTTCTTGAGACAGCTAGCCTTTTTGCTCTGGGGTGCTGACATCCTGCATGCTCTAAAGACAAGTGAGCTCGTTAGAGTGACATGAGTGTGCTGAACTAGTACTTAAATACAGCAGTGGGATCTTTCAAAGTGCAATTGATGGCAGCCAGACAAATCAGCTGCTAGTTCGCCAGGAAATTCAGAGGGGAGCTGGTAAGCAAAGAATCTAGCACAGGATCCAACAAATGGGAAAGTTGCTGTTGATGCGTGCCATAACACTCGGTCTCAGAAGCAGAGAATTCCACCCTACTAGTCTGCTCGAATGAAGTACCCTGTTGCTCATTCCTAGTAATTGGGAAAATTAACAATCTTGGGGATCAAGACGAGGAATACACTTCCTTTGTCAAAAATGCTATGGAGAAATGACTAACATAAACTGCCAATTCTTATAACGAGAACCTAATTATACTGTCTTGCTGTACTGCAGAGTGCAGTCTGACATTTTTCCATCTTACAAACAGCAGCACAGAAAAGGGGCTCTGTCCAAGTTTGAATGTCTGGCCCCAATCTACACTGTTTCTATTAGACCTTCTGTATCATTACCTACAAGATAGACTCATCTCTGTGTCTATTTCCTCATGTAAGTCATATTTCCTGGAAAAGTGAATTATCCAGCATCAGTTAAGCCTGCCAACTTCTGTGAAAGAATGCACCATTGGACTTTAATTCTGGACTCTGGACTCAAGTAAAATAATAATTCTTTCCTCTGTGATCTTTGTTCTGTAAATCCTTCTCTATCCCTTTTTTACTGTATAAGTGAAACGGAGGCCACATTGCCATCTGCCTCCCAACGTGAGTGTGTGCAAATAAATTAACCCTCTGAGTTAATCCTATTACAAGTTTGTTGAGGGGTTATTAATAAACATTGGATCACACCAAAACTGAGGGGTTGGAAAAGACGCCACCACTTCCAAAAGAGGGAAACAAATCAAAACACCTTTCCATTTATGGATGGGTGGTGAGAGGAGAAATCAACCCCTTCCTGTCCATAACACTACCATGTTTAACAACCTTGGGCGATCTCGAAGTGAATTTCTTTGAGCCAATTGGGAGCTTTTTGAAGTGTAATGCAGAAAATGCATTACATCACTTTTGTAATGCAGAAAATGCAGAAACCAATTGACATGACCAGACAGTAATTTTAATGTTAGTTGAAGGTCAGATAATCACTAACAGATGATCTTCCCTGTTTACTGTCTGTGACAAATTTCAGATGGCAAAAGCAGCTCCAGTATCTAACAGCAGTGGATCATACTTCAGTTTCAGTTTTTTTGAATTCCAAATGCAGCTGTTTGATTTGACCAGTACAGTTTACTTCAATCAAAAATGCTCAGAGGTTTGATTGTTCAAAACTAACACTGACTTCATAATGAGTTCTCCAAATATCTCACAATCATAATGTTAAAATTGACCTGCTCCATGCACTGTAACCATTGCACATAAATGAAAGTAGGGAATGTGATTCCAGGAGCCAGCCAGAAAGGCACACAGTACCCAGAGAAAGAGGAGTATAGAAAAAAAAAGACCTAGGGGATGACATGAGCAGAGGAATAGGAGCAGAGACAATAGAGTGGAATATTGGGTTGGATTCTATGTTTCTCATCAGGATCAGGGAAGAGGAACTGAAACTGAATGTCAGCTTGCTTCTAATCCTGAGCTTGCTGTCTCAGCTCATCATATCAAGCATCAATAGGCAATTAGGGTCCATCTAGCTGAAATGAGATTAATTAGCAGTGTGAAGAGATTCTCTGGTGTAAAGAGCTTCCGGGAATTTAAATTTTTTGAGTTCTGGGGGGTGGGTATGGCTGCAAAGCTGAAACTTAAAGAAATTGACAGGAGGGTACCACCAGGAGTGGAGCCTGTGGCTTAATATGACAAAACACGGAAAATCTCATCTGGCCCAGACATGGAAAGGATTGACAGATTAATAGCTCTTTCTCGATCGACTTCCTGTGGTTTGTTCCTTGTGGTGTGAGGCAGTGCAACGTTTGACAACGAGAGGGCCTTCAGTGGGACCAGAAGTTGCTGCCAGCTTGAATAGCCAAAAAATTCCAGCTGAGGTTCACATCTATAGGTAGGAACATGAGGTGGGTATTTGGATTTTCAAAAAGCTTTTGACAATGTCCCATGTAAAAAGTTAGTGTGCAAAATTAAAGTATGTGCAATTGAGGATATTGTATTGGCATAGGTCGAGAGTTGGTTAGCAGACATGAAAAAGAATAAATGTTTTTTTTGAGAAATGACAGGTGGTGACTAGTGGGGTCCCTCAGGGATCAGTGCTTGATCTCCAGTTATTCACAATACACATCAATGATTTGTATGAGGGTCCCAAATGTAATATTTCCAAGTTTGCAGACAACACAAAACTTGGTGGACTCTGTGAGTAGGATGTTAAGAGGCTTCAAAGTGAACTAGACAAGTTGAGTGAGTGGGCAAACACATGGCCGATGCAGTATAACATGGATAAACATGAAGATATCCACTTTGGACAGGGAAACTGAATGGCAGAGTAATATATAAATGGTGATAGATTAGTAAATGTTAACATATAAAGCAGATTGGATGTCTTCATACACTGAAAACAAATGTGCAGGTTCATCAAGCAGCTAGGAAGGCAAATGGTTTGTTGGCTTTTCAGCACTCAACCCTCACATCTTTCTCAACCTCTAAACATTTCCCATGACCTATCCATGCCATATTTTTCCCCCCATCCACTCCCAATAGTCCCTTTGTGCTCACTATGCCAGGGTCTGCCCTGTCACCCACCTGCTACATTCCTTCATGCTCCTAAAGCCAGGTAATGCATTACATGTGCAAAAAAGCTTTGAAAAAATAATTAATTTGTACCTTTCTCCTATGTTGAAGCCTCATTATTGGCTTAGAGTCCAGACAAACATTACAGTACTAAAACACTTGCACCCCACAGAAAATATTGTTTGATTAACTGCTCAGGTTCTCTGGTTTCTGCTGTCAATTTCACAATGTTCGTTTACAAAAGGCAAAAGATTTCAAGGAGTTATGGTTTTCATCATTGATACTTTAAAGGGTTTTGGATGATTGACACTCGATTAAATTGTAGTGAAATTATGTTTTCAACCAGGAAGAAAGTGAATGATTACTCTTTTTGCAAAAATTCTTTTTAACACATCCAACTGTACTCTACAGGGTTTATTGCTCCTAGACAGCGTATAGTAACTGTGTCAATGGTCATGGAATTGCCACATTTTGGCATAGCGGCATGAAGAGAAACAGTTGAATTTACCTTTTAAAAGGTCCCCTTTGCAGATTAGGGGTCACAAATTCTGAAGGGCCATGAACCATGACTCTTTAAAACCTTGGCCCAACTCCATGAAAAGGACATAGGAGTAGGAGGTGCAAGATGTCTATCTTCACAATGGAGAGAGCTAGTTCGGGTTTACTAGAGGCAGGCTTTCGGTAGGAACCAGCCTGCATCCTTTAAAAGCATTCCTAAAAATCAAGCAGACTGGAAATGGGAGTTGGGAAACCCAGGATCAGGAACCACCTGCCATTATTAAAGGGCTACCGAGTCATTGCGACAAAATGAAAATCTAGACGCATGTTTTTAGTTCTGATCCTCATATTACAAAAGAATATGAAAAGGTTAAAAAAATTACATAGCTGATAGCAGATACTAGGCAGACTATAATTATTAGGAAAGGACAAGCAGGCTGGGGGTCTTTTCCTTAGAAAAATAAATGTTAAGTGGTGACCTGATACAGATATTAAAAATTATGAAGGGGTTCATCAGTATTGGTGTAGAGATGTTTCCATTTGTTGCTGAGTTGAAAACATGAAGGCATAAATACAAGTTATTTACTAATAAATCCAAAAAGGAAATGAGAAGCAATTTTTTTTTCTCAGAATGGTGAAAATGTGAAACTTGCTACCACATGCAATAGTTAAGGTAAAGAGTATATATTGCATTTAAAGGGAAGAATGGTAAATACATGAGGGAGAAAAGATTAAAAGGATTGCTGACAGCATTAGAGGAAGTAAGATGGGAGTGTACTCATGTGAAGTACAAACACCAGCACTTAAATAAAGGTAGTTTATAGATTAGCCATGAACTCAGTGAATGGCACAAGAGGCTTGTGGGGTTAAATGTTCTCCTGTTCCTGTGCTAAAAATACTGTGTAATGTTATGCAAGCTTTTACCTCATAAAGAGTAACAGAGCCATGGAAGCATATTCAAGCAGTCAGCAGTACTTAATTCAAGAGACAATTATATGTATTTTCAGAAAGAAAAAGGATTAGGGAAACATAATTATGCATAATTCTTGTCTCACCCCAGAAGACGATGAAAGAAGTTACAGCAGATGACAATGATGACGAGGGATATTACCCATTGCCTTTTGTTCTGGCGATATGCCAGAAATTTGCACAATTATTCTTTAAAATTTGCATTGAATCAGCAGTTCATACTGTATGAGCCAGTCTGCAGACCTCTGCAAAAAGAAAACTAACCTGGTATCTAACCGAGTTCAGCATTTATATACCATATACTCATGTCCTCCCTGAAAGAATAACAAAGTGAATCATTGGATATTATGAGGAGAATCATGCATCAAGACAAACCCTTCAAAAAGACTGTCTGAATAGGAAGGTGAGGTGAGAGTGACTGCCCTTGACATCAAGGCAGCATTTGATTTATTGGCATCAAGGAGCCCTAGCAAAACTGGAGTCAATGGAAATCACGGGTAAAACTTTCTACTGGTTAAACTCATACCTGGAGAAATATTTGTGATTGTTGAAAATCAATCATCTCAGCTCCAGAACATCACTATACGTGTTCCTCAGGGTAGTGTCCAAGGCTCAATGCTCTTCAGCTGCTTCATCAGTGACTTTCCTTCCATCATAAGGTCAGCTGTGGGGATGTTCACTGATGATTGCACCATGTTCAGCACCACTGATGACTCCTCAGATAATGAAACAGTCCATGTTCAAATGCAGAAAGACCTTGACAATATCCAGGCTTGGGCAAACAAGTAACATTCGTGCTACACAATTGCCAGGGAATGATCATCTCCAACAAGAGAGAATCTAGCCATTGCACCTTGACATTCAATGGTAATACCATCGCTGAATCCCCACTATCAACCTGGGGTTACCACTGATCAGGAATTGAACTGGACTAACTATATAAATATTGTCGCCATAATAGCAGGTCAGAAGTTCAGAATCCTATGGCAAGTAACTCAACTCCAGATTCCCCAAAGTTTATCCACCATCTACAAGGCACAAGTCAGGAGTGTGAAGGAATACTTTCCACTTGCTTGGATGAGTGCAGCTCCAACAACATTCAAGAAGCTTGACACTATCCAAGACAAAGCAGACACTTGGTTGGCATCCCTACCACAAATCACTCATTCCACCAATGAAAAATGTGGCAGCAGTGCCAACTATCCAGGATGCAGCACCTTCCAAACTCATGACACATCATCTATACGGACAGAGCATCGAGTATAAAATTTGGCAAATTATGTTGCAATCATCTAAAACATTGGCTATGCCACATTTGGAATACTGTGTCCAATTCTCGTGACCATACTACCAGAAAGACATGGAGGCTTTGGAGAGAGTACAGAAAGGTTTACCAAGATACTGCCTGGTATGGAGAGAATTAGCTATGAAGGGAGATTGAATAAACTGGGATTGTTCCCCCTAGAAAGACAGAGACTGAGGGGTGACCTGATAGAAGTTTACAAAATTATGAGAGGCTTAGATAGGGTGAACAGTTGGAAGCTTTTTCCCAGAACAGAAATGACAATTACAAGGGAGTACAAGTTGAAGGTAAGGGGGAAAGGTTCAGTACAGATGTGTGGGGGAAATTTTTACACAGAGAGTGGCGGGGGCCCAAAATGCACTTTCCACTGAGGTGGTTGAGGCAGACACGTTAGTGACATTTAATACTTATTTGAATAGACACATGATCAGAGGGGAAATACAGGAATACAGGCCTAGATAGGACAATGTGATTGGTGTGTGCTTGGAGGGCTGAAGTGCCTTTCTTGTGTTGTACTGTTATTTGTTCTTTTATAAGGACAAAGTCAGTAAAAACATGAGAATACCACCACCTGGTGGTTTCCCTCCAAGCAACTCACCATTCTGACTTGGAAATTTATCACCATTCCTTCACTGTTACTGGGTCAAAATCCTGCAACTCCCTCTGATACGACATTGTGGATGAACCTACACCAAATGGACTGCAGTGGTTTAAGAAGGCAACTCACTCCACCTTCCCAAGGACAATGAGGGATGGATAATAAATGCTGGCCTGGCCAGCAACATCCATCTCCCATGGAAGTGAAAGCCTAGTGGCATCGTGGCTAGGCTATTAATCCAGAAACTCACCCATATAGCTGAGAAAGTTGTGGCCTGAATACTCAAGTATAGGCGTGAGCTGCTGAACAATACTGATCAGCTGAAAGGTAGTACATATGGCCATTGTACAGTACAATAGTACAACCGCCAATGTTGTACTCCTAGAGTTGCTCTCCTGCATCCTTGAAAATATCAACTTTTCTTTACTTTTTAGATTGTACTTTTATTTTCTATTTTTCTTTGTACTTTCACTTTTGCTTTCAATCAGCTTGAGGTTTAAGGTGAGAAGGGAGAGATACAAAAGTGTCCAGAAGGGCAATTTCTTCACACAGAGGGTGGTGAGTGTCTGGTACAAGCTGCCCGAGGTAGTAGTAGAGGCGGGTACAATTTTATTTTTTTAAAAGCATTTAGATAATTACATGGGTATGGTGAGTATAGAGCGATACGGGCCAAATGTAGGCAATTGGGATTAGCTTAGGGGTTTTAAAAAAGGGTGGCATGGACAAGTGGGGCTGAAGGGCCTGTTTCCATGCTGTAAACCTCTATGACTATGATCTATGACTCTATGAGCTTGAATTAGCTCCACAAAATAATTAAAAACGTAAATATTTTAAGCTTTTGAGGCAGGCTAAATGTTTCTATGTTAAAGGTTTCCCATCCTTCAGAATGCTAAGGAAATCTTCTGGGAATTGGGCACAGACAACGTAAGTGAGATGAACGATAGCATGTTGAATAAATGGGGGTGATATAATGTTTACTGTTTTGTGTTTCATTGAGGGAACGGCTAACAGCTGAAGGCTGTTGATTTGTTGTTGCAACTCTGGCAAAAATTATTGACTGCAATCATGTAACAATTTTAAATTATTCAGTGGGAATTTAATTAAGGATACAGCTAGTGGATTATCTCTTGACAATAGTGATCTTTGCTGAGTCCCCTATTATTCATCATTTATATAAATGACATAGGTGATTATGTGGGGATAGGATTAGTAAGTTTGTGAATGAAAATAAGATTGGCTGGTGGTTAACAGAAAGGCTGAGTGTCCTGGGCTACAGTAAGATATACACAGAATGGTCAAATGGGCAGGTAAGTGGCAGGTGGAAATTAACTCTGAAAAGTGTGAGATGATACCTTTTGGAACAAGTAATTTGACAAGTAAGTATTCAATGGAAGGCAAGACACTAGGAAGTTCTGAGGAACAAAGGGACATTGGCAGAAGGATATGTTAGTGGGGTGGTGAAGAAGGCATATGGGGCAATTGTCTTTATCAGTCGAGGCAAAGATTACAAAACCCAGGAAGTCATATTGGAGTTGTATAGAACTCGGGTGAGGCTACAGCTGGAATGCTATGTACAGTTCTGGTCACCACATTATAGGAAGGATGTTATTGCAGTGAAAGGAGTGCAGAGGAGATTCACCAAGTTGTTGCCTGGAGTGGAATATTTAAGTTATGAAGAGAGGTTGGATAGACTTGGGTTGTTTTTGTTTGAGCAGAGAAGACTGAGGGGCGACCTGATTGAGATGTACAAGATTATGAGAGGCATGGACAGGGTGGATAGGGGGCAGCTGTCCCTTTAGTTATGGGTCAGTCATGACGAGATACAAGTTCAAAGGGAGAGGCAGGAGGTTTACGCGGGATGTGAGGAAAACCTTTTTTACCCAGAGGGTGGTGATGGTCTGGAAGGCATTGCTTGAGAAGGTGGCAGAGGTGGGTAACTTTGCATCCTTTAAAAAGTACCCGGATGAACACTTGGCACGTCATAACATTCATGGCCATGAGCCAAGTACTGGTAAATGGGATTAGGTAGGCACAGTAGGAAATCTCACAACACCAGTTGAAAGTCCAATAGGGCTATTTGGTAGCACAGGCTTTTGGAGTATTGCCCCTTCATCAGGTGAGTTGGGGCTGCACATGGATGGGTGGGGGTGGGAGGGGAGAGGGGGGGTGAGGGAGACAGGGCTGCAAATGGGAACGATCAGGGCTGCACAAGGAGAGTTGGCAATTAGGGCTGGCTGGAGTGGGTGGGGGGGCAGGTAGGCTGGCTATCCACTGGGAGGCGAGAGCGGGGGTGGTCAGGTTGACAGACAATCAGCAGAGGGGCCTGGGAAGGAATCAAAAGACAAGCAATTGGGGGGCCTGTGAACATGTGCCAATCTCCCAACTGACAGATTAGCACATGTGTAGTGGCCCACTCATCACACTTACTTTGGCCTCTCCAGTGGGATGAAGCCCTCCCTCCCCAACTTACCAGCGTTAATCCCCTGAGGCACTCTGTGGAGCACCAACTGCTGAAGATTCATAAAACTGAGTTTGCCCAAAAAGTGTGCAGGAAAATCTCCTGTGTTGGGCACTTAGTTTTTTTGGGAGAAATAATGCCCTACTACCCACCCCCCATGAACAGTATTTCCCTTTCTGTTATATACTCAAAGAACTCCGGCAAGTTAGTTAAACACAATTTTCCCTTTCAAAATCTATGCTGGCTCTTCCTAATCAACCCTACTTTTCCACATGGCTCCTAATCCTATCCTGAATAACAGTTTTTAGAAGTTTGTCCACTACTGAAGTTAAACTTGAATGGTCTGTAATGACTTCAACAAGACCAGGAGGTTGGGCTCATGGAAGCCCAACCTAGTTGGGGCCATAATTGCTTGCCCAATCAGAGAGTTTCACCTCTATATAACTGTAGGAGTAACAGGTCCACTGGCACTTTGGATTTTGACTTTGTGTCTGAAGTACTCTTAGGAGTGGAATTGAGTTGTAAACAAAGTTATAAAGTTGCAACTTTATAAGACCCTTGTCAGGCCTCATTTAGAGTATTGTGCGCAGTTCTGGTCGCCTCACTATAGGAAAGATGTAGAAGCTATTGAGAGGGTACAAAGGAGATTTACAAGGATGTTGCCTGGACTGGGAGGCATGCCTTATGAAGTTAGGTTGAGGGAGCTGGGACTCTTTTCCCTGGAGAGACGAAGGTTGAGAGGCGACCTGATAGAAGTTTACAAAATGTTGAGAGGAATAGATAGGGTGGACTCTCAGAGGCTATTTCCCCGGGTTGAAATGGTTGCTACGAGAGGACACAGATTTAAGGTGCAGGGAGGGAAGTTCAGAAGTGATGTTAGGGGTAAGTTTTTCACTCAGAGGGTGGTGAGTGAATGGAATCGGCTGCCGTCAGTGGTGGTGGAGGCGAACTCGCTGGGGTCTTTTAAAAGACTTCTGGATGAGTATATGGGGTTTAATGAGATTGAGGGTTATAGATAGGTCTGTAGGTTGGTAGGTGTTGATGTGATCGGCACAACTCGTGGGCCGAAGGGCCTGTTTGTGCTGTAGTGTTCTATGTTCTATGTTCTAAAGGGAATCTGGTGAAGGGACACTGGCCTCCGAGCAGTTATTTCATGGTCTGTATTTGCTGAGCTTATCCTTACAACCTTTTTGAACAAGAACATATTGTCTGCAATTCTCCAGTCCTCCTGCGTCTAGGGAAGACTGAAAGATTATGGTTGGTGCCCTGCAATTTCACTCCCACTATCTTTAGTGTCCTTGGATGTATTTCCCTTGGTCATGGGGCCTTGTTAACTTTAAGTACCGACATTCTATCCAACACTTCCTCCCGATCAATTTTGAATCCTTCCAATGACAGACTTGTCACCATGACCTGGATTGAACCTACATTCTCAAGGGAAAAAAGACAATAAGTATTCATTTAATATCTGATCGATCCATGCTCCCAGTCTTCCATTTGTAAATTCCATTTTAGGTCCCTAATCAGGTTTCTGCACTCTTTACCACTCTTTTACTATTTATATGTCTAGAAGACTTTGGAATTCACCTTTATGTTGGCAGCCTGCCTTTTTTCAGAATCTTTCTTCGCTTTTCTAAAATGTCTATTAACCTCCCCTCTTCTGGATTCCTTTTGGTTTTCAATTTTATTTTCTACCTGCACCTGTCATAAGCACGCTTTCTCTTCATAATCTTATTTTTTTTCTCCTTTTTCATCCAGGGAGATATGAATTATTTTCCCCTAATTTTGCTTTCTGAGGGCAAAACCGCCAAAAAGGGCTCTCCGCAAAACCGGAGAATCTCACTCAAGGTCAATGGACTTTTGCATAGTTTCCTCCCCCCCATTCTGCCCACCCACTATGATTCCCATGGCAGGCAGGACTGGAGAATTCCCCTCACCATTTGAAGGTAATCCATTTTGAGGTTTCAGTTTTTCTCACCAACTTTTTGTTCCATTGGTGTTCCATTCTTGCCCCATTGAAGTCAGCTCTCCCCCAGTTAATTATTCTTACTCTGGATTGCCCACTGTGATAGTGTACGAATGAAGCAGTGGCATGATGGGAAAAATGGTCAAGTAATTGGTATAAAGGAGAGCTGACCAAGCTATTCAAAATTGCCAGACCCCTGTAAAACTGACTCTGAATAACCTAAGACATGACGAACATCAGAGAAGGTCAAGACCTGATAAGGCTGACTCCACATAATTTAGTGCTGGAGCAGTGAGGCGAGATAAGGTCAGAATCACAGAACCTTCTATTGCATCAGAAAACAAGATATGGTCAGAGATCACGGAACCTTTCTGTTCCTTCAAAGGACAAGATAATGATATTATTGATTAGACAGAGGGGTCTCGGAGGTCACCGGATCCTAATACAATTGATGATGTATTACTGCTTGTATTACTAATTGAACATGTACACTGATAAGAGAAAGGTATAACTATGGAATGGATTCTTGTAACTGGTGCGGTCTTGGGATAGAATCAGCAGTTTGTAGGGACTGCTCGCTATCTCCAAGACTCTGCCATATACTGCATGCAGTTTTGTGATAATAAAAGCTAGTTGTTTTTGCAAAGCAGACTTTAAGTTTTGCTATCACAGCTCAGAAAACAAGAAATTCTCCACTATAACATCGTTACTTAATCTACTCAGCCCATCTCATTTCCAAGAACCAGGTCCAACAATGAACCCTTTCTAGTTGGACTGGAAACATACTGCTGTAGAAAATTCTCCTGAACACAATCTACATAGAACATAGAACATAGGACATAGAACACTACAGCACAAACAGGCCCTTCGGCCCACGAGTTGCACCGAACACATCAACACCTACCAATCTATAGACCTATCTATAACCCCCAATCCCATTAAACCCCATATACTCATCCAGAAGTCTTTTAAAAGACCCCAGCGAGTTCGCCTCCACCACCACTGACGGCAGCCGATTCCATTCACTCACCACCCTCTGAGTGAAAAACTTACCCCTAACATCACTTCTGTACTTTCCTCCCCGCACCTTAAATCTGTGTCCTCTCGTAGCGACCATTTCAACCCGGGGAAATAGCCCGGGGAAATCTAAGAATATTTGTCCCTCTCTGCTCTTTATGCTACCTCTATCCCAGTCTACATTTGAGGAGTTAAATTTCATCATTATAACTACTCTTTCCCTTTAGAGGAAAAGACTTTGGCGGGAGTTGTAAGGGTGTATTGTAGAATGGGATAAAGACTCAAAGGGGGTGATTCTCACCGTCCCGTTCCCCCCCCGCTGTGGATTTCCAGCGATGCCTGTGTGGTGCCAGAACTTGGCTGGGAGGCAGGGCTAGCATTTCAATAGTATTTTACATACTATTTCAATGTTATTAGCAGGCCCACTAGCATCTGTCTCACTGCCAGGAGAATTTCACTCCAGCGGGGTTCAGACTAGCTCCCCACTTTTGGGGAACTAGTGGCCTGACCCTGTTAGAGTGAAAGGGGGCAATCAGAGACCCCCAGGAGAGTTGGGTGGTGGGTGTGCCCCCAGCACTGCACAAAGGGCAAAGTGCCCATGCCAGGCAGTACCTTAGCACTGCCCACTCTGCGTGGGCAGTGCCAAGAGGTGGGGCCTATTGTGGGCGGGCCTAGTGAGTGAGGCCTGCTGGAGGGGGGCTTAGGGCGATCAATGGAGATGGAGAGGGTCTTGTTGCCACTCTGCATTGGGACCTGAAGGGGCTGGCGATCAAGGTCAATGGGGGTCTGCCAGGGGTGGGGGGGTGGGGCAGGGGGTCTGCCTGCAGGGGGATTGTCACTACATGTGGGGGTGTTGCAAGGGGAGGTGGTGGAGGTTGAAAATTGAGGCTGGCTGGGCCAGGGATTCTGGGCTGGCCCACAAATGGACAGGGGGCCACGATCGGGCCTTTGGGGGGCGGTGGGGCAGCACTGTGGGGGTCCTGGGCTGGCCAGCAATTTAGTTGATCAGCTAGATAACAGTTTGGGGCCACTGTGCATGTGCAGAGGCCCGCTGATTTCAGCCTCTCCAGTGTGAATAGGCCCCCCGTGAAATTTAATGATATTCATGCTGGTGGCCTCTACAGTGCAGAGTGAGAGAATTCCCACCGAATAAACATAGTGAATTACTCAAGTTTTCCTGCGAATTCGACACAGAATTTTTTTGGAAGGATTCCACTCAAATTGCAGGGAAATGTGAAGTAAAGGGTTAATTTACATGGTAGCCATGTCACAGTAATGCTACTCACTGTGATGACTGAGAAGCATCTTAGAGCTCTCGCTACATCTTGGTCTTACTTTATACTTAGTAGATAACTAAATGCATTTTCAACAAAAGGCCATTGTCTCCAACAAGATTTTTTTACAGCAAGAAACTACGGAATCCCAAGAAAAAAACTATGATAATAGGCAGGCCATTCCTCACAGCCAGCATGCACTCTGCATAATAGCTGTTGTATCTGATTCTCTAAGCCTGGTGCCAACTCATTTCATGGTGGTGGACACCAACACAAAGACCTGAGACACCTTAGCACTCATGCAAGACAGAAACTCATCCAATTTCTCTCCAATCTTGCTTATTGCCTTAGAAAAGTTTACAAATTCTCACATATTTTCTGCTGCTATTCTAGAACTTTTTTTTATCTATGGACTCTGAAGTTGAACATCTTTGTCCAGCCTGGTAGAGGTTAGAGGGTCCTGTGTCCTCCAATGGAAGTTCTCTACTGCTGTTCTTGTCTCCAACACATGTTCCTGCTCACTTGTGATGTGCACTTCACATAGCAAATCAACTATTGTGTGTGCAGGCCCTGTAAAAGTGTACAACTGAGCTGGTGGAGGTTGTACATGAATGTTATGATAGTGCAAACTCAGAGTGAAGGACTTCTGAGAATTCTTCATCTTCCACCAGCAGCTGCTTAGTAATACTTGTGGAAACAGTGGGAGATGGAAGACCTGAATGAGAATATACAAGTATGAGGGCTCTTCATCAACACTGTACATGTTATCACTTTTTATTACCAACTGACAGTCAACTTGAGCCAGTGTTGTCTGTAATGTGCTACATTATCTTTTAATTCTGTCATCAAGTAGATGGGAAACCCATATCCCTCTGTGACCAACAGCCAAATATCCAGACTCAGCTTATTTCCACCACTTTGTTCTCCACATATATGATGATTGGTACCTTGCCTCTCCCTGCTACTCTGTGCTTTTTTTCTTACTGAGTAAAGAATAGATTAAAGAGTGTGAGCAATGGAATGTTTTGAGAGGATGATGAGTAGCATAATTGAGAGACACTAAGAAAAATGAATGTGAGATTGCAATGAGGGTAAATGTTAGCAGTTGCTGAGCAGATTGCAATGTGAGGAGGTGCCCCAAGAGACAGAGATTTGTACGTCTAAAATGTTTGTTGGTCTGATCTGAGGAATAATGTGTAGAAGTAGATCTAGTAAGGGAGAGTCAGTGGATTAGTACACATCTTTCCTGCTGTGACTCAGTCATTGAACCATTTGCAGCACTGTATCCAGGAGTAAAATTCCATGCTCTTGCTACGGACCTTCTTGACCACCCAAAGGAATTTCTGCATAGTCAGTATGAGGAGCTAGGCACAAAACTAAGAGGCAGAACCTAAACGGTAATAATTTCTGGATTATTATCTGAGCCACAAGTAAGTTGGCATAGGATAAATGAAATTAGAAAGATGAATATGTGGCTCAAAGACTAGTGTGGGAGAAGTGGGTTCTGTTTTGTGGGACACTGGCACCATTACTAGGGAAAGTGATATTTGCCTTGTTGGACAGTTTACAATTGAACCGTGCTGGGGCTGTTATTCTAGCAAACCACATAACTAGGGAAGTAAAGAGAGTATTAAACTAAATAGCAGGAGCAAGGGGTTAATCTTGGAAAGATGTAATATAGCAAAAATCGGTGATGAGACAAGAGAGATGATATGGAAATGATAAACAAATCATTTCAGGAAGGAACAGAGGATACAAATCTAAGAAGCAGATAAGGTTTAATGCTACAAAAGTAATAAAAGGCCAAAACTTAAAGTTCAGTATCTTAATGTGCATACCATTCAAAACAAAATTATTAGTGTTTTGATAGTGATAGAATTGATAGTGCAAATGGGAATTAATAAATGTGATCTGATCACTATTACAGAGACATAGCTACAGGATAACATAGATTGGGATAAGAAAAGGTGAAAATTAATAATGGAGCCCACCCAACCCACAGGACCCCTCAGGGCAAGTAGCCACTGGACTTGCCTCCTTGAGCCCCCACAGAATCCAAGGTGCCAAGTCAGTTATCAGTGTCAGTGGCTGAAGGGAGGCTGAGTTGGGGATTGTGGGGGGAGATTTGAGGGGAAAAAGGTGTGAAGGGTACTGAGGGGGAAAGGGGCTCTGTAGTGGTTCAGATAAACCTCATGCCTGTGTGACATGGGGGGTGTGAGGATGCCTCTCATTGCTGTGAGGTTGGTGGTGCTTCCTCAACCCTCGAGTTCCAACACGCCAGGACGTATTTATAATTGTGTATTTTTTTGGTTGGCAGGACGTGACAAATGGTGTGCCACAGGATCAGTGCTGGGGCCTTAACTTTTTCAATTTTATATAAAGGAATTAGGCAAAAGAATTGAAGTCATGGTTGCTAAATTTGCTGAGGGCACAAAAATAGATAAGAAAGTGTTACAAGGAGGATGCGCGGAGGTTACAATAACATACTTAGGTTAAATGAGTGGGCAAAAATCTTGCAAATGGAGTATAATGTGGGCAAATGTGAAATTATCCATGTTGGCAGGAAGGAAAAAAGAAGTTTATTATTTCAATGGCCAGAGGTTACAAAGCTATGAGGTGCAAAGGGATCTGGAGACTTAGTGAATAAATCATAAAATCAGGCAGGTACAGCAAGTAATTTGGAAAGCAATTCATGCAACATAATGATTAGCATTCCTGTCTCATAGCGCCAACGATCCGGGTCTGATTCCCAGCTTGAGCTACTGTCTGTGCAGAATCTGCACATTCTCCCATTGTCTGCATGGGTTTCCTCTGGGTGCTCTAGCTTCCTCCAACATCTCAAAAATGTGTTGGTTAGGTGCATTGGCCATGCTAAATTTTCCCTCAACGTACCCGAACAGGCGCCAGAGAATGGGACTGGGGAATTTTCACAGTAACTTCATTGCAGTGTTAATGTATGCTTATTTGTGACACTTATAAATAAATTTAAACTTCAACAAATAGAATGTTATCAGTTATTATGAGGGGAATTGATTACAATGGTAGGAAGGTTATGCTTCTGTTGTACAGGGCAAGCCCAGCGAGAGGAGATGCAATTCTGGATTTAGTCTTGAGAAATGAAGTTAGGCAAGCGAGGAAAGTGACAGTGAGTGACCATATCAGGGATAATGACCACAATTCAGCTATATTTAGTAATCATTATCAAAACAAAAAGAGATAAATCAGGAGCAAAAGTTTTGAACCAGGCGAAGCAAATTTCATAAAACCGAGAAGTAATTTGGCTGAAGTGGACTGGGCAACACAGTTAAAGGATAAATCAATGGGAAAATCAATGAGAAGCACCCACAAATGAGATCCTTAGGGAACAAAGCACACATGCTCCTCTAAAAATAAAAATGGTGCTGCCAAATCTAGACTCCCATGGTTGTCTAGAAAAATACAGGGGATGATTAAACAGAAAAATAAAGCTTATGGTAGTCACAAAAAACTCAACACTGCAGATAGCCTGGAGGAATATAGAAAATAGAGGGATCAAGTAAAAATAATTGAGGTAATCAAACAGAGGACATGAAAAAATATCAGCAAGCTACATTAAGAAAAAACCCAAAGATGTTTTAACAGTATATTAAGTGCAAAATGATAATTTAGGAAAAAGTGGGATCTACCAATGAGGAAGAAGGGAACTTGTGTGAAGATGCAGAGGATACATGAAGTGCTGATAGTTAACAGTGCTATAAAACAGGTGGACGTGATCATTAACAGCATCTATTTCCCTAAACCTAACCCATGCAGCCTTTCACCTATGCCCTCTTGGTGACTCTACGACTTCTTAATTTTACGTGACATAGCGCTATGTCAACATATCCCAATAGAATGTACATCAGAGTTGGAGATGGTCAGTTGCGGTCTGAGCCCCGTGGCCTGTGATGCACTTGGCAGGCACCCCTGGAGGGCCCTGGCTGACTTTCTGGTGTCACGGATATATCCATCTGTGTTCTTCCTGCTGCACTTGAAGAAGCAGAGAGTCATAAGGTTAAACAATGGTCACAGTCTCCCAGGTGGTAGAACCCAGCACAGGCTCCAGCCCTTCCTTCTATCGCTGCATGCCAATGGGCCCCTGGGTCACTCTATGGGATGGCAGAACAGCTGGACTGAGCTCCAGAAGCCCCGAGGTCACCTGGTCCTGCCTGATCTGGATGCCCAACTGCATTCACCACATGGTGTGCAAACCCTCGGTGATGTCACTCTGAGTGCCGGCAACAACAGCCCTTTGGGACTGGGCCAAGCTCTGTAGCTGCTCAGTGGTGGCCCGCTGACAGTGCAGCATTCCCCCAGCACTGACCCTCCGACAGTTCTCAAAGCCCACAGCCATGATCCGCTGTGTCTCCAGAATACTCCCGAGGCTCTCAGCCATGACCTGCTGGAGTTGAGGATTGTCCCGAGGTCCTCACTGTGCCTCAGACATGGCCTGCTGTGCCTCAGCTGTGGCCCACTGTGTCTCGGCCATGGCCTGCTGTGACTCGACCATGCCTTGGACCCTGCCACCCATGACGACTATTTAATATCCAAAGCTTTCCACTGTGGATGCCATCCTTGCTGTGCCCGCACCATCTCCTGTACTTGAAAGCTGTGAGACTCTCCCAACAAACTTGCAATAGCTGCAGTTTGCAGAAAGCCCCACCTGCACTCCCCAAATCTATAGCTGCATTTTCAACAGCTCAGGGAGAACAAATCACAATGGCCAAGCATCTGTCTTGAGGCCAGCTGAATCCATCCCTCCTACAGGCCTCCGCATAACAGAGACCAGGGACATTCTTGCCTCCACCCAATGTATATCAATGACTGTGTCATACGCACCAGAGAGCGACCCAGAAGCCTCACCATTAACCTGTTCCACCATATGTGTCTGTGATGGTGAATTGTGTGGTGGAACCTTGTGTCAATTGACTGATGCTGTCCTTGGAGATTTTCTTGGGGCCTTCCTCCAAGGTTTTCTCTGAGCCATTGTGGGGCGACATGGTGAGAGCAGTTGGGGTGGGGGGGAAGCAGTGATGATGCCAGACAGACTGGGTGCATCGGGGTCATTTCTGGCAACAAAGGACAGGAAGTTGAGTGCAAGATAGGGGCAGATATCTGGGCAGCATGCCACTTACTTGAGATATGTCAGACGAGTGAAACAAAGAAGATAGGAGCAGGAGGAGGCCATTTGGCCATTTGAGCCTGCTGAGATCATGACTGGATAGCCTAATCCTCTAACCTTGCTTTCTCCCCATAACTTTTGATCCCATTCACCCCAAGTGCCATATCTGGCTGCCGCTTGAAAACATTCAATGTTTTTGTATCAACGACTTGATACAAAATAAATTCCACAGGCTCACCACTCTTTGGGTGAAGAAATGTCTCCTCATCTCTGTTCTAAATGGTCTACCTCTATCCTCATACTGTGAACTCTGGTTCTGGACACCCCCTCATCAGGAACATCCTTCCTGCATCGACTCTGTCTAGTCCAAGGCTTGGCAGAGGCTATGTTACACGCCAACCCAGCTGACAGTCACAGTCCTGTCCTAGTCCCTCTCCAGATACAGGTTTCTGTCCTCAAGGGAAGTGAGAATTCACAGGTTAGGTACCCCACCCCTATCTTCTCCCATTCCTGTGGGGACAGAAGAGGGATTGAAAGCCTTAATGGCTGTAAGATAACAGGGTGTTGGGAGTGAAGGTGCTTGGGTGCAGCTGAAATATCCATCCACACCTGACAACTCCGCAACCTTCCAGCATATGACCCCTAGCATCTGTCTCTTACCACTCCCCCCACCCCCCACAACCCCATCTGTTCTACTGAATATTTTCTGAGTGTATGTATCTACATTATTGTCGAGATTCACTTGATCCCAGCTGCCTTTGCATGTCATGTGCCTCTTTCTTCTTCTTGATCAGAGCTTCAATATCCCAAGTCATCCAGGGTTCCCTACTTCTGCCAGCATTGCCCTTCACTCTAAGAGGAATGTGTTTACCCTGAATCCTGGTTAACACACTTTGAAAGCATGCCACTTACTAGACGTCCTTTTGCCTTCCCACAGACTCCCCCAATTAACTTTTGAAAGTTCCTGCCTGATACCATCAAAATTGGCCTTGCCCCAATTTAGAATTTTAATTTTTGGGCCAAACCTATCATTCTCCATAGCTATCTTATGGTCACTGGTCCCAAAGTGATCCCTCACTAACACTTCTGTCATCTGCCCTTCCTTATTAATCGAGGACAGGAAGAGGGGAGAACTCTGTAGGGGTGGTAATCAGGGAGGGGGGAGAGAAGTGAACTCTGCAGGGACTTACCTGTTTTAATTATTTATCTGGTCCAAAGATAAATAATTAAAACAGAAAGCCCCTTTTCCAAAACTGCTGTTGAGAGGCAACAACTACTATAAGCATTCAAAACCTCTGCCTTTCCCCTAATACAAAAAGCTGATAGTCAATGGTCATTCTCCTGCATGAGGCTCAGAAAAAAATGTTTAATGTAATTAAGAATAAATGTTGTGCCCTAAATTTGTTTCTTACCTGAAGGTGCTGCAGTGAAAGATTTGTTGCTAAGATGTTAGTGTACGCCATTGCAGAATGTTTTTGTTGATTGTATTTTTGCAGAGTCTTTTATAAAATCATCTTTGTCCAAAGGTAATAGCAAAAGTAATAGCTGCTTTTGATTTTGTTTTGTGAGTTGGGTGTAAGAGCCTCCTTGTTCATCTCTAAAGTTTCCAACACAATTTCCTAGTTCAATATGGAACAATATAATTGCTAAATTCATTTATTTCCCATTGTCAAATACCTGGTTTTGAAACCTTCAGCTTTCTCTGGAACAAAATATATTTTGTTATGTCTTCTTAGGGGTCTCCGGCTATTTGCCAGTAGACGTTCACTTGTTTGCATTGTTGATTTATTTGATTCCTCATAATGTTTAGTTTTCTTCCTGACTGGAATTCCAAATTTTGTAATTCAGCATTGAAGTAAACCTATGAGGTGTTGCAACACTTGTCTTCCTCCATATATAGTGCTCCCAAGCACACCAATCTCCTGTTCATTTGCATCTCCTCTAATGAACAATGGACACTGAATCAAGTTTCAGTTGCTCAACCAGCAACAACTCTTGCCCTTACAGCAAGCTGCATTATAGCCACTGTGTTACGCAGCAACTTTAAAAAAATTATTTACATGTAACCCACACCAGGAGGATGGTTGATTTCCTTCCCTGAAGGACATTAGTGAACCAGGCGTTTTTCTTTTACAACAATCAACAATGGTTCATGGCCATGTTGTGAGGTTGGATAGAGTAATTGTGGATTGGCGTTTGTAAAATTGTAAAATGCTAGGGAGAAAGAATTACATAGTCCCTTTAACAGATGGTACCTTTTCTGTGCTAAAAAAAAGCAAGTACATAGGATACCAAAATGAAACATTTGTATCGAAAAGCCAAGTAACAGTTTTACCAAGGCAACACGGGCTTTTGAATTTTTTGAATTCAGCCAAACAATTTGAATTAGGCACTTAGATACCAAGAACCTATTAAATTTAAATCTGATTGTTTTGATAAACTAGGACCAATCCCTGTCGTGGGAAATATTGATATGCCATCACAGGTATAAGGGGGAGCAGTGGGACAAAAAGGGAGACAGCAACTTCCACCTGCCACAACTCACAGCTCTTAGCTCAAAGCACCATCTAGATAGCAAAGGTATCGAAGAAGAATGGAGCCCAGCCAGAAGAATCAACAGAGAAGGCCCAGAATATTCTGAAGACACAAAACCTGGTTACAATTTAGACAGTAACTAAATTCTACTTTTTGTAAATGAGTGGGAATTATATTTATTGGAACAGCATACCATTAGAATCTTGTTTTATTCGTTTTTATTATTAGTTAGGTAAAGTTGTTCACTGTTAGTTAGATAAATAAATTGTTTTGTGTTGATTTTAAAGACAATGTCAGGATTTATTTTGTATTTAACCACTAGAAGTTGCTAAACCACAGGTCACACCACCTCACAAATTTTTTACAGATTATAGGGTGAGGTCATCTCTTTGGATGTTTTGGTGTTAGTTCTCAGAGGGGGAACAGTCATTACTAGACTTTTAATTCTAAATGTTTTTACTGAATTCAAATTTCACCATCTGTCCTGATGGGATTCAAAGTGCAAATGATAGAGCAACAGGGTCTCTGCCTCTTTATTTTTCCTTTTATCTGTCATCAGTAACAACTTTCAGGTATATAACATCTCCAATGTAGTAAAATGTCCCAAAGTACTTCACAGGAATACAATCAAATCAAGTCTTTACAAGCAGTAGCAAAATTTCTCCACTTTATATTCCAATCCTCTATATAACAAGGCTAGCATTTCATTAGCCTTAGCAGTTGCAGTTTTCATCTCACCACTGCTTTTTAGTAATCAGTATGCATCTCTTTGAAACTATAATCGATATACTTCCTGTCCAAAATGCATAATCTTGACTTACCTGCAATGAAATCCACCTGTGATTGTTTTGCACATTCATTGAATCTATATATCTCTTTGTAATATTATGCTCTGTATATGCTGTCTACTGTGCCATTAATCAGTAGGTTATTTTGGAAAATGTGGATAAATGGCTTTCTATTACTGTAGCGATTGTATCTGTCTCTTTAAAGCAATATAGCGGAACAGATCTCCTGATTGAGGGACCAATGGGAACCAAGAGTGAGTTATCACTCCAGAGAATGGAGTCCTCTCTGGAAGCCATGCAGTAAGTCTGTAAAGACTGGAACAGCTGGGCTGGGTGCTCCAAGGCAGCTTAGAGTTGCAAATCCCTCAATAAATACTTTTTGTTCCTAACAAAGTCTGAAATTTCTTTATGATGCCTGGAATGCCACTACATAACAATTACATAATCTAAAACATTAACAAAAATGTAACATGCAATTGATACTCCAGCACAGTTTCTTGCGAGAAACCATTAGCCACTTGGTTCCAATTTTAATACACACCCATTATCCCTACTCTCTTCTACTGTATAACTAATAGCCTATACAAAGTAGTTTTACTTCAATTTCATGAGCTTTAATTTTAGCTTCAGATTAAATCAAACTTCTCCAACTTTATTGAGAATGCTTGCTTCATGGCAGGTAACAATTGGCAAACTTTCTCATACATCTCAAACTTGTCAAATTTAATGAGATGGCCTAAAACTTTAAGATATTTTTCTCGTTTCATACTCAGTTAAACCAATCACTTTACTCCCTTTCTTATAGTTCTGTACTTGTTCTATTAAAGTCTGTATCTGAAAAACCTTCCTTTTATGTCCTTTCTTTTCAACTTTCCATCTAAAAGATCTTTCAGTATTGAGACGAATTAGGTTAAAGATAATCATTTGGTCTTTCCTGCTTAATAGAATATACCATTTCCTCTTCATAGCTTCAAACATTGTTAGTCTGCTCTCTTGCAGTGGAACTTGTAATTAAGCATCTATGTTTCTATTCAATATCTATTTAATTTTCCAAATGCTTCTGTACTGCTGCATGTTAGTGTGTTACAATTCAAACCTAAGGGTTCTTGCAGGAGCTTGCCAGATTCTAGTTTACTGCTGAGACTAAACTCTCTTGTGATTAATTTAAATCTGAAATAATTTATTTTCATATTTCCCAAGCTCACTCCAACCATAGTTGTATAAACACTGCAACAGTTCCACAGCAGATGCCATCTGCCTATCACCCTATTATAGAAAGGATATCATTAAACTAGAAAGAATGCAGAAAAGGTTTACTAGGATGCTAACAGGACTTGATGGATTGAGTTATTAGGAGAGGCTGGAGAGACTGGAACTTTTTTCTTTGGAGTGTAGGAGGCTAAGGGGTGATCTTATAGAGTTCTATAAAATAAAGGGCATAGATCACTAGTCAATATCTTTTCCCAAAGGTAGGGGAGTCTAAAACTAGAGGGCATAGATTTAAGGTAAGAGGGGAGAGATACAAAAGTATCCAGGGGGGCAATTTTTCTACACTGAGGGCGGTGAGTGTCTGGAACAAGCTGCCGGAGGTAGTAGTAGAGGCAGGTACAATTTTGCCTTTTAAAAAGCATTTAGATAGTTACATGGGTACGATGGGTATAGAGGGATATGGGCCAAATGTAGGCAATTGAGATTAGCTTCGGGGTTTTAAAAAAGGGCAGCATGGACAAGTTGGGCCGAAGGGCCTGTTTTCATGCTGTAAACCTCTATGACTCTATAACTTTATCTCCCTGATCTTACACTCAACTCTGGAACACCTTGATAACAAGGACACTTATGTCAGACTTCTATTTACTGACTACAGCCCAGCCTTCAACATGCTTATCACAACAAATCTCATCTCCAAACTCCATGGCCTAGTGATTGGCTCCTCAACGTGGGTTTCCTCCGGTTGCTATATGGGTTTCCTCCGGGTGCTCCAGTTTCCTTCCCAGTCCAAAGATTTGCAGGTTAAGTTGATTGGCCATGCTAAATTGACCCTAGTGTCAGGGGATTAGCAGGGTAAATATGTGAGTTTATGGGAATAGAGCCTGGGTGGGATTATGGTCTCGATGGGCCAAATGGCATCCTTCTGCACTATAGGGATTGTATTGTATGAGTCCTCTCTCTGTGACTCCTAGATTTTCTAACCCACATACTGTAATCAGTAAGAATAGGTGACGAAACCTCCTCCATGATTATCCTCAATACCATGCCTGGCAAGGGCTGTGTCCTCAGCCCATTACGATAGTCCTTATACACTTAACACTGCATGGCTAAATTCCAACTCCATTTTCAAGTTTGCTGATGACACCACTCTCGAGTGTCAGATCTCAAACAATGACAAGACAGGCTAAAGCAAAGAGATAAAGTATCTGGTGAACTGGTGCAATGATAATAATCTCTCCCTCCATGTCAGTGAAATGAAGGAGATAATAATCAATTTCAGGAAACATAGTGGAGGACATGCCCTTGTCTACATCAATGGTGAAGATGTGGAAATGGTTGAGAGCTTCAAGTTTTTAGGTGTTCAGATCACTAACAATCTATCCTGGTCCCTCCACGCTGATGCAATTGTTAAGAAAGCCCACGGCACTGAAACAATGCCTCTACTTTCTCAGAAGGCAAAAGAAATTCGACATGTCCACTACAACTGTTACCAGCTTTTACCAATGCAGCATAGGAAGCACCTTTTCACAGCTTGGTATGGCTCCTTCTCTGACCAAGACTGTGAGAAACTACAAAGGGTTGTGAGTGTAGCCTAGTTCATCATGTAAACCAGCCTCCCATCCAATGACTATGTCCACACCCCGCTTTGTCTCGGAAAAGCAGCCAGCATAATCAGGGACCCCATGCACCCTGGACATACTCTCTTTCACCTTCTTCCATTGGAAATTTTTTTTTGTTTACTTTATTCCAATCCAATCAAGTCAAATTAAAGCCAATTCAGAGTCCCAACAAGTTGGGACATTCCTGATCCAAGCTGACAAGATAGGGCTCTCACCTCCTGTCTCCGGCTTGATCTACATGATCCAAGCTGATTGGAGTAGGTGTAGCTCCTCCTCCAAGGCTTGATCTAATTTGCATCTTAGCCAAAAGGCTGAGATGCCGCTGAGAACACATACCAACTTACTCAAGAACAGCTTCATCCTTATTGCCATCAGACTTTTGAATGGACGTATCATAATTAAGCTGATCTTTCTCTTCACCCTACCTGTAACTGCAACATTATGTTCTGCATCCTTTCCTTTCCCTCTCCCCTATGTACTCTATGAACAGTATGTTTTGTGTAAATCGTGCAAGAAACAATATTTTCATTGTATCCTAATACATGCCACAATAATTATTCAAATCAAACTATGAAGGCCCTTTGGGTGGTTTTAATAATCTTTGTTTTGTAAATCTGGTGCAAGATCGAGGAGAACTTCAGTTGCTCTGAGCTATGATATATCTTTTTAAGTTGCCAGCTTGCACAACCATGGCACTGAAAAAAATACTGGTAAATGCAAATAAATTAACTTGGTATTAATAAAATCAATGTGTTCTAACATAAATGAACATGTCAATGCAATTTTAAGTGAAAACTCCTTCAGCGTGCCTTTTTCACCCATTGCCTCTTGGTCCTGATAGGAATATAGGAACAGGAGGACACCATTCACTCCTTCAAGCCTGTTCCATCATTTAATGAGATCATGGCTGATCTGTGACCTAACTCCATAAACCTGCCCGTGGTCCATACTCCTTAATATGTTTACTTAACAAAAGTTTATTTATGTCAGATTTAAAATCAGCAACTGATCTAGCATCAACTGCCATTTGTGGAAGAGAGTTCTGAACCCCTACTACCCTTTGTGTTGTAGATGTGCTTCCTAACACCTCACCTGAATGGTCTGTCCCTAATTTTTAGATGATGCCTCCTAACTCCAGAATCTCCAATCAATGGAAGTGGTTTATCTACCCTGTCTTTTTCCGTTAAGATAGAACCCATGTAATGCAGAAGGAGGTTATTTGGCCCATCAAGTCTGCATCAACCCACTGTCTGAGCACACAGTACTTTGGAAATATGTTTCATACAAGTTCAGAGGTATTTGGCATCATTGGGAACATTGGTTTGGAATTGGGAACTGCATGAAAAGTAATAATGAAAGGAGTTTACCTACTTCACATGTCATCATCAAATGCCATACCATGTTATATATGTTTTTAATACAAGTAACGAAGAAGTGACTTTGCTGGGTTGTCACTTCTGACATCTGGCAAACTGTCAATAAACAGCAATATGAAAATGAAATATTCTTCAGATCCATTACAGCACATTAGAACACTGAATACTGCAATGAAAATGTGGGTCCTCACAACATTTTTCAAAATTCTCTCATGAATGTAGGCATTGCTAGCAAAGCCAGCATTTGTTGCCCATCCAAATTTCCCTTGAACTGAGTGGCATTTCAGTGGGCAATAATGAGTCAAACACATTTCTATAGGTCTGAAGTCACATGTAGACCAGACTGAGTAAGGACAACAGATTTCCTTCCCTAAAATACCATCAGTGAACCATATGCATTTTTATGAAAATCAATGGTAATTTTATGGTCAAGATCACTGAGAGAAGCTTTCAATTCCAAATTTATTAATTGAATTTAAATTCCATCAGCTGCCGTGGTGGAATATGAACTCATGCCCCAAAACATTAACCTGGGCCTCTGGATAACTAGCCCATTGACATTATCATAATTACTCAATTAAGTCTTGTGAATTCTTGGCTGAGATCCAAACTCACTAATGGATTTTGCTCTGCAGGGGTTGTTGACATTGTTCTGAAGGGGAAAATGAGTTAGTTAATTTGACAGATTAATGAGCAATGAAGGTCATTTTTCAAAAAAGTGGATTATGATCTATAATTGTAGTGTTATTTGTTGAGCTTCAATGAGTTATAAGCTTTTTAAAGACTTTCTAACATTAGTTCCGCATATTAAACTGAAGTTCATATTTAGTGTGGGGGGGATTTAGGCGGGATAAAGCGAGTATGGGGTAATGGGAGGCTAAGGATGGTGGTATCAGAGGAGACATGTGGTGAGGATCAGAGGGCCTCATACCAATTTCCAGCTTTGGGCCAACATCTCTGTAAATGGAGGTGGTCTTTTTAACTTAGCCTCTTCAGCATTAGCCCGCCTTTGTTTCTGCCTCAGGTTCACTGTGGAAAGCAGCAGGCCTGATTCCAGTCCATTCCTAACTCCCCACAATGAAAATATTGTAAGCAGGCACTGCTGGTGAGCAGGCCAACTCCGGCTTCCAAGATGAAAGTGCAGCCTGTTGGACCCTGTGGAAAGTGTGTCAATATAAGGGTATTGATGAGGCTACAGTTGAATTCAGCCATGATGTCCCTTGTATTAAAATAGCCTACTGATATTCACTGTCCTCAGGTGTAAAGAGCAGTCACACAGTTGTGGGCAAGTTGCTCGAGCCCCTGGGTTTGTATGTCAACAAGAGTGTTACTTTCAACAAAGAAACAAAGATGAAAAAATGGAGAAAATGGACAAAGAGGTGCTTGGAATTTCTGCAGAGCTCCTCCTGATTTCCTGTTATTGTTTAGGTGGATCCCCTCACTGATTACAGCAGGAGTCGCCAAGGTCAAAGAAAAATTTCCAGTAAATCATAAGATCCTTACTTGTAGGCTCGGGTCTGGTACAACGGTGTGTCCTTGAAGACAATGCTTTCACAGGCACATTCAAAGTCGCTGTAATCTACCATGGCACTAAACTTTAGCTCCAGCTCCTTATTGCCATCTTCTAAAACAGTGTGGGCAGGTTCAGGTTCAACCTCTATCACCTGGTAGATACACAATAACAAATTAGGCACACCTTGTGAAAAACAATCTTTTTATTGCATGGTTTTAATGTGGTTTCATCTCATTTTTGGGTGTAGTTTTGACTGTAGGTGGAGAGAGGAATTTAATGTACATGTGCAACAATGCACCAACAACACTGCATGGAGAAATTGCAATCTCCATTGTGCAACACTTCAAAAACCCACTGTGGACAGGTTAGTCTCAAGTCTGTTGTACAATGTGTTTAAACAATAGGAAGCCTCACCTGCTAGTGGACAATGTTCTGCCCATTTATGAATGAAAATCTATAGATGGAAATCCACAGGCAATACATAACAAGATTGAAAATTCCCTGACATCTGAGGCTATCCCATGATATACTACATTTGTAAAACCAGGCTCCATTTCAATGGATTTAACACCCAGAGGATATCATTAATCACTCAAAAAGGTATGGCTACACAGGAACAGGCAGCAGAGGTACATAAAGGTCAGGTTGCATCAGACTAATTGAATTTATTGAGAAAATTATAGCTAATAAGAATGAAAATAATGTATTTTCAGGAGGCCATTTAAGAGGCATATGAAAATAATAGTGCATGTTGTTAAAGGGATGCATCTCAGCTTAATGAAATGTGGATAGTCATCTCTCTCTGAATCCATATTGGGACCAATTTTGTTTGTTGTTTCTCATAAAATCATAGGACCCTACAGTTCAGAAAGTAGCCATTTGGCCCATCAAATCTGCATCAACTCTCTGACAGAGCATCTTACTGAGGTCCATGTCCTGCCAGGTCCCCATAACGCCACACATTTATCCTGCTAATTCCCCTAACCAACATCTTGTGACACTAAAGATCAATTTAGCATGGCTAGTCCACCTAACCTGCATGTCTTTGAACTGTGGGAATAAACTGGAGCACCAGCAGGAACCCCACGCAGACACAGGGAGAATATAAAAACTCCAGACTGTACCCAAGGCTGGAATCGAACCTGGGTACCTGATGCCGTGAGGCAACTGTGCTAACCACACCATGCTGCCTGGATTTATATCTATCTATAATTTGTTTTCGCAAAAGGAATGATATTAAACCTTGCTGATGGTATGAAATTGATCTGGCACACTGAGGGAGTTTGTAGGAGGCCTTGGACAAGTTAATCGAATGGCAGAAATTGATTCAGTTCAATGCAGAAAAATGTGAAGAAATATATAGTGAACAAGTAAAGAAGCTAAAAAAGCAAGATCCATACTGTCAGGAAAACGGAGGTAATATTAAGGGATATTAGAAATATGGTACAGAGTTACGTGCATTTAATTTAGTGCTGCTGCGTATGGAAGTGTACATAAGAACATAAGAACTAGGAACAGGAGTAGGCCATCTAGCCCTTCGAGCCTGCCCCGCCATTCAATAAGATCATGGCTGATCTGAAGTGGATCAGTTCCACTTTCCCCCCGTAACCCTTAATTCCCTTGTCTGTCAAAAACCTATCTACCTGTGACTTAAATATATTTAGCGAGGTAGCCTCCACCACTTCAACGGGCAGAGAATTCCAGAGATTCACCACCCTTTAAGTGAAGAAGTTCCTCCTCAGCTCTGTTCTAAATTGCCCCCCTTATCTTGAGGCGGTGCCCTCTAGTCCTGCTGTCCTTTCTGAGCAGGAAGAATCTCTCTACCTCCACCCTATCGATCCCTTTCATTATTTTATACGTCTCTATAAGATCCCCTCTCATCCTTCTAAACTCCAACGAGTACAGACCCAGTCTCTTTAGTCTCTCTTCATAGTCCAACCCCCTCAACTCTGGTATCAGCCTAGTGAACCTCCTCTGCACTCCCTCCAAGGCCAATATAACCTTGTGCAAGCGCGGCGACCAAAACCGCAAACAGTACTCCAGCTGTGGCCTCACCAGTGCCCTGTACAGTTGCAGCAAGACCTCCCTGCTTTTATATTCTATCCCCCCCGCTATGAAGGCCAGCATTTCATTCGCCTTCTTGATCACCTGCTGCACCTGCAGACTGGGTGTTTGCTACTCATGCAAAAGGACTCCCAGGTCCCTCTGCACTGTAGCATACTGCAGCTTTTCGCCCTTTAAATAGTAATCCTTCCTACTATTATTTCTGCCAAAGTGGATAACCTCACACTTGCTAACATTGTACTCCATCTGCCAGGTCCTCGCCCACTCGCTCAGCCTATCCAGATCCCTCTGCAGACTTTCCACACCCTCTGCGCAATTTGCTTTTCCACTCATCTTTGTGTCATCAGCAAATTTCGTTACCCTACACTCAGACCCCTCCTCCAGATCATCTATAAAAACAGTAAATAGCTGAGGCCCCAGCACCGATCCCTGCGGCACTCTACTAGTCACCAACCACCAACCAGAATAGCACCCATTGATACCAACTCTCTGCCTCCTATTAGACAACAAATCCTCTATCCACGCTAACACCATACCCCCAACTCCATGCACCCCAACCTTCTAAAGCAACCTTTTATGCGGCACCTTATCAAACGCCTTTTGAAAATCGAGAAACACCACATCCACTGGTTCCCCTCTGTCTACCGCACTAGTCACATCCTCATAGAAATCCAATAAATTCGTCAAACACAACTTCCCCTCAACGAATCCATGCTGTGTCTGCTCTATCAACCCATTCTTTTCTAGGTGCCTCGCTATTTCTTCTTTGATGACGGATTCAAGCATCAAAGAAGTGTAAACCTATAGCTAGATTCATTTTAGACAAAGGTGTTTGTATCTGGAAGTTTTTGGTTTCAGATAAAACTGTGATCAGAGTAAAGAGTGGAAAGTAAACAAACAGGGAGAAGCATAAAATTGTTGCTTAGTAACCTTTAGGGTAGGAATGTGATTTTAGTTTTAGCTGAATGCATTAGCAGTTAGAGCTAGGTTGTGAGAGAAGGCAGCTTTCATGGCTCTTTTGAAGCAAAAAAAATACAATGGAATACAGTGCATGAAAGCAAGCTCCAGTAGAACTAAAGGACAGTTAGTTCTAGGAACCAGGGATTGGAAAAGAAGTGCTTGGATTATTGAAGTAAAAAGAATCAAAGAGGAACTGCCTTTGGTGTTGTGTATGTGGTGTCTTGTCTGTTTAAGACAGCACAGCAGAAGAAAAGTCACCAAACTTGAGGAACCAATGGGAACCAAAAGTAAGTGATCACCACAGAGGGTGGAGTCCTCTCTTGGGCAGAATACATCCATGTAGTTAATATCATAAAGACTGGAACACATCTCCAAGGCAGCCTCGGGTTGTAACTCTGTGTTTCTTGTTATCCATAAGTACTTTTTGTTGCTGCCCCTTACGATACTCTTTATACACTCATGACTACATGGCCAAATTCAGCTACAACTCCATTTTCAAGTTTGGTGATAACACCACTGCAGTGGGTTGGATCTAAAACAATGATGAGATGGAGTAAAAGAAAGAGATAGAGAATCTGGCAAAATGGTATGATGACAATAATCACTCCCTCAACAGCAGTAAAATAAAGGAGATAGTCATCGACTTAAGGAAATATAGTGGAGGACATGCCCCGGTCTATATTAATGATGACAAAATGGACATGATCGAGAGCTTCAAGCTTCTTGGTGTTCAGATCACCAACAATCTGTCTTGGTCCCTCCACGCAAATGCTATTGTTAAGGAAGCCCACCAATGGCTCTGCTTTGTCAGAAGGATAGGGAAATTCGACGTGTCCATTAAGACTCTCATCAACTTTTACAGATGCACCATAGGAAGCATCCTTTCTGGATGTATCACAGCTTGGTATAGCTCTTGCTCTGACCATGACCACAAGATACTACAAAGGATGTGAAAGTAGCCCAGTCCATCATGCAAACCAGCCTCCCATTTTAAATTTAAACCAGATACAGGAAGTGGTCATAGGGAGGTCTAGGAAGTAGTTTTTCTTCCTTCTGGACCCCCATAAATTGGAAAGGTGAAGAAACACGATACTCTACACGTGTAGAGTATCCCATCCTACCCCCTCCTGTAACCTAAAAAAAAAGAGAGAGTGACTTGGAGTGAGAGCAGGTAAGTTTAAGTTTATTTTTGTTTCTTGGTAAGGGAAGTAATAGGAATGGCAGTGCAGGCAGTGCGATGTTCCTCCTGTGGGATGTTTGAGGTGAGGGACACTGGTAGTGTCCCAGCTGATTACACCTGCAGGAGGTGCATCCATTTGCAGCTCCTTGAGGACCCATGTTAGGGACCTGGAGCTGGAACTGGAGGAACTAAGAATTATTCGGGAAGTAGAGGCAGCTATCGACAAAAGTTACAGGGAGATAGTTACTCCTAAAAGTGATGCATGGGTGACTGCTAGAAGGGGTAAGAAGCAGTCAGAGCAGCGATCCTCTGAGGCTGTTCCTCTCCAAAATAAGTTCTCTGTTTTGGATGTTGTTGGGGAGGAAGACTCAACTGGGGTAAGCCATGGAGTACAGGTCTCAGGGGTAGAGCCTGTCCCTGATGCTCAGGTGGGAAGGGGGCAGAAAAGAACAGGATTACTGATTGGGGATTCCATAGTTAAGGGGATAGATAGGAGAGTTTGTGGGAAAGAGCGAGACTCGTGGTTGGTATGTTGCCTCCCAGGTGCCAGGGTCCATGATATCTCTGAGCGAGTGTTTGAGATCCTTAAGGGGGAGGGGAACCAGCCCCAAGTTGTGGTTCATGTAGGCACCCATGACATAGGTAGGAAAAGGGATGGGGATATAAAACAGAAATTCAGAGAGTTAGGGTGGAGGCTTAGGGCTAAAACAAACAGGGTGGTTATCTCTGGTTTGTTACCTGTGCCGCGGGATAGCATTGAGAAGGATAGAGAGAGAGAACATTTGAACTCGTGGCTAAAGGGATGGTGCAGGAGGGAAGGGTTCAGATACTTGGACAATTGGGGCTCATTCTGGGGTAGGTGGGACCTCTACAAGAGGGATGGTCTGCACCTGAACCAGAGGGGAACTAATATCTTGGGGGGAAAATTTGCCAATGCTATTCAGGGGGGTTTAAACTGATTCTGAGGGGGATGGGAAGCTGAACTGTAGCTCCAATGTACAGGAGGATGAGAATAGGGAGGTCATGGATAAGGTTTCTAGGTCACAGCAGTGTATTGGCAGGTGGGAGGGTGGTTTGAAGTGCGTACACTTTAATGCGAGGAGCATACTCAATAAGGCGGATGAACTTGCAGGCTGGATTGGTGCCTGGGACTTTGATGTTGTGGCCATTACAGAGACATGGATAGAGCAGGGGCAGGAATGGTTGTTGCAGGTTCTGGGGTTCAGATGTTTCAGTCAGAGCAGAGAAGGTGGTAGAAGAGGGGGAGGCGTGGCATTGTTAGTCAAGGACAGTATTACGGTGGCAGAAAGGACGTTTGATGTGGACCTGTCTATTGAGGTAGTATGGGCCGAGATTAGAAACAGGAAAGGAGAGATCACACTGTTGGGAGTTTTTAATAGGCCTTCAAAAAGTTCCAGAGATGTAGAGGAGAGGATTGCAAAGATGATCCTGGATAGGTGCGAAAGTAACAGGGTAGTTGTTATGGGGGACTTTAACTTTATAAATATCGATTGGAAAAGCTATTGTTCGAGCACGTTAGAGGGGTCAGTTTTTGTCCAATGTGTGCAGGAAGGTTTCATGACACAGTATGTAGAGAGGCCAACAAGAGATGAGGCTACATTGGATTTGGTACTGGGTAATGAACCAGACCAGGTGTTAGACTTGAAGGTAGGTGAGCACTTTGGTGATAGTGACCACAATTCGGTTACATTTACCTTAGTGATAGAAAGGGATAGGCATATACCAAAGGGCAGAAGGTATAGCTGGAAGAAAGGTAATTATGAGGCTATTAGGTGAGATTTAGGATACATAGGGTGGAGTAGGAAATTGCAGGGGCTGGGAACATCTGAAATGTGGAGCTTATTCAAGGAGCAGCTACTGCAAGTCCTTGATAAATATGTACCTGTTAGGCAGGGAGGAAGTGGTCGAGCGAGGGAACCGTGGTGTACTAAGGAAGTTGGATCTCTGGTGAAGAGGAAGAAGGAGGCTTATGTAAAGATAAGATCTGAAGGCTCAGTTAGGGCCCTGGAGAGTTACAAATTAGCCAGGAAGGAGCTAAAGAGAGAGCTAAGAAGAGCTAGAAGAGGACATGAGAAGACTTTGGCGGATAGGATCAAGGAAAATCCTAAAGCTTTCTACAGGTATGTCAAGAATAAAAGATTGGTTAGGGCAAGATTAGGGCCAGTCAGAGACAGCAGTGGGAAGTTGTGCGTGGAGCCTGAAGAGATAGGAGAGGCACTGAATGAGTATTTTTCGACAGTATTCACACAGGAAAAAGTCAGTGTAGTTGAGGAGAATACTGCAATATCAGGTAGTAGACTAGACAGGATTGAGGTACATAAGGAGGAGGTGTTGGCAATTCTTGAGAGTGTGAAAATAGATAAGTCCCCTGGGCCGGATGGGATTTACCCTAGGATTCTCTGGGAGGCTAGGGAGGAGATTGCAGAGCCTTTGGCTTTGATCTTCATGTCGTCATTGGCTTCAGGTATACTGCCGGAAGACTGGAGGATAGCAAATGTTGTCCCCTTGTTCAAGAAGGGGAGTAGAGACCATCCTGGGAATTATAGACCAGTGAGCCTTACTTCTGTTGTGGGCAAAGTTTTGGAAAGAATTATAAGGGATAGGATTTATAATCATCTAGAGAGAAATAAATTATCGATTTTTTTGAAAAGGTGACCAAAGAGGTGGATAAGGGTAAGGCAGTTGACATGGTGTATATGGATTTTAGCAAAGCGCTTGATAAGGTTCCCCATGGTAGGCTATTACAGAAAATGCAGATGCATGGGGTTGAGGGTGATTTAGCAGTTTGGATCAGGAATTGACTAGCTGATAGAAGACAGAGGGTGGTAGTTGATGGGAAATATTTAACCTGGAATGCAGTTACAAGTGGTGTACCTCAAGGATCTGTTTTAGGGCCACTGCTGTTTGTCATTTTTATAAATAACCTGGATGAGGGTGTAGAAGGGTGGATTAGTAAATTTGCTGATGATACCAAAGTCGGAGGAGTTGTAGACAGTGAGGATGGATGTTACAGTTTGCAGAGGGACATAGATAAGCTGCAGAGCTGGGCCGAGAGGTGGCAGATGGAGATTAATACGGAAAAGTGTGAGGTAATTCACTTTGGTAAGAATAACAGGAGTTCGGAATATAGGGCTAATGGAAGGACTCTTAGTAGTGTTGACGAGCAGCGAGATCTCAGGGTACATGTCCCTGAAAATTGGTACCCAGGTTGATAAGGTTGTTAAGAAGGCGAACGGTGTGTTAGCTTTTATTGGTAGAGGGATTGAATTTCGGAGCCATGAGGTCATGTTACAACTGTACAAAACTCTGGTGGTGCTGCACTTGGAGTATTGTGTACAGTTCTGGTCGCCGCATTATAAGAAAGATGTGGAGGCATTGGAAAGGGTGCAGAGGAGGTTTCCCAGGATGTTGCTTGGTATGGTGGGAAGGTCTTATGAGGAAAGGCTGAGGGACTTGAGGTTATTTTCATTGGAGAGAAGAAGGTTACGAGGTGACCTGATTGAGGCATACAAGATGATCAAGGGATTGGATAGGGTGGACAATGAGAGCCTTTTACCTCGGATGGTGACGGCTAACACAAGGGGACATAGCTTTAAATTAAGGGGTGGTAATTATAGGACGGATGTCAGAGGTAGGTTCTTTACTCAGAGGGTAGTAAGGTTGTGGAATGCCCTGCCTGCAGCAGTTGTGGACTCGCCATCTTTAAGGGCGTTCAAATGGTTTGTGGATAGGCAAATGGATAACATTGGAATAGTTTAGGTTAGAGGGTCATTAGAATGGTTCCACTGGTCGGTGCAACATTGAGGGCCAAAAGGCCTGTACTGCGCTGTAATGTTCTATGTTCTATGTACTTGCCGCTGCCTCGGGAAAGCAGCCAGCATAATCAAGGACTGCCTCCCCTCCACACCCCGGACATGCTCTCTTCCACCTTCTTCCATCGGGAAAAGGATACAGAAGTCTGAAAATGTATACCAACCGACTCAAGAGCAGCTTCTTCCCTGCTGCTATCAGATTTTTGAATTGTTCTATCACATGTTAAGATGATATTTCCCTCCACCCTATCTATAACTGCACACTATCCTTTCCCTTCTCCTATGTACTCTACGAACGGTAGGTTTTGCCTACATAGCATGCAAGAAACAATATTTTTCACTGCATCCCAATTCATGTGACAGTAATAAATCAAATCAAATCAAAGTCTCAAATCTTTTGATGATGCTAGAGTGCCACAACATAACATATTGGCAATGAATTAGATCAATTATATGGCACAGCTTATCTGTGAGTATCCAATTTACTTGAAGTCTGGAAAAGAGGGATACCCACCTGCATACTCCGAGTGAACCGGCTCTGTGTCGAGGTACTGTCAGACCCAGAGGGGAAGATAAAATAACAAGCTTAGCGTGGTCTGTAAGTTAAGAGATTTGGAAAGATAAAAGAAAAATTAAAGTGAAGAGAAATTAGTCTTCAGGAGCAAGAGAAGTGAAACTTGAGTAAAAGAAAACAAAAGTTTTTGAAATAAATTGAAGATATACTCAGTGCGAAGCAAGCTGTGTTTCAGATTTAAAAAGGAGAAATCTGTCAGGAAGGCACATATTGGTTACAGTTAAACAAGTCCAGCAGTATAAAGAGAAGAAGTCTCAGGAAACTGCAAAGCTTGTCCCAACAGCATGGGAAAGTGAATAGCTGAGATTGCAGATCTCCTGATCTGGACAGAGCATACAGGGAAACATCCCTGCACTAAGGGACTGCAGGCAGTGAAGATTGGCAGTTTTGGAAACAAAATGAGTCCTGTACCGGCTAAAAAAATGAAAAGAAAATAAGTATGTAGAGAACAATTCTGAAAAGAGAGAACAACTTCAAAAAAGGGGGCCTATAAGTAATGGAAGACCTCAAAGGAGGAAATTAAGACTTAAAGAAAGAGACAATGTTGGATCTCAGAGGAGGTGATAAATTCTCAAGCAAGAGGCAAAACCAGACTCAGGGTATGCAAGAAAAGTTCCCTGAGAGGGGAGTGCTAAGAAACCCAGAGGACGGGATAAGCAGAAGGAGGGCAATGAAATACCTCAGGTGGGTAACAATATACCCCAAAAGAAGGGCACTGAAAGACCCCAGGAAGGCAACAAAAGACTCCAGGAGAGCAACAAGAGATCCCAAAAGGGCAAATAAATTGAAGATATACTCAGTGCGAAGCAAGCTGTGTTTCAGATTTAAAAAGGAGAAATCTGTCAGGAAGGCACATATTGGTTACAGTTAAACAAGTCCAGCAGTATAAAGAGAAGAAGTCTCAGGAAACTGCAAAGCTTGTCCCAACAGCATGGGAAAGTGAATAGCTGAGATTGCAGATCTCCTGATCTGGACAGAGCATACAGGGAAACATCCCTGCACTAAGGGACTGCAGGCAGTGAAGATTGGCAGTTTTGGAAACAAAATGAGTCCTGTACCGGCTAAAAAAATGAAAAGAAAATAAGTATGTAGAGAACAATTCTGAAAAGAGAGAACAACTTCAAAAAAGGAAGACAATGAAAAATCCCGAGAGGTAGAGAACCAAAATACTCCAGGAAGCAGGGCATTGAAAGATTTCAGTTGCCTTAAGTGGGCAACAGAAGATTTTAATTGACGAAATGAAGAGTCAAAAGCAAGCAAAACTCAGTTGTGTCTCATCCTGTTATATTATAGTAAGAAGTTCCTTGAAAGTTTTGGGTATAAATTCCAAGCAAATGATAAACTGTAATCAGTCAGGAAGAAAGACAAGTTATAACAGAAGTAAGAGTGAAGAGAAAAACATGTGGATAAACTTCATCGAGAGCTATAACAAATAGAAAATGAATGAAAAGTTTGTGATCTATAATCTAAATTACAGGCAGCCCAGCTACATTAAATATAAGAAAAGAAAAATGAACTTTGAAAAATGTGGAAGTAACTAGTGAATCTATTAGGGCCAGTAAAAAAAGGACAACATTCACTAGCAAGCAGTGAATGAATTGATGCTAGAGCATGAGGATGTGAAGAGATGGTAAAAAGGGTTAAGAGAAAAAGCACAAGCAGAACTCAGCAACAGAGGTCACTGCATAGAACCCGAGAAGAGCCAAGGAACTCCCATGTAATGGATGGTACCAGTTTGGTGATGGATGAGATAATATTTGTCTCAGATTGAAGCATCTCAAGGATTTGATCCACGGTGCATATGTACGATATCTTGTATCATCTACAGCAAAGAATCACTGATCAAAACCACCAGTTGTGTGGAATACACAAATGAGCTGGAGAAATTGGTATTCTGCAGAGAGGCAGAAACTTCCAATGTTCGAGGGTGCTGTGGAGGACAGAGCAATGCACAACCCAAAGAGAGAAGAAAACTGTTGGAGCAAGTTAGCAATTCAGGCAGAGAAGGAACCAAAGATTATAGTGGAATGTCCCCAGAAAACTCTTAAGTGTCAAATTCGTGGGAAAACTGGAGTAAATCACATTGATTTTTTTCAGTGAGAGTTCAAACTAGAATCTCCCACACTCTGTGCAATGTAGAAGTCACCAGCATGATTATCACTAAATTGAAAGAAGCAAGGCCTATTCACGCCGGAGAGGCTGAAATCAGCGGCCCCCGTACTTCAGCCTCCATTTGCTGGCCAGCTCAATCGTTGGGCCAGCCCAGGACCCTGCAATGCTGTCGCTCCCAACCCCCACGGCCCAATCATGGCCCCCCCCAATCATTCTTGGGCCAGCCTCGACTACCCCCATCCCAGATGGCCCCGATCTCCAGCACCGTCTCCCAGCAGTGACGATCCATAGCTCCAGCAAATGTCCTTCTCCCCGTCCCCGGCAGGCACTCCACCAGCCCCGACTTCCTGCCTGCCCCCAAAACAGATTCACTCCCCAGCAGTCCTGATTACCCCCAGCCTGCCTCAATCACTGGTCTGCCTCCTGCATCCACTGCATCCCCATGCAGAGTAAGAAATCTCACAACACCCATGCAGAGTGGCAGTGGGACCCCATTGATTGTTCCTAAGCCCCGCCCCCACCAGGCCTTTCTCCCATAGGCCCCACTCCCTTGGCACTGTCCGATGCCCAATGGGCAGTGCCATGGTGCCCCCTAGGCAGAGGCACTTTGTCCTTTGGGCAGTGCAGGGGCACAGCTGGCACTGCTAGTGCGCCCTCCCCTTCACTCCTGCAGGGTGAGGCTGTTGGTTCCCTGAAAGTGGGGAGCTAGTCTGAACCTCACTGGAGTGAAATACTCCTGGCGGGATGGGAGATGCTAGCTGCTCCAGAGAATTCAATGCCTGCTAATCACATTAAAATAACATTAATAAGATGTAAAGTGTTCCCGCCAGTTTCTAGCCCGAATCAGACAGCGCCGGAAATCTAATACTGGGACATACACGCAGCTGGAATGCATGTGCAAATCCCATGCATGCCTGAATTCCATGTATGCCCGGACACATGTTTCTTCCACCACACTGCACTAGAAAATTAGTGTGGCAGGGTGGGCAAATCACCCCCTACATGCCAGAACAAGATTGCTGAAATGATCACGTTAATAGAAAAGCAATATGAGAGCAGAACCAAATGATAAAATGGTTGATGAAAAATATGCTAAGTTGAAACACTTGAAAGAGAAGGAACTTAAACACATGACCTCAATACCAGAAATAGAGTACCAAAACCATTTGCTTCACAAGTGACAAACTGAGATTTTGTAAGAACTGTCAAGACATAAGGCTGTGTTATATTTCAATGAAGGTAGTTGCATGCATTGTCGAACAAGTTGCTTGACAGAGAAAAGGATCAACAGTGGATTGGAGAGTGACACCATCCACAGAATAAAGTATGTAATCCATGGTCTGCATACAGTCTAGGACAGAACTCAGAAAGCAGCATTTCTGCACAGAAGAATCACATGCTATACTATGTTTGAAACTGTGCACAGTCGAAGGTTTCTAGAAGTGTTATGTTAAATGCAAGCCTCAAGATCCCTCCATTTAACAATCGCTACATCGATTTACCAATGTCTAACTTATAATGGTTACTTAGAAAGTGGGTTTAAGTGAATCGATCTGGAAGATTGTATCAGAAAGTTTAACGGGGAGGGATGTTGTACACGGGGTGTCTTTCTCTTTAAGACAGCACAGCAAGAGAATTTAACTTGAGGAACCAATGGGGAACTGAGAGTAAGTGATCACCTGAGAGAGTGGAGCCCTCTCTTGGGCAGAATACGTCTGGAGCTATGTAGTTAAAGTCATAAAGCCTGGAGTATGACTCCAAGGCAGGCTATATACTCTTGTACATAGTTTCTCATTATCACTAAAAACCTTTTGCTCCAAACAAAATCTGAGATCTCTTGACGATGCTAGAATGCCAATACATAACACTTTTCAAACAGGATTCTGCTTATGAAAGTTAAAATCAATCCTGGGAAGAGAAGGGCAGTGTTGAGCAGAGCAGGTTGCTTTAGATATGTGGCTCACAGTCAAACCACAAGGTTTGGTGTCCTTGTTTCCAGTATTTAAAGCCCCAGTGGGCTGGTGAATGGCAGATGGATTTTAATTTAGATAAATCCGAGGTGATGCATTTTGGTAGATCAAACCAGGCCAGGACTTACTCAGTTAGTGGTAGGGTGTTGGGGAGAGCTATGGAACAAAGAGATCTAAGGGTTCAGGTTCATAGCTCCTTGAAAGTGGAGTGACAGGTGGACAGGGTGGTGAAGTAGGCATTCAGCATGCTTGGTTTCATTGGTCAGCACACTGAATACAGGAGTTGGGATGTCTTGTTGAAGTTGTACAAGACATCAATAAGGCTACACTTGGAATACAGTGTACAGTTCTGGTCATCCTATTACAGAAAGGATATTATGAAACTAGAAAGTGTGTAGAAAACAGAAAATACTGAAATCCTCAGCAAGTCTGACAGCATCTATGGGGAGAGAATAGAGCCAACGTTTCTAGCTGACCCTCCGTCAGAGCTGAGAGTGAAAAGAATCAGTGACTATTTATATGAGGAGGTTGGGGGTGTGGAGTGGGACAAAGGGAATGTAAATGAGGATACAGAAGGCTGAGAAGGTGCTGAAAAGGGATAATTAAGAAAAAGGATCAGAATGCATGAATAGCAGAACAGAGATGCAGATTGCTAAAGGACTGCCTGAGGAATGAGGCAGTTACCCTGATAGGGGAGCAGTGGTTGTGGTGGGGGGGGGGGGGGGGGGGGTGGAATCTGGTGCTGGATTCCTTGTTAAAGGAATAAAATGGATGAATAGGATGAAACAAAATGAGATGAAGGTGGAGGGGAGAGTTCATGCTCTGAAGTTTTGAACTCAGTGTTCAGTCCAGAAGGCTGTAAAGTGCCCAATCGGAAGATGAGGTACAGATGCTTTATTTGACAGTTTACATGGAAAACCTGGGGTGAATTTTTAATGCAAAAAGCTGATGAAAAGCATTGCTTGAAAGAAGATTTTAAATGTCTGTTTTTGGGAGTGGAGTTTGGGAAAATCACATCTGATAATTGTTTAGTGGGATTATGAGAGACATCCACTAGAAGCCTGGTTGAGTGGCATTTGCCATTTAGTTCAGAGTGGGGTGTTATTATTGGAAACTCTGTGCAATTGTGAAGCTAAAGGGGGAGTAAAGGTGTATATCATACCATAATTAAACGTTTCATGTTTAATAAATTATTTTTCCTGTTGTTAAAACTGATTAGTGGTCCTGTTCCTCCACGTTTTCTAAAGAAAGTAAAAGATATGATCTTTTGAGCCAGTGTTCCATTCTGGAATCTTACCATCCAGTAGTAATACCAACTGGGATTCTAATAATATCAAAATGGTACAGGTCTGGTGATCTTCAAAGAATGGAATACAGCTACGAATGGTCACAAAAAGTTAAGTGGAGCTCCAAATTTTTATACGCATTAGATAAATAAGAAAAGCATAAGCCACAAATAGAATAAATACAGTCTGTATTTCTGGATACCCCCACTATTGGGAGGATATTCAAGATATGGATATGCCACAGTAAAAAGTTGCCAGAATACCAGGAATGATATGATAGAAGCCCTGAACAATTAGGATAGTTTACAGTTCAGGAAAATATCACAAAGCGGTCTTTAAAGAATTGAAATAAAAGCAAAATACTGCAGATGATGGAAATCTGAAATAAAAACAGAAAATGCTAGATGAACTCAGCATCTGTGGGAGAGAAACAGAGTTAACGTTTTGAGTCCATGTGACCATGTCAATCTCGTTTTAGCTCCAGCCTTTCCCTCACCTTCTGTTTTACATCTCCTCCCCCACCCTCTGACTGTATAATTCATTACATTTTCATCCTTCTTGAGTCCTAAAGATGGATCAATACGAACTCAAAACATGAACTCCGTTCCTCTCGCCACAGAAAATGCCAGAGTGGCTGAGGTCATCCAGCATTTTCTATTTTTACTTCAAAGCACTAAAATGGTTTTGAGATGGTACACAGTGTAAAATTGCTACTACAAATTGGTGAATTTGCAACAAGGAAATACTGACTAAGGACTATCATGAGAAGAATGACAAGGGAAGTTAAAAGTGTACGTAACAGGGTCATTAAATAATGGAAATCTTTACTACAACTCAGTATTGAGTTACAGACTACAACATTATTTAATAGGGAATTGGAGAAATATTTGATGAGAAGGTACACAAAGGATTTGGAGTTCACCCAGGAAACCAGAGTGGACTACCTGCAGTGGAGCTTCTCCATACAATATTTATACCTCCTCCTGCGCTGAAAAATCCCAGCTGCGATAAAAGCCAAGAGTAAAGTTACATTTTTAGATGTAAATAGGTGAAAAATATAAAGAATCTTTATAAAAATGTTTTTAAATGGTGCAAAATATAATTGTTTTATGTAATTGAGCAGTCCCGGCGAAGGGCTAAAGTGCATAATTCAGGAGAAGAAAGGATTGTGAAACAGAGGGTAGACTGATTGTGTCACAGGCGATCAAAGGAGGAAGGTAAGAAGGATCAAATTCTTGAAGATCTGATAGAGAATGAGGTATAGTAGAAGTCTTGATTGTATATTACTATAGCATAGGAAGAATAAGTGTGAAGGCATTCAAAATAGCACACCAGAAACTCCTTAGAATTAGTGGGCTTGTATCTGCCTTCAGTCATTGTTCATTATAAAATTTTTGCTAAATTAACTGATGTCTTGTATTTGTCAATTTGCCTATCATAACCTTGAATGCCTCCAATGATTATCATAGCTTTAAATCCTTGCATGGTCTAATTCCAATGAAACATGAAATGTCCCATGTGAACTGGTCGTGTGGTGAAGCGTTTGGGGGTGGTGAGTACCATAGGGAGATCTTTGGGCTTGGCTTGCGTCTTTAAAATAGTTACACAGAAGTTGGAAGAGGTTTTCTTCTAACATTTTCTGAAAAGTATTGGCGTAACCCTGGCAGAACCATCTAAAGTTAACAAATTAAATGCCATGCTTGAAATTCCCTAACCCACCAAATCTAGCACTGGAGAGCCCTGGAAGCTATGACCCAGTGTTACATTAATGATCCCTCATTCTGGGAATTCCCACAAACAAATACATCTCTTATTGACTCTTTCATGGATTTAAAGACATATACTGAGTCAGCCCTTGATCTCTTTTCTAGAGAAAAGAACTCTGATAGTTAGAACTTTGGCTTGATCCGTGTAAATATCGTTTGTACTTTCACCAGTATCAGTTATAATAAAAACACTAGAATTGTACACATTTCCGTGTGGCCTAACCAAGATTGAATTCTATTCCTCTTAGTTTGTACTTATATGGCTTGTTAATGTGTGTTGCTACTTTAAATGATTTCTGAACATGTATCTCTATATTACGCCTCTTTCAATATTTATCTGCAGGTGAGCAGACGGAAGTCAACTCCAGTGTAGGCAACAATACAACAAACACAGTGCCAATGACATGCCAAGATATTGCCAGTGTCGTTATCTGATTTAGACTCTGACTTAAACATTCACTGCTGTTAACTTGATGGTTTTTAGATTAAAAACTTTGTGTAATGCCAAGGACCATTTTGTGAAGGAAACCATCAGGATTACAGGTCTGGGAATATAAAGGTTGAGTGGCTGATGCACAGATATAAGCAGCGCTCATACACTTTGCTTTTAGTTAGTAACTCACCTTTTTCTTAACTGGTTTAATTCCAGGCCCAGCATCAACCCACTTCACAACACTCAGCCGGTTGTCCCAGTCTGGAATCTGGTCTGCAGGCACTGGGAAGCTGATTTTTGACACCATGCATTTTATTGGTTGTTGGCTGTATGTCACAGGTACATCTGACTTAAATGTCGCTGTCATGTCCTTTGCGCATCCAGCATGCAGGTGGCCAAACTAGTCAATAAATAAACATTCAGTATGAAACACAGAAAATAGTTCAAGTTAGTTGGATATAAAGTATTCCAAGTGATGGAGCTTGTTTGCTATTACTTATTGGACCTCCTATTTCCCTTTCAATAATTATCTGCAGGCGAGCAGGCGTACTCCAATGTAGATGACAATACAACAAACATAGTGCCGATGACATGCCAAGGTATTGCCAATGTCTGTACCAGGTGAAAATACATCATCAGACCAACCAACAAACATTCAGCACAGGTAAAGTTCTTCTTTACCTGATCATTACATCAAAAGCAGCAAACTGGAGCATAATAAACTGTAAGTATACATGGTCAACTTAGCGAATTACATTCGGACTTTTCCATTTTTTTGTGTGTGGCTGTGACCTGAAAATATTGAAACACCTTGGGGACTCTTTGACAAGTTTCTGGGATCCCCCAGTAATTAAAGACACATTCCTGGGTAATCTCCTTTAAATACTGACAGCTTTGGGGATCATCTGTAACAGATTCCAGATTCCTTTTAACAGATTCCAGTAAATATAAAGATATTCTTGGGCTCTCATAAATCAGTCAAAATGAACAAACAGCCATCAAAACCTTTTCAAACCATTTTAATCTCTGCCTTTGAATTTTTTAAAGGCAGAGATAGTTTATTGATACCTGAGGGAGTGAAAGGTTATGGGATTCGGCAGGAATGTGGAGTTGAGATCAAATCGGCCATGATGCTATTGACTGGCAGAGTAGGCTCAAGGGACTGAGTGTGGCCTACTCCTGTTCCTAATTTGTACATTTGTACGCTGGTATGTTAGTTTCCTTCACAGCTGTATAGATAACCCCTGCTCAGCTTTTTGTTCATGTTTTCAACAGATGGACTTTCAATCAATTCCTGGGAACTCCCGGATAAATATTGAAACAATCTGAAAACCTCCTTTAATACTGCAGTGATTCAGTGATGTGTTCTTTAACAGTATCCAATCCAACATTATTTCAAACATGCTCTATTACAATTTCGCCCCTTCAATTACCTGTGGGAAGACGCTGAGCTCACTGATGTCTGAAAACCACTCAAATCGTACGGTGTCTGCTACACTTCGATTGGTCATTGTGAAGGTCATTTGATATGGCTCACCAATATGGCAATCTCCAAATTGAATATGGTCCAAGTGTGTTGCTAGGTGGATGACAATAAAAACATTCTCAATGTTGTCCTTTATTCAATAACCAGATTTCTGGGAACTTCACTTTTTTGAGTTAAAAAAAATCAAATAATACAACATTTATTACTTTGATCACACAGGCTAGTATGATTAATTGGATCAAGTAATTGGACACATTTTAGTTAGTTACCAGTTACAAGTGTGATAGCCAAATTTTGAGAATGTACTGTAGCGTCAGCATGGAGCAGCTCAAGTCTCTGGAGTAGGACCTGAATCCATAAGTCTCTGACACAGAGACAAGAGTGAGATACTGAGGCAAGACTAAGAAGGGCGGTGACATACTGATATTGTCATTTGACTAGAAATCCAGAGGCCCAGGGTAATTTTCAGGGGACCTGGATTCAAATCCCATCACGGCAGATAGTGGAATTTAAAAATTCAGCAACATATCTGGAATTAAAAGTCTAAAGGCGATATTGAACCAAATGGTTCACTAATGTCCTAAAGTGGAGAGAGCAGAAAAGAATGTATTGGTAGTAGGGAACAGTATAGTGAGGGGGACAGACACTCTTCTCTGCAGTAAAGTGCATGAGTCCAAATGGCTGCGCTGCCTGCCTGGTGCCAAGGTCCAGGACATCTGTTCAGAGCTGGAGGAGAACTTACATCTGCTCAGGGCTGGGAAGAGGAGTATCCATTCACTGTGGTCCATATAGGTACCACTGACATAAGGAAAACAAGGAAATAAATTTTGCATAGTTGGTATGAGGATCTTGGCACCAAACTAATCTCTGGATTATTACCATAGCCATGTGCAAATTGGCATAGGGCAAATAAGATTAGAGATGAATGTATGAAGACTGTGTGGAAGAAATGGGTTCCGCTTCCTGGACCCAGGCAGCAGTATTGGGGAAAATGGGGACTGTTTGAAATTGCTAATGTGCAAAAACTGCAAAAAAAGTTGCAGATTTGCTGGAGTAAAAACGCAGTCATTGTGGTAAAAAGGGGCATATCAAATGATCAATGCCAGAAGTGTGCTGCTAGCAGTGTTCTAGTAAACTGCATAACAAAGGAAGTAGAGAGGATTTTAAACTAAATAGCGTGAACAAATTATCGAAATTCAGAAGATGAGATAAATCAAAGACTAGAGAAAAAGAGAGAAAGATACCAGTGTGGGAAATGATAAACAGACTGTGATAGGAATGAATAGAGAGTTCAAATTTTAAGAGTCAATCAGCAGATAAGGTTAGAAGTTACAAAAATAAAAGGGCGAAAATAAATGTTTGTTGTATTAAAAATAAAACAGATGAACTGATAGAGCAAATAGAAAGAAATAAGTATGATCTGATAGCAATTACCAAGACATGTCTACAGAATGACTTAAATTTGGTTCTGAATGTTGAAGGGTATGTGACATTTCAGAAGAATAAAAAGCTAGGAAAAGGTGGAGGCGTCATTGTTAATTAATGATGGTATTAGCACAGTCAAGAGGGTGACCTCAATTCCAGAATGAAGAAACAGTTTGAGTAGGGATGAAAAATGGTAAGGCAAGAGGTCACTTGTGGGTTTGGTGAGTTGTGGCCCCTTAACATTATCCACATGACAGGATGGCGTATAAAAGAAAAAATAATTGGACCTTGTCAGACAGGTACAGTGATAACAATGGGGGATTTTAATCTGTGAGGGATGGGGGAGGGGGGGTCTGCTGCCATGCTACCTGTGATCAGTCAGTGGGAAGGGGAGGGGTCCACTGCCACTCTGCCTTTGATTAATGAGGGGGAATGGGGGGTTGGGGTCCACCGCCACTCTGCCTGTGATCAGTGAGGGGGAAGGGGGGTCCGCTGACACTCTGCCTGTGATCAGTGAGGGCGCAGGAGGTCTGCTACCACTCTGCCAGAGATCAGTGAGAGGGCAGGGGGTCTGCTACCATTCTGCCTGAGATCAGTGGGGCGGAAAGGGGGGGAGGGACCCATGATCAGTCTGGGTGGCAGAGGGGGTGGGGGATAAGGAGGTCAGTAATGTTGTGGGGGTGTGGTAATGTCTGTGGGGCCAGAGGGAGGCATTATCCAGCCCAGGAGCAATATGGTAGGGAAGCCGCATTCTATCTTTCTTTTGTGCATGTGCAGTTGGAGGCACCAATTGGAGCTGCAGGATTTTGGGCACGTTAAACCTCACTCAGGCTTCTGCATCGCAATTCAGAATTGCTGATATTTTTGCAGGCAGAATGCATATGGGTGTGCCTAAGAACAGGTCTAAAAGTCGGATCTGAAACACTCCCAGTTTCAGGTCCGCCCAGCACTTAGAATTAAGATGGTAAAATAGGGCGCATGATGTCAATGAACCTAGCAGCTAAGATAACCCAATAATTAAGCTCGAGCACTGACGTTCATAAGGTATCAGCTTAGACCCAAACACAGACAGAGGTTTGAAATTGCTAATGTGCAAAAACTGCAAAAAAAAGTTGCAGATTTGCTGGAGTAAAAATGCAATCATTGTGGTAAAAAGGGGCATATCAAATGGGCATATTGGAGAAAAACAAATTTCAAGCAATAATTATAAAAGGCCTAATCCAAATAAATCTGGAAAACAAATAGAGGGAAGAGTATCTACATGATAGAAAAAGTTCCAGAGTCATAATAAAATTAAGAATTGTTATTGAACATACTGGCAATTACTGGTGCAAATAACTGTCACTGGGTCACACCTTTACTGGACAGACAACCAACAAAATTGGAGATGGGCACCAGAACCACTGTGTCATTGGTATCGGAAACTGTGTACCAAGAGACACATTACCCTGAAACCCTCAAAGATGCAAGAAAGCAGACAAGAGACTTGATTACCTATAAAGACTTGCATTCCAACCATTATTTTGTAAATTGAGTTTGTGTCATTATATGCCCTGTTTGTGAACTGAAATCCCACTCACCTGATGAAGGCACAGTGCTCCAAAAGCGATTGGCTTATGCAACCAAATAAACCTGTTGGATTTTAACCTGGTTTTGTAAGACTTCTTACTGCATTTACCCCAGTCCAATGCCGGCATCTCCACATCATGACCCTCAAAGGTAACACTCAAAACCTAGACCAGAGAAGTGGTTCCATTAAGGGGCCACATCAATGTAAATGTGTAGCTAAATGGACAGACTGCAAACTTGTCCCTGCTCATCATTAAAGATAAAAATCCAGCTTCCTGGAGAGAACCTGGCCTAGGAGAATCAAGTTAAGCTGGGCTGAGAAAAACCTCATGTCACAGTCCGAAGCAGGTCTATGAAAATTTTAAAGAAACATGCCATTGTCTTTAATGGAGAAAAGATGAAAGATGAAAGCGTGAAAAGATCTCAGTCAAACTAAAGATTATGGATGAAAGCCAAGCTAGATGCTTAAAGGCTAGTTCAGTGCCATATGCCACCATGCCGGTCAAGATGGGGATGAAAGATGGGGTCAAGATGAAATCATTGATGTAAGTGATTTTACCACACCAATAGTACTGGTGATGAAGAAAGATGGGCTGGTAGATATGTGGCAATTTTAAAATCACTATTAATCCAGTACTGTGCAGAGCAGTTCCATCTGTCTTTAATTCATGATTTGTTTGCTGGGTTGGCTAGATGCCAGTATTTCAGTGAAGATGACCTTAGTCAAGCACATCTCCAGATATATGTGAACCCAGAATCACAACAATACTTGACATTGTGATTCATAAGGTGCTATTCAGATATAAAAGACTTCCATTTGGCATCACATCTATATCTGGTGCTATGGTCCAAATTCTCAGTGGTCAAGAAGGAGTGCAGTACAGCTTAGGTGACAACTTTGTTACCAGCAAGAATAAAGAAGAGCACCTCCAAAATTTAGATGCCATGCTGCAGGGACTAGAAGATTATGGATGGTGAATACGGAAAGATAAATGAGAATTTTTCAAATCTTCTATAGAATACACAGGGCAGATTCAAAGGTACTGCACAGACCACAGTCAAAAGTAAAAGCCATAATTGAGGCATCAGGACCTCAAAAAGTAAACTAACTTTGGTCATTTTTGGGTTTATTAAATTATTATGGAAGATTTGTCTAATATCTAACAATCATTCTCAAGCCTTTACACAACTTATTATGTTAAAACAGGAAAAGGAAATGGATGGGTCAATGGGAGAAGATCTTCACAAAAGCAAAAGAAGCATTATTAAAGTCAGATTTCCTGATGCACTTTGATCCAAAATTACCTTACGGGGTAGGAGCAGTGGTTTCTCACATAATGTCCAATGATGGAGCAAAGCCAATAGTGCTTGCATCAAGATCCTTAAACAAAGTAGAAATGAACTGTGCATAAATAGGAAAGGAAGCTCCAGGCATAGTTTTCAGGATCAAATATTTTATTAATTCCTGTGGAAGGGTATTTACTTAACGAATGGATCATCAAGCACTGGCAATGATATTCGGGCTCCATATCAGTATTCCAACTCTAGCAATGAGCCAGATGAGCATTGCCGTTGTCAGCTCAGAACTACACAACAAAATATTGTCAATCTACTCTCAATGAGAATGCTGATGAACTCTCCACATTACTTGCACCTAATGAGTTGTCAAGGCACAGTTTGAGTGGTAACATTTTTTTTCTAAGAAGTCGATAACACTGTTGTAACTGCAGGGCAAGATAAGAAGTATACCAGAAAGGTCCACTTCAGTTAGAAGTTAGGGACATGGTATTTTGCAGCAAGTTCATGGGAACAAACCCAGAGTTGAAGTCATATGTCAACCAAAGATTTGAACTATCGCTATAGGCTGCTCTCCTTTGCGGAATGAAGGTCATCATTTTGTCACCATTAAGGAAACATCCTGAGCCAACTTCATAAAGGTCACTGCAGGATAGAAAGGAAGAAGGAGACAGAGGCCAGAATTTTACACCTCACCCATCACGGAAATCAGAGAAGGCGAGGGGTGGACAATGGGAGGATCCGTTGACCCCAAGAGGGATTTTACAGTTTTGGGACTAGTGCGGCCATAAAATCCCACCCAGCACTTTGGTGATCAAGGCTCAATAGCAAAATTGAGGAGGAGATGGGGATATGTTTGTCGTGTGCCAAAATTTGAAATTTGCCACTGCTAATGCCAATCCACACGTGGGAATGACAAGAAAAGTTATAGCAAAGAGTTTACATTAATTATATCAGAATGTTTGAAAGCTGTATGTTCCTCATTGTGTACACACTTAAAATGGCCTGAAGTTGCCGTTATGAAGAATACACCTGCAGAATGATAAAGAGACTGGGTAAGATTTTTGCAAGATGCAGGTACCCAGAAAAAGCTGTTAGTGACAATGGGCCATCCAATCCACTCATCATCCTGTCACAAATGGGCTATGTGAAAGGTTTGTCCACACAGTGAAGCATTCATTGAGAAGTGATTGATGAACAAGGTTCACTGTATAAATGACTAAGCCAATTCCTGATGATATACAGGAATACAGCATATTCAACAACCCAAAGTTCTCCAGTATTATTCATGGTGAAACATCAGTCATGCACAGTGTTCGATTTGCTGAAGCCACCTAACACAAGGAAATTGTTGAGAGAAACAGCAAATTCAAGTTGGGTGACTTGAGAACAGGCTAAACATTGTTTTGCAGAAGGGTCAAGAAGTATTGGCAAGGAACTACACCACCAACAAGAAGTGGATACTAGCCATTGTATTAGCACAAACAGGACCGTTTCCTACACTTTCTAATTTGGAACGATATGGTGTGGAGAAGACACATGGACCAACTCTTGGCAACTAGAACTTTAAATTTAAATACTATGGTGCTGCACACTAGTAGAAAGTCCATTCAGCAATAGTCCCTGTGAACTGAATATTCAATAATAGAAATGCTGCATAAAATTCTGGCTGATCAACGAGGCTGTAAATTGCAGACTGCATTAGCATGGGCAGTACATGCGAAAAATTCATTACAAATGGTTGGGGGGCTTTAGTCCAAACCAATTAGTAAATGGGAGAAATTCAAAGTTACCATCAGTATTGAAGGACACATCTCTAGGAACAACCGTTAACTTGATTTTTTCTGACAGCTGAATGCTATACATGCAGGTAGAAAGGCCTTCTTTAAGGTCGAGGTTTCAGAGCGGATACAATGAACCCCAAAGCATCACGCAACACCGTCGGCGGTACATTTCAAAAACTATGATTATGGCCAACTAAAAGAATGGAAAGGACCAGGTGTAGTGATAAGGACAATGACAAGGCAGTCATACTACAACATAGTAGCCAGACAGTCCAAGCCCACTCTTGAGAGTAGTGAGAATTGATTATGAATTTGGAGCATCTGAACAAGTTGTAGAAATGCAAGAATCCCCTTGTACCTCAGGAACAGATATCTTGAGCAACTGTGATGATCAGATAGCTATAGACAAAGGGAAATCTGATGATCAGCTAAAGAAATAAAGGCAAGAGATGAAGCTATTACTTCAAAGGTTCAGCTATCCAAAGTAGGCGCAGTGGTATCATATATATCTGAAAGATCAAGTGAGTAGAGGGATTCTGCTATAATTGGAAGAGCAGGAAAAGCCTCAAGAAAATATAAACTCTGGCTCAATGTCCAAGAGCAGGGGCAAAAAGCAAAATTATGGATTGGGGTGTAAAGATGGAAACCAAAAAACTAAGATTTAAGTTCTGAGGATGAGTCAGTGAGCGCTCATGGACCCAAGAAGAAATCAGGAATCCGTGGCCGAAGTTGTTAACAGACAACAGAGTTCTGGTAGTAGTAGTCCTGACAGGGACAGATATGGCAATAGAGGCTAGAGTTTAACTAGAAAAACTAGGAGTCAAACCAGTAACAGTAATGGGAGTACAGGCACCTATGATAGGAAAGTTTTGGTATATATGCCAATGAAATGCAGAATATGGAAATAAGACATGCCAAATGAAGCAAATTGGAAAGAGTTTGGGGTGTAAACTGAGGTACCAGATGAAGGGCAGCCTGCTCTGTCCCACCGGTGTGTTTGCACAGAGAAAGTTTTGCAAGATGGCATTTATAGAGCAAAGGCCAGCTTAGTAGCCCGTGAATTTGAGGAACACTTGGAAGAACGAGGCATTAGTGTTGATTCACTCACAGTGGGGAAAGTGACACTGAAGATATTTTTTCGCCATCCTAGCCTGTAATAATTGGGAATGTAAATCGATAGCTATTAAAGCAGCATTTTGCAGAGTGAAGCATTTCAGATTTTTTTTAATCCATAGAATCCCTACAGTGCAGAAGGAGGCAATTTGGCCCATTGAGTCTGCACCAATTTTCTGACAGATCATGTTACCTAGCCCCACACATTCACCCTGATAGTCTCCCTAATTCACACACCTTGGGAAATGAAGCAGCAACCTAGCATGGCCAATCCACATCCTTGGACTGTGGGAGTAAACTGGACCACCTGGAAGAAACCCACGCAGACAGTGGGAGAATGTGCAGACTTCACACAGTGACCTGAGGCTAGAATTGAACCCAGGTTCCTGTGAATCATACACATGTGCCACCTGAAGAATCTGGTAATACACAGGGTCAGTTGTGGAAACTAAACAAATACATATATCGATTGAGTGGCATATCAAGGATTTGGTATTTTTCAGTACGATCCATATTGCTGAAAACTGGCTGTGTCCTGTTAAAAGGAGATCCTGCAATGTTCTATTAGAAGTCTGAAGGAAAATTGGCAGGGATTTTCATAATGCATATTGATGACTCCTATGGGATGGCACACATATTTGAAAAGAGGATTTCAATAGGTTAAAGACAAAACTGAAAGTAGAGTCAAGCAGACAGTGTTATTCAATATCTCGGTCTTGATATACGACAAAGCAAATTTGGAATAACAGTGAATTAACAGGCACATCCAGACAGAATTGATCCCCATTCCCATAACCAGAGAAGAGTTGATTGGAGAAATAAAAATGAACTGGCCAATGAAAAAGTATTGGAATTGATAGAATGACAGAACAGTTAAATTGGCTATGCATGCAGACAAGACTAAATGAGAGCTATAATGTCCTAGAGTTAAATGATATGTTGAAGCGTAGTTCAGTCAGAGAGAGATCTTCCAGGCATATGAAACTTTTAAAAAGCTGAAACTAGAGGAATGTGTTCTTAAATTCTCGGCACAGGAAGACCGGGAGACAGGAAGAGAGTTGTGTTTAGCGATGCTTCACATGCTATTTTCCCAGATGGACATTCGAGCAATTCTTGCTGGGTAAGGAAGGAAAATGTTGTCCTGGCATGGGAAGCAAAAATAAATAAAAAGAATAGTCAAAAGTACATTGGCAGCCAGAAACCTAGCTTAGTGGAGGCAGTCGAAATGGGGATATATCTGTCTGACACATTAACAGAATTATTTTTTTAAGACAAAGTCAGGAAAGAAGGTACCAATTTAGCGCTATGTGGACAATGTTCACTCTACAAAAAGTGTAACAGTAAAGCGATTCAGAAGTGATTTGGCCGGCATTAAACAAACGCTGGAAACAAGGATGTTTGAAAGCTAAACTGAGTTGGTGCAAATATCCAATTAGCCATTTGTTTTACTAAACAGGATGATGATACTGAAAAATTATTGAGACTATTGGAGAATTGCTACCTAAAATTGATTAGAAGTAAAAAAGGGGGGTATCTGTTACAATGTAATCAATGATAACATGCTGTGGTGTTCAGCTGAAATGGAAAGCAGATGAGGATTGGGTGAAGCATTTGTTGTCCAGGGCATGGCCCAAGCGGTTGTGCAAAGGAAGATCTTTATTAAACATTTACTTAGAATTTTTTTTTCTTATTGTTTGCTACTGGAGGAGGCATACTGCTGGATGAACGGAGAATAGAGATGCAGTGACAGATATCTAAAGGGATATTTCAGGATACACAGAATAGATACATTCCAGTGAAAAAGAAAAAAATCCATGGGGAGAACCTACTAACTGCAGTTAACTAAAGTTAAGGATAGCATCTAATTTAAAGAAAAAGGATGTAATTGTGCAAAGATAGGTGGAAAGTCAGAAGATTGGACAGAACAGCAGAAAATGACTAAAAAATTAATAAGGAGGGGAAGAAGAGTATGAAAATAAGCTAGCCAAAAGTATAAAAGCAGATAGTAAGAGTTTCTATAGATATTTAAAAGAGTTGGCAAAGTGAGCATTGGTTGTATTGAATGTGAATTTGGGAATTAATAATGGAAAACAAGCAAGTGGCAGATAAATTTAACAGGTATTTTGCATTGGTCTTTACTATAGAGGACAGCGGTATCATCTCAGAAGTAGTTGTAACTCAGGAAATGGAAGTGAGGGAAGAAAACTTCTGGGAAAGTGGTACTTAGCAAATTGTTGGAGCTGCAGACTGACAAATTCTTGGGTCCTGGTGAACTTAAACCACTTAATGAGGCTGTAGAATAATGAGATAGCTGATGCGTTGGTTCAAATTTTCCAAAATTCTTCAATTTGAGAAAGACTCATTAGATTGGAAAATAGCAAATGTACTTTTTTATTTAAAAAGGGGGTGAGACAGAATGCAGGAAACTACAGGACAGTTAACTTGCCATCTCTCATTGGGAAAATATTAGCAACTGTTGTTAAAGGTATTATAGCACTTAGATGCATTGAAGATAATCATGCAGAATCAACATGGTTTAGTGAAATGGAAATCATATTTCACCAATTTATTGCAGTTCTTTTAAGAAGTAACAGTTGCTGTGGATGAAGGGGAACTAGTGGATGTACTATACTTGGATTTCCAGAATCATAGAACCCTACAGTGCAGAAAGAGGCCCTTCAGCCCATCGAGCCTGCACCGAACACAATCCCACCCAGGCCCTACCCCCATATCCCCACATATTATACCCACTAATCCCTCTAACCTACACATCCCTGGACACAATTTCTTAGCATGGCCAATCAACCTAACCTGTACATCTTTGGACTGTGGGAGGAAACCAGCGTACCGGGAGGAAACCCACGCAGACACGAGGAGAATGTGTAAACTCTACTCAGACCCGAGCCAGGAGTCGAACCCAGGACCCTGGAGCTGTGAAGCAGCAGTGCTATCCACTTTGCTACCGTGCTGCCCAAGAAGGCATTTGGTAAGATGCCACATTAAAGGTTATGGTGGAAAACAAAAGTTCATGATGTTAAAAAGTAACATAACGGTATGGATAGAAGATTGGCTAGCTAACAGGAAATAGAGTAGACATACATACGTCACTTTCATGTTGGCAAAATGCAATGAGTGGTGTGCCTCAGGGATCTGTGCTGGGGCCTCAATGTTTCAGAATTTATACAAACTACTTGGGTGAAGGGAATGAAGATATGTTTGCAAAATGTCCCTATGATACAAAGTGGTAGGAAATTATTTGTGAAGAGGACATAAGGAAGCCGTGAAGGGAGTAGGCAAAGTTGTGGTAAATGAGTATCATACGGGAAAATGTGAAATTAGAACATAGAACACTACAGCACAAACAGGCCCTTCGGCCCACAAGTTGCGCCGATCACATCTATACCTACCAAGCCATAGAACTATCTGTAACTTCCAATGCTATTAGATCTCATATACTCATACAGAAGTCTTTTAAAAGACCCCAGCGAGTTTGCCTCTACCACCACCGATGGCAGCCGATTCCATTCACTCACCACCCTCCGAGTGAAAAACATACCCCTAACATCTGCTCTGTACTTGCTTCCCAGCACCTTAAACCAGTGTCCTCTCGTAGCGACCATTTCAGCCCTGGGAAATAGCCTCCAAGAATCCACCATATCTACTCCTCTCAACATTTTATAAATCTCTATCAGGTTGCCTCTCAACCTTCGTCTCTCCAGGGAGAAGAGACCTAGCTCCCTCAACCTATCCTCATAAGGCATGCCTCCCAATCCAGGCAACATCCTTGTAAATCTCATCTGCACCCTCTCAATAGCTTCCACATCCTTCCTGTAGTGAGGCAACCAGAACTGCGCACAGTACTCCAAGTGGGGTCTGACAAGGGTCCTATAAAGTTGCAGCATTACCTCCTGACTCCTAAACTCAATCCCTCGATTAATGAAGGCCAGTACACCATACGCCTTCTTGACCACATCCTCCACCTGCGAGGCCGATTTAAGAGTCCTATGGACCCGGACCCCAAGATCCTTCTGCTCTTCAACCCAGCTAAGGCTCCTACCCTTGATATTGTACTCCTGCATCCCGTTGGTCCTGCCAAAATGGACCACTACACATTTATCCGCATTGAAGTCCATCTGCCACTTCTCTGCCCAGTCTTGCATCCTATCTATGTCACGCTGCAACTTCTGACATCCCTCCAGGCTATCCATAACACCACCAACCTTCGCATTGTCGGCGAACTTACTAACCCATTCCTCCACTTCCTCATCCAGGTCATTTATGAAAATGACAAACAGCAAGGGTCCTAGAACAGATCCCTGGCGCACTCCACTAGTGACTGACCTCCATGCAGAAAAAGACCCATCCACAACCATTCTCTGCCTTCTGCAGGCAAGCCAGTTCTGGATCCACAAGGCCAAAGCCCCTTGGATCCCATGCCCTCTCACCTTCTCAAGAAGTCTTGCATGGGGGACCTTATCAAACGCCTTGCTGAAGTCCATGTAAACCACGTCCACCGCTCTTCCTGTGTTCAGTCACATTTTCAAAGAACTCAACTAGGCTCGTAAGGCACGACCTGCCCTTGACAAAGCCGTGTTGACTATTCCTGATCATTCTAAACTTCTCTAAATGCTCATAAATCCTGTTCCTCAGAATCCTCTCCATCAACTTACCAACCACTGAGGTCAGACTCACCGGTCGGTAATTTCCCGGGCTATCCCTGTTCCCTTTCTTGAAAATAGGAACCACATCCGCAATCCTCCAATCCTCCGGAACCTCTCCTGTCTCCGTCGACGATGCAAAGATCATCGCCAGGGGCTCTGCAATCACTTCCCTCACCTCCCACAATAACCTGGGGTACATCCCATCTGGTCCCGGCGACTTATCTATCTTGATAGAATTTAAAAGTTCCAACACATCCTCTCTCTTAATATCCACATATTCAATCTTTTCAGTCTGCCGCAAACCTGTAGTACAACCTCCCAGATCACTTTCCACTGTGAATACCGAGGCAAAGTACTCATTAAGCACCTCTGCCATGTCTTCCAGTTGCACACAGGCTTTTCCCCCTTTACCTTTTATAGGTCCTATCCCTTCTTTTCTCATCCTTTTACTCTTCACATATTTGTAGAACGCCTTGGGATTCTCCTTAATTTTACCCACCAAGGCCTTCTCATGTCCCCTTCTGGCTCTCCTAATTTCCTTTTTAAGCTCCTTTCTACAAGCCTTATACTCCTCTAGATCCTTAACATCTCTTAGCTCTCTGAACCTTTTATACACCTTTCTTTTCTTCCTGACCAGGTTCACCACAACCTTCATGCACCATGGCTCCCGCGACCTACCAAAACCTACTTGTCTCATTGGAACGTTGCTGTGCAGAGCTCTAGTCAAACATTCCTTGAAAATCCGCCACCTTCCTTCAGTACTTTTCCCCAAGAACACCTCCTTCCAGTTTATTCGTCCAATTGTCTGCCTGATGTCATCATATTTCCCCTTACTCCAGACAAACACCTTCCTAGCCTGCCTGATCCTATCTCTTTCCAATGCTATCGTGAAGGAGATAGAATTATGATCTCCATCCCCGAGATGCTGTCCCACCGAGAGATCCGTCACCTGTCCTGGTTCATTAGCCAGCACCAGGTCAAGTGCAGCCTCTCCTCTCGTAGGTTTATCCACGTGCTGTGTCAGGAAACCCTCCTGAACACACCTAACAAACTCCTCCCCATCCAAACCCCCTACCCTAGAGATGTTCCAGTCAATACAAAGAACAAAGAACAAAGAACAACCCAGCATGGGAAACAGGCCCTTCGGCCCAACGAGCCCGCGCCGCCGCATCACCCTACACCTATTCTACCCTGCATGTCTACGAATGGAACCCCTAACTTAGCCAGATTCAGGGGAGAATAGTGTCAATTTGGTAAAACCAATCAGCCTAAGAGCACATCTTTGGGGTGTGGGAGGAAACCAGAGCACCCGGAGGAAACCCATGCAACCACAGGGAGAATGCGCAAACTCCCACAGACACAGGCCCAAATCCATGTATCTGCACAGCTAGCAGTGCTAGCCACCGAGCTATTGTGGTGCCCGTCTACCGGTCCAGGGTCAAGCACACACACCGACACGAAGTACTAGGCCACTCCCGGAACTTCCAAGAGCAGCCCACGCACGACCCACCGTGTGCATGCCCCTCGTTTGACACGAGGTGGACCTCCACCTGCGGAATAAAAAGACAAAAACGTTAATCTTACAAGCCTGCTTTTCCGGTGTCTCCCGAGGTTATAACCTTATTTAACAGCCCCTACCATAACCCTCCATCCTCGTTTCACTCATGTGTCTATCTAACTGAACCTTAAACGAGTCCAACGTTCCTGCCTCCACCACCCTACTCGGTAGCGCGTTCCATACCCCCACAACTCTCTGCGTAAAGAACCTTCCTCTCACTTCCAAATTATACCTCTCCCCCCTCACCCTTAAATCATGACCTCTCGTGTTTGTACCCAGTCTAGGGAGCAGTCTCTCACTATTAACTCTTGAAAGGGTACAGAGGAGATTTACAAGGATGTTGCCTGGACTGGGAGGCATGCCTTATGAAGTTAGGTTGAGGGAGCTGTGACTCTTCTCCCTGGAGAGACGAAGGTTGAGAGGCGACCTAATAGAGGTTTATAAAATGTTGAGAGGAATAGATAGGGTGGATTCTCAGAGGCTATTTCCCCGGGTTGAAATGGTCGCTACGAGAGGACACAGGTTTAAGGTGCGGGGAGGAAAGTACAGAAGTGATGTTAGGGGTAAGTTTTTCACTCAGAGGGTGGTGAGTGAATGGAATCGGCTGCCGTCAGTGGTGGTGGAGGCGAACTCGCTGGGGTCTTTTAAAAGACTTCTGGATGAGTATTTGGGGTTTTATGGGATTGGGGGTTATAGATAGGTGTTGATGTGATCGGCACAACTCGTGGGCCGAAGGGCCTGTTTGTGCTGTAGTGTTCTATGTTCTATGTTCTATCTATTCCCTTCAGTATCTTATATACCTCTATCATGTCCCCCCTCAATCTCCGTCTTTCCAAGAATAGTCCCAGTTTCTCCAACCTTTCCTCGTAACCCAGCCCCTCCATGCCAGGCAACATCCTGGTAAACCTCCTCTGCACCCTTTCCAGAGACTCCACATCCTTCCAGTAGTAAGGTGACCAGAACTGGACGCAGTACTCCAAATGCGGTCTAACCAACGTTCTGCACAACTGAAGCATTAGGCGGCAGCTTTTATACTCTATACCCCTTCCTATGAAGGCTAACATTCCATAAGCCTTCCTAACAACCTTCTCCACTTGTGACGCAACCTTCATGGATTTGTGAACCTGCACTCCCAGGTCCCTCTGTATGTCTATACTCCTAATCTGTCTACCTTTTATCACATAGCTCCTCTCTGCATTATTCCTTCCAAAATGCATCACCTCGCATTTGTCAGGATTAAATTCCATCTGCCACCTATCTGCCCAATGCACCAACCTATCTATATCCTGTTGTATCACCTGACAATCCAGTTCAGTACCCGCCAACCCTGCCATCTTGGTGTCATCAGCAAACTTGCTGATCACACCACCTACGCTCTCTTCCAAGTCATTTATGTATACTACAAAGAGAGGTCCCAGTACTGAGCCCTGCGGCACACCACTGGTCACTGGCCTCCAGCCCGACAAGGTCCCCTCCACAACTACCGTCTGTCTCCTATTACCCAGCCAGTTCTCAACCCACCTAGCTACCTGGCCTCGTATCCCATGCGCCTTAACCTTTTCTACCAGCCTACCATGAGGGACTTTGTCAAACGCCTTACTGAAATCCATATAGATGACATCAACGGCTCTCCCATCGTCAACTGTTTTTGTCACCTCCTCAAAGAATTCCACCAGATTCGTAAGGTAAGACCTCCCTCTAACAAAGCCATGTTGCGTATCCCTAATCAGATCGCAACGCTCCAAATGCCCATACATCCTACCCCTAAGTACTTTTTCCATTAATTTCCCTACCACCGATGTCAAACTCACCAGTCTATAATTTCCAGGGTTATCCCTACTACCTTTTTTGAACAGCGGTACCACATTTGCTACCCTCCAGTCCTCTGGGACCTCACCTGTGTCCAAAGAAGAGACAAAGATTTGCGCCAGAGGCCCAGCAATTTCATCTTTCACCTCCCTAAGCAGCCTGGGATAAATACCATCAGGCCCCGGAGCTTTATCCGTCCTTACGCTACCTAAAAGCCCTAGCACTTCCTCCCTTGTAATAGATATTTCCTGCAACTGATCCTCAGCTCCCTCCAAGAGACCGCACGATTCCGAACCCCTCTCCTTCGTGAATACCGACGCAAAGTATTCATTCAGGAGCTCCCCCATTCCCTCCGACTCAATACATAACTCTCCACTCTTGTCCTTAAGAGGACCAATTTTCCCTCTAACTACTCTCTTGCTTCTAATATAGGAATAAAATGCCTTTGGATTTTCCTTAATCCTACCAGCCAAAGCCATTACATGCCCTCTCTTCGCCCTTCTAATTCCCCTTTTTAGCTCCCTCCTACTCTCTCTATATTCCTCCAGCGCACTCTCCGTACCCAGTCGTTTCGACCTAACATACGCCTCCCTCTTCTTCCTGACCAAGTCTTCAATACCCCCTGTAATCCACGGCTCTCTAATCCTACCTTTCCCATCCTTCCGCTTAACTGGAACATACCTCCCCTGCAACCATTTCATTTTGCCCTTAAAAGCCTCCCACTTGCCAACCGTGGACTTGCCAGCTAATAGTTCCTCCCAATCAGTGTCCTGCAGCTCCCTCCTAATCCTGCTATAGCTCGTCTTTCCCCAGTTCAGCACACTCCCGGTCGGCCGGCACTCGTCCCTTTCCATTTTTATCCTAAAGTAGACGGCCTTGTGGTCACTGTTAGCCACATGTTCGCCTACCTCTACCTCACCCACCTGCCCCGGCTCATTACCCAACACTAAATCCAGTATAGCCCCTCCCCTAGTCGGGCTAGTTACATACTGCTCTAGCGACCCTTCCAAAACACATTTCACAAACTCCTCTCCCTCTGTACCCCCAGCTCTAGGCCCCCTCCAATTCACTCCGGGAAGATTAAAGTCACCCACTACAACCACTCTATTCTTCCTGCACCTGTCCAAAATGCCCCTGCAAATGCCTTCCTCCACGAACCTCGGGCTGTTGGGTGGCCTATAGTACACCCCTAGCAATGTAATCTCTCCCTTTTTATTCCTCAGCTCCACCCACAGTGACTCAATCCCTGTCTCTTCCATATCGTCCTCCCTCTGCACCACTGTGATGTTTTCCTTTACTAACAGTGCCACCCCTCCACCTCTCTTCAACCCTCCTCTGTCACACCTAAAACACTTGTACCCAGGAACATTCAGCTGCCAGTCCTGCCCTTCCCGTAACCACGTCTCCGTTACAGCCGCCACATCTAACTGCCTCACAAACATCAAGGCCCTAAGCTCATCCGTTTTCCCTGCCACACTCCTAGCATTGAAACAGACACAGTTCAACCCACGAGTGTCCCTCGGAACCTCCTTCTCCCTGATAATTTTCCTTTCACCCGACTCTCTCCCAGCCACATCCCCACCCCCCCTCCTTATTAGTTTAAACCATTCCTGAACACCCCAGCTAACCTCCCCGCTAAGACACTAGTTCCCCTCCCGTTCAAATTCTCCCCACCCCTCCTGTACAGTTGCCCTTCTCTCCTAAACACCTCCCAGTGATCCACAAAAGTAAAGCCCTCTACCCTACACCAATCCCTCAACCATGCATTCAACTGCATGATCTCGTCATTCTTTGCCCTGCTAGTACTGGGCAGCAACCCAGAGAGTGCCACCCTGGAGGTCCTGCTCTTTAGTTTGGACCCCAACTCCCTAAATTGCCTACGACCTCTACCCTACTCCTCCTTCCTATGTCCCCCTCCCCTACGTGTACTATGACCTCTGCCTGGGTCCCCTCCCCTTTCAAAATTCCCTCTACCCTTTCCGTTACATCCTTTACCCCTGCTCCAGGGAGGCAGACCACCATCCTGGAGTCACGCTGCTGTTCACAGAACCTCCTATCGATACCTCTGACCCTCCCATCCCCTACCACTATCACCTTGCCAGCCCCCTTCTGTCCCTCTAAGTCAGTCTCCCCTTCCTGCCTATTTTTCTGTGCCCCTGTCGACGAACCTTGGGGGGCCTCCGGGGAGGCCAGGGGACCCTGACTACTCTTCTTCTTCCTCTTTCTCCTCCTAACAGTCGTCCACCCTTCCTGCTCTTCAGCCCTTCAATGTTTGGGAAATTAAAGTCTCCCATCACGACACTGTTATTATTATATCTCTCTAGGATCTGTTTCCTTATCTGCACCTCAACTTCCCTGTCGCTATTGGGCGGCCTATAGAAAACACCCAGCAAAGTTATAGACCCTTTGCTGTTCCTAACTTCCACCCACAGAGACTTCGTAGACAGTCCCTCCACAGCATCCACCTTCTCTGCAGCCATGACACTGTCCCTGATCAACAGTGCCACTCCACCACCTCTTTTGCCCCCAACCCTGTCCTTCCTGAAGCATCTGAATCCCGGCACCTGAAGTACCCAGTCCTGTCCCTGAGACATCCAAGTCTCTGTAATGGCCACCACATCACATTTCCAAGCAGCAATCCACGCCCTAAGCTCATCCACTTTGTTCACTGCACTCCTGGCATTAAAGTAGAAACACCTCAGACCCTCAGTCTAGGCACTTCCCTTCTCCATTACCTGTCTAACCTCCCTCTCATACTGTCTACAGTCCTTCTCTACCTGGGAGCTAACCTCCTCGCTCTCAGTCTCCTCATCTCTATTCCCTCCCCTCAACCTTTCTAGTTTAAAGCCCCCCCAGCAGCCCTAGGCAATCTTCCCACCAAGATATTGGTCCCCCTGGGATTCAAGTGCCACCCGTCTTTACTGAACAGGTCACACTTGCCCCTGAAGAGGTCCCAATGATCCAGGAACCGGAATCCCTGCCCCCTGCTCCAGTCCCTCAGCCACGCTTTCACCCTCCACCTCATTCCATTTCTGCTCTCACTCTCCCGCAGCGCAGGCAGCAATCCTGAGATTACTACCTTCGCATTCCTCTTTCTCAGCTGTCTACCTAATTCCCTATAATCCCTTTTTCATGACCCCTTCCCTCTTCCTGCCTATGTCAGCAGTACCTATATGAACCACAACCTCCGGTTCCTCACCCTCCCCTTTCAGGATGTCTGGGACGCGTCCAGAGACATCCTGGATCCCAGCTCCAGGGGGGCAAACAACCATCCGCGACTCCCGTCTGCGTCCGCAAAAATGCCTGTCTGATCCCCTCACTATGGAGTCCCCTATTAACACTGCCTTCCTCCTCTTTTTCTTACTTTTTTGGAGTACTGGGTCAGGCTCAGCTCCAGAGACCTGGCCATCGCTTCCTCCCCCAGGTGAGTTGTCCCCCCCAAGTAGTACTCAGACAGGAGTACTTATTACTTATTTTGAAGGGGGACATCCACTGCGTGCTCTCCATCACGTGAGCTTTCCCCTTCCTAACCTTTACCCACTTGCCTTCTTCCCGTTGCCCTGGTGTGACCACTTGCCAGTAGCTCCTGTCAATTACCTCCTCATTCTCTCTAATGAGACGAAGGTCCTCGAGCTGCAGTTCCAGCTCCTTAACCCGGTCCCTTAGGGACTGCAGCTCCACACACCCAGCACAGATATGGATGTCTGGGAGACCAGGAGCCTCCAGGACCTCCCACATATTGCATTGGCAACAACATACTGGCCTCACACTCATACTTGCCCTTTTTAGAAATACAGAGAAGAAAGTAATAAAAACTTATCCATGGAAATTGTCCATTTTCGCAGGAAGAATAAAACTGAAGCATATTATCTAAATGGTGAGAGATTGCAGAGCTCTATAGAGCAATCTGGGTATCCTAGCACATGCATCTCAATAGGTTAGTATGTAGGTATATAAAGTAATTAGGAAAGCTAATAGAATGTCATCACTTATTGTAAAAAGAATTAAATACAAAAAATAGAGAGGTTATGGTTCAGTTATTCAAGAGACCACATAGTATTTTGTGCAGTATGGGTCTCTTTATTTAAGGGAGGATGTAAATGCATTGGAAGCAGTTCAGAGAAGGCTTACAGGACTAATACCAGGAATGGTTGTGTTCCCTTATGATGAAAGTTTAAAGTTTATTTATTTATTAGTGTCACAAGTAGGCTTACTGTGAAAATCCCATAGTCGCCACACTCTGGAGCCTGTTCAAGTACACTGAAGGAGAATTTAGCATAGCCAATACACCTAAACCAGCATGTCTTTTGGACTGTGGGAGGAAACCAGAGCACCCGGAGAAACCCACGTTGACACAGGGAGAATGTGCAGACTCAGCACTGGAAGTGACCCAGGCCAGGAATCAAACCTGGGTCCCTGGCACTATGAGGCACCAGTGGTAACCATTGTGCCACCAGGATGCCAAAGGTTGGACAGGTTAGGATTGTATCTGCTGGAGTTTAGAAGAGAATAAGGTGACTTATTTGAAACACACAAGATCTAGGAGTGAAATGAGGTGCAACTTCTTTATTCAGAGTTGTTGGGATTTGGAATGCATATATATCCAGATTCTGACTGTGAATCTGCAGCACTTTATGCAATGTAATAGAGCTCGTGAATAAAAGGAAATCTGATGAAGGGACACTGGCCTTTGAAGACTTATTTCATGTGCTTCCTAGGAGAGTGGTGGAGGTTAATTCCACAGGAGATTTCCAAAGAGAGCTGGATAAATATTTGAAAGTGATGAGTTTTGAGGGCCAGAGAGATAGAACTGGAGAATGGGACTAGCTGGATAGCTACTTCAGGAATCAATGCAAACATGATAAGCCTCCTCCTGTGCTGTAAAATTCTATGCTACATAGTCTTGTGGTCTAGACACGATGGATGTGGAAAGATGACTGCTGCTGTGGGAAAGCTAGAACTAGTAAGGGGTTGCTCATTTAAGACAGGTGATGAGATTTTTTTCTCTCAAAAGTTTACTGAGTCTTTGGAACTCTTCCTCAAAAATCAGTGAAAGATGAATTTTTCAATGGTTTTAAGGCTGAACTATAGACACTCTTGATAAGGAAGGGGGTGAGAGCTTATTTAAGGTAGGCGGGAATGTGAAGCTAAAGCTGCAATCAAATCTGCCATAACCTTATTGAATGGTGGAGCAGGCTCAGAGGGCTGAGTGGCTTACTCCTGGTTCTAATTTCTATGTTCTAATGACAATGATGGTTACTTTGGGAAAGACAGCCTGAGCCAAGTCCATAATACCATGGCTGGCACACATGCACAGTAATGGATCAAGTATTCAGGAGTAAAGTTCAAGTCCACAGATCTCCTGGAGGCGGCAGAATCTGTAGATAAGGAGCACTTTGCTTTATTAACAAAAGCAAAGTGTAAAAGATAAGAGAGGTTAAGCTACTATTGTAGAAGACTCTAGTTATGTCACAACTGGAGTACTGTGTACAGTTCTGCTCCTTATATTACATGAAGGATGTGATCACACAAGATTAGGTACAGAGGAGATTTACAAAGTTGCTTCCAGAAATGGAGAATTCACACAGGTAGGCTGGTATTTTTTTTGGAACAGAGGACACTGAGGGGTAATTAACAGTGGCCTGGATAAATACGATAAATCCATTTTCCTTTAGCAGAAAGGTCATTGATCATGGGGAATTGATTAAAGATATTGGTTTAAGGTTTATAGAAAAATTGAGGAAAAATCTTCTCTCCGAGTCTGGTGGGTGTCTGTAATTCACTGTTTGAAAGGTTGGTAGAGGGAGAAACAAACATCAAATTTAAAAAAAAGTACTTGGATATGTAACTGAAGTGCTGTAACTAACAAGCTACATTCGAAAAGTTGGAAAGTGGATTGAGCTGGATCACTTGACTAGCAGATTTGATGGACTGAATTTCCTCCTTCAGAAGCATAAATGTTCAATCTTTCTGTGATTTTGATGAATTATTTACATTCTAATGCAGTGAAATTGCAAATAATCCTCACCTTTAATGTCTTCGTCCTCCAGAAATTTTGAAACAGTTTCCATTGTGACAGGTCGCATTAGTCCATGGATGTTGTCAAAAGTGATATCATCCTGATACCCTTCACCAATTAACTGTATAATAGTGTCCTCATACTTGTTACTGAACACTGTCAAGTACAGTGCTCCTTCTAGATGTTGAGCCAAGGTTGGTTGGAATGTAACATCAAACTTTGCCTCTTCCCCATGGTTGAGGTTGATAATGCTCATGCAACTTTCTTTTACTATGTGGAAAATAAAACAAGATCAGCTTTACTTTGATACCTAGATTAAAACTAATCAGAAATAATAGTTTGAAATCAGAGCTATTAAAGGGGTCAGAATCAGATTGTATTGCAAGTTGAGATTTCCAATTAAAATCACTATTGGGAATCTGAACTAATAGAATAATTGGAAATGTTCATCAAAAATTTTGAGAGTTTCCATTGTGACAGGTCACACATAAGGAAACAATACGCTTCATCATAATTACGCTAAATCTTCAATTGGATAATCTGACCCAATTTCCCTCCACCTCTTTGTATTTATTTCTGAATACTTTTCCATTTCCCTGTTAAGGGATATCATGGTTTTTCCCTCAATGGCACATTTCATTTTCTAAATAATTCTGTCGCAATACTTCTTATAATTACTCCCTTCCTCAATACAACAATAATCTCCAGTCCAGGCCTCTTACCATTGCCTTGTGCTGCAATGGGAGCAAGGGAATTCTTATTGAGGAAATCAGTATGGCTCTGATAGAGCTGCAGGCAAACATAGTAAAAGTTGGCAGAACAACTACCTCAAGGCTTAAGCAAAGTATCAGCAGGAAGAAGTCGAGAAAAATAGTGTAGAGAACGATTGTAAATTTGGCTGGTCACTAGGACTTCAAAAACATTTTTGTGTTCTATTCATTCTTTTGGAACACAGGGTACCCATTACATATGAATATGAAGAGCACGCTGTATAAACATGTCAAAATGCTGGGAAATTGACTGCAGAACAAAATGAGGAGACAGAACATTAATTTATTTGGGTTCAGTCAGGCCTTCTTACAGTGTCAGTATCACTGGCAGGAGAGAGATGCCCTGATATTGGTTTGAATTCGTAGAGGAGTCCCAGCGGAAATGTGAAATGTTAATACTACCCAAGTGTTCCTGTTGCGGAGGGAGACCTCCTTTGTCTACTCTGACCCAGTCTATGCTATAAACTATAGGTTCATTTATTTTGTCCTGTTCAGCTCCCTATAAAACAAACTACTACTAAAAGCAATTAGTTTTCTGTTTGTTACCTTTTTCTGGGAACTCTTCTTTAATATAATGTTTTTTAGGATACATGCATATAGTTCCATTAGAGTCCTTCAGCGAAAACACCCCATTTGCATCAGATATGTTGACAGATACCTATCAAGAAAACATCCAACAGATATATTATTTCTCTAAAGATATGCAATTTGCAAACTAAGGGGCAAATATGCTTGGATATATTAAATTGCCCACCCTCCCTTATTTCTCAAAATACAATTTATCCTACATATACCACTGAACAGACATTTGGGAAAAATAACAAGGGTATCAGTTTTAGAAAACAATGAGCATCAAGTTTATCTGTCTTGCCGTTGTGTATAAATGTTACACTCCTATGATACTCTCATAAACATTTTTGCCTGAAGTATAAACTGTATAGAGCCACACTATTATCAAGGACAAATTCTGTCAAGGGAAGTTATACTTTACATACAAATGGATATCGGTAAACTACTGTCCATGAGGAACTGGGCCCTCAGGGCATCACTCAAAAAGAAGCGTACACTACCCAATTGAAAACTTTGAGGACTTTTACCTGGCATCACAAAATGCTCAATAGTATACTTTCTGGAGCCTCAGCAATCTCTCAGGTAAATAGCTCATTGGTCTGCACATGGATGAGGAGATAATTGTAAAACCAAAAGCATAGATTTCAGTTACCTATATCTATTATATAGGTGAGTCAGTTACCTGTATCTATTAATCAACCAAACACATTCCATCAAAAGAGAATAGCTCTGGTACCTTCAATTTCCACTAGTGTGTGGCAGTGACACGGAGTCATTTTTGGTAACAGCAGAGGTCACAGGTAGCAATTGTATATGACTTGAGGGTGAGTTTTATTCAGGCAGTGGGCACTAATTGGGCAGTCACATGTGTTCATATAAGAGCAGACTTAACAAATCAGAGAATCTCCACGGTGCAGAAGGAGGCCATTCAGCCTATTTAGTCTGCACTAACAACAATCCCACCCAGCCCCCATTCCTGTAACCCCAGGTATTTACCCTGCTGATCCCTCTGGCACTAGGGTCAATTTAGTATGGCCAATCAACCTAATCCATACACGTTTGGACTGTGGGAGGAAACTGAAGCACCCAGAGGAAAGTTACGCAGACACTAGGAGAATCGCAAACTCTACACAGACAGTAACCCAAGGTCGGAATTGAATCCAGGTTCCTGGCGCTGTGAGGCAGTAGTGCTAACCACTGTGCCACCGCGCTGACTGAAAGCATCATTGCTGATGTAGACAGCCAATATATGTCTCTTTGAATTAAGATGTATGAAGACACTGCCTGCCTATCTGAGTTCTAACGGAATAGCAAAGGAGGATGTTGGAACATAAAGGCAGGATTGTCTGGCCCTGCCCACCACTTGGATCATCTGGTTTTGTGGAAACTCAATGGATTTTTTGACAGGCCTGCCACATTCCCTCAAGATGGGTCCTAGCACAGTAGGGCCAGAAAATCCTAACCTAAATTGCTTTGGACATAAAACCCTTAGCCAGAATTTTCTGGCTGTTCATGTCCTGCTTCCACTGCAAGCAAGGATGGAGAATTTGGTACTCAGCCAAATCTCCTTTCACTCAGAGGGATCAGAGAATCCTACTTCTGTGAACAGCCAGAAAATTCCAACCTTATGGCTATTGTGGAATCAAGTTTAAATTGTTGCACTCTGGTTGCCATCAGGTATGATTTAGATTCTGAAAATATGATTGGAAGAATTGTGTTGAAAATGTGGACTTGTGCTAAAACTCTGCTAACGCAAAAACAAGGTCTGCCCTTCATGGTTTTATTTCTTGCCTAAATACCTATTTGGAAAATGGTGAGTTTTCCATTGAAGAAAATAATATAAATATAAGTATAGAAAATAGGAGCAGGAATAGGTCATTCAACCTTTGTAGCTGCTTCACTATTCAATATAATTAATGCAGATCCTCCATCTCAATATCATACACCCACACTCTCCTCATGCCTCTTGATGCCTTTAGAGTCTAGAAATCAATCTATTTCTCCCTAAATATATTCAATGACTTGGCCTCCACAGCCTTCAGTGATAGAGTTCAACACCCTCTAAGTGAAGAAGTTTCTCCTCATCTCAATTCTAAATAGCCAACCCCATATCCTGAGATTATGACCCCCTGTTCGATAACACGCACGCACACACCCAGAGGAAACATCATTCCTCCATCCAGTCTGTCCAGCCCAGTTACAATTTGTAGGTTTCAGTTAAATCCCTTCTTATCCACCTAAGATCCGTTCGCCCTTTTAAACTTTATTGAATACATGTCTAGTTGACTCAATATCATGACTTTCAATACCTTTTACAGAGGTTGATACACTTAGACAGGTAATTGGTTTTAACTGTGGTTAGATCTGAAAAAGATGATGTCTGCTACATGAACAATAAATACTGAGGGGGGAACAGTCATTTTCTTCATGTAACAAATGAGGAGTTCTGCTATGATGCAATATTGGGTGCACATATTGTTACAAAAGAAAAATTAAAGGCAAACAATGAAGTATAAAGTATGTATAACAAATCTGGTCATATATGAAGGTGAAAGTGGAACAGTAATATTGGGGGAATGATTCACAAGGAAAAGTTAACGCATACTCAGGATGAATGTCCCAGAGTGAAGAAGCAGGGACTTCGAGATCATACTTGAAGAATTGGATAAAGCTAATGATGAATCTGAACAGATTTTTGAGGAGTTTTAATTCTGTGATGAATGTTTAGACTGCCAATACTTTTATAAAATTTGGCATTAGTGCATTTAATTCAAAGGTGTGAGATAAATTGGTGAACAAAGAAAAGAACAAAGAAAATTATAGCAGAGGAACAGGCTCTTCGGCCCTCCAAGCCTGCAGCGACCATGCTGTCCAACTGAACTAAAATCCCTACCCTTCCAGGACCCATATTCCTCTATTCCCATCCTATCCACATATTTATCCAGACACCCCTTAAAACTCACTATCTTTTCTGCTTCCACTGCCTCCTCCGGCAGCGAGTTCCAGGCACCCACACCCTCTGTGTAAAAAAAATGCCTCGTACATCTCTTTTAAACCTTGCCTCTTCAACCTCTACCCCCTAGTAATTGACTCTTCCATTCTGGGAAGAAGCTTCTGACTATCCACTCTGTCCAACCTCTCAATCTCATAGACTTCTGTCAGGTCACCCTTCAACCTCCGTCATTCCAATGAGAACAAACCAAGTATCTCCAACCTTTCCTTGCAGCTAATGCCCTCCATGCCAGGCAACATCCTGGTAAATTTTTTCTGTACCCTCTGCAAAACCTCCACATCCTTCAGGTAGCGTGGCAACCAGAATTGAGCACTATATTCCAAGTTTCTAAGGTTCTATAAGGCTGCAACATGACTTACCAAATTTTAAACTCAATGCCCCAGCCGATGAAGGCAAGCATGCCGTATGCTTTCTTGACTACCTTCTTTAGCTGCTTTGCCACTTTTAGTGACCTATGTACCTATACGCCCAGATTCCTCTGCCTATCAATACTCTTAAGGATTCTGCCATTTACTGTACATTTCCTATCTTTATTAAAGCTTCCAAAATGCATTACCTCACATTTGTCTGGATTAAACTTCATCTGCCATCTCTCCACTCAAGCTTCCAACCGATCTATATCCTGCAGTATCCTCTAATGGTCCTCATCACCATCCGCAAATCCACCAATCTTTGTGTCATCTGCAAACTTACTAATCAAACCAGTTACATTTTCTTTCAAATCATTTATATATATTACAAACAGCAAAGGTCCCAGCACTGATCCCTGAGGAACGCCACTTGTCACAGTCCTCTATTCAGAAACACTGGTTCCACTGCTACCCTCTGTCTTCTATGACCGAGCCAGTTCTGTATCCACCTTGCCAGCTCACCTCTGATCCCATGCGACTTCACCTTCTGCACCCAGGCTTCCATGAGGGACCTTGTCAAAGGCCTAACTGAAGTTCATGTAGTCAACACCCATTGCCCCACCCTCATCATCTTCATCACTTCCTCGAAAAACTCGATCGAGTTAGTGAGACATGACGTCCCCTTTACAAAACCTGTTGCCTCTCGCTAATTCATCCATTTATTTCCAAGTGGGAGTAAATCCTCTTTCGAAGAGTCCTCTCCAATAATTTCCCTACCACTGATGTAAGGCTCACCGGCCTGTAATTACCTGGATTATTCTTGCTACCCTCCTTAAACAAAGAAACAACATTGCTATTCTCCAATCCTCCGGGATCTCCCCTGTATGACATGGAGATGCCGGTGTTGTACTGGGGTAAAGACAGTAAGAAGTCTCACAACACCAGGTTAAAGTCCAACAAGTTTATTTGATAGTAAACCCACTAGCTTTCAGGGTTTGCCCCTTCGTCAGGTGAGTGAAGAGTTCTGGTCACAGACAGAGCATATAAAGGCACACAGTTTACAGAATACTGATTAGAATGCGAGTCTTTACAGCTAATCAATTCTTAAAGGTGCAGACAATGTGAGTGGAGATAGCATTAAGCATAGTTTAAAGAGATGTGTATTGTCTCCAGACAGAACAGTAAGTGAGAAGTTGCAAGCCCAGGCAAGTCGTGGGGGTTACAGATAGTGTGACATGAACCCAAGATCCCGGTTGAGGCCATCCTCATGTGTGCAGAACTTGGCTATCAGTTTTTGCTCAGCTACTCTGCACTGTCATATGACATGAAGGCTGCCTTGGAGAACATTTACCCGAAGGTCAGAGGCTAAATACCTGTGACCGCTGAAGTGCTTGCCATCAGGAAGGGAACAGTCTTGCCTGGTGATTGTTGAGCGGTGTTCATTCATCCATTGTCGTTGCGTCAGCATGGTCCCCCAATGAGCCATGCCTCGGGACATCCTTTCTTGCAGCGTATCAGGTAGACAATGTTGGCCAAGTTGCAACAGTATAGGGTGGGTGGTGTTCTCACGTGAGATGATGGCATCCGTGTCAATGCTCTGGCATGTCTTACAGAGGTTGCTGTGCCAGGGTTGTGTGGTGTTGTGGTCACTGTTCTCCTTGAAGGCTGGGTAGTTTGCTGCGGACAATGGTCTGTTTGAGGTTGTGCGATTGTTTGAAGGCAAGAAGTGGGGGTGTGGGGATGACCTTGGCAAGATGTCCGTCTTCGTAATGACATGTTGAAGACTCTGAAGAAGATGATGTAGCTTCTCTGCTCCGGCGAAGTATTGGACGACGAAGGGTATTCTGTCCACCATGTCCCATGTTTGTCTTCTGAGGAGGTCGGTGCGGTTTTTCGCTGTGGCGCGTTGGAACTGTCGATCGATGAGTCGGGCGCCATATCCTGTTCTTATGAGGGCATCTTTCAGCATCTGTTGCGATCCCCCTCATCTGAGCAGATCCTATGTTTACGGAGGGCTTGTCTGTAGGGGATGGCTTCTTTAACGTGTTTAGGGTGAAGCTGGAGAAGTGGAGCATCGTGAGTTTATCTGTGGGCTTGCAGTACAGTGAGGTGCTGAGGTGACTGTCCTTGATGGAGATGCATGTGTCCAAGAATGCAACCGATTCTGGAGAGTCTGATGGTGGGATGGAACTTGTTGATGTCATCATATAGTTGTTTCAGTGATTGTTCACCATGAGTCCAAAGAAAGAAAATGTCATTGATGTATTGATGACCTCCCCTGTAACCAGTAAGTATACAAAGATTTCTCTCAAGGCCCCAGCAATTTCCTCCCTCGCCTCTCTCAGTATTTTGGGGTATATCCCATCAGGCTCTGGGGACTTGTCTACCTTAATGTTTCTGAAGAACCCCAATTCCTCCTCCTTTTTGATCTCAACATGACTCAAACTATCTACACATCCTTTCCCAAATTCATCATCCACCAAGCCCTTCTCTTTGGTGAATACTGACACAAAGTATTCATTGAATACCTCATCCATTTCCTCTGGCTCGATGCATAAACCAGCACATCCTTCAGGCTGTGGGAGGAAACTGGAGCACCCGGAAGAAACCCCTGCAGACATGGGGAGAATGTGCAAACTCCCCACATACACTGACCCAAGGCAGGAATCGAACCCGGGTCCTTGGCACTGGGAGGCAGCAGTGCCACCATGCTGCCTTAAACAATTGTCATTGATCTCAAAGATCAGCAAATTTACTTTCCTGGTCAGGAATCAAACACAGATTGCAGCAGTGAAAGCAGCAAATCCTAACCACGAGGGAATACTTGCGATGCTTTAAGTCAACATCTATAAGCTATAACATGTTAGCTTAATTCATGAAACACCAATGTAAATTGAAGGAGATTAATTGTTTGGAACTCAAAAGGCTTTGACTATTGCAAATAATTTTCTAGGAGGAGAAAATGTCGCACTAAACTCCACCAAGTCCATTCAAAGAGAGTTAGCAGATCAATTGGATATAGAAATAAAAGCAGGATTTTGTCAGGATGACATAATTAGAAATAATTACCCAGCATTTAAAATAAAAAGAGAAACCTGAAACAGGTGTTTCATAGCAAATATTAGCTAGAATTCAGTTGCAAATGAAGCAACTTGAAATGGAAAAATAAATTTAAAAACTTGAAGTAGTAAGAGGAGAGAAGAGAAAGGAGATTCAAAACATTGACTTTCAAAGAGAGAAAGAAATCAAATATGAATTGGCTAAAGAAAAGCTGAGATCAAAGAAAGAAAGAAGAGTTAGTGGTTTAGATGATGAGTCTGATTTCATTGAAGATTTTGATTCAGCTAAAGTGTTTGTTTATTACCTAATCTCATTTGAAAAGATAGCTCTGATGTAAAGTGACTAAAGGATGCTTGGATCTGAATGTGTCCTGACAGGTGCAGCTGTAAATGTGTACATTCGTCCAACAGAGGAGCAATTTGAGACAGAAGAATAATAGTCAGTGCTTGTCTTTGAAACTTATCGATTCAAGTTTAGAACCATACCTGCAGAGTAAATTGAAATGTTGCTCATTAAATTTGGAACAAACCTTTATTATTGTGAGGGAACTTATGATTATGGAGGAATTCTACAATAGCAATCCAGCAACCACTAAAATTTATTTAGATAAGCATCAGGCACCAAAGATCTGAGATGCAGCAGATTTGGCCAATACCTATGATATTTCACATACATAGCTACATGTGGGGAAATAATCAAAGAAGAATCAACAGGGCTAAATTGAAGTGATAGAAAATCTGATGATGGAAAAGATGCTAATTCTAGGGAACAGACAGTAGGATGCCAAAATAATAGAGGAGATAGACTAGAAATTAAAAGTATAAATCTATTTCTTATATTTATATATTTTAGCCAAACCTGATTATACCAAATTGAGCAGATTTATAGTGTGGGTTAGACTTGGATATAGGGACTATATTCTCTGTCTGACCTCTGATTCTCCTGACATCAAGGAAAGTTACCACAGGTCAATAAATCATATTGCAGAATTATATGGATGAACAAGGTGTCATATCAAAGACTAAATGGAGCTTGTAGCTGGCCAGTTACTTTTGCCACTGATGACATTTTTTGCCAAAGGTAGACACAAAGCTATCCGTTGTTTAAGAAGGGTGCCAGGCAAAAGGCGGGGAATTATAGGCCTGTTAGTTTAACATCTGTTGTAGGTAAAATGTTAGAATCCGTCATCAAGGAGGAAATAGCGAGGCATCTTGAGGGGAACTGCTTGATAGAGCAGACGCAGCACAGTTTCGTTAAAGGGAAGTCGTGTCTGACAAATTTACTGGAGTTCTATGAGGATGTGTCTAGGGCGGTGGATAGAGGAGAGCCGGTGGATGTGGTCTTTCTGGATTTTCAGAAGGCGTTTGACAAGGTGCCTCACAAGAGGTTATTACAGAAGGTCAGGGGGCATGGAGTTGGGGGTAGGGTATTAGCGTGGATAGAGGACTGGTTGTCAAATAAGAGGCAGAGAGTGGGGGTCAATGGGTGCTATTCGGATTGGCGGATGGTGACTAGTGGAGTGCCCCAGGGGTCGGTGCTGGGGCCTCAGCTATTTACCATTTATATAGATGATCTGGAGGAGGGAATGGAGTGCAGGGTGTTGAAATTTGCTGATGACACCAAAATTGGTGGAAAGGCAAATTGCGCGGAGGGTGGGGAGAGTCTACAGAAGGATCTAGATAGGCTGGGCGAATGGGCCAGGAAATGGCAAATGGAATTTAATGTTGGCAAGTGCGAGACGGTCCACTTTGGTAGGAATAATGGTAGGAAGGATTATTACTTACGTGGAGAAAAACTGCAGCAGGCGACGGTGCAGAGGGACCTCGGGGTCCTTGTGCATGAGTTGCAAAAACCCAGCTTGCAAGTGCAGCAGGTGGTCAGGAAGGCGAATGGGATGCTGGCCTTCATCGCGAGGGGGATTGAATATAAAAGTAGGGAGGTCTTGCTGCGGTTGTATAGGGCGTTGGTGAGGCCGCAGCTGGAGTACTGTGTGCAGTTTTGGGCGCCGTACTTACGCAAGGATATTTTAGCCTTGGAGGGAGTGCAGAGGAGGTTTACAAGGCTGATGCCGGAGTTGAGGGGGTTGAGCTATGAGGAGAGGCTGAATAGATTAGGCTTGTACTCGTTAGAGTTTAGAAGAATGAGGGGAGATCTCATTGAGACGTATAAGATGATGAATGGGATGGATAGGATAGAGGTGGAGAGACTCTTCCCGCTCAGAAAGGATAGTAGGACTAGGGGGCATAGCCTCAAGATAAAGGGGGGGCGGTTTAGAACAGAGTTGAGGAGGAACTTCTTCACTCAAAGGGTGGTGAATCTCTGGAATTCTCTGCCCATTGAAGTGGTGGAGGCTGCCTCGCTAAATATTTTTAAGACGCGGGTTGATGGGTTTTTGATGAGAGAGGGGATTAAGGGTTATGGGGAGAGGGCGGGAATGTGGAACTGAGCCACGACAGATCAGCCATGATCTTATTGAATGGCGGGGCAGGCTTGAAGGGCTAGTTGGCCTACTCCTGCTCCTATTTCTTATGTTCTTATGTTCTTATGAGGTGGTATTCCCAGCTGAGACAGATATTCAGCCCCTTTGCATAATGACAGTGTCCAAAAGACAAGACTGTATTACTAACCAGACATTACAGCATGGGAGTTTTATGGTTGTCTGATTAACGAGAAAACCAAAACCTGGGGGAAAAATGAGGTATTCAGACTTCTATCATGTGATTGAACACCCAACTAATGGACATGGTATCGTAGGCACAGAATGCATGAAGCTATAATCACCAATTCATCCTCTTCTCATTCTTCACTTAAACTGGCACATTCTTCCAGAGTAAAGTCATGGGAACAATATAAATTATCTCTTAGTTCTACATCACAATGAGATCATTTTTCTACTGTTAATCATCTCGAGTATCCTCACATGAGAACATTGACACAAGTGTTAAGAATGAAGTTTGTGAAACTAACATATGTGCATTTTACACCAATGCATTACAGAGGGTTCACTATCTTACCTGTGCTGGTAAGGTACCATCATTTCTCAGGACAACAGGCAGCTTCTCTGTTTGACCCAACAGTAAACGTGAATAGATCAGCAAGGGGTTCCCTATCTTATTGCGGAGCAAAGGCTGAAGGACATTGATCCGGGGCAGGTTCCCATCTCCAATTATATCAAATACCAGGGGTTTGGATTTAGGAACACTGGAAAACAAAAGATGAAAAGAAAATTTTTACTGAGAAAACAGAATAAATACATCTTTGATTACTTCAAGCTGTGAAAGTACAACTGCATTTATTTGTCATTCATTCCTTAATACTAATCTTGCACAGCACTTTTGAAAATGTTTAGGTTTTTGCTTCCTGAAATTTCTCTGTTCTTCCTTGCTTTTACCTGAAGTGGTACCTTTACTTGCCTATTGTTTCATGAGTGCTAGTTGCTACCTGCAACTGCACCAAAGTCCTAATTCCATGTGATCTGACTTTCAGTAATAACTTTTCATGCACCACCTTATCAAATGCCTTCTAGAAGTCCAGATAAGTTACGTGTACAGGGATCCCCATTATCCATTTTGTTTGCTACATCTTCAAAGAACTCAAGGAAATTAGTCCAACATAATTTACCCTTCACAAAATCACGTTGACTCTGATGAATTGTGTTTTGACTTTCCAAACGTCCTGTTATTACTTCCTTAATAATGGATTCTAATAATTTCCTAATTTGTCTATCATTTCTTTCTTTCTGCCTCCCTCCCTTTTTAAATAAGGGCATTATATTAATATTTTTCTAATCCATTGGAACCTTTTCCACATCCAGGGAATTTTGGAAATAGATATATTTGTGGTTTGATTACATCAAATCTATTGCACAAAAATTCATTTTTAAAATTCATTCATGAGACATGGGCGTCGGTGGCTGGCCAGCATTTATTACCTATCCCTAATTGCCCTTGGAGACCAGTTCAGAGTCAACCACATTGCTGTGGATCTGGAGTCACATGTAGGCCAGACCACATAAGGACAGCAGATTTCCTTCCCTAAAGGGTATTATTAATCAGGTGTTTTTTTCTCCCAATAATCAACAATGGTTTTATTGTCATCAGTAGATTCTCAATTGCAGATTTTTTTTTATTGCATTCAAATTTCACCAACTGTCATGGGAGGTTTCCAACTCAGGTCCCAGAACATTAGCTGAGTTTCTGGATTAATAGTCCAATGATAGTACTACTGGGCCATTATCTCCCCTACTAGCTTAGCACATTCTATGTTGGTGTTTACATTCCTAATCCACCCTTAAAGAGTGACTTTCATCCTGTTTTTGCTGTTAGAACGGCGACAAAATCGGAGAGATCGCATTCTGCGAGTTTTTTTCCCCACCACTAATGAGAATCTCATTTAAATGTATTTTAATAAATTTAAATACAATTATAAAGACCCCTCCCCCCAGCCATATTTTCAAACTGCACTGATGTGACGTCATGTCGGCAAGGTTTACAATAAGTTCACTCACACATGAGCTTGACCCTGGGATGTCCTGGGGAGGTGTAAAGTTGCGTATAACTCCTGGGAAGAAAGACAAAGCAATGCCAGCCAGCTATGATCATGGGGATGGGGGGGCAGGGGGGTAGCTGCTGAGACCGTGGTGGGGGAAGGTTATATTTTCCTCTGATTGAAGTGCCCTTTAAAAAGACTTCTTTGCTGGTAATATTAGTCCTTGCCCCTTAAAATGGCACTGTGAAACAGTTATTTTCCTTTGACAAAATGCCATAATAACTGGTGAGAAAACCTACCTATTCTCTGGAGAGAAACACACCAATCAGATCCTCACACTTTGTCATTTTTTGATAAGATTCCATCCTTAGCCTTCATACTTGCAGGGTCATAAGAATTTTATAGCATAGAAAGAAGCCATTTGGCCCACTGTGTCTGCACCAGTTCCTGAAAGAGCTACCCAGCTAGGCCCATTCTCCAGTCCAATCTCCATAACCCTCTAAATTGATCACTTTCGGATAGTATCTAGCTCTTTTTTGAAATCACCGATGGAATCCACCTCCACCACTTTCTGAGGCTATACATTTCAACTCAGTAAAGAAGTTTATCCTCATCACCATCTTGAAATTGTGACCCTTTTAAAAACTTCTTGGGTCTCTAGTCTTTTTCTGGAGAAAATAATCCCAGTCCCTACAAACTAAATCATCCTGAATCAGTCTGTAATTCTCCAGTCACTCAGTGTTTGTTTTGTTGTATGATGACCAGAAGATTGCCTTTTACTCTGAAAGGAAAGGACTTGGATTGAGAGATCAGGAGATAAAGCTGGGCCAGTTGCTTTTGATGAAGCCAGCATGAAAACTTTGCACTGTATGTTCATTTAAATGTTATTTTAGAATATGCAGATGATTGGCTTGCATGCCTTCAGCAGGGGGCTTCTGTTCATGTGCGGGAGCAACTCTTAAAGAGGAAGTGCATTTTGGCTGGAGCAGATGCAGGATGTGTCTGAGTAAGAGTGCCTAATGTGTAGAAGGTGCAGCAAATAACACAGTATAGGAGGGAAATTGCTGCATTGGACTGTGGTATACCACCTAGCCCTTCTGAAAAATGTTTTGCTGCATTAAATTTGACTACATGTAGAACAGGCAAAGGTCTACACAAAACATTTTGAGGCTCTGCAAGAAAATGAAATGATGGATTCTGTTCGATGGTTCCCTGAGCAGACTGTCCAATACAGCGAACAAGCATCTAGACTTAGATTGCATGATGGTGAGGAAGGCCCACTATCAGATCCTTCTGACACAGCTGAGGTCTCAATCCCTCTGCACGCCACCCTCAAGAACTTTGTCCAACTCTGCCTGGAATATGCCTTTGCAAAGGAAGTTTGGAAAGACATGTGGTTTTTGTTGAGGTTCATGACTAGAAGTTCTGTGATGCAGTACTCTCTATTCTACAGGTTGTTCCTGGGAAACACGTACCAACATAGACATCATTGGAGGACAATGAAAAATGTTATTTTGTTACTCTGAAACTTGTTAAATTTCCAGTACAAGAGTTGTTCACAATTTGAGTGTTGTAGACTGGCACATTCCAACATCCAGCATTATGTGGTGAGGAACATACTGAAGCTTAGGGTTACTGTCACAAAGGGTCATAAGGCCTCAACCTAAAGTCTATCTACGATAGTATACTGAGAAACTGGAAGCTGTATCTTGGCTAAGGAATGGGCAAATATTGTAAATATCAGGTGTTATTGCAATTTTGTTGAAGAACCTCAGAGTACCATACGCTGTTACCTAAATATGAACATAAGAACTGGGAGCAGGAGTAAGCCATCTGGCCTTTTGAACCTGCTCCGTCATTCAATAGGATCATGGCTTCACTTATCCGCCCACTCACCATAACCCTTGATTCCTTTACTGTTTAAAAATCTATCTTTGCTTTAAAAATATTTAACTGCTTCGCTGGTTTCCAACAAAAAACCAATGGGGTTCAAGGATCAAACTTCTTGAATGCTGCACTAGAAGCCTTGGTGTAAAAGGTGGAGAAGAGGAAAAACATCCTCTATCCACAGGAAAATTGTGGAGGGCGCATGGGTGCAGGATACCTTCCCAGCAAACAGTGCCATGGCAGTGCAAGTAAACAGCTGTTCCAGCCACGCCAGCCATCTAGGCCAAGGACCTGGATACACATCTACTGTCTGCAGGATTGCTGGGGAGTGAGAGTACAGGACATCCTCCCACAGGCAGTTAGCAAGCAGTGGAGGCCAAAGGCTGCCGCAGACATGTCAGCAGTCTAGCGCCAAGAACCTTTATACATTCTGCAAGATCTCATGCCATAAGACCATAAGACATAGGAGCAGAATTAGGCCACTCGGCCCATCGAGCCTGCTCAGCCATTCAATCAGGGCTGATTTTTTTTCTCATCCCCATTCTCCTGACTTTTCCTCATAATTCCCGATCCTCTTAAATGAAGAAACTAGCTATCTCTGTCTTAAAGACACTCAATGACTTGGCCTTTACAACCTTCTGTGGCAAAGATACTGGCCTGGCAGTATCTTGTAAGTTTCAATAAGAACCCCCCTCATCCTTCTGAACTTCATAAGAACATAAGAAATAGGAGCAGGAGTAGGCCATCTAGCCCTTCGAGCCTGCCCCGCCATTCAATAAGATCATGGCTGATCTGTCGTGGCTCAGTTCCACATTCCCGCCCTCTCCCCATAACCCTTAATCCCCTTGCCTACCAAAAACCTATCTACCCGTGTCTTAAATTTATTTAGCGAGGTGGCCTCCACCACATCAACGGGCAGAGAATTCCAGAGATTCACTACCCTCTGAGTGAAGAAGTTCCTCCTCAACTCCGTTCTAAACTGCCACCCCCTTATCTTGAGGCTGTGCCCTTTAGTCCTGCTGTCCTTTCTGAGCGGGAAGAATCTCTCTACCTCTACCCTATCCATCTCCTTCATTATCTTATACGTCTCTATAAGATCCCCCCTCATCCTTCTAAACTCCAACGAGTACAAACCCAGTCTATTCAGCCTCTCTTCATAGTCCAACCCCCTCATCTCCAGTATCAGCCTAGTGAACCTCCTCTGCGCTCCCTCCAAGGCCAAAATATCCTTGCGCAAGTGCGGCGACCAAAACTGCACACAGTACTCCAGCTGCGGCCTCACCAATGCCCTGTACAGTTGCAGCAAGACCTCCCTGCTTTTATATTCAATCCCCCTAGCTTTAAAGGCCAGCATCCCATTTGCCTTCCTGATCACCTGCTGCACCTGCAGGCTGGGTTTTTGCGACTCATGCTCAAGGACCCCCAGGTTCCTCTGTGCCGTAGCATGCTGCAGCTTTTCGCCCTTTAAATAGTAATCCCTCCTACTATTATTCCTGCCAAAGTGGATAACCTCACACTTGCAATGAATACAGACACAGATTCACCACTCTCCAGCTGAAGAAATTCCTCCTCATTTCTGTTTTAAAAGATCGTCCTTTTAGCCTGAGATTGTGCCCTCTGGTTCTAGTTTTTCCTATGACTTGAAACATCCTCTCCAACGTCCACTCTATCCAGGCTTCGCAGTATCCGGTAAGTTTCAATAAGATCCCCCTTCATCCTTCTAAACTCTAATATAAAAGACCCAGAGTCCTCAACCATTCCTCATAACACAAGCTCTTCACTCTGGAACCATTCTTGTGAACCTCCTCTGGACTCGTTCCAAGGTCAGCACATCCTTCCTTAAATATGGGGCCCAAAACTGCTAACAATATTCCAAATGCGGAGTAATGGGGTCTGACTTTATGCAGCCTTATGCAGCCTCAGAAGTACATCCCTACTCTTGTATTCTGGCCCTCTCAACATGAGTGCAAGTGAATGCATCTTTAAATGCCATATCCTACTAACAGCACTAGTCTCCAACACAGCTCAATTCACTACACCCCTATCACCCACCTCCCAACTATGTTTATACCTAACATTCAGAGTTCAGCTCACCCCTTCACCAGCCCATGTTGTAACTTGCACAAACAGCTAGCTATTCAACTGTGATAGCTCCACCACCAACCCATACTGCACCACACTTAGTGAAACATTTCCATCTTTCTTGCAAGACAAGGTGGTTCATTCCAGAAGCAGTAACAGAAAAGCAGCAGGGGAAAGGCATAGCTGGATGTACTTACCCCGTTAAAGGAAAAGTGGACACCAATATAACAAAGGAGTGCTGAGGCCAGCAGCAGGGCTTAAAACAATCAAAGATAATGATATTCTCACACCTAATTCCTTCTCTTCACATCCAACCCAATCAAATTGACAAGTTTCAGATGGTGTAAGAATGCAAATCTTATTTCTTCCCAACAACCTTCCCAACCCCACTCTTGTGCCTTTCTGCTTTAAGAAAGCAAAGCAGCAGTGGATGAGCAAGAAGATAGTGATGAAGAGTAACTACTCATTTGCTGTCATACTCAGTCACCAGCTCCATTCAGCCCATTGAGTCTGCTCCACCATTCAATCATGGCTGATAAGTTTCTCAACCCCATTCTCCTGGCTTTTCCCCTGTAATCTTTGATTTCCTTACCAATCAAGAACCAATCTATCTCTGTTTTAAATATACTCAATAACCTGGCCTCCTCAGCGTTCTGTGGCAATGAATTCCTTAGACTTGCCACCCTCTGGCTGAAGAAATTTCTCCTCACAGAATCCCTACAGTGCAGAAGAGGCCATTTGGCCCATTGTGTCTGCACAAACAACAATCCCTTCCAGTCCCATAAACTCACCTTTTTACTCTGACACTAAGGGGCAATTTAGCATGGCCAATTAACCTAACTTGCATATCTTTGAACTGTTCATCTCGATATTAAAGGATCATCCCACCGTTCTGAAGTTGTACCCTCGGATTCAAGTCACACCTACTAATGGAAATATCTTTCCCACGTCCATTCTATTCAGTATTCTTCAAGTTTCAATGAGATCCCCCTCATCCTTCTAAACTCTGAGTACAGACCCAGAGTCCTCAAAAGCTCTTCATATATTGAGCTTTTCTTTTTTTTTATTATTTCGTGGGATATGGGTGATGCTGCTGGTCAGCATTTATTGTAAAAAGTCTGACAACACCAGGTTTTAGTCCAACCAATTTATTTGATAATAGACTCACAAGCTTTCGAGGTCTCCTAGACCTCGAAAGCTTGTGAGTCTATTATCAAATAAATTGGTTGGACTAAAACCTGGTGTTGTCAGACTTTTTACTGTGTTTACGCCAGTCTAACGCCGGCATATCCACATCAGCATTTATTGCCCATCCCTAGTTGCCCTTGAGAAGGTGGTTGTTAGCTGCCTTTTAGGATCGCTGCAGTCCATGTCCTCTGGATAGACCTATAATGCCATTAGGGAGAGAATTCCAGGATTTTGACCCAGTGACTGTGAAGGCACAGCGATATATTTCCAAGTCAGGATTGTGAGTGGCTCGGAGGGGAACATGCAGGTGGTGGTATTCCCATGTATCTGTCGCCCTTGTCCTTCGAAATGGATGCGGTCGTGAGTTTGGACGTACTTTGGTGAACTGCTGCAGTGCATCTTGTAGATAGTACATACTGCTGCTACTAAGTGTCAGTGGCGGAGGGAGACGTTTGTAGATGTGGTGCCAATCAAGCAGGCTGCTTTGTCCTGGATAGTGTCAAGCTTCTTGAGTGTTGTTGGAGCTGCACCCATCCAGGCAAGTGGGGAGTATTCCATCACACTCCTAATTTGTGCCTTGGAGATGATGGATAGGCTTTGGGGAATCAGGAGGTGAATTACTTGCCACAGTATTCCTAGCTTCTGGCCTACTCTTATAGCCACTGTGTTTATGTGGTGAGTCCATTGAATTTCTGGTCAATGGTAACCCCAAGAATGTTGACAGTGGGGGATGCAATGATGGTAACAGCACTGAATGTCAAGAGACAATGGTTATAGTGTCTCTTATTGGTGATGGTCATTGTTTGGCATTTGTATGGCACAAATGTTACTTGCTACTTGTCAGCAAGGATATTGTCCAGATCTTGTTGCATTTGAACATGACTGCTTCCGTATCTGAGGAGTCACAAATGGTGCTGAACAATATGCAATCACCGGCAAACATCCTCACTTTTAACCTTATGATGGAGGGAAAGTCATTAATGAAGTAGCTAAAGATATTTGGGCCTAGGACCCTACCCTGAGAGACTCCTGCAGAGATGTCCTGGAGCTGAGATGACTGACCCTCCACAACCACAACCATCTCCCTATATACCAGGTCTGACTTCAACCGCTGGAGTATTTGCCCCCGAAACCATTGATTCCAGCTTTGTTAGGCTCCATGATGCCAAACTCGGTCGAATGCGGTCCTGATGTCAAGGGTTGTCACTCTTACCTCTCCTTTCATTCCTGGAATCATTCTCATGAACATCCTCTGGAGGAAGTTCCAGAACTTCTCCACATCCATCCTCAGAAACGGGATCCAGAATTACTCTCAATACTCAAAATGTGGTCTGACCAAAGCCTTATAAAGCCTGAGCAATGTTAGCATTCATTTCAAGAGGTCCAAAATACAAAAGCAGGGATGTATATCCCTGCTTTTGTATTCTAGTCCTCTTGAAATGAATGCTGACATTGCATTTGCCTTCCTAACTACCAATTCAACCTGCATGTAAACCTTAAGAGAATCCTGAACTGGGACTCTCAAGTCCCTTAGTGCTTCTGATTTCTGAATTCTCTCCCTATTTAGAAAATAGTTTATGCATCTATTCTTCCTACCAAAATTCATAACCTCACACAATTCCCCACATTGTATTCCATCTGCCACTTCTTTGCCCACTCTCCTAACCTCAAAGTCCTTCTGCAGCCTCCCTGCCTCCTCAATACTAGCTATCCCTCCACCTATTTTTGTATCATCTGCAAACTTAGCCACAATGCCCTTGATTCCTTCATCTAGATCACTGATGTATAAAATGAAAAGTTGTGGTGCCAACACTGACCCCTGCAGAACACCATTAGTCACTAGCTATCATCCTGAAAAGGACCCTTTTATTCCCCACTCTCTGCCATCTGCCAGTCAGCCAATCTTCTATCCAAGCTAGTACCTTGCCTGTAGTACCAGGAGCTAGAATGGTCCTGGACATGGGGTACGTCAGACATGAATGACTTGCAGCGAGGAAAGTTGGCATGTAGTGTAGGTACCAGCTTACCAGAGGGCAAGGGCACACCACATTCTACTGCAGAGGATACAAATGAGGTTAGATGGATGGGTATATATATATATATATTCAGTGCATTGGTAGATCTGGCAGAAACCTTGTTTACAATGTTAATGTGCATGGAGGATTCCAGCACCAACATGGCACAGGGCTATGCGCAAACTTTGAAGTCATTCTTTGCAATGTAGATCGTGGTTAACTCCATAGCTCAGTAGTTAGAGCACTGATCTTGTAAACTAAGTGTCGCAGTAAAGGAAGGGCTTGAGAATCAGGATTCCTGCACTGTTCCATCAGGAAATGTCTCTGCCAAAATGTGTCCACAAACAGTTGTGTGTACCACATGATGTTTCAGTCAGCAGATTCAAGGGTGCTCATGTGTCAAAAGAGGACTGAGATTTTGATGCCATCATATACTGTATATGAAAACACATATACCCAAGTCTGTGTGTAGCAGTGGAAGTAAAGCATGGTTGCTGTATTGTAAATAATTTGTATTAAATAAAAGGTAAATTGTGGCTATCTCAATGAGAACACTGAGCCTACCCATAATAAAACATTTGATGGCTGATGGTTCAACTATGTTGCAGCACAAGTCACTCAACGTTTGAATACTTCAGTGGAAGTCCACCTTGCTGCCAAGTAAACTCAGACTACTGCCACTATAGCTGCAAATACCTGTGGTCTTATGATGTCACATGATCTGTCCTCATTGCTTGAATTACAGTGGTATTACCCTGTGGTGGCAGCAATGGCACAGTGGATAAAGATCTTGCTGTCCAGCATTTATTCTATTATGCCTTGTCAGTGCCTTGCTGTTCCTGTCCATGTTGAAGTGATACAATCTGCAGTTGGTCCTTAATGGCTCAGAGTTGCTTTTTCATGGCTTTTTCTTTCAGTGTTGTAACCAAGAAGTTGCTTTGTTAATCAATAACAAAGGGAAGGTAAGGTGCGGTACTCTGGGCTAATGAAGAATTGGGTCATGTTGATAATGGACAGCCCGATCAAAAAGAGGAAGTATTCATTACCTCCACCATCCCTCCTCTTTCTCTGCTGTATATCTCATGGCAAGGGATGGTGAGGTTATGCAGCATGCTCTGTCATCAAGTACTGCAGAACGATCATTGTTGTGGAAGTGCTTCTTAAACATGTTTAATGTTCTGCTTGACCACATTTCATACAGCGACATAGCCTTTGTTAACTGCATCCTGCCCATGTATGCATGGGTTACATATCAGTCATGAGTGAAATGTAGTCCAAAAGGAATGCAAATTACTGTACCAATGTCTTGGAGCAAATGGAATAAGCAGCAGAACTTATGAAATCAGGATAAATTCCTTTAGCACCCGCTACAAGTCCCGCAGACTTGGCAGCTATAACAGACAGTACAAAACTTGAAACCCTGCTGCAAATTCAGAAGCAACAAGTAAAAAATCAAACAGCAGCTAATCTGAAATTAATTGATAAGCTTTTAATGGTGCTAGTGGGAAAACTTTATTTTCGGCTGTCGAGGTTTAAAAGAGGGATAGGGAACACTTAAATGGGAAGGGGACACATATTTTAGCTGGGAGGTTGGCTGGAGTGTTAAGGCAGGGTTTAAACTAGTATGGAGGGGGGGGGTGGGGAGGAGAGAGACAGCTCAGGCACTGGGAGTGAGTTGGAGGTCAGGGTAAGTCTAGATGAGAGGAAAATCCCCCAGGAGAAGGAGGATCCAGAGGGCCTGAGGGTCTTAGGTGCATCTGTTTTAATGCAAGGAGTGTGACGGGAAAGTCGGATGAACTTAGGGCCTTGATGTTCGCGAGGAATTTAGATGTGGTGGCAGTGACAGAGACATGGTTAAAGGAGGGGCAGGACTGGCAGCTAAATGTTCCAGGGTATAAGTGTTGTAGGCGTGACAGAGGAGGGTTGAAAAGAGGAAGGGGAGTGGCGCTCTTAGTTAGGGAGCAGATCACAGCGGTGCAGAGGGCGGATATCATGGAGGGGTTGGAAATTGAATCTCTGTGGGTGGAGTTGAGGAATAGGAAGGGGGCCATTACTATGCTAGGAGTGTACTATAGGCCGCCCGATAGCCCGCGGGCAGTGGAAGAGGGTATATGTAGGGACATTTTGGATAAGTGTAGGAAGAATAGGGTTTTTGTAGTGGGAGATTTTAATCTCCCTGGGGTGGATTGGAAGGTGCTTAGAGCTGGGGGGTCTGATGGGGAGGAATTCGTAAGATGTGTATTGGAAGGATCCTTGCAACAGTATGTAGATAGCCCGACTAGAGAGGGGGCGATACTGGATTTAGTTCTGGGAAATGAGCCAGGTCAGGTGGTTGAGGTTGCGGTAGGCGAACATGTGGCTAATTGTGACCACAACTCCGTCTACTTTAGGATACGAATGGAAAAAGATGAGAGCTGTCCTAAGGGGAGGGTGCTAAATTGGGGGAAGGCTAGATACAGCCGGATTAGGCAGGAGCTTAGGGATACAGACTGGGATAGGCTGTTGGAAGGCAAGACCACATTAGGCATGTGGGAGTCTTTCAAGGGAAAACTGCAAAGGGTGCAGGAAAGGCATGTGCCGGTTAGGAGAAAGGATGGGAAAGGTAGGATTAGGGAACCGTGGATTACTAGAGATATAGAAGACCTGGCTAGGAAGAAACGAGAGGCGTATGTCAAGTCTAAGCAGCTGGGAACAGAGAGAGCGTTGGAGGAATACAGAGAGAGTAGGAGGGATCTCAAACGGGGAGTTAGGAGAGCAAAGACGGGGCATGAGATGGCTTTGGCAGGTAGGGTTAAGGAGAATCCAAAGGCGTTTTACTCCTATCTTAAGAACAAAATGGTGGCTAGGGGTAAAATCGGTCCTCTCAGGGACAGATGTGGGGAATTGTGCTTAGAGGCAGAGGGAATGGGGGAGATCCTGAATGAATACTTTGCGTCAGTATTCACAAAGGAGAGGGGCTTGATGTCTAGTACGGTCATTGAGGGAGCAGTAGACCAATTGAAAGATCTATTGATTACCAGGGAAGAGGTGTTAGGGCTTTTAGAGGGCATTAAAACCGATAAATCTCCGGGGCCGGATTGCATTTATCCTAGGCTGCTTAGAGAGGCGAGGGATGAGATTGCTGGGCCTCTGACGCAAATCTTTGTCTCTTCTTTGGACACAGGTGAGGTCCCAGAGGACTGGGGGACAGCGAACGTGGTACCGTTGTTTAAAAAGGGTAGGAGGGATAGCCCAGGTAACTATAGGCCGGTAAGCTTAACGTCAGTGGTAGGTAAGTTGATGGAGAGGATTCTTAGGGATAGGATGTATGCGCACTTGGAGCATTGCAATCTGATTAAGGATACGCAGCATGGCTTTGTCAAGGGGAAGTTTTGCCTTACGAATCTGGTAGAATTCTTTGAGGAGGTGACAAAAATGGTTGATGAAGGACGAGCCGTTGATGTCATCTATATGGATTTCAGTCAGGCGTTTGACAAAGTCCCTCTCGGTAGGTTGGTACAGAAGATTAAAGCTCATGGGATATGTGGTCAGGTATCTAGATGGGTAGAGAACTGGCTTGCAAAGAGGAGTCAGAGAGTAGTAGTGGAGGGGTCTTTTTCTAGCTGGAGGTCTGTCACTAGTGGGGTGCCGCAGGGCTTAGTACTGGGACGTCTTCTCTTTGTAGTGTATATAAATGATTTGGAAGAGGGATTTGGTGGAGTGATCAGCAAATTTGCTGATGACACCAAGATGGTTGGAATGGCAGGGAGTGAGGAGCAGTGTCTGGCAATACAGTGGGATATTGATAGGCTGGTTGATTGGGCAGATACATGGCAAATGGAGTTTAATCTGGATAAATGTGAGGTGATGCATTTTGGCCGGAATAAAGTAGGGGGAAGTTATATGATAAAGGGTAAGCCCGTAAGGAGTATAGAATCGCAGCGAGACCTGGGGGTGCAAGTGCACAAGTCTTTGAAGGTGGCAGTGCAAGTGGAGAGTGTGGTGAAGAAAGCCTATGGTTAGTTGGCCTTTATAGGAAGGGGTATAGAATATAAGAGCTGGAGTCTAATGTTGCAGTTGTACAGAACGTTGGTTAGGCCGCATTTGGAGTACTGCGTCCAGTTCTGGTCGCCTTACTACCGGAAGGACGTGGAGACTCTGGACAGAGTGCAGAGGAGGTTTACCAGGATGTTGCCTGGTATGGAAGGACTAGGGTATGAGGAAAGATTGAAGAAATTGGGGCTCTTTTCCCTTGAAAGACGCCGACTGAGGGGGGATCTAATAGAGGTATATAAGATTATGAAGGGTATAGATAGAGTAAACAGAGGTAAGCTATTTCCTATAATAGAGACACTTAGGACAAGGGGCCATGGACTTAAGGTGAGGGGGGAGAGGTACAACACAGATATTAGAGGGAGGTTTTTCACACAGAGGGTAATGGGGGTATGGAATGCTCTGCCTAGTAAGGTGGTGGAGGCAAACACGCTAGAGTCCTTTAAGAGTAACTTAGACAGGCACATGACTGAGTTGGAGATGGGTGGATATAGGAGATCCTTTTAAATAAGGGTCATTAGCATTGGGGCGTCCCTGGTAATGTAAATGGGTACAGTATGATAATAATGTTTTTTCTCTTTTCATTCACAGGTTTTAAGTTGGTCCACCTCGTGTCCAACAAGGGGCATACACGTGATGGGTCGTACTGGGGCTGCTCTTGGTTGTTCGAGATTGGCCTAGTGCTTCATGTTGTTAGTGTGTGCCTAAACTGGACAAGATACTGGGCAAGACGACAGCTCAGTGACTATCACTGATTGCTGTGCAGATACATGGATTTGGGCCAGTGTCTGTGGGAGTTTGCACATTCTCCCCGTGCTTGCGTGGGTTTTCTCCGGGTGCTCCGGTTTCCTCCCACACCCCAAAGATGTGCTGGTAGGCTGATTGGCAGGAATAAATTGTTCCTAAATCAGTTTCCCTCAATCTGGATGGCCATAAAACATTAGACAGGGGTCGTGGGTAGAGAGGTGGACTGGTGGTGTTGAGATGGCGGCGCGGGTTCGTTGGGCTGAAGGGCCTGTTTCCCAGGCTGATTTTGTTCTTTGTTCTTTGTTCTTTAAGGATATTAGCTTGGAGCTCTGAGCTCTAATGGCAGTTAGCATTAAATTAGCATTACACATTGATTGACGTTATGATGTCTATTCTGAATACTTCATTTTGTCATTTATATTAATGATTTAGAGAAGAATTTAGGGGGCATGGTTAGTAAGTTTGCAGATGACACCAAGATTGGTGGCATAGTGGACATTGAAGAATGTTATCTCTAATTGCAACAGGATCTTGATCAATTGGGCCAGTGGGCTGATGAATGGCAGATGGAGTTTAATTTAGATAAATGCGATGTGATGCATTTTGGTAGATTGAAACGGGGCAGGACTTACTCAGTTAATGGTAGGGCACTGGGGAGAGTTATAGAACAGAGATCTAGGGATATATGTTCTTAGCTCCTTGAAAAGTGGAGTCACAGGTGGACAGAGTGGTGAAGAAGGCATTCGGCATGCTTAGTTTCATCTGTCAACATTGAATACAGGAGCTGGGACATCTTGTTGAAGTTGTACAAGACATTGGTAAGGCCACACTTGGAATACTGTGTGCAATTCTGGTCACACTATTATAGAAAGGATATTATTAAACTAGAAAGAGTGCAGAAAAGATTTACTAGGATGTTACCGGGACTTGATGGATTGAATTATAAGGAGAGGCTGAATAGAACATAGAACATAGAACACTACAGCACAAACAGGCCCTTCGGCCCACGAGTTGCGCCGAACACATCAACACCTACCAATCTATAGACCTATCTATAACCCCCAATCCCATTAAACCCCATATACTCATCCAGAAGTCTTTTAAAAGACCCCAGCGAGTTCGCCTCCACCACCACTGACGGCAGCCGATTCCATTCACTCACCACCCTCTGAGTGAAAAACTTACCCCTAACATCACTTCTGTACTTTCCTCCCCGCACCTTAAATCTGTGTCCTCTCGTAGCGACCATTTCAACCTGGGGAAATAGCCTCCGACAATCCACCCTATCTATTCCTCTCAACATTTTATAAACTTCTATCAGGTCGCCTCTCAACCTTCGTCTCTCCAGGGAAAAGAGTCCCAGCTCCCTCAACCTAACTTCATAAGGTATGCCTCCCAGTCCAGGCAACATCCTTGTAAATCTCCTCTGTACCCTTTCAATAGCTTCTACGTCTTTCCTATAGTGAGGCGACCAGAACTGCGCACAGTACTCCAAATGAGGCCTGACAAGGGTCTTATAAAGTTGCAGCATTACCTCCCGACTCCTAAACTCAATCCCTCGATTAATGAAGGCCAGTACACCATACGCCTTCTTGACCACATCCTCCACCTGCGAGGCCGATTTAAGAGTCCTGTGGACCCGGACCCCAAGATCCTTCTGCTCTTCAACACTACTAAGACTCCTGCCCTTGATAGCGTACTCGTTCATCCCATTGGTTCTGCCAAAATGGACGACTACACATTTATCCGCGTTGAAGTCCATCTGCCACTTCTCCGCCCAGTCCTGCATCCTATTTATGTCCTGCTGCAACTTTTGACATCCTTCCAGACCATCCACAACACCACCGACCTTCATGTCATCAGCGAACTTACTTACCCATCCCTCCACTTCCTCATCCAGGTCATTTATGAAAATGACAAACAGCAAGGGTCCTAGAACAGATCCCTGGCGCACTCCACTGGTGACTGACCTCCATTCAGAAAAAGACCCATCCACAACCACTCTCTGCCTTCTGCAGGCAAGCCAGTTCTGGATCCACAAGGCCAAAGCCCCCTCTGGATCCCATGCCCTCTCACCTTCTCAAGAAGTCTTGCATGGGGGACCTTATCAAACGCCTTGCTGAAGTCCATGTACACCACGTCCACGGCACTTCCTTCGTCAATGTGTTCAGTCACATTATCGAAGAACTCAACTAGGCTCGTAAGGCACGATCTGCCCTTGACAAATCCATGCTGACTATTCCTGATCATGTCAAACCTCTCCAAATGCTCGTAAATCTTGTCCCTCAGAAGCCTCTCCATCAGCTTACCAACCACTGAGGTCAGACTCACCGGTCGGTAATTTCCCAGGCTGTCTCTGTTCCCTTTCTTGAAAATAGGAACTACATCCGCAATCCTCCAATCTTCCGGAACCTCTCCCGTCTCCATTGACGACGCAAAGATCATTGCCAGGGGCTCTGCAATCACTTCCCTCGCCTCCCACAGTATCCTGGGGTACATCCCATCTGGTCCCGGCGACTTATCTATCTTGATAGAATTCAAAAGTTCTAACACATCCTCCTCCTTAATATCCACATACTCAATCTTTTCCATCTGCTGCAAATCTGTCGCAAAATCTCCCAGATCAGCTTCCACTGTGAATAGACTGGGACTTTTTTCTTTGGAGCGTAGAAGGCTGAGGGGTGACTTTATAGAGGTCCATAAAATAATGAGGGGCATAGGCAAGGTAGATAGTCAATATTTTTTCCCCAAAAGTAGGGGAGTCTAAAAGTAGAGGGCATAGCTTTAAGGTGAGAGGGGAGAGATACAAAAGTATCCAGAGGGGCAATTTTTTCGCAGCGGGTGGTGAGTGTCTGGAACGAGCTGCCAGAGGTGGTAGTAGAGACGAGTAAAATTTTATCTTTTAAAAAGCATTTAGAAAGTTACATGGATACAAACGGTATAGAGGGATATGGTCCAACTGCAGGCAATTGGGATTAGACTAGGGGTTTTAAAAAAAAGGGTGGCATGGACAAGTTGGGTCGAACGGCCTGTTTCCGTGCTATAAACCTCTATGATTCTATGACTCTAGGCACATGCAGCCTGTGCAAGCTAACAACCTAACCAAGACAACATTTGGAGTCACCTGGACCAGATGTGTGCATGAACATAATAACATAAGAACATAAGAAATAGGAGCAGGAGTAGGCCACCTAGCCCTTCGAGCCTGCCCCGCCATTCAATAAGATCATGGCTGATCTGTCGTGGCTCAGTTCCACATTCCCGCCCTCTCCCCATAACCCTTAATCCCCTCTCTTATCAAAAACCTACCAACCCGCGTCTTAAATATATTTAGCGAGGTAGCCTCCACCACTTCAACGGGCAGAGAATTCCAGAGATTCACCACCCTTTGAGTGAAGAAGTTCCTCCTCAACTCCGTTCTAAAACGCCCCCCCTTTATCTCGAGGCTGTGCCCTCTAGTCCTACTGTCCTTTCTGAATGCCATTTTGAAACAAAAACAATGCAACAAAAGCATCAAAGTACCCATGTCATACGACTGAATTTCATATATAAGTATCAGCTGATCTAAATTCAATACACATTTAATATTACTTTCCTAATTATATATTTTTTTAGAATTCCAGTGCTTTGTTTGCACTTTTTATGACTTTGTCAAGTTGTGTAATTATTCTTAATCATTTATGTATCTGTTCTGTCCCATCAATTGACAATATAATTTCTATAGACCATGGGTATACCCAGGTGTTGGTTCCACAACAGCTTCAAATATGCACTGGTAGTTCTGCATTGTTTGAGGAGTGAACGTAACAACCACAAACTTATGGTCATAACTCGAAATGTTCAGCCGGGTGGGTGCCACATCAAAAATATCACCAATGCGAGCAGCAGCCTGCAAGACAAAAACAAAATGATGGTGAACCAAAAATTATTGTTGGAATTTTAGAGACAGCTAAATACGGCAGATGCTGGAAATCATAAAACCAGAAAATGCTGGAATTACTAGCAGGACAGGCAGCATCTATAGAGAGAATGAGTGTTAAGGGGCCATATTTTTGTGTCTCAGGAAAGGTTTGGAATCATATACTCCCTATATAATCCGAATAATGCAAAAAGAAGCCATTAGGCACATCAAGTCTGCACTGACTCTCTGACAGAGCATCTTACTTAGGTTTGGGCCGAGAACTGGTAAATGGAATTTAATGTTGGCAAATGTGAGGTTGTCCACTTTGGTAGGAATAATGGTAGGAAAGACTATTACTTACGTGGCGAAAAACTGCAGCATGCGACGGTGCAGAGGGACCTCGGGGTCCTTGTGCATGAGTCGCAAAAACCCAGCCTGCAGGTGCCGCAGGTGGTCAGGAAGGCGAATGGGATGCTGGCCTTCATCGCGAGGGGGATTGAATATAAAAGTAGGGAGGTCTTGCTGCAGCTGTATAGGGCACTGGTGAGGCCGCAGCTGGAGTACTGTGTGCAGTTTTAGTTGCCGCACTTACGCAAGGATATTTTGGCCTTGGAGGGAGTGCAGAGGAGGTTTACTAGGCTGATACCGGAGTTGAGGGGGTTGAACTATGAGGAGAGGCTGAATAAACTAGGCTTGTACTTGTTAGAGTTTAGAAGAATGAGGGGAGATCTCATTGAGACGTATAAGATGTTGAATGGGATGGATAGGATAGAGGTGGAGAGGCTCTTCCCGCTCAGAAAGGACAGTAGGACTAGGGGGCACAGCCTCAAGATAAAGGGGGGGCGGTTTAGAACAGAGTTGAGGAGGAATTTCTTTACTCAAAGGGTGGTGAATCTCTGGAATTCTCTGCCCGTTGAAGTGGTGGAGGCTGCCTCGCTCAATATTTTTAAGACGTGGGTTGATAGGTTTTTGATAAGCAAGGGGATTAAGGGTTATGGGGAGAGGGCGGGAATGTGGAACTGAGCCACGACAGATCAGCCATGATCTTATTGAATGGCGGGGCAGGCTCGAAGGGCTAGATGGCCTATTCCTGCTGCAATTTCTTATGTTCTTATGTTCTTATGTTATGTTCCACCCCCTCACCCCAACACATGCATTTACCCACGAATCCTCCTAACTTGCACACCTTAGGACACAAAGGGGCAATTTAATATGGCCAACCCACCTAATGTGTACATATTTGGACCGTATATAGGAATCAACAAAACTGAGACTGTGGGTCCAAAAATCTTAATTTCCCCTTCAAAAGAACCCCACAAACATCCCATAGGGATCCCATCTCACAGAGGAGATGTTAGGAGTAAGTTTTTCACTCAGAGGGTGATGACTGAGTGGAATTGGCTGCCATTTGTGGTAGTGGAGGCGAACTCGTTGGGCTCTTTTAAGAGACTTCTGGATGAGTACGTGGGATTTAATGGGATTGAGGATTATAGATAGGCCTGGTAGGTAGGGATACGATCAGCGCAACTTGTGGGCCGAAGGGCCTGTTTGTGCCGTAGTGTTCTATGTTCTAGGTAGACCCCACACACACACAGACAAACTTGGGCCTTGAAAGAAAATATAACACATCACACCTTGAGAACCTTGGAGGATGTCTGCTGAGGAGTTAGAAACATTTTGACTGCTTAGCGCAAAATATTTTGACAGCTTCAAATGTCATTATTAGATGCTGTGAATAGGTTATCTATGTTTTTACTGCAGTAATCGAATATAAGGTTCTGCACCATAAAAGTAAATTGATCACTGCATTGACTAATATTGTGCAAGGATTGGGATGCACTGCATACTTTAATCAATGCAAGAAATATTATGTATACAAACTTGGAGAAAACAGTGCTTGAATCATAAGAACATAAGAAATAGGAGCAGCAGTAGGCCATCTAGCTCTTCGAGCCTGCCCCGCCATTCAATAAGATCACGGCTGATCTGAAGTGGATCAGTTCCACTTTCCCGCTTTCTCCCCATAACCCGTAATTCCCTTGTCTATCAGAAATCTATCTACCCGTGACTTAAATATATTCAGCAAGGTAGCCTCCACCACTTCAATGGGCAGAGAATTCCAGAGACTCACCACCCTTTGAGTGAAGACGTCCCTCCTCAACTCCGATCTGAACTGTCCCCCCCTTATCTTGAGGCTGTGTCCTCCAGTTCTGCTATCCTTTCTAAGCGGGAAGAATCTCTCTGCCTCTACCCTACCTACCCCCTTTATTATCTTTTAAGTCTCTATAAGATACCCCCTCAGTCTTCTAAACTCTAACGAGTACAGACCCAGTCTATTCAATCTCTCTTCGTAGGCTAACCCTCTTATCTCCGGTATCAGCCTTGTGAACCTTCTCTGCACTCCCTCCAAGGCCAATATATCCTTTCGCAAATGCGGCGACCAAAACTGCACATAGTACTCCAGTTGCAGCGTCACCAGTGCCCTGTACAGTTGCAGCAAGACCTCCTTGCTTTTATATTCTATCCCCCTCACTAAAAAGGCCAACATTCCATTCGCCTTCTTGATCACCTGCTGCACCTGCAGACTGGGTTTTTGCGATTCGTGCACAAGGACCCCCAGGTCCCTCTGCACCATAGCATGCTGCAGGTTTTCACCCTTTTTAATAATAATGCCTCCTACTATTATTTCTACCGAAGTGGATAACCTCACATTTGCTAACATTATACTCCATCTGCCAGGTCCTCGCTCAGCCTATCCAGATCTCTCTGCAGACTTTTCGCGCCTTCCACGCAATTTGCTTTTCCACTCATGTTTGTGTCATCAGCAACATGAATCATGTTCTGAAGTTATTTAAATATGCTGGCTTTTTTAAAATTTCAGAACAAAATAGCCAAAAAGCATGGGGGACAGATGAGATGGCATGGATGGTGAGTAGGAATATAGGTACATTGAAGTAGAAGAGGGCCATTCAGCCCACTGAACCTGTTTTGCTATTCAGGACAATAATGGCTAAGTGGCTTCCCCCTTATTTTGAAATTGCATCCACTAGTTCTGGATTCTTCAAGCAGGAAACATCTTACAAACATCTAACTTGGCTATTGTATGATACGTGTTATATGTATATAGCGTTTAGGGTATGTACAGCCCCTCTGAATGTGGACAGGTGACCTCTGGGGTAATTAGCTCCTCCCATTGTGGAATCCAGTTAAACAACTTTAAACTCAATGTGGAATAGTGCACAACTACAATAAAGAGCTTCCCTGTGTTTAAGTCAACCTCATGGTTCTTTGTGCACAATACTGCATGCATATTACTGGTGTGATGATACTTGCCTTTAAGAAATGTATTTTAATCATGTTTCTCCTCAGGATGTTTCAGCAGTCCCTGGGATTTTGGTCAGCACAGTATTGCTAAAGTTGGAATTCTTTACTGTTACTGAGGCAATATAATTGACATCATGGTAGTTTTAATCTGAACTAATGCAGTGTTCTGTGGTTTTAATGTTCTCCTGGGATTGCAGAGAGTTTGATTTGGGGTAATTGACCGGTCAGGTGATATGCCTGGGAGAGCTATTTTCCACAGTGCATTCTAGTTTTAGTTTTGATGTTTCTCTCAGCTTCTGAAAACCAATGATTTTACCCCTCTCTGGAGTTTGAGATTTGATGTTTAAATGTTACTGTGTTGGAAGCAGCCAGAGACTGGGTTTACCTCCTGAGGTTTTGCTGTTTGCGGATACATCTGGCTCTGAAAACTGCTGTTGGGTTCATTGTCCAGAAGTGTTATTAAGCTGAAAATCCAGCAGCACGTGAACATATTTCACAGAATATTACAATGCAGAAGAAGCCCTTTGGCCAAATGAGTCTGCACTGACATATGAAAGGTCTTGACCTGCCCACCTAATCCCACTTGGCCCATAGCCTTGAATGTTATAGTGTGCCAAGTTCCCATCCAGATACTTTTTAAAGGATGTGAGGCATCTCGTCACCGCCACCCTCCAGGCAGTGTATTCCAGACCATCATCACCCTTCGAGTAAAAAGGTTTTTTCTCAAACCCCTCTAAACCTTCCACTCCTGACTTTTAACTTGTGTCCCCTCGTAACTGACCTTTCAACTAGGGGGAACACCTGTTCCCTATCTACCCTGTCCATGCCCTTCATAATCCTGAACACCTCAATTAGGTCACCCCTCAGTTTTCTCTGCTCCAGAGCAACAATACAAGCCCATCTAATCTCTCTTTATAACTTAAATGTTCCATCTAAGGCAATATCTTGATGAATCTCCTCTGTATCCCTTCCAGTATGATTACATTCTTCCTATAATGTGGTGACCAGAACCGCACACAGTACTCCAACTGTGGCCTCACCAAAGTTCTATACAACTTCACCATGACCACTCTGCTTTTGCAATCTATACCCCAAATGAAAAAGACGAGTGTGTCATATTCTTTTTCACCACCCTGTTAACATGCCTTTTCACCTTGTTATTGCGCTAATAATGCTGAAGAAGGGTGTATGTCCATGGGATATTGTTTTACATTGGAACTACAGAGATAACTAGGTGTTAAGAGTTATACTGTGTCATGTTTAAGTTGTGTAACTGGTAGGAGTTATGCTAATTCTTTTTGTTATATTAAAATAAGTTCTTCAATAAACTTTGCATGATAAAAGCTTCCTAGTGGGTCATTTGAATCATACCTGAAGTGAAACACCTTATACACACACTAATGTCAAAATCAAATGTAAAACCTAGCGTCTAGACTAATTTCACAAAATAGTTTGGAGTTTTTGGCCTGAGTCTTAACAAATGGGGGCTCATAAGAACATAAGAAATAGGAGCAGGAGTAGGCCATCTAGCCCTTCGAGCCTGTCCCGCCATTCAATAAATAAAATCTATATGTTATATTTGGTTTGGGATTATTGGACTCAAAGACAGCACACAGTGAATATATTTGTTTTCTTTTCTGGTGTTGTATTCAGTTTAAGTAGGGAGTGTGTTGTGGCGTAATGGCTCTTTTAGTGGATAAGTGTTTCCTAATGTTGAAAAAGTCACTCAAGGTGGTTTACAAAAGGCGATTAAAACAAAGCCTTTAGAATAGGCAAAAACACTACTGTTGACATTACCTGAAGGGGTGAGGAAGGCAGTGATAATTGTGGTGACAGCTCAGCACTTAAATTTGCCAGAAACACAGCCATAGTCATTGGAAATGGCTAGAATTCAATTACAAATGAAACTGCTAGAACATAAAACTAATTAAAACAGTTTGACTTGCAACAAAAAAATGAAACTGCTAGAATCACAGATAAGGAAACAAAAAATGGAAAGAATAGCCCCAGCAGAGGAAAAGGAAACAGAAAGAAATGCGAACTTCTGAAACTGGGACTGAAAAGTGCACATCAACTTAACATAGCGGAGGTAAATGGAAAAGTTGAATGTGGTGATGAGGACAGCGAGGAAGAATGAAAACGTCATAGTCAAAGGCGTGGTGTGGATCTGTTTAAATATGTCCAAGCATTGCCAAGGTTTGATGAGAAGGGTATAGAAGCTTTTATCATTTCATTGAGAAAGTACCTAAACAAATGAAATGGCCACAGACCAAGTGGGTATTATTGATTCAAACAAAGTTGGTAGGTAGAGCTAGTGAGTTGTTTGGATCACTATCTGGCAATGAAAGCAGAATGCCAGCGATGTGGCAGGATAGGCCACAGGGAGTGGAATTCCTGGACACGAGAGGCTCAATGTTGCAAGTTCAAGCAAGTTGATCACATTGCCCGATATTGCTAGGTGCAATTAAGCCCAGAGAGAGCAAAACAAAATGTCCGTGTTGCCAGCCATGGAGAGGATAAGGAGTCAGGTCTGCAGAGGAAGCAGTCAGTCCTGAGAAACAAGAGTTCAAACGGAATATTCTGTCGTTATGGGGCGAAATTGATTGTTTCTGGGTTCTCCCTAACTCGGTGCTCTCTAAACCAGGCTCTGTGGGGCATGCATCACATTGTGCACTCGGACACTGACATCCAACTGCAATACTTCCCTTGCAGCTTATTCCATTGAAGTTGCCTTCTCCAAAGCAGACTTAAACTCTAAATTCCTTTCAACTTATAACCTCCTCTGGATGGCTTCATACTGGAGGCCACAAACTAGCCAGTCCAATAAAGTATCCAGGAGCATGTTTCTGAACTCTCAGAACTCTGCCACCTCTTCAAAGATGCCACAAACTGAGCAACAGACTCCCCTTAGAGTGGTCACATTTAGTATGGAAGGGAAAACTATGAAAATGGCAGCTGATATAGGGGTGGAGGTGGTCTTCATACCCAAATCAAGAAGTTAAAAGCCCTGCCACTAAAGCCTGCCAAGATCACATTGCAAACATATACAGACCATGTGTACCCATCAAAGGTTATGTACTGGTAAAGTTACAGATGACTAATGTGCAGAATTACCACTTTGTGGTAAAAGGTAAATGTCCTGCGTTATTCGGATACTCTTGCTTACAGAAGTTTAAATAGAACTGGGGCATGGTTAATAGGCTGGTGAACCCAACGAGGTTAGGGTTAGAGCTTGCACATTTTTGGTGACTTCAATCTGCTCTTACCTTGTTAGAAACTGGTTTTACTGATGCCAACACATCAGCAGCTACTTTGCCTGCATTGATGATCTTGAAGCGAGCTTCAGCCAGATCCCCCACAAGTATATTATGGAAAAGGAATTTCCTCTCATCTTCCACATAGATTCCACCACGTGCAATGTTCTCCAGGCACTGGTGTATATTAATGTTCTGGCAAATAAGATGCTCCTCAAAGATAGAAGCTACATCATCCACACTAATACCTGGGCAAGCAATGGAAACCAATTAGTCTATAGCAAAGGAAGAGCAGGTTTAACATAGAATAATGCACAAACAATTGGTTGCTTGCGAAGTATCATCTGAAGGCAGTTAGGAAACATTTCAGAAGTGTGCAAGTCAAATCTACTTATACAACAAATCTAGATGCATCCATTTGCAACTTAGAAAACCTAGAAGTGTACCCATTTCTCCAAGGCACTTGGGTTAAATTTCCTCAGAGTTTGCCCATTAATTTAAACTTCAATTTTACATGAACTCAGGGATAAAAGTGATACTTTTGTCCACTTGCCAACCAATCAACACTCTCTTCCCAGGCATTATGAATTGTTGTTCCCTTTACAGTTGAAATTCTTACAAGTATGTTCTGACAAGTACAAGACAAAAAGCTTCAAAAACATGCCTCTGTTTTTCAGCAATTCTCAAGTTCTGTACGAACAATGAATATTTGTATTCCTGAGACAAAGATACATCAAATACCAAATCTGGGACATCACCAACATTGTTTGAGTCACAGCTAAGGTAAGCTATCTATCAAATTTCTCCCACAGTGTATTGAGCTCAAAGTTGCTCCAGTGTTCATTTCTAAGTATATTGATTAAAACTAAAGTGTCACACCAACCTCAATTGAAGAAGTGTTTATGCAGGATATGATTGAACAGGTTGGTAGTTGGGTTACTAATTTACACTGCACTTGGTCTGAAGTGCAGACTTCTTTCATTTTTTTGGTTTGACTGCACCATAAACAACATATATTTGAAACATGCTGTAAATGCACTTAAGCAGAAGTATTTGGCAGTGCAAATAATGATGCTGCCAAGCATTTAGTGATCTCTCTGACCATGTACTCTTAGAGAGTGAGCAGGTTATCCTTGTGTATGGCTTTAGTTTTGGTATGCCCTCATCTTACTTCAAAAGGGAAGAGATATTTCTAAGTTCGAACTCCTCTACTCTGAGCTATCTGACCATAAACCCCAGCATCCACTGAAGACGCTAAATTCTTAACAGCACATCTAGCTGAAATGGTGTATGTATATCGCTAGATCCTGAATGGCCGGGCTGATTTCCAGATGCAATGCAAATATCTGGTAATATTGTGAGCCTTCAAGACCAACTCAGACATCCATGATTGTAAACCCAACAAAAACTCTGGACAGTCATCGTTAACATGTGTGATATATCAACAAAATGCGTGCCATTCTTAATAGCTGGTCCAAATTAGTATCCACTAGACCAGTCACTAAGAAAGAGCTGGGTCATCTGGTCAAAGGCAAGTTACAAAAATGCTTGTTAGACTTATACCGCCTGGCAGCTTGTTACTTTTATACATCATAAGATTCATCCTCACAGTCCATTATGTTTGTGTATGAATGGGCTGCCCAAGGCACACAAAAGTCATAGAGTGATTGAGGTTTACAGCATGGAAACAGCCCAACTTGTTCATGCCACCTTTTTTTTAACCAATTGCCCATGATTGGCCCATATCCCTCTATACCCATCCTACCCATGTAACTGTCTAAGTGCTTTTTAAAGACAAAATTGTACCTGCCTCTACTACCACCTTTGGCAGCTTGTTCCAGACACTCACCACCAGTGATGTCCCTTTATGTCCTATCTTATTTATGGTTAGTTTTGCACAACACAAACTGCCGTGTGGTTGGGTGAGCTGCTATAACCAATTCTGAGCAAATTTTCCACTCACATGGTGAAGGGTTCCTTCATTTTGCGAAGTCCATACAGGACTTGCATATCAGTGGCAATAGTCTCTCCATGCATTTATTTGACACTGAAGCATATTCACCAATGTATTGCTCAAGGAAGCCATTAACATTTTCACTTCATCACTATATCATGGCAATGTACACATGTTGCTATTGTCTGAAATATAGTCATTGAACCTAAGAACTCGGCAACTCACACAGTTGATTTCAGTTTTAATCATACCATGTATACCCAAACAGATAATGTTGCCATGGGATATCCTTTAGACTCAGCTCTCACAGACATCTTTGTCACTTTCCATGAGTAACGTGTCTTGAATGGAATGACCACTAAGCTACCAGAACTTCCTATCCTTTGTATATTTCTGATACATAGTTAATTGATGGAATTTTATGGCTGCTCCCACCACTGGAATCACCATAGAATCATAGAAATCCTACAGTGCAGGAAGAGGCCATTCGGCCTGTCAAGTCTGCATCGACCACAATCTCACCCAGGCCCTACCCCCATATCCCTATATATTTTACCCGCTAATCCCTCGAACCAATGCATCTCAGGACATTAAAGGGCAATTTTAGCATGGCCAATTGACCTAACCCACACATCTTTGGGCTGTGGGAGGAAACTGGAGCACCCAGAAGAAACCCACGCAGACACGAGGAGAATGTGCAAACTCCACATATATAGTGACCCAAGCCGGGAATCGAACCCAGGACTCTGGAGCTGTGAAGCAGCAGTGCTAACCACTGTGCTACCGTGCTGTCCTCACGAATCTTCTTGTTACCAGTACCTGCTTGCAAAACTCAAAACATATTGCGATTCTGTGACGGGGCAACATTTGCTACTCAATACTGATTGTTCTAGGAATTACACTGATAACCAATTTAAAGTTATTGGGGTGGAATTTCCCTATCCTGCCCACCACAGGAATCGTAGCAGATGGGACACGGAACATGCAAATGTCCGTTGACCCCTGGCAGGATTTTCTGGTTTTGGGGTGAGTGTGGCTGCACCCCCCTCCCCCCCACCCCACCCAGCCACCATGTATGGCTTACTCATACACGCGGGAAGCTACATATATTCAAACACAGGGCCCTGTCTTTTGCAGTCAGAAGGAACATGAGCACACATTGTGCCTTATTCAGCTGAACAAAAGCTTGGTGGATAGCCATTCCCTGGTTCATTCCCTATGGCAATTCCTTGACCTATCAGAGTTGACTTGCCTGGTTTGAATTTATACAAAAGCTTGGCAGTTAACTGTTCCCCAGTATGTTTGCAAGAATCCATTTCCAAATCAATCAGTGCACTCTTCTCAAGCAATATCAATTGTTGTTCCCTTTATAATTGTCATTCTTATGAAACATTCCTGATAAGTGCAAGATGAAAAGCTTTGACAGCATGTCCCTTTTTAGCAATACGCAAAATGAGTATCCACAAGACCATAAGGAATAGAAGCAGAATTAATCTGCTCTGCCATTCAATCATGGCTGATATAATTCTCATTTCTTCTCCGCATAACCCTTGATCCCCTTATTGATCAAGAACCTAACTTTCTCTGTCTTAACGACTTTCAATGACTTGGCCTCCACAGCCCTCTGTGGCAATGAGTTCCACAGATTCACCACCCTCTGACTGAAGAAATTTCTCCTCATCTCAGTTTTCAAGGAACGTCCCTTTAGTCTGAGGTTGCATGCTCGAGTTCTAGTCTCTCCCACCAGTGGAAACATCCTCTCCTCGTCCACTCTATCCAGGCCTTTCTGTATTCTGTAAGTTTTGATTAGATCCTCCCTCATCCTTCTAAAGTCCACTGAGTATAGATCCAGACTCTTCAACAGCCCCTCCTATGACAAACCCTTCATTCCTGAGATCATTCTTATGGACCTTCTTTGGACCCCCTCCAAGGCTAGCACCACTTTCTTTCGATATGGGGCCCAAAACTGCTCTCAATATTCCAAATGGGGACTGACCAAAGCCTGATTGTAGAGTTTGCACACTCTCCTCGTGTCTGCGTGGGTTTCTTCTGGGTGCTCTGGTTTCCTCCCACAGTCCAAAGATATGCAGGTTAGGTTGATTGGCCATGCTAAAATTGCCCCTTAGTGTCTTGAGATGTGTAGGTTAGAGGGATTAGTGGGTAAAATATGTGGGGATATGGGGGGTAGGGCCTGGGTGGGATTGTGGCCGGTGCAGACTCGATGGGCCATAAGGACCTCTTTCTGCATTGTAGGGTTCTATGATACTTATACAGCTTCAGCAGTACATCCCTGCTCTTATATTCTAGCCCTCTAGAAATGAACACAAACATTAAATTAGCCTTCTTAACTGCCAACTGAACCTGCATGTTAACCTTAGAGCCCTGAACCAGGACTCCCAAGTCCCTTTGTGCTTCAGATTTCTGAAGCCTTTTCCCGTTTAGAAAATTATCTATGCCTCTATTCTTTCTACCAAAGTGCATTACCTCACACTTTCACACATTGTATTCCATCTGCCACTTCTTTGCTCAATTTCCTAGACTGTCCAAGTAATTTCTGTGGCCTCCTCATTTCTTCAACACTATCTGCCCCTCTACATGTCTTTGTATCATCCACAAATTTAGCAACCATGCCCTTAGTTCCACCTTCCAGATCATTAATGTATATGCTAAAAAGTTGTGGTCCCAATACTGACCCCTATAGAACACCACTCATCACTGGTTGCCATCTTGAAAAGGACCTTCTTATTCCCACTCTTTACTTTCTGTCTGTCAACCAATCTTCTATCCATGCCAGCATCTTGCCGTTCACACCATTGGCTCTTAGCTTATTTAACAGCCTCCTCTAAGGCACCATGTCAAAATCTTTCTGGAAATCTGAATAAATCACATCCACTGGTTCTCCTTTGTCTAATTTCTTTGTTACCTCCTCAAAGAATTCTAACAGACTTGTCAAACATGACCTCCCTTTGACGAAGCCGTGCTGACTCAGCCCCATTTTAGAAAGCATTTCCGAGTACTCCGCAATTTCATCCTTCGTAATGGACTCCAAAATCTTACCAGGACCGAGGTCAGACTAACTGGCCTATCTTCTGCCTCCCTCCCTTCCTAAACAGAGGTGTTACAATACCCTTTTTCCAATCCTGTGGGGCCTTCCCTGACCCTAGTGACTTATGAAAGATCACCACCAAAGCCCTCACAATCTCCTCAGCTATCTCCTTCAGAATACTGGGGTGTAGTTTATCCGGTCTAGGTGATTTTCAGTCCTTTCAACTTCCCTAGCGCCTTCTCCTTAGTGATGGCCATTACGTTTACCCCTGCCCCTTGACTCTCTTGAAGTTCTGGCATGTTATCTCCTCAAAGAATTCTACCTCGAAGACTGGTACAATGGATACAAAATACCTATTCAATTCCTCTGACATTTCTCTGTCCCCCATTACTACTTCTCCAGCCTCATTTTCCGGCGGTCCAATGTCCATTCTTGCCTCTCTCTTGCCTTTAATATATCTAAAAATACCTCTTACAATCTTTATTTATATTACTAGCCAGCTTACCCTCATATTTTGTCATCTCCACCCTTATTGTTTTTTCAGTTGTCCTCTGCTTGCTTTTAAAGGCTTCCCAATCCTCTGATTACCCACTATTCCTCGCCTCACAGTATACTCTTTCCTTTGCTTTTATGCTATCCCTGACTTCTCTTGTCAGCCATGGTTGCCTTGTCCTCCCCTTAACATGCTTCCTCTTCCTTGGAATGAATTTATGTTATGCCTTCTAAATTATTCCCAAAAATTCCTGCCACCATTGTCCCACAGTCATTCCTGCTAGGCTCCCTTACCAATCAAATCGGCCAGCTCCTCCCTCATGGCCTTGTAGTTTCCTTTACTCAGTTGTAGCACCATTATATCTGATTCCAACATTTCCCTCTCAAACTGCAAGGTGATTTCTGTCATATTGTGGTCACTGCCCCCTAGGTGTTCCTCCACCTTAAGCTCCCTTAAATCATTACACATCACCAGATCCAGAAGTGCCTGATCCTTAGTGGGCTCTAGGACAAACTTGTCCAAAAAACCATCCTGTAGACATTCTACAAATTCTTTATCTTGGGGGCCACTACTAATTTGATTTTCCCATTCACCTGCATATTGAAATCCCCCATGGTGACTGTAATATTGCCTTTCTTATGTGCCTTTTCTATCTCCTGATTTATTTTCTGTCCATCCAGACTACTGATAGGGGGCCTGGATATAACTCCCACCAGCATCTTTTTCCCTTTGCGATTCCTCAACTCTACCCAGATTCTATGCTGTCTGACCCTATATCATTTCTTACTAATGATTTAATTTTTCTCCTTATCAACAAGGCAACCTGCCTCCTCTACCCATCTGCCTGTCCTTTCAATAGGACACATATCCTTGGATATTCAGATCCCACATCTGATCCCCTTGCAGCCACGTCTCTGTGATGCCCACAGCATTGTATCCTCCAAATACAACATGTGCTTCCAGCTCATTTTATCTTGTTCCAATTGTGGCGTATATTGAAAACACAGATCAAGAAATTGCATACTCCAAGTAAATAATTCTCTGGATATTTTTATGCTCGTTAGAAAATACTAAGTTTCTGAAAATGTTATACGAAAATAAATGTTGAGAAAAAGACCGAGAAACAAATAGAGAAAAGATAGAGGAAAGATAAAGTGTTAGAAACCTACAGATATGAAATCAGTAAAGGAACAGGTAGCAGTAATATTAGAACTTCTAAGGCCATAAGTATTCTAACCAGAAATGTCACCTGGATGGACTGCATCCTCCATTACTGTGAGAGGTAGGATAGAAAGCAGAGAGACTCTGGCCACATCATTCCAATCTTCCTTGGATATGTGGATGGTTCCAGAGTTACACCCCACCTTTAAAATAGTGATAAATCTAGAAACTAATGTCAGACACTCCAATGTCAGTGCTGGAAGAAACATTGAGACAATAATCTAGGTGAAAATAAATTGACATTAAATATGGGCTAATAACTGGAGGGCAGCATAGATTTGTTAAAAGTAAATCATATGTGACAAACCCAATAAAAGTTCTTCCAAAAACTAACAGTAAGGATTGATGACAGTAGTGCAGTTTATATTGTATAGATGGACAAAAGGGTGTTCACAAAGCACCACATCATGGTTTGATGAGCAGAAGTGAAGTTAATGAGATTAAAGAGATAGAGGCAGAGTGAATATGCAAGTGGCAGAGGGACAGAAAGCACAGCAGTGGTGAATGATTGTTTTCCAGACTGGAGTGAAACATAGAGTGATACTTCCCAGGATTATAATTCGGACCACTGCCCTTGGTAATATATGTATATATTTATAAAGATATATAATTACTTTACTTGTTCATGGCATTTGGGCTCACTATTTAGGTTAGCATTTATTGCCCACCTCTAATTGCCCTGAACTAAGTAGCTTGTTGGGTGTTTTAAGAGTCAACAACATTGCTGTGGATCTGGAGTCACATGTGGGCCAGACCAATGTAAAAAGATGGATACGAGAAATAAGATTGCCAGACTCTGCTAAGGTTTTTGTTTAATCAATTTCAATGTAAAATTCACTTTATCAATGGGGAGTAAGTTTGTTAGTAATTGTAATTAGGTGTTTTAAATACTTTGTCGTTTTAAAGGTACATGTAATACCTTTAATTAATCCATACATATAAATGTATCTTCTATACATTTTGGAAGTTAAACAAAGAAACTTAGATGCACAGTTACAGAGTGCCCTTTGATATTAAACATATGTTAGATACATTCCTTTAAAGCACCCAACTGTTCAAATCACAAAGCCATAAAGGAGACTTAATTGCCTTATCAGACACCTTATCAGAAACAACTGATACAAGAGTAAGTTTTAATGAGGTTGCCTTCACAGTTTCTAATCAAAACAGTCAGAAAAACAGTACTGTCACAGCTAACGAAAGAGTTGTGGTAGGGATTTAGTGGGAACTGACAAGTATTAATGGTAACATGATGACATCCTCAAAATTTTAGGTAGTGATTAAAAAGCTCAGTCATTGAATTGATGAACAATGTACATGTGTTCATTATGTTGGCAATGAACAAACTTATCAGGACTATAATTGGGGGATATCCTGAAGGCAAGTTGAGTTGACCACATCCCTTAGAGATTCAGTTGACTTTACTGACAAGGCCATAATGTACTAATCACTTTTGTAGCCCACTTTATCAATTAAAGGATACCATGTGAGACTGTTTTAGTGAAGACGGTTTGTGAGGCTGCTATCAAAATAGACATGATATCTGACTAAGAGACTAGAGGACAGGCTCAGGGATGATAATATTGGAATATTCCACAAGGTATCATGATCTCACAGATCAGGGTTGTTCAGTATTTTCATTCTACTGAATCAATATGTAGAGCATGTCATCTGTAACACTTTTGATTGGATTGTGTCCAACTGAATGACAGCTGCAGGATTGTATAAGCCAGGATGATTCTTTGTCTGGTGGAGTGCTGTCTCTGGCCTATTGTATCAAGAACCTCTCCCCTTGATAGCAAGCAAAATAAAGACAATCTGTCAGTTAAGTATTTTGTGTGATTGTATTAAAGTCAAACTCGGAAGTCAAGATTTCAGCACCAGGTAAGAATAGCAAATTTCCTTCCCTAAAGGGACATTAGTAAACTAGATTTTTTTTTAAACAACAATCCACAATGGTTTCATTTACATCATTAGACTTTTAATTCCAGATTTTATTGATTTCAAATTAATGAGGCATTTTAAAGGGGGCAGAAAAACTTGGGGGTATTTGCACACAAATATGTGAAGGTAGCCTACTGTGATCAGATTTTTGAACGGTCTTACCCTATATTAAGCTGATCTTTCTCTTCACCCTATTTGTAACTGTAACACTATATTCTACACTCTGTCCTTTTCCTCTGTGTACTCTATGAATGGTATGTTCTGCCTGTGTAGCGCTTACATAAGAACATAAGAAATAGGAGCAGGAGTAGGCCATCTGGCCCTTCGAGCCTGCCCCGCCATTCAATAAGATCATGGCTGATCTGTCGTGGCTCAGTTCCACATTACCGCCCTCTCCCCATAACCCTTAATCTCCTCTCTTATCAAAAACCCATCAACCCGCGTCTTAAAAATATTTAGTGAGGTAGCCTCCACCACTTCAACGGGCAGAGAATTCCAGAGATTCACCACCCTTTGAGTGAAGAAGTTCCTCCTCAACTCCGTTCTAAACCGCCCCCCCTTTATCTTGAGGCTGTGCCCCCTAGTCCTACTGTCCTTTCTGAGCGGGAAGAGTCTCTCCACCTCTATCCTATCCATCCCATTCATCATCTTATACGTCTCAATGAGATCTCCCCTCATTCTTCTAAACTCTAACGAGTACAAGCCTAGTTTATTCAGCCTCTCCTCATAGCTCAACCCCCTCAACTCCGGCATCAGCCGAGTAAACCTCCTCTGCGCTCCCTCCAAGGCCAAAACATCCTTGCGTAAGTACGGCGCCCAGAACTGCACACAGTACTCCAGCTGCGGCCTCACCAATGCCCTATATAGCCGCAGCAAGACCTCCCTACTTTTATATTCAATCCCCCTCGCTATGAAGGCTAGCACCCCATTCGCATTCCTGACCACCTGCTGCACCTGCAAGCTGGGTTTTTGCGACTCATGCACAAGGACCCCGAGGTCCCTCTGCACCGTCGCCTGCTGCAGTTTTTCTCCACGTAAGTAATAATCCTTCCTACCATTATTCCTACCAAAGTGGACCACCTCGCACTTGCCAACATTAAATTCCATTTGCCAGTTCCTGGCCCATTCGCCCAGCCTATCTAGATCCTTCTGCAGACTCTCCACACCCTCTGCACAATTTGCTTTTCCACCAATCTTGGTGTCATCAGCAAATTTCGACACCATACACTCGGTTCCCTCCTCCAGATCATCTATATAAATGGTAAATAGCTGAGGCCCCAGCACCGACCCCTGAGGCACTCCACTAGTCACCAACCGCCAATCCAAATAGCACCCATTGACCTCCACTCTCTGCCTCCTATTTGACAACCAGTCCTCTATCCACGCTAATACCCTACCACCAACTCCATGTCCCCTGACATGGAGTTACGAAACAATAGAAAAGGCTATGAAAGCATGTGAGATCTACTGGGCAAAATCTTCTGGTTCCGTAGCTGTGAACAGGTTTTCCCATTGTTCACACCCTCCACTACTAGGGAACTCATGGAGGCGGGTCACTGTCAACGGGACAGAAAGATTTTGTCAGTGCAAATGGTCAGAAAATTTAAGCCTCAGTTTTAGTAAAGGAGAAATTGAGTATAAAAGCATACAGTGTGGGTGGTACAGTGGTTAGCACTGCTGCCTCACAGCGCCAAGTTCAATTCCAGCTTTGGTTCACTGTCTAGGTGGAGTTTGCACTTGTCTGCATGGGTTTCCTTGGGTTCTCCAGTTTCCTCCCATAGTCCGTGTTAGAATGTAATGTGACGAATGGGAACAAGATGTAAGGGTCAGTTGATCCAGTAAACCATGGAACCAATTACAGAGGGATGTAATAGTCAGCTGACCAGCTGATTCACTATAAATAAGGAACTATGCAGCACTGTGGTGAGCTTGGATTTGCTCAGGGTGAGGCTCTAAAGTTTGGAGTAATGATAGTTCTTTATTAAATGCTTTCTTTGATTTATAAGTTGGAGTAAGATTTTTTGTATTTTCATTAGCTGCATTTTGAAGAGTTCTTTCTGAAGAAACATTGGTAGCAGAGGGAAAACCCATTGTAATTTGGTGTTTGTTTTTTCAAACAAGTGATAGCAACAGACGGAAGGTAGTTATAGTACAACATGGTAACCAGACAGTGTGGGCCCACTCTTTGAGAGTAGTGGCACTTGGGTATGAATCTGGAGCATCTGAGCAAGATGCAGAAGTACAGAAGGCACCTTGTACCTTACATGCACATATCCTGCGTTTATTATGAGGAGCAGTCGATGAGAGGGAATCTGATGATCAACAAAATACCAGTAAAATAAGGGATGAAGATGCTACTTCAGAGGTTCAGCTACCCAAAGTGGAGGGAGGCCACTATTTTCAGGAAAGTACAAACACTAGCTCAACATACAACAGTGAGGGCAAGAAGCCAAAGCTATACATTAGGAGAATGCGGTGAACAAATGAAAACAAAATAAAAAGTGAGACCCAAGTCCTGAGGATGAGACAGTAAGCATTAGTGAACTCAGGAAAAAGTCATGAATCTGTGACCAAAGTTATGTCAACAGAGAACAGTGGTCTGTTTCTGTCAGGGCTGCTATTCTCAATCATGGCAGTAGAGGCCAGAGCTTAACGAGGAAGTCTAGGAATCAAACCAATGATAGGAATAGGAGCAGAAGCCCCCATGATAAGGAAGTATTGATAGCTACAAACAAAATGGAGCTTGTGGAAGTAAGAGAGGTCAAACAAAGGGAGCTGGACAGTTTGAAGGAGTCTGAGGTGTAAACCAAGGTACCAGATGAGGGGCAGACTGCTTTGTCCCATAGGTGGCTTTGCATATAGAACGTTTTGCAGAATGGAATGTATAAAGCTAAAGCCAGATTAGTAGCCTGTGGGTATGAGGAACATTTGGATGGAAGAAACATGAGAGTTGATTCACCCACAGCAAGGAAAGTGACAATGAAAATTTTTTTTTGCTGTTCTATTATCTCATAATTGGATGTGTAAATCGATTGATATCAAAGCATTTCTCCAGGGTGAAACAGTCAAAGAAAAGTTTTTGAGGCCACCCAAGAAGCAGATATTTGTGGAAATTGAACAAATGTGGGTTAAGTGATACATCAAGAGTCTGGTATTTCTCTATGCAATCTGTATTACTGAAAACTGGCTGTGTTCAGTTAAAAGCAGATCCAGCAATGTTACACTGGAAGGCTAAAGGAAAATTAGTTAGAATTTTCATGATGCATGTGGATGATTTCCTATGGGGTGGCACAGAAGATTTTGGAAAAAGGATAATTGAGAAGCTGAAAGCAGATTTTAAAATAGGGAGTCAAGTAGCTGGTACTTCTTGATATCTTGGTCTTGATATCTGACAAAGTACATCTGCTGTAACAATGATTTAACAGGGATATCTGACCAATATTGATCCCATTCCCATTATCAGAGAGAGGACAATGGAAAAAGAGGAACGGACCAACGAAAAAGAAGCAGAGTTGTTGAGGAGTATGATAGGGCAGCTAAATTGGCTATGCACACAGACAAGACCAGATGGGGACTATAATGTCCTAGAGCTCAGCTGAAGAGTGCAACAGTCAGAGAGATCTTGCAAGCTAATAAAACATTAAAAATGTTAAAATTAGAGGAGTGTATAATTTAATTCCCAGCACTTAGGAGAACCAGAAGATATGAAATTAGTTGTGTTTAGTGATGCTTCACATGCCAATCTACTGATGGATATTCAAGCAGTGCTGGATTCATAATATTCCTGGTAGGTAAGGAACGAAAATGTTGCCCCTTGACCTGGGAAGCAAAGAAAATAAGAAGGGTGGTTAAAAGCACATTGGTGGCTGAAACCCTAGCATTAGTGGAGGCATTGGATAGGGGGATATATTTGTCAGGCAAATTCACAGAATTTTTTTTTTAATGGGCACATCAGGTAAGGAAATACCAATTAAGTGTTATGTGGAAAATCGGTCTGTATGTTAACGCACAAAAAGTGTAGCGGAAAAAAGATTAAGAATTGATTTAACCCCCATTAAGCAAATGCTAGAAAACAAAGAAGTTTCCAAACTTAACTGGGTCAGTGCTAATCTATAGGTATCCAACTGTTTTACAAAAAGGGGTGCAGGTACTGGAAAGTTAGTAAAAATACTGGAGGATGGTTGTCTTAAATTATTTTGAAAAAAATGAAAAAACAAAGGGAATTTGTTAGAATGTAACCAATGACAACTGACAACTTTGTATTGGATGTAATGTGACAAATGGGAACAAGATGTGTCAGCTGACCCAGTAAACCATGGAACCAATTACAGAGGGATGTAATTGTCAGCTGACCAGCTGATTCACTATAAATAAGAAATTGTGTGGAATTATGGTGAGATTCCAACTTTGGAGTAATGATGTTTCTGTATTAAATCCTTTCTTTGATTTATAAGCTGGGATAAATTTTGTTGTATTTTCATTAGCTGCATTTTGAAAAATTCCTTCTAAAGAAACAGTCTAAAGATGTGTGGATAAGGTTAATCAGCCATGATAAATTAACCCTAGTGTCAAGGGGATTAGCCGGGTAAATGTATGGGGTTATGGAGATAGGGCTTGTGTGGGATTGTATAAACTTGATGGGCTGAATGGCCTCCTCCTGCAATGTAGGGATTCTATGAATTTATTCTAGCCCTTCATAGGGAGGCAGAGTGGTTAGCACTGTTGCCACACTGCTTCAGGGATCTGGAGTCACTGATGTCCGTGTGGATTTCATCTGGGTGCTCTACTTTCCTTCTACAGTCCAAAGATGTGTAGGTTGGGCTGATTGATCATGTTAAATTATCCCTTAGTCTCCCAAGGTATATAGGTTAGTGAGATAAATGTGTGGGGGTTACAGGGATAGGGCCTGGGTAAGATATCCTGTCAGAGAGTCAATGTAGACTTGATGGGTTGAATGACTTCTTCTGCACTGTAGTTATTCTATGATTCATAAATGGTTGGACCTCAATTGTCTATTGTATTCAATTCAAGGTAGCACACATTGGGAAAATATTAAGGACCTGCAGAGGATACAGAAGAAATTTATTTGAATTATGCAAGGGATAGGGAACTTCAGTTAAGTGGAGAGACTGGATAAGTTGGGGCTCTTCTCCTTGGAGCAAACAAAAGTTAAATGAAGATTTGATTCTCAAATATTGTCTGATTATGCTCATGTGGAGTATTGAGATGTTTTACTGTGTTAAAGCTCTTAAATACAAGAGACATGGCTGAAGAGCTTTCAACCATCTCAATGAGAAATGTTGAGGGGCTTGTGCATTTTGGCCTCCTTGCAAGATCCCCACCATCCAAAAAAAGCTGGAAGATTCCACATTTCAAGATATGGCTTAGTAACTGGATACTGCAAAGGCTATATTCCCAACAACATGACATCTGTACTCCCGAAGTCTTGTACTCCACATCTATCTGAACATTTAACCAAGCTGTTCCATTAGAATTACAGCACTGGCATCAACCTGACAATGATATTGCTGATGCATTTCTGTATAGCCCTTGGTCCAAATATAGTCAAAACAGCAAAGTTCCAGACGTGAGATTGACTGCTCTTTCTTTAAGTTATCTTTTTTTGATGAATGTCACTGGCAAAGCCAGCAATTGTTGCCCATCCCTAATGGTCTTTGAAAAGGTGGTGCTGAGCCATGAAGTTCATGTGATATAAGTACAACCATAGTGTTTTTCGCAGGGGAGTTGCAGCATTTTTTATTCAACAACAGTGCATAGCAATATATTTCCAATTCACAGTGGTGTGGCTTGGAGTAGAATGGGCAGGTAGTGGCATTCTTAAGTGTCTGCTGCTTTTGTCCTTCCAGGTGACAGAATTCATTGATTTGAAAGATGCTAATGATGCAGTCTTGACAAGTTGCTGCAGTAAATCTTCTGGATGGTGCACACTATTGCCATTGTATGTTAGTAGAGGAGGCGGGGGTTGAGGTTGATGAATGCCCAAGGTAGTGAACTGTGTGCCAATCAAACAGGATGCTTTGCCCTGGATGGTGTTGAGCTTCTTAAGTGTTGTTGGACTGCACATATCAAGGTCAATAGAGAGTATTCCTGACTTGTGCTTTGTAGATAATGGATGTCTTTGCGAAGTCAGGAGGTAAATTACTCGCTGCAGAACTCCTAGACTCTGAGCTGTTCTTGTTATTATAGTATATACATGGCTAATCCAGTTCAGTTGTTGGTGAATCATAACCCTAGAGGATGCTGGTAGTAGGGAAATTCAGTGTCGGAAATGCCATTGAATGTCACGGGGAGCGATTCTCTCTTGTTGGAGATGGTCATTACCTGGCACATGTGGCACAAACGTTGCTCGTCACCATCAGCCCAAGCCTGAATGTCGGGATCTTACCACAAGTGGACATGCACTGCTTCAGAATCTGTGAACAGCCCCATTTCTGATCTTATGGAAGAATAGATTATAATGACATTGCCATAGCTGAATCCCCACAACAACATCCTAGGCATTATCATTAACTGAAATTCAGATATAGAAATATTCTGGCTATAAGACCAGGTCAAAAGTTGGAAATTTTATGGCAAGTAGCTCATCTCCTGATTTCCCCAAATGCTGTTCACCATCCATGTTGTAATACACTCATCGCTTGGACTAGTACTGTTTCAAGAGCATTCAAGAAGTCATCCAGGACAGAGCAACTTGCTTGATCAGCACCACATCTGCTACCTTTAGTATTCATTTCCCCTCACACTCCAACAACTTGCCAAGTATTCTTTGACAACATCTCTGAAATCTGTGACCAATAAGGGAAGCAGGTCAATGAAAACACCACCAATTAGGCAAGGTCGCCTCCAAGACTCAAAAAAATGTCACTAGTTTATTGTCCTGAAACTCCCTCTAGCATCACTATGGGTGTACTTATACTAAATGGACTGCAGTTATTCAAGAAGGCATCTCACTACTATCTGCTCACGTTCAACTGGAAATGGGAGATATATGCAGGCCCCAGTGACATTTTCATCCTGTGAATCAAATGGAAAGAATACCAGTTGTTATTGTAAATTGTAAGCTGAGTTTTGTTCTGTCTGGACGTACTTGGTGTACAGCACTCGATGATAAGTCCATATGGAATACCAGTTGAGTTGTCGAGTGGGTCCCGGTCAGTTATGTCAATGCACAGGAGTTCTTCGTGTCTCCCTATCTGATCTGCGGTACAGTCCACTGTAATGGACTGCTGGCCTCCAGGGAGCACAGCTCCATATCCAGGGGCAACTGTAAACATTCCAGCTGTCAGACGGGCCTGCATGAAAGGTAAAAGCAGAAATCATAAGTTAAGCTAGATCATGTAATTAACTCAGCACACTCTTTCAAAATTTAATTTTCAGGGTACTGATATTGCTGGTCAGGCCAACATTTAATATGCATTCCTAGATTTGCTTTAGGAGGTGATTGTGAGCTACCTTCTTAAACTGGTGCAGACTGCAAGGTGAAGGTACTCCAAGATTTTGACCCAGTGACAATGAAGAGAACAGTGACATATTTCCAAGTCCAGATAATGTATGATAGAGATATCACTTAAAGGCAATACTATTCACATGTGCCTACTACCCCTGTTTCTCTAGGTGACAGAGTCCTAAACTTGGGAGGTTCTGTTGAAGAATGTGTTCTAAAGGTGTAATACTGGAGGTAGGACCACACCAGCGACAGCCATGTACAAAGGCTTTTGTTCATGCCACAAGCTGTCCAGAGGGATGACAGAGTTAGCACTGTTGCTTCAGAGTGCCAGGGACCTGGGTTTGATTGCAATCTTGGGTACTGTGGAATTTGTACATTGTCTCCATGTCTGTGTGGGTTTCCTGTGCACTCCAGTTTTCTCCCACGGTCCAAAGATGTGCAAGTTAGGTGGACTGACCATGCTAAATTGTCACGTAGTGTCCCATGATATGTAGGGTTGGGTGGATTAGCCATGGTATATGAATGGGATTATGGGGATACAGTGAGGAAGTGGGCCTCAGTAAGATGCTGTTTCAGGGATTCAGTGCAGACTTGATGAGCCCTGCTCTCCACATTTCCTCACCTACTTTCAATCCCACATCCTGCAGTAAATTCCTTAATCATTTACAACTGTACTTTCCGACTCTCTCATAGTTAGCGGTCTTCCATTCACGTAACATTTCTGTAGCCAATACATTTAATCACTCCTCACCTCCAGTCATGATGCCATTATTCCCAGCAAGACCTTTATTTTCCCTCATTCTTACTATCTTCTGTCTCTCAACTCCAAGGAATTCAGTTTTAAATGTATCTGGTGCATAATTAATTTTGCTATCCATTAGCAAAATCTGATTGGATTATATCAGATCTCGCTTTCCTATACTTCAGCATCATCTTGGGGAATAAAGAACACCCTTCAGCACTAAATGACTTCATTTCTCCCCTCCACCCAGCCCTCCATCAACTGGGAATAACCCATAAACTTACTTGTCACCAAAAGTTGATACCAGTTGTGCAGCTGCCTTTTCTGCTTCATTCCATTTCTTTGTTCAACAAATCACATTCAACTCCACTCTGCCCAAAACTGAACCCATCATTTTCTCTCACATCTTCCCTCATGTGCAATCTAAGTTCAGTTTTATGCATGAGACCTGCTTCCTGCCCTCATGACTGGGGCATTCTTACGATGTGGAGATGCCGGCGTTGGACTGGGGTAAACATGTAAGAAGTGTCTCAACACCAGGTTAAAGTCCAACAGGTATATTTGGTAGCAAAAGCCATTAGCTTTTGGAGCGCTTACAAAATAATGGTTGGAATGTGAGTCTTTACAGGTAATCAAGTCTTAAAGATGCAGAAAATATGAGTGGAGAGAGCATTAAGCACAGGTTAAAGAGATGTGTATCATCTCCAGACGGGACAGTTAGTGAGATTTTGCACGTCATGGGGGTTACAGAAAGTGTGACATAAACCTAAGATCCTGGTTGAGGCCGTCCTCGTGTGCAGAACTTGGCTATCAGTCTCTGTTCAGAGACTCTGCATTGTCGTATGTCATGAAGGCCGTCTTGAAGAATGCTTACCTGAAGATCAGAGGCCAAATGCCCGTGACTGCTGAAGTGTTCCCCAACAGGAAGAGAACACTGTTGCCTGGTGATTGAAAAGCTGTGTTCATTCATCTGTTGTCGTAGCAGCTGCATAGTCTCCCCAATGTACCATGCCTCGGGACACTCTTTCCTGCAGCGTATCAGTTAGACAACGTTGGCCAAGTTGCAAGTGTATGTACTGTGTACCTGGTGGATGGTGTTCTCATGTGAGACGATGACATGCATGTCAGTGATCCGGCACGTCTTGCAATGGTTGCTGTGGCAGGGCTGTGTTGCGGTCACTGTTCTCCTGAAGGCTGGGTAGTTTGCTGCAGATAATGGTCTGTTTGAGGTTGTGCAGTTGTTTGAAGGCAAGAAGTGGGAGTGTGGGGATGGCCTTGGCGAGATGTTCATCTTCATCAATGACATGTTGAAGGCTCCGGAGAAGATGTCGAAACTTCTCCGCTCGGGGAAGTACTGGACGACGAAGGGTACTCCGTCCACCGTGTCCTGTGTTTTGTCTTCTGAGGAGGTCGGTGCGGTTTTTCGCTGCGGCACATCGGAACTGTTGATCAATGAGTCAAGCACCATATCCTGTTCTTATGAGGGCATCTTTCAACATCTGGAGGTGTCTGTTGCAATCCTCCTCATCTGAGCAGATACTGTGTATATAGAGGGCTTCCCTGTAGGGGATGGCTTCTTTAACATGTTTAGGGTGGAAGCTGGGGTCGTGGAGCAGCGCGAGGTTATCCGTGGGCTTGCGGTAGAGTGAAGTGCTGAGGTGACCATCCTTAATGGAGATGCGTGTGTCCAAGAATGCAACTGATTCCAGAAAGTAGTCCATGGTGAGTCTGGTGGGATGGAACTTGTTGATGTCGTCATATAGTTGTTTCAGTGATTGTTCACCATGAGTCCAAAGGAAGAAAATGTCATCGAGGTATCTAGTGTATAGCATCGGTTGAAGGTCCTGTGCAGTGAAGAGGTCTTGTTCAAACTTGTGCATGAAGATGTTGGCATGTTGAGGTACAAATTTGGTCCCCATGGCTGTTCCTTGTGTCTGGATGAAGAACTGATTGAAGGTGAAGACATTGTGGTCCATGATGAAGCAGATGAATTGTATCTGGAACTGGCAGTTGTCAGTGTTGAGCACTGAGGCAGTTGCAGAAATGCCATTGTTGTGGGGGATACTGGTGTAGAGTGCTGAGACATCCATTGTGATGAGGAGTACCCCTGGTTCAACTGCTCCATATGTGCTGAGTTTCTGTAGGAAGTCTGTAGTGTCGTGACAAAAGCTGGGGGTTCTTTGTACAATGGTTTTCAGAATGCCTCGCCATAGCCGGAGAAGTTGTCGCACAGGGTCCCATTGCCCGATACAATGGGATGGCCGGGTGTGTTTGCCTTGTACGTTTGGGAGGCAGTAGAGATCTCCAACACGGGGAGTAGATGGGATGAGAGCAGGGAGGGTGCTCTGAAGGTCCGGATCATGGGTCTTGATCAGCCTGAGTAGAGTGGTCGGATCTGTGGGTAACTGTCTGAAGTGTTCCCCATTATTCAGTTGTCGGTATGTTTCTTTGAAGTAATCCATTCTGTTCAGTATGACTATGGCTCCTCCTTTGTCTGCTAGTTTGATGACAATGTTGCAGTTGGCCTTGAGAGAGAGAAGGTGGCGTTGCATTGTGCTTGGGTGATGTTTGGGGCTGTCTTGTGAATGCAGCTGATGAGTCTAGCTGATGAATCTGATGTTGACGCACCTCCTGATGGCTTAGGTATACATGTCAAGTCGAGGGCAGCGGCCTTCCAGAGGAGTCCTCTTTGCTGCAGTGTTCCAGTTCATTGGCTGTCTCATTGTATTCACTGGCCTCTTGGGGTTTGTGGAAGAATTCCCGCAGCCTTTTCACTAACTGTCCTGGCTGCAGACAATACACAGCTCTTTAACTTGTGCTTAACCCTCTCTCCACTCACACTGTCTGTATCTTTTGAGACTTGATTACCTGTAAAGACGTGCATTCCAACCATTATTTTGTAAATTGAGTTTGTGTCTTTTATATGCCCTGTTTGTGAATAGAACCCCCACTCATCTGATGAAGGGGCAGCGCTCCGAAAGCTAGTGGCTTTTGCTACCAAATAAACTTATTGGACTTTAAGCTAGTGTTGAGACTTCTTGCATTTTTACGAAACAGCTGATCACTAAACATTATGTCCTGGCCTCTATGCCAGTTGGCATTGTAAATGTTTCCCTCTTCTGTGCACTACCTCTGACCTTTGGTTTCTCTCTTTAAATGCTATTCTTCTGTAATATCCTGATGTGCTATCCTCAAATAAACCTATTGGACTTTAACCTGGTGTTGAGATTTCTTGCATTCTTATGAAACAGCTGATCACTAAACATTAATTCTGCTGCTCTCTCCACAGTTACTACCTGATCAGCTGAGCATTGTCCACATTTTCAGGTTTTTGAGCCAGAATGGAAACATTGGCTCTTTGATGCCACCTATACAGTCTCAGGTTCAGGTCACAAGTGTGGGTCTGTGCCAGAAGCCAAACTTACCTGGGGTACTAGTTCTTTCTGTTTTGGAACTCCATTGGATTTATCCTGGGTCTTAAGCTTTGGAGCTCCAGCTCTATATAAAGCAAAAAAGAAAATAATAGTTTCTGTCAAAGTGAGTAGATAACAGAAATACTCCTGAAAATACAAGATAATGGGCCTGATTTTACTATCAAACAGGTGCAAAAACTTGGTAAAATTGGGTGTGAGGTGAGTAGCTGTGGCGCATGAGAACTGTCGATTTTGAGTCGAGTGTTATATCCTGCTCTCATGAGGGCATTTTTCAGCATCTGGAGATGTCTGTTGCCATGAGTGGTTGCCTGCGGGCCAGTTCCCCCTTTTTACCAAGGCCTGAAAATGGTCGTGATTGGGACTGTGCCCAAAATGGGTGTGACGGCCATTTAAATGCATTTAAATTGACTTAATGGGTGCACGCCCAGCCTTCCAGCACCCTTCTTCTTCCTCCCCTTACCATTGCATTCACCCATCCAGAATTGGCTTGAAACAGATGTGCTCCACAAAAGTCTGATTTGAGTGTTCCAGTTACTGAGAAGTGCCCAGCATCCGATGCCTTTCTGCTTGAGGTTGGTAAAGGGGATCCACTGCCACCCTGCCTGAGATCAGTGAGGGGAAAGGTCTGTGATCAGACTGCTGGCGGAGGGGTTTGGGGATAGAAGGGGGTCAGTAATGTTATGGAGGTGGGGCAATGTCTGTGGGGGCCAGGAAGAGGCATTGTCCAGCCCAAGAGCAATGTGGCAGGGGAGCTGCATTCATTTTTGCACATATGCGGTTGGAAGAGCCAGTCAGAGCTGCAGGATTTTGAGTGCGTTAAGTCCCATCTATAGGCATCTGCAGTGCGATTCAGAATTGCTGATAATTTTTCAGGCAGAGTGCATATGGGGACACCTGAGAACAAGTCTAAAAGTCAGATCCGAAACACTCCCAGCAAAGCTGCCCAGCACTTCGAATCAAAATGGTAAAATAGGGCCCAAAATCAGATGGGATTTTCCACTAAATAGTATTGGGAGTAAAATGATCAGCCATCACTTGCCCTTTCCCTCAGTGCTCTGAATGAAGTATGGACATTTCCTCACTGACTGCTTTGTGGCTCCAAACTTCAATTTGAAATACAGGAATAGTGAATAAAGAAGTCCTTCTATAGTTGCACAGGGTTTTCGTGTGACCATACCTGAATACTGTATTGCAATTTTAGTGGTGGTAAAGCAAAGGGTCGCTATTTTGTTTCCTAGTAAGAGGGGATGAGTACATTGGGCCTAATTCAGAAGGATAAGAGGCAATCTTATTGAAGCAAAAAAAATCTGAAGGGCTTTGAGGAAAACAGTGAAACTAGTGCACAGAACTAGTCCCCATTCCCCGAGAAACATACAGGATGCTTTGCAATACATCTAACTAAGCCCTAGGTCACAGTAGCATTGAGAACCTGAGTGCAACACAAAAAAAAACAAAACAATGTCTTACCCTCTTTTGCTAACTTGAAGACCTTCTCACTTTCAAAGTGAAAAGAAAAGAACTAGGTGAAATGTATAATTGCAGACATTCATCACAAAGCAAGTGGAAGAACTACAATGGAACAAAAGTGGCAGCTGACCTCATGTCTATAGTGCTAATTAACCTCACTCCTATAGTGATAGCTGACCTTATTCCTATTTGTAATAATAGACTGTGATTCAAAGCATATAAATATTCTTTGTGGAGTCCCACAATAATCTGTTTGAGCAAAAAAAAAGTTTTCTTTATTAATGACATTTGCAAGGTATCAAAATTTTTGCTTTTTGTTTTATTTGGAGATTACACCAATATTATCTGTTCTCAGTGGGCTTGTATTGAAATTGTTAGTGAGGTTTTAGGAGGGGCTCTCCTCAGGATGCTGGATGGAGTGGAGCAGAGACAACACACACTCTACCCCACTCAAGGAGATGGCTTTCCAAAAGGGTCACCATCCCCACCTGGGATGCAGTGGCAGCCCTGCTAAGTGCAAGGCAGCAATATCAGAAGAAGATAAATGCAAGTAAATCCATTGCAGCACAGTCAGAATGGCACGAAGCATGACTGGCATCAAAAGGTGCACACCTAGTGAGCAAACTCTAAGGGGAGCTTCATGGTGAGCACCATCTTCAGAGGGGGGAAGAATTTGATGTGGGGAACGCAAGACTTGTGCTGGGTGAGGACAGGGCTTAACATGGGGGACATGGGGCTTGAGCCAAAGGGGTACAGGAGATGACACAAAGGATACAAGGTTTGAGCCAGGGGTACAAGGGTTGACTCGAGTGAAAGGGGCTGTCGGGGATCACTGGGCTGGATTGGGGGAGACCTGGGGTTGACATTGAGGAGATAGGGTGGAGTCAGGAAATATTGGCAGGGGATTGGTGAAGAATCCTGTGAAGTGGGGTGAATTGAGGGAGACGTAAGGCAAGTTGGGGAAGTTGAAGTGAGTCAGGTAGGATGGCGGGATATGTAGGCAAGATTGTAATGGAGGACATCTTCTGCTTTTGGGCCACAGGCTTCTTAGAAAAATTTCACAAAGAAGGGAAGTCTTGGGCAGTGCAGTGGAGGGTGGGGTGTCAACAAAGAACAATGGTTCCACTCAATCTGGGGCAGGGGTCTTCTGGATGTCGACAAGGGCAAGGCTACTTGGAAAACGTGTCAGTGATCAATACTCCTTTGCAGCTGAGACAGTTCAGCTGTAACTAAATTGATATGCTTGGAGTCAAGCTAATCGTGCAAGTATATCCACTCAAGCACCACTTATGTGTGAGTGCCACGGACTGTTGCTCAGCACTTAACCCTTGACACATTGACTTCCAAATTGGCTGACTGTATTGGTGTGCCTACAACCACTGCCTCTCTAGGTAAGAAAGTGTATCCTCTTACAAAGTGGGCAGTGTGCTTTTGCCAAATGAGAGCATTTCTAATCTTTGGCTGTGTGCTGAATGCATATAGACATATACCCCCCCAAGGCCTTGGAGTGAAGACCTCAGGATGCAACTGGGTGGCCAAAGCTGTTGCCACTTGGTCATGTGATGTGGGGCAAGGATGCTGTAGAGTGATACTAAGGCAGAAAGCAAAGCATGGGCTGGACATCAATGTGGCCAGGACATGAGTCAGTGGACTTTGAGAGGCACTTACAAATGAAGAATGGACAAATATTAACTGTCATGGAGCAATACAGCATGGAAACCGGCCCTTCGGCCCTACCGATCCATGGTGACCATTGTGCCCTTCCAGCTAGTCCCAATTGCCTGCATTTGGCCCATATCCCTCTAATCCTTTCCCAGCCATGTATTTATCCAAATGCTTTTTGCTTCAACCACTTTCTCTGGCAGCTCATTCCATTCACACACCAGTCTGTGTAGAAAAATTTCCCTCAGGTTCCCTTTTAAATCTTTCCCCTTTCACCTTAAACCCATGCCCTCTAGTTTTTAATTCCCCTTTTCTGGGGAAAAAGACAGTGTGTTTATCCTATCTAATACCCTCATGATTTTATATGCCTCAATAAGGTAATTTCCCCCCCATTCTCCTACATTCCAAGGAATGAAGTCCTAGCCTCACCAATCTTTCCCCATAACTCAGGCCCACTAATCCAGGCAACATCCTTATGGTCTTTCCTACAACACAGTGACAAAAATTGTACACCATATTCCAAGTGTGGCATCACCAACGACTTGCACAACTGTAACATAATTCCCCAACTCTGATATTCAATCCCTGACTGAGTCTCTCTCTTTGATATTCCAGTGAGGAGACCATCAGGAACTTGGATCCTGATGATCTCATTGTCATTCTTCTTGCTTATAGACAGAGGGAAAGAAGGTGATGTGAAAGGCCATGCTGAGTCACCAAAGGCAGGAGAGGAACCAGAAAATAAAGGTTTGGCAGTACTCGCTCCACATAGAGGATGAACCCCAAGGGACTATTACCCAGAGGCACCTCACTAGACCCAAGGTTTACAGACACACTTGACATACCTGCAGATGTCTGACAACCAGTGTAGCTGAAGATTATACAGTCCAGGAACTGCTTGGTCACATCTGCCAGTTTTTGCAGGATTTGGCTCCACAGTAATTTGGGAGAGCAGCCAGTGTTGCTGAAAGTCACTATGGCACTCAATTCTTACACCAAAAACTGGCAGATGTGACAAAGCAATTCCTGGACTGTGTAATGTTTAGCTACACTGGTTGTCGGGTATGTCAAGTGTGTCTGTAGACCCTAAGTCTAGTGAGGTGCCTCTGGGCAATGGTTCCTTGGGGTTCATCCTCTATGTGGAGCAGGTATTGCCAAACCTTTATTTTCTGGTTCCGCTCCTGCCTTTGGTGACTCAGCATGGCCTTTCCCATCACCTTCTTTCCTCCTGTCTATAAGCAAGAAGAATGACAATGAGATCATCAGGATCCATGTTCCTGATGGTCTCCTCACTGGAATACCAAAGAGAGAGACTCAGTCAGGGCATTGAGTATCAGAGTTGGGGAATTATCTTACAATTGTACAAGTCGTTGGTGGCAGCTTCATTCATTTCAACTGGGATCAGGCAAACCAAGATGCAAGAGTGATGGGAATGTGCAGATCTCTGGTATTCCACAGGTGCAAGGTGTTATGGACTGCACGCAGCTCCACAGCATCAAACTCTAAGCTACGTGAACTACAAAGGTTATCATTTGCTGAATGTTCAGCTGGTTTGCAACCACCCAAAACACATCCTGCAGGCATGTGCCTACGCATGCCTCCTACATTCTTAGCTGTTCTCAGATCCCTGACATGTTTCAGGATCCACAGTGGCTGCAGGGTTGGCTCCTTGGGGACAAGGGCTTACACTGAATTTGGCTGATGAAGCCTTTGCAGTGGCATCAAAATGCAGCTGAGACAAGACACAATGGATGTTCTCATCATCAGTCTCCAGGAATCCAGCAGCAAATAAGCGTGTCCTGAGCTCATCTGGACATCATGTTTGCCTTATGGCTGACATCCTCTTCCTTGTGGATCTCCTTAATTTCATCCCCTTTGATGTCCTCATTGGAGAAAACATGCTATTCCTCACGCTGCTACTCACACTTTAGTGGTGCAGACCATTGGGATGCTGAAAATTTGGTTCTGATGCCTAGATCAGTCTGGTGAGTCCTGCAATACAACTTCAGAGAGTGTCATGCATCATGGCCACTTGCCTACCAACCTGGCACTGTAATGAGGAGATGATTGGTCTAAGGAGAAGATGGAGGAATAGCATGTTTTCTCCAATGAGGAGGACATTTGAAGGGGATGAAATTGAGAAGGTCCTCAATGGAGAGTAATTCAGTCATGAGGCAAAGATGATGTCCAGATGAGGCAGATAAACTCTGGACATGTTCATTTGCTGCTGGATTCATGGAGACTGAAGACACCCAGTAAGGATATCCCATTATCTTCACATGGCTTCTGTGAGCATTGCTCTCCTGTCTGACAGAAGGCAGCACACACCCTGTGTAAGGCTACTGTTAAGGGAACAAGTGGCTGCCCAGAGTCCCGACATTCCAGGAGGATGAAGACGATTTGCAGTGGGAACAGTGTATTGATCCTCAGATTCTGTGAATGTCTGACTCCTGTCTGGCCTGTAATGTAATCTTGTGCTAAAGAGGATAGAGTGCTTTCAGTTGCATGAAGGTTTGACTTGTGAGCCTGAATGGACCAGTGGCTGACAGCTCCCATTTGCTGGCCAGCTCAATTGCTGGCCAGCCCAGGTCTGCCCCCCTACTCCCACACCCACAGGCAGTACCACCCCACCCCCCCCAGGAGGCACACCACCCCACCCCAGCCCCCCCAACCCTGATCACTGGCCTCCCTCCTGCCCCCATTGATCCCCATGCAGAGGGGCAAGGGGCCCCCACTACCCCTATAGACCCTGCCCACTTGGCACTGCCCTCATGGTGATCAGTGTCAAGGTGCCCCTCAGCATGAGCACTCTGTCCCTTGAGTAGTACCATGGGGCACAGGCTGGCACTGCCATGGTACCCATGCCCAAGGAGCACCACCCCTACTGCCTGAACTCTTTGGGTCCCAATTGCAACCACCCCTCTTCACTCCAGTGGGACACCTGAAAGTGGGGACCTACTGTAAACGCCACATAAATGAAAGACTCTGGTGGGGTGGGAGAGGTTAGTAGGCCTAAAGAATTCAGTTCCAGGCCTACTAATTACATTTAAACTATATTAAAAACAGATTTAAATAATTTATCTGGGTCTTCCCATCGGTTTCCAATGCAGATCTGATAGTGCCAGAAATCCGGCACTGGGAGATGGACTTGTAGTGAGGATGCATGCACAAATCCCATATGTGCCCAGCCGCGAGATTCTCCCAGCCTGCTGCGCTAAAAAATTAGCATAGCAGGATGGGAGAATTGCCCCCAGGGTTTCTCAATTCTCTGAAAAGAAACATTAGGACTCTAGGTTAATAGGACAGTAGTTTACTGAACCCGAGAACGGTTTAGTTATGTGATCAGTTTAGCTGTGTTGCTACTGAAACAGTGAAACTAAATTGTGGTTATTTTTGGGTGTCTTGGGCATAGATACTAGCTGGATGAAATGTATCAAGTGAATGCTCATGAATTCACCAGGAAAAATTACTTGTCCGTGTATACTCAAGAAACATTTGTCAGGCTAGTGGTCAGTCTTTACTGGTTACTCTTCACTGGTTTGTATCTGCAAAGCTGTTGCTGGGTAGAGAAATTTTGATAGATTGAATCATCTTATATTTGTATTAAGATCCTTTCAATCTTATTGTCTGGTGTAATATAATTTATTTTTCTTGTTTTAATAAATATTTTACTTTTGTGTTATAAGTTAAGCAGTGGATTCTTGTGAATTTGTTCAGTAACTTTGCTCCATGGTTAGTATCAAATAAAGTGAGGTCTGAATCTGGGATCTGACTTGTCCAGTATTAAGATAAATTGGGATTGTCAGACAGCTCTCCACACTCCATTAACATTGTGTGCCCCCTATCGTTCCATCCAACCAGTTTCTTTCTACAAGATAAAGGTTCAACCCAATTATCTACCAAAACCTCACAGTAGCTTCCTAGGCCCAATCATCTTCAGCAGTGACCCTTCTTCCATCATAAGGTCAGGGGTGGGGATGATTGCACAGTGTTCATAACTTCTCAGATACAGAAGCAGTCCATGTCCAAAATCCAGACAACACCCAGCACTTTTTTTTTTGCTATTTGTCAGCCTGGACTTGGATAATGAAAATCTCCAACAAGACAAAATCTAACCATCACTCTCTTTGTTACATTTAATGGCATCACATCACTGAATCCCCCACTATCAACCACCTTGGGAATAACATTGACAGACACTGAACTGGACTAACCACATAAATACTGTGGCTGTAAGAGCAGGTCTGAGATTAGGAATCCTGCAGAGACCATCTCACCTCCCAACTCCCCAAAACTTGTCCACAATCTACAAGGCACAAATCAAGAGTGTGATTGGAATACTTTCCATTTGTCTGGATGAAAGCAGTTCCAACAACACTCAAGAAGCTTGACATCATCCAGGAAAAAGCAGCCCATTTGATTGGCACCTCATCCACAAACATTCATTCTGTCCACCACTAATGTACAGAAGCAGCCATATGTACAATCTACAAGCTGCACTGCAGGAACACACCAAGGCTCCTTAGGTTGCATCTTCCAAACCCATAGATGCCACCATTTAGAAAGACAAGTGAAGGGGACACATGGGATCACCACCAATTGCAAATTCCCTTCAAAGTCACTTACCACATTAACTTGGAAATATATTGCCTTTGCTTCACTGTCACTGGGTCAAAATCTTGGAACTCCCTCACTAACAGCATTGTGGGTGTACCTACACTACAGCGATTGCATCAGTTCAAGAAGACAGTTTACCATCTTCTCAAGGCAAATTAGGTATGGACAACAAATGCTGGCCTATCCAGAGGGGCCCACAAACTGTAAATGATTAAAAATAAATTGTGGTGTCTTGAACGCTGTTTCATTCACAACATGAATCTCCCAAAGTGGCTCAGAAATGTAAACAAAATGGCTGCTGGTTGCACCCAACAAGTTACATCTATTTCCAGATAAAAACGCATTTGATTGGATGTTACATACCCCTTCTTTTGCTGATGTGGTGCCATAGCAGACATTTTAAAGATGGAATATCTGAAGTCAAATTCACAGTTGTTCTCAAGGATGAATGTACGGCTTTTGCGGTTGCCAAATAAGACGATTCCAAAGTTAACCTCCTTCGCCGGTAATATCTTATAGCTGGTGAAAATAGCACGAACTGATACTTTCACTGGAATGCTGGCTATTGTCTCACCTCCTTCACCAAGGGTGGGTTCAATCACCTGTAGTCAGAAAACAGTTCATGGATCAACGAAACACCATTCATTTAGCTTATTTTGTAGGTTACTATGTGCAAAAAAACCCAAATAAAATACAACTGTCTAGATATTGTTTTGGTTACAAGTCTGAATAAAGTTAACGTACATAAGAACATAAGAAATAGGAGCAGTAGGCCATCTAGCCCTTCGAGCCTGCCCCGCCATTCAAAAAGATCATGGCTGATCTGTCGTGGCTCAGTTCCACATTCCCGCCCTCTCCCCATAACCCTTAATCCCCTCGCTTATCAAAAACCCATCAACCCGCGTCTTAAAAATATTTAGCGAGGCAGCCTCCACCACCTCAACGGGCAGAGAATTCCAGAGATTCACCACCCTTTGAACTTAATCATAGTGACAATATCATCGCTGTTTCAGGGATTCTTGCACATTCCTTTGGAATGAAGAGGCATGGTAAAGCACTATGCTATCTAAAGCTGGGCCATACAAACTCAAAGTTCCTGTGTTTAGTCTGGTCAGAGGTATGTGAGTTGACAGCAGCCAAAGGAAAAAGAAAATCAGTCAAGTTTCAGTTCTGAATTTCTCTCTGGAGACCAGGTACAGGAGCTTGGTCATGATTTCATAGCGTGGAAAGGCACTTGAAGAAATTGGCAGGAATGTGAGTGTTCTCCTGTTGTACATCAGCAGCCTGGAATACTTGGCCAATACCTGTTAAATAGAGCATTTACCTAAGAGAGCTAGACAAAACGGTAAGGATGTGAGGCTGATTTTAAGGCAGTGGCAACACACACACACACACAAATGCACACATTTTTCTCTCCAAGGGTCATGGTCCTTTGGATCTCTTCCTCAAAAGGAGGTGGAAGCAGAGCATTTGAACATTTTTAAATCAAAGCTAGATAGATTGTTGAGAAGCAAGTGGCTTAAAACTTTTCATGGGTAGGTGGGAATATGGAGTTGAGGTCAGTCAGATTAGCCATTTTAATATTGAATGTGGAGTCAGCTCAAGGGGATGAGTGGCCTATTCTTGCTCGTAATTTGTGTGTTTGCATGATGTGCTGATAATGAGGCTCAGGCTTCCAGATAAAGGCAGAAAATGCTGGAAAAGTCTCAACAGATCTGACAGCATCTGTGGAAAGAGAAACAGAGTTAATGTTTCAAATCCATATGACTCTTCAAAATTGAGTTTTTCCAGCACTTTCCATTTATATTTTTGATTTCCAGCACCTGCAGCATTTTGTTTTTATTCCAGACTTTGAAATGTTTCCTATCAGGATTATTGGGCAAGTGGCTGATGGTGGGCACTGTCCCAATCCACACTGAAGTGGAAATCCTAACTTGTAGTGTTTCTGCCACTGTGTAGTCACTGGTTCCTTAATAGAACCAAACTCCAAAGAGTTCTGGGCAATGAACAGCATGCAAATTTCGAAACAGAGATTGAATTAATGGCTGGATTTTTGTGTGTAACATGTCAACTTACACTCAACTGTGGTGTTCATCTCCATCATCCTTTTAAACAATGTGAAGTTTGAAAATGAGTATGAAAAAAAGGGACAAATTATAAAGGTATATTAATATCCAGATTACTTGGGTATAAGAGGGACAGTAATAAATATGGACTATTTAAACAATTTTAGGGCAGACATAATCATGGTAATTTAAGAGATTTTAAGGGTCAAAGGATTATAATTAAAAGGAAGACAGTCACCAGTTCTGGTCACCTCACTATAAGAAGGATGTGGATGCATTGGAGAGAGTGCAAAGGAGATTTATCAGGATGCTGCCTGGTTTGGGGGGTAGGTCTTATGAGGAAAGGTTGAGGGAGCTGGGGCTTTTCTCTTTGGAGCGGAGGACAATGAGAGGTGACTTAATAGAGGTTTATAAGATGATGAGAGGGATTGATAGAGTGGACATGCAGAGACTATTTCCATGGGTGGATGTAGCTGTTACTAGGGGGCATAACTATAAGGTTCATGGTGGGAGATATAGGAGGGATATCTGAGGTAGATTCTTCACTCAGAGAGTGGTTGGGGTACGGAATAGACTGCCTGCTGTGATAATGGAGTCGGACACTTTAGGAACTTCCAAGCGGTTATTGGATAGGCACATGGAGCACAACAAAACGATAGGGAGTGGGGTAGCTTGATCTTGGGATTGGACATTGCTTGGCACAACATTGAGGGCCGAAGGGCCTGTACTGTGCTGTTATGTTCTTTGTTCTATGTTCAATGAAGTTGCAACTGACTGAATAGACTTTTTGGAGGGGAAGGTATGTACACAAGATAGTGCAGAATTAGAAGAATTAAGTAAAATTCCACACTTCGGGTAAAACAATCATCTAGCTAATGTGGCAGTAGGAGACAGCCACATACGCATTCATCTGGCACTAAGCTGCACAAGTGAGCATAGGACATCTTCAGGGCCCATATCATTAGCTTGTATGACTGGAGATCTTCGCAATACTTAGCTTGAATTAGTAGACAAAACTAGCAATGCAAGGCCGGACCTGATAGCAAAAGCACAAGGGAAGAGATGACAAGGAGCCGAAGTGAGATAAGAAAGACGGGCAGTTCTTTGGATAGTGGACTCCCAGCTCTGTGAACATCTGCAAATTATTTAATATAAAACCTAAAACATGACAATGTTGGAATGTAAGTAATACCATGCCTATTTGACTTGCAATGTAGAAATATTGTATGGTTCGTCAGCTGGGCAAAGTCTGCCTCAAAGTCCCTTCTCCTGAGGTTGTGCTCTTTCAATGCCTTGGCTAATAAATGATCATTCTGTACTGGGTTTTCTGAGATTATTCTGTATAATAATCTACTCCACAAATGCACAACTGTCTGACTAGGAAGTAAATCTTATAGGACAGCCCAGTCATGGCAAAACTGCCCATGTCACCCAGAGCTCCAATAATCTGAATTCAGTATTTTAAAGTCTCCAATATATACACTCTTACCAGGCAGCGTAGAATTGGCTCATCCTTGATCTCGGTGGGTCTTGAGCCTTGGAAGGCAATGGAAATATGGGTAGCACGGTCACTGGGAAGCAGGGATCCCTTCATTGGTTGAATGTTGAACAGTAGGTTTGGATCTGGTATATCACGTTTTGTGGCTTGCAGTTGGAATCTAATAGAAGAAAATGATTGTTATAAGCATAACTAAAATCAGTGGCAGATGCAATAAATTTGCAGAGCAGGGATCTTCATTTTAGGGCCATTTGTTCTCTCTCTCCCCATTGCGTTGGATCTCAGAAGACTTGCTTCACTCTGTGTTCCTAAACTGCTCATTAATTGCTCTGTTATTTACCCACTAGAGGTTCCAAATGGGATAGAGGGTTGATCACATTGCTTTGCTTTTTTCTCCAACAAAATAGTTGTGAATATTTTATCAGCAAAAAGAATTACCCTATTATCAGACAGAACTATCCCAATAATGGACACATTTATCTTAATACAGGCAATTGGAGAAGTTGGAACTAGCTGTTAGCAGGTGAAAGATCTGAGTGTTTTTCAGCATGAATGGGTCCTTGAGAAAACATAGAATGTTCCAATTGCTGATTCTGCTTAAAGGAAATAAGGATGTTTAACGAACCTTGCCTGCTAAAAACATCAAAGATTCTGCACATCTGCATGTGTAAGAGATAACAATGCAAATGAAGGATTGAAATGATTCTGAATTCTATTGCTTGAAAGTACACCAAATGGTAATTGGCATGATTCTGTGTCATTGGCTAAAAAGTGCTATAACTGACACTGTTTTGCAGAACTCTATTAGAACACCATTGGGAGATTCACTGTGTTTGTTCTCCTTGCATGCAAGTAATAAAGCTTGGAAGATTGAACACTCACCATGCATTGTCTGGTTAATCTTCAACATATGCTTAAATGTTTCATTTGATAGAACTATCACAGTAGCAAGTGGTTATTATTGGAATGCAGGATTATTCTACTGGTAGGCAGATCTTCTCTAATATCAGACAGAATTATTTTACTAGTAGGTAAAGTTAACCAAATAGAATGCAGGATTATTCCATTAGCAGAGACAGTATCTCTTTGGCAGAATCATTTTATTAGTAAGTACAATGACCCTATTAGAATGAAGGATTTTCCCATTAGCAGCTGCACTAGTCCAATTAAGATAGACTGTTTGAGCTTTAGTTGGGGGACCAAAACTCGTTTCAATACACCTGACCTAGGGAGGGGAGAATTAGTTGGCATTCCCGCTCATTACCTCAGACAAATGAACAAATGTGAGCCAATATGTCATCCATTCTAATGTCCCTCAGGAGAATTGCAAGTTGGCATTTATTAGCTGGGCTCAAGCATAAAGTATGATCAATTGGGCACGGTGATAAGAGACTTGTCTGTGCCTATGCCCATGGAATGGTACCCCTTATATCAGTATCTTCAGGAGAGTTAAAAGAACAATTAAGTACCTGTATCCAATCTCATATTTGCCCTTATTCTTCAAGGTGATGGTCTGCTTCACGTTATCAAAAACTTTGATGACACCAAAATCAATCCCACCATCTGCACCTGTAACAGACACACAAGGATGAGACAGTAATGTAGTTTTAAAATAAGTGCCACGGCAGTGCTAGAGTAACATGGTCCTTAGGGAGTTGGAATGGTGTAATTAGCCTGTCAGTGGAATGGTGGGCTTGGTCATGACATCAAACTGCATCTTGATCCTGAATTACCTATTGCAAGAGGATCAAAATGCTGGGACGTCATGATGGAGTCAAATATCATGCTGTGAGCATACAGCAGCAAAAGGATTAAGTTGCCTATATGCCAAAATGCATAGGGACTCTAAACTAAGCTAACCATGGTTTTAGAACTGGGAAATCTTGCTTGACAACTTTAAGTTATTTGTAGATGTAATTGGTAGGGTAGATAAAGGAGAACCGTAGATGTACAATACTTGGAATTCCAAAAGGTGAAACCTTATATAATTACAGGGAGCTTTGGTGAGACCTTAGTGCAGGATTTTACAGCCTCATCTGTCCGCTCCTCACCCGCTCTGATTCTGAGACGGACAAAGTGGTACAGTTCTGGCACATACCAGGAGTGCTATGTGCAATTTGGTCTTAGATATTTAAAAAGGGCTGCAGGTAGCTTTAAGAGCTAATCACATCATTTGATGGTGATGTCATTAGAATATGTACTCAGGTTGCTGTTTTACTTTCAGATTTGTATTCTGTGCAGAGAGCAACTCTTCAATAAAACCTGTATATGTTAGTTGAAAGTATGTGCGTAAACTAAATCTTTTCCCTTTTTCTGTTAAAACCCACAATCTCTAACATAGTTTGGACATAATTGGTCTTCATTTTTAGGGAAGGATATATTTGTATAGGAAGCCATACAGCTAAGGTTAAATTATTTGGCCTAGAAACATAAAAAGAACTCAACAGGTCTGGCAGCATCTGTGGAGGAAGAAACAGAATTAAAATGTGGAGTCCAATATGACTTTTTCAGAACTCAGATAATTAAATTGATGTCTAGGATGACAGGGTTGTCCTATGATGAGGGGTTGCATAAACTAGAAACATATTCTCTGTAGCATAGGAGAATGAGAGGTAATATTTTTGAAACATTCAAGACTATGAAAGGGGTTTGACAGGGTAGATGCTAAGATGTTGTTTCCCCTTAGCTAGGGCATCTAGAACAAAAGGCACAATTTCAGGATTAGCACTGGAATGAAGAGAAACTAGTGCAGTCAGTGATAAATGAAAAAAAATCCTGCATTTGTAAAGCACCTTTTATGATGTTTCTCCCAGCCCCCATTAAGGAGTTGCTATAGCAACACAAACTTTCACATGATTGTTATAACTTGGAGCTATGGGCAGTGACTCTAGAGGCTCAAATTTATTTTCATCACATGGCTGACCAGGAGTCTCTCCTGCTCTTACCATCTGCCATTGATATGTGTTGGGAGGGTTTACAAGTTGATACCTGATTGGTCACATTATGAACACATCTTACTTTATGTTTAAGTCTTGGAGTGGCTCTGGAACCCAAATCTTCTGGCTCAGAAGCAGAGACACGACTCACTGTATCATATTGCAGGGGCAGCACGGTGGCACAGTGGTTATCACCACTGCCCACAATATCAGGGACCCGGGATTGATTGCTGGCTTAGGTTACTCACTGTCTTTGCGGAGTCTGCATGTTCTCCCCATGCCTGCATGGGTTTCCTCCCACAGTCTGAAAGATGTGCTGGTTAGGAGCATTGGCTATGCTAAATTCTCCCTCAGTATACCTGAATAGGTGCCAGAGTGAGGCAACTAGAGGACTTTCACAGCAACTTCATTACAGTGTTAACGTAAGCCTACTTGTGACATCAATAAATAAACCTTAAAACTTTAAACTAAACTAAACATCTTGTTACTCCACTTGGTTTTAAAGTTAAAATAAATCTGTATTCCGCATGCTATTGGTCAGCTGTGACTCTGGAATGATTGTCTGAATTTAGTTCATGACAACATCGTTTGAAATGGGGAACTCATGCAAATGAAATTGTTATGGCTAATTTAATTCAGAATATTTTATGTTAAACGATACATCTGAAACCTTGATTAAAACAGAAAACACAACAGGTCTGTCAGTATCTGTGGAGAGAACAGATAAGTCAATGTTTCAAGTTAATTGGCCAGTTCTGACATAAGATTCACACACAAAATGTAAAATAATTTGTTATACCCTGAACAGTTTTGTTTGACTTACTGAGTGTTTCTGGCATTTCCCATTTTTGTTTCTGATATTCTGCATCTGTGGGTTTTGTTTTTTATTTATGTGAATTGGAGTCATCTTATTGGAGGGAAAGAAACTCATATACAATTCTATTTGAGTGCTGACTCTGTCATGTCATGTGTGAAAATAATTTAAACAGAAGTATTTAACAACAGAAAATACAACAAGGTACCCTTTGGCATCATTTTGTTTGCTTAACTTGTCCTGGAGTTCAAATGCAGGAAACAAAGGGACATAAGCTGTGAAGGAGTCATGATGTTGGAGTCACATTAGAAGCAAGCTTACCTTTTGGAAAGCTGATGTCCAGGGCCACATCATAAGCTTCTGCAAGGATCAGAATATTTTCTGTCTGAACAATCCCAATAATATTCTCAGCATCGTGGACCTAAACAGACAGTAAAAAATGTCATATGTATATAAACACACTTTGAATATTAAGGGATTTGAATCAAAAGGAGTGAAAGGAGTTATGATACAGATGAGCCATAATCTAATTGAATGACTTGGTCCTACTTATATTGCAATGCAGAATTCAATTATAACAACTGTTTAAGATATTACACATTATCCGCATTTTTAATTATTATTGTACATTCCTTGTAGGCCAGATGGTGCTAGGATGTTTCTCTACACTCCATAAGGAAAGTTTGAGCCTTTCCTGAACCAAGCTTCCAATGCTTTAGTTGTGCATCATTTCTTAGATAATAATTTTGTTTTAAATAAAGAGTCCATTGGATGAACATGACACATTTTGCTGCACTAATACTCTTTCTTTCAATCCACCTCACCTCCAATCGAATATACTTTCTTAGGTTGACTTGTCTCGTGGCCCTGAAGTGCATATGCACACAAGATTCAGACTTGGCATCAATGATACCCTGATCCTGAGACAGAGAGAAATCATCGCCTAAGTTCTCCAGCCCAGTGATTCTCCAAGCCACTGGCAAGAGACAGTTATTCCGCATGGTGAGGCTCTTGGTGTCCCTCCTGAAAGAATAAACAGATTTGCATTTATATCAAGCCTTTTGTGAATCTCAGGGCATTCTGAATCAATTGTCAGCCACAAAGTACATTTTTGAAGAGCAATCACTGTTGTAATGTAGGAAATCTGGCCATCAATTTGCACGTAGCTATCTCTGACAACCAACAATGCAATAATGATCATACGATTTTTTTCGGTTAAATACTGAGCAGGACACCAGGGAGAATGGTCTGTTCATCTTCCAAGTAGTTCCATGGGATCTTTCACATCCCCTGAAAGATCAAGCAGAACCATAATTTAACATCTCAACTGAAAGACTGGACCAATGGCAGAGCAGCAATCTCACACCATTCACCAAAATGTCAAACTGGATTATGTGTTTAAGTCCACGAAGTGAGACTTGAATCCACAACCTCCTGATTGAGTGACAAAAGTGTTATTACAGCTATTGCTGTTTGGGAAAGGATGAAAAAAAGGATCATATTTGCAGTGTATTTCACTTTCCTCCAGAAGAGGAAAGAAAAACAAAGGGCCAGATTTTCAGTAGCAGAGCTGGATATCTCCAGGACATAGGAGCTGATTGTTGGCATTAATAGCAAACACGTAAGAAGTCTCACAATACCAGGTTAAAGTCCAACAGGTTTATTTGGTAGCAAAAGCCATTAGCTTTTGGAGACCTGCTCCTTCATCGGTTAAGTGGGGGTTCTGTTCACAAACAGGGCATATAAAGACACAAACTCAATTTACAAAATAATGGTTGGAATGCGAGTCTTTACAGGTAATCAAGTCTCAAAGGTGCAGACAATGTGAATGGAGAGAGCGTTAAGCACAGGTTAACAAAAGCTAGTGGTTTTTGCTACCAAATAAACCTGTTGGACTTTAACCTGGTGTTGTGAGACTTCTTACGCGTTTCCCCCAGTCCAACGCCGGCATCTCCACATCACGGTTAGTGGCAAAGACAGGCTTGATTGTCAGTCAAGCAGCCTTTTCCCGCCCATTTTCAATATTTTTATATCTAGTAAAGATAAATATTCAAAGAAATAAAAAAGATTGTCTTAATGTCTCATAAGAACATAAGAAGTAGGAGCAGGAGTAGGCTATCGAGCCCTTCGAGCTTGCCCCACCATTCAATAAGATCATGGCTGATCTGAAGTGGATCAGTTCCACTTTCCCGCCTGCTCCCCATAGCCCTTAATTCCCTTGTCTATCAGAAATCTATCTACCCGTGACTTAAACATACTCAACGAGGTAGCCTCCACCACTTCAATGGGCAGAGAATTCCAGAGATTCACCACCCTCTGAGTGAAGAAGTTCCTCCTCAACTCCGATCTAAACTGCTCCCCCCCCCGCCCCCTTATTTTGAGGCTGTGCCCTCTAGTTCTGGTTTCCTTTCTAAGCGGAAAGAATCTCTCTACCTCTACCCTATCTAGCTCCTTCATTATCTTGTAAGTCTCTATAAGATCCCCCCTCAGCCTTCTAAACTCCAACAAGTACAGGCCCATTCCATTTAATCTCTTCTCATAAGCTAACCCCCTCATCTCCGGTATCAGCCTGGTGAACCTTCTCTATACTCCCTCCAAGGCCAATATATCCTTTCGCAAATAAGGGGACCAAAACTGCACACAATACTCCAGTAGCGGCCTCACCAGTGCCTTGTACAGTTGCAGCAAGACCTCCTTGCTTTTATTCTATCACCTTTGCGATAAAGGCCAACATTCCATTCGCCTTCTTGATCACCTGCTGCACCTGCAGACTGAGTTTTTGCGATTCGTGCACAAGGACATCCAGCTCCCTCTGCACAGTAGCATGCTGCGACTTTTCACCATTTAAATAATATTCCATCCTACTATTATTTCTTCCAAAGTGGACAACCTCATATTTGCTAACGTTATACTCCATCTGCCAGGTCCTCGCCCACTCACTCATCCTATCCAGATCTCTCTGTAGGCTTTCCACGTCCTCCACGCAATTCGCTTTTCCACTCATCTTCGTGTCATCAGCAAATTTTGTTACCCTACACTCAGCCCCCTCCTCCAGATCGTCTATGTGTATGGTAAACAGTTGAGGCCCCAGTACCAATCCCTGCGACACACCACTAGTCACCAACTGCCAACCAGAAAAGCACCCATTTATTCCAACTCTCTGTTTCCTGTTAGATAGCCAATCCTCAATCCATGCTAACACTTTACCCTCAACTCCATGTACCCTAACCTTCTGCAGCAACCTTTTCTGAGGCACCTTATCGAACGCCTTCTGGAAATCTAAAAACACTACATCCACCGGTTCCCCTCTGTCAATCGCACTAGTCACATCTTCATAAAAATCCAGTCAATTCGTCAAACATGACTTCTCCTTCATGAATCCGTGCTGCGTCTGCTTGATCGAACCGTTCTTTTCTAGATGTCCTGCTATTTCTTCTTTAGTGATGGATTCTAGCATTTTCCCAACTACGGACGTTAAGCTAACCGGCCTGTAATTACCCGCCTTTTGTCTGCTACTTTTTTAAACAGCAGCATGACAGTAGCTGTTTTCCAATCCGTCGGCACTTCCCCAGAGTCCAGCAAATTTTGATAAATAACTACTAACGCATCTGCTATTACTGCTGCCATTTCTTTCAGAACCCTGGGATGAATTCCATCCAGTCCCGGGGACTTGGCTACCTTCAGTCCCGTTAGTTTACCAAGCACTACCTCTCTAGTAACAGTAACTGTATTAAGGACCTCATCTCCTACCGACCCTCTATCTTTAATATTCGGTAAGCTATTTGTGTCCTCCTCCGTGAAGACCGACACAAAAAACTTATTTAAAGTCTCAGCCATTTCATCGTCTCCCACCATTAAATCCCCGCTCTCGTCCTCCAAAGGTCCAACATTCACTCTGGCCATTCTTTTCTTTTTTATATATTTGTAAAAACTTTTACTTTTTTTATATTCAGAGCTAGTTCAGCTTCATTCTCTATCTTTCCTTTCTTTATCGCTTTCTTAGTCATTCTTTGTTGTTTTTTAAATCTTTCCCAATCTACTAATTCCCCACTATTTTTAGCCGCTCTATATGCATCGGTTTTTAATTTAATACTCTCCTTTATTTCCTTCGATATCCACGGCTGGTTATCCCTTTTCTTACAGTCCTTCTTTATCACCGGAATATATTTCTGCTGAGTACTGAAAAAGATCTCCTTAAAAATCCTCCACTGTTCCTCAGCTGTCCTACCAAATCAGTCTGCGCCCCCAATCTACATTAGCCAATTCTGCCCTCATCTTATCATACTCCCCTCTGTTCAAGCAGAGGACACTGGTTTGGGACACTACTTTCTCATCCTCCATCTGCATCAGAAATTCAACCATATTGTGATCACTCATCCCAAGAGGATCCCTCACAAGAAGATCCCTAATTCTACCTGCCTCGTTACACAGTACCAGATCTAAGATAACTCGCTCCCTCGTAGGTTCCATAACATACTGTTCAAGGAAACTATCCTGACAGCATTCCAAGAACTCTTCCTCAAGCCCACTGCATCCGACTTGAGTCAACCAAAATATGCAGGTTAAAATCCCCTATGGTTATTGCCGTTCCATTTTTGCATGCATCAATTATTTGCTTGTTTATAGCTCACCCCACCTCAAAGTTATTATTTGGGGGACCTATAGACCACACCCATCAGTGACTTTCTCCCCTTACTATTTCTTATCTCCACCCACAATGATTCCACGTTTTGCTCTTTGGAGCTTAAATCTTCTCTCACTACCGCCCTGATATAATCCTTTATTAACAGAGCTACCCCACCTCCTTTTCCTTCGTGTCTATCCTTCCTAAATGTCTGATACCCCTGGATATTCAGTTCTCAGTCCCGGTCACCCTGCAACCACGTTTCTGTAATGGCCACTAGATCATACCCATTTGTGCTGATTTGTGCCATCAACTCATTCACTTCGTTTCAAACGCTTCATGCATTCAAGTAAAGTGACTTTATGCCAGCCTTTATCTGGACCTGTTTTGTAGAAACGCTACTAACCTCTCCCGTGCCCTCTACTCCTTTAATTAGTGGAATGTCCTCAACATTAACCTGCACTTGTACCCTCTCCTTTACTTTTGATTTTGTAATTCCCCCTACCCCTGCATCCTCCCCCCCACTAATTAGTTTAAAGCCCTAGTTATACGGTTTGTCAGGACTCTGGTCCTAGCACGATTCAGATGAAGACCGTCCCATCCAAACAGTTCTCATCTGCCCCAATACTGGTGCCAATTCCCCATGAATTTGAACCCATTCCTCCCGCACCAATCCTTGAGCCATGCATTCACCTCCATAATCCTATTGACCCTGAGCCAATTCGCACGTGGCTCAGGTAGTAATCCAGAGATTACCACCTTGTTGGTTCTACTTTTTAATTTGGTTCCTAGCTTTTCATACTCCCTCTGCAGATCCTTAGTTCCTGTTTTGCCTATGTCATTGGCACCTACATGAACCACGACAATTGGATTCTTACCCTCCCACTCTAAGTTACTCTGCAGCCCAGATGAGACATCCTGAGCCCAAGCACCAGGCAGGCAACGCAACCTTCGGGATTCTTTATCGTTGTCACAAAGGACAGAGTCTATGCCCCTCACTACAATATCCCCAATTACCCCTTCATTTCTCTTTACTTCTTCCGCTTCAACCGCTCCCTGCACCACTGTACCGTGGGCAGTTTGCTCAGCCACCTTGAATTCCTCATTTTTGTCCACACTGGGAGCAAGAATCTCAAACCTGCTGTGCAGATTCAGGGGCTGAGGCTCTTGGGACTCCACTTCCTGTACCTGACTCCCCACCTTCCTCCCCCCGCTACCCCTTCTTGTTCCTGACCCCCATCTGAATTAGTCATTTTAGGGGGTGTGACTTTCTCTTGAAACACATTATCCAGGTAACATTCGCCCTCCCTGATTTGTCTCAGTGTCTGTAGCTCAGACTTCAGCCTGTCTACTTTGAGCTGGAGCTCTTCAAGCAACCAGCACTTACTGCTGACATGCTCACTGGAATGACCATGGGGTCCACCAGCTCCCACATTATGCAGAAACAGTACATCACATGTCCCTCCATCCCAATTACCTAGTTCATGCTAGTCCCAATTAAGAGTTAAACTTACCTTGCCTCCGCCTGCTTTCGCCGAAGCCTGGTGAGCCAAAGCCCTTACAGCTCACACTCTGCTCTCTGGTCACTCTGCTGCCCGCTCCCGACGCTGCCTGCTGTATACTGCAGCCTTCCTTTTATAATTCGCGTGCTAAAAACCCTTCCCAGCAAACCTTGCAGCCCACTTCCGTTTAAAGCAAGTTTTAACAGTCAGAAAGTCTGCAAAAAACTTCAAAAAGTCAGACGCTCACCTTCTCTCTCTTGATCCTCCTCTCCGCTTGCTCCATGAACAATGAGATTTTTTCTTCAATTTTTTTTTCCCAGGAATACACATAGCAATATCTTGGAGATCTAGAGACCCTCTTGCTAATCCTGGAGGGTTGGCAACCTTACAAAGAGTGTGCTGAAATAGTGTTTACGCCAGTCCAACGCCGGCATACCCACATCATTCTGAAATACTTGCACAGAGTTTTCATTTTGCAAACGTGAATGGTTCGGAAGAAAATGGTAATGTGCATGAATTGAAGTGTGGAACATTAAGTTATTCTGACATCAGGACATTTTTCTGTGCTCAAGATACACAGTACTCTGGGATATTGAGGTGGGTTAGTCACTGGCCATCTGCCTGGGGTTTGGGTTTAAATGCAGCTCACACCAGTGTGATGTAGGAACTAGTCAGAATCCATGAGTGTCAGGGCCAAAAAACAGCGGTCTTCTGGATCTTGCTCCAGCTGCCCCTCTAGCCCATGAAGGAGCTCAGGGGCACCCAGGCACCTGAAGGGAAGAGGACCAGCATGTCCGGGGCCTTCCACCTAGGAGGCTTTGGGGTTGTCTAGCCGAGTCATCAATACACCCACAGCCCCCCCCCCCCCCACACCAAAGGGGGCAGCACTACAACACCTGTGCAGGTCAAAATCAACATTGTGAGAGTGCACTTGATTAATCCTCAATATCAATCCTCCACAATGTCATGTCATGGCGCCATGCTTTGCAAATCCCTGGGCAAACTCGGTACTTCATCTCTGTGGAGTATAAAAATGGCAGCGCTATATATTTCCCACTCCTGCAGTAAAGCTATGCTACTCCTGCGGGCTCCACAGCCCCACCCCCCAACCATCCTCATCCATGGCAGAGTGCCACCCCACCCCCAACCCAACATCAACGTTCAGTTCTGTCAGCATTCTCTTGTTATGAGGATGTTAATGGCTGAAAACATGCAAGAGGCTGGCCACCTCATTTGTAGGTGAAGAAACACACCAGAATTCCTGACCTTAGAGAAGACAGTAGCAACTAAGATATATCATTTAGCTTCCCTCCGCTCCTATATGACCTGTACAGCAGCAGGTCACGCTCAGCTGTCTGTCAGGTAGGAGTCTGAGATTTCGCAGAGGATAAGAAGACCATCGCTCTGTCCCCCTGCATGTTATCATCATTCTCCTGCAACTTTAGCACCCTGCCCGTGAATGTAGCCACCATCACACTGATTTCCTGCAAGTACCACAGTAATGAGCAGATATCAGATTCCATGTGGGATCACAACCTAGTTCCGTTTGTCCCCAAACTGAAAGATATAAGGATGTGTCCTTCCACCACCTCCTTCTCTGGTTGCTTCCTCACTGCCTCCCTCCACATCCAAGAAGTACTGGCACTCCTCCATCTCCTCCTGGTCCAGCTGCTCTCCCTTCTGCAGTGTCAGGTTGTGGAGAGCTCAGCAGACCACTATGATGCGTGACACCCTTTGGGAATTGTATTGGAGGGCTCCTCTCAATCAGTCCAGGCAACAGAATCAAATCTTGATCAGACCAATCGCCTGCTCAACCAGTGCAGATGTTAATGCATGAGCCCCATTATAGCGAGTCTCAGTGAGTGTTTGTGACCTCTGCATTGGCGTCATCAGCCAGATCCTGAGTGAGTACACTTTGTTTACACCCATGGAGCCATCCCTCCAATTGATGCTTTCCCTCACGAATTGCTGGGATCAGTGAGTGTCCCAAGATGTAGATACCCTGGACACTCCCTGGGAAATGGACATATACCTGCATAATGTTCATGTGGTCACAGATGATCTGAACACTATGGGAGTGGAATCCCTTGTGGTTCATAAATGGCGTCCGATGCCACCATGGGGAGGGAAGAGCCATGTAGGTGCAGTTGATGATCCTGTGGATTCAGCTGCTCCAACCCAATTTCCAACTGCCACTGTAGAAGGGTAATCCATCAGTGGTGCTACCACCACAAGAAGGATTCAGGACATGCTGTCTGCAAACTTGCAGCTTGATACCTAGAGGTTCACTAATGTGAAGGACTGCTAAGGCCTGTGAGCTATCCTATCTACCCACATCCCCCTTCCCCGCATCATCTTCATTCTCCCTCTGCAACTGGCACTCTGGAGGGTGATAGTGACCTGAACACTCACCTCCAATGAGACTGCAGGTTCTCATTTTAATACAGCTGTTGCAAATCACACTGGCATGATATTCAGTGAGAGGGAAGTCCTGGCAGGAGGGCTCACTAATAAGATGCTACTGTATTTAAATGAGATTTCTGACTTGCATGGTGGGATTCTCATTATGTCACCAGCAAGAGGCCTAGAAAATCGGAAAATGGGATCTCGCCGGTGAGAATTAGAGAACGCAAATTTTGCCATACTTTGCAATCACATTGCCATTATCACTGATGGCTAACGCAGGCTGAAAATCACCCCCAAAGTCCCGAAGAGTTTTCGTAAATCATACCATAACCAATAATACAAGGCCTTCACCATCACATCCTCAACTCTTACATGTGGCAGCACTGCAACAGTTAAATCTGGTGATGTAACAGGAAACTCAGCACTCAGCTGTGCTAAAACTGACAAACAACTTGGTTCACTTTCCATGTCAAATTATAGTTTTTGTTGCTAATTTTTTTTGACTTAGCTACAATCTTTAATCAAGCCATCCGGTCCTTTCCACTGTGTGCGTTAACCCAATTCTCTGCACTATTAGTTTCTCAATAAGTTATTCATGAAAAAAACAGATAGTTGCAAATTTCAATTAACTACATTAAACAAATACAAAAATCAGTACTCCACCCAAAAGAACATGTCCACAGTGCTGTTTTTCCAACAATCAACAATGGTTTCATAGCAATCAGTAGATTCTTAATTCCAGATTTTGTTTTTATTGAATTCAAATTCCACCATCTGCTGTGGTGTGATTTGAACTTCGATCCCCAGAACATTAGCTGAATTTCTGGATTAATAGTCTAGCAATAATACCACTGGGCCATCGCCTCCCTGCCTCGAGGATGAAAATTCACACTAACGTGTTTGTTTCCATATCAATCATATGGCTTTGACTGACCTGTGAAGAATCAATTTGTCAAAGTGCAGCTGCTTGCGATCGAGTTCAAGCTCTGCACGTACTCCATAACAGCATATTTTAAAGCAGACTGGCTCAGGATTCTCTCGTATACAACAGATGAGACAGTCATCAAATTTCCCTGAGGCGGTCGGGTAGGCCCAAATTGAGAGGTCCTAGAAGGAACAATAACCAGAGAAGTCAAATCCACCAGTGCCTAAAGTCTACCAAGTTTCCTCATCATCATCAGTCAAATGCTACAGAGTATCTTCATTACGACTGCAATAAATCCCAAACGCTTTTCCAACAATTAATATGTGGAAGAACAAAAGTTGCAGTAGCCACATAGCAATACTACCTCCAGCAAGTTTTTCTCAGGGTCACATAACACCCTGACCTCAAACTATTTTACCATTTTAATTCAAAGTGCTGGGTGAATTTGAATCTGGGAGTGTTTCAGATCCGATTTTTAGACCTGTTCTCTGGCGCCCCCATACACACTCTGCCTGGAAAAATATCAGTGAGTCTGAAACGCGCTACATAAGTCTACGGGCGGGGATTAACGCGCCCAAAACACTGCAGCTCTGATCGGCGCCTCCAACTGCACATGTGCAAAAAAAAGATAGAATAACGCTCCCTGCCACTTTGCTCCCAGGTCAGATAATGCCACCCCCACAATATTACTGATCCCCTGAATTCACCCTTTCACCCAGATCGATCGTGGGCCCCTCCCCACCGATCTCAGGCACAGTGACAGCGGACCCCCTTCCCCCACACCGATCTCAGGCAGAGGGATCCGCCCTCCACCCTATCGCTATCAGGCAGGGTGATCCCCTCACCTCCATCATGGACCGTTCTGCACAAGGCCCCCATCTCCTCCAGGCTCCGATGGCTGTGTGACTCTTCCCTCTCTTTCCCCTATCCTGAATCATTGAGGCACTGATTCACCGCTGCCTCCCCATCCCCCCATCACCACACCTGCAAATGCTCACTTGCCTTCCACCCAATGCTAGTAAGCAAACTGCATGTATCTTGCTGGAATGCTCCGACATATTGCCTGGAACTGTTCCACCCTAATCAGGGGTAGCTCTATTAAAAACACAACAATGAATAGGCAGGCATTCCTGCACAAAATGTGCTCATGACTAGCAACCCCCCTCCCCCGGTTTTCTGAGGGAAATCTGGGGAGGCTACTGGGTACAGCAGGGGCGAGGTGGGACACCTTCCTCCTAGGAGGACGCATACGCAGGGGAGCTGATGGAAATGTGGCCTTGGAGAAAGTCAGTGCCTCAGTCAATGCCAGGGTACCGGCCCCGAACCAGAAAAAAGTCAATGACCTCATCTGGGCAGCAAGGGTGACTGCTGAACCCAATTTTGCATCTTCCCCCAAATTTCCCCCAGATCCTCCCATCCCCAGCACTCTGCATGCTTCTAAACACCTCCTTCTGATCCCCCAAAAAGCCCGACTGCACTTGCCCTCTAAGGGCCACCACCTGATACTCTGTAAGAGTCACACCATCATTTTTTTCATGGCTCCTTCTGTCTCCATAGCAGAAGATCAGCCATAACACTCGTGAGAGGGTGAAGACAGGGGGTGGTGAGCCAGACCTCCGGGGAGGTCTGGCTCACCTCATTAAGGGGTGGGTGCTGGAGCTGTCAAGAGAAGGGGAGATGCGGGCTGCCAATGACAACATGGTCGGGCTGCTGTCAAGACATGAGTACCTGTAATTCCTCAACTCACTTTGAAGCAACTTCTTGGAGGCACGAATTTTGGGTGCAACAGGCAAAGTTTAAAGAAGATGGACAAAGTATGTTTATTTGCGTAGAGAGAGGGTGCCAGGAATTCGCTGCCAGGAGGAGTGGGTGCCTGAGAGTTCTCATATGCAGAGACAATAGAGACCTTTAAGGGACATCTCTACAGCTATTTGAATGGAATACGAATAGAGGCGTGTAGTCCCCGGAAGGGTAGGGGGTAACAAATCAAATGGGCAGCTTGGTCACTACAGGCTTGGAGAGCCGAAAGGCCTGTTCCTGTGATATAATTTTTTTGGTGCTTTGTTCTATGTTCAATAGAGAAATGTGAATCACATGTTTCCCAGATTCCTCTCCCCCCTTTGTATCCTGCATTGTAGGAATAGATCTAGGCACTCTGGGGCTTTCTGGATACCAGACCCCTAATGCAGCCCCCACCCATCCTGGTCAAGACAGCCGGATGAATCCTTGGAGGATATGGCTGAAGGTACCTCCGAGGGTGGCACAGTTTTGGCGTCAGCTTCCATCTTATAACTCACATCCCCAATACCGACATGTCGGTGGGTCTAGTTAGCGGTGAGGCTTCTGAGTCACTCTCTGGTGAGCACAACACACCTGATAATGTACATTGGGTGGAGGAGGGAACATCTGAGACCTCTGGCATGTGGGGGCTGGAGGCGAGGACTCAGCTGGCACCCAAGTTACATGCTGGGCCCCTGAGATCACTTCTCCCTGAGCTGCTGGAGATGCAGTAACAGAGCCAGGGAATGCAGAAGGGGCTGACAGACCAACTGTGAGGCTGTTGGGAGGAGTCTCAAAGCTTTCAGGTGGACCAGCTATCGCCTGTCTTGCATGTTTCCCAGGCCAACACTGCAATGGTGGTGTCTGCAGTGGAAAGCCTGGAGCAAAGGATTCTCACCATGATCGAAAGGCTCCAAACGATGACCAAGTCATAGCAGGGCACGACTGATGGACGCAACAGACTTCTTGAGATTCTATGGCCAATGGCTAAGAGGCTCAAGAGCTGGCATGAGACCCCGCGGTCAGCACTGAGACTTAGCGGACTATGGTAGCAGCCCTTGAGAATGAGGCCCAGTCACAGAGGGCACTTGCTGCGGTGGCCCCCAACTCAAGTGGCCATTGACCACCATGGGTAGGACGCAAGTGATCCTCCAGGATTGATGGTGCCAAGCGACACTAGAGCTTCTGGAGAAGCACTGCTGTCCCATGAAGTGACCCAGGTGCCCACAGGAACTCCAAGGGAGGAGGAAGAGTTCAAGCCCATGCCAGGGCCTTTCAGCTAGGAGACTGTGCCTATGGCTACACCTTCTGACTCCCCCCTTCCTGACACCAGGGCACCTTAGGGGCAATGGGATGAAGAAGGTGTCATGGAAACATCCCAGACACCTAGAAGCAGGCCAGAGCCCTCAAGATCCAGGGCCTCCAGAGGACGCCTGCCACACGCATCACAGGTCATGTGGCATGGGAGGCATTTGGCCCCCTCCACCTCTGATGTACATTCTGGGGAGTCACTGAGACGTAGCAGTAGGCCACGAAAGGTTAGGAAGTTGTAGTTGCATTGAGATGGCACGGATGAAGGGCTGCTCTAGTTAGAAAGTGACTTAAACACCTTAGCGTTTTCAGTTTACGAGTTTTTCTGTTTGAACATCTGATTTAAACACCTTTTTGCAATTAAATGTTTTTTTTAACCACCCACTTGCGACTAATTTGTCTCAAATTTGTCTCAAATAGGAATCTTCTTCCATTGATGATCAGTGGAGGGATGCTTCATGTTGATGTCAGTTGGGGAGGCCCCTTAATGCTGTGTCACTGAAAAAAGGAAGGCATTGATTCCCCAGACCCCACAAAAAATTCTCTCCCATCCTCCACCCCTCTTGCCCCAGGGCCCAGTATGGGGATTTCAGAAGCCTTACTCACTACACAGACGTGGGTTTAGGTGCCAGTGCGCATGCAGAGCTCAGGTTCTGACTAGTCTACAAGGGCATCATCATAATGGCGAGTCGTCATCATCCTCCAGCCTGCCAAAAAACCTGCTAACACAAAGTTCCCAGGCCCAGCCACTCTGGCGTGACAATGTTGCAGGATATAGAAGGAACTTGAGGGGGGCGAAATGGAACCCTAGAGAATATGCATCTATCTCCGACAGTGCAGCACTCCCTCAGTACTGACACCAGGGGGAGTGTCGGCCTGGATTATGGAGCTTCAATCCTAGAGTATATACATCTACCTCCGACAACGCAGCACTCCCTCAGTACTGGCACTGGGGGAGTGTCGGTCTGGATTATGGACTTCAAATTCTAGAGTATGTACATCTACCCCCAGCAGTGTAGCACTGCCTCAGTACTGGCACTGGGGGGAGTGTCGGTCTGGATTATGGAGCTCAAATCTTGTGTATATATATCTACCTTCGACAGTGCAGTGCTCCCTCAGTACTGGGACCCTAGTGAGTGAACTGCTTGGTGATCACAGTCTGCCTTGCTGCCCTCGCATGCCTCATTTGGACTGTCAACCCTCAGCACCTGGTTGATGTTCCTTGGCATGCTCTTCCTTTTCTTCCTCCTCCTCTTCTGCTGGTCATCCTCCCCAGCGACGTCTGGTTGGTCAGCCTCCACGTCTTCCTCCTCCTCCAATAGGTCACCTCTCTGTAGAGCTAGATAATGCGAGGTACAGCACACAGCCACTATGCAGGAAGGGATCACTGGATTGTATTGGAAAGCCCTGCCAGATCGGTCTAGGCACCAGAATCGCATTTTGAGCAGCCCAATGCACCTCTCCACTATTGCATGGGTGGCTACATTATAGCGGGTCTCCGCCTCAGACACAAAGCTCCACACAGGTGTCATCAGCCACATTTGAAACGGGAACCCCATATCACTCATGAGCCAACCCTGCAGTCTGGGCTCCACCTCAAATGCCTCCTGGACGTCCAAGCTCCTGACAATGAAACTGTCGAGCATACTACCTGGATGTCTTGCTCAGACATGCAATAATGTTCATGTTATGGTCACACACCAGTTGAACATTCAGTGAATGGAACCATTTTCTGTTAATGAATCTCTGCAGATTCTGTTGGGGGGCCTTGAGGGCAACATGTATGCAATCAATGGCCCCCTGAATGTTAGGCATCCCCACAATTGCTGCGAACCCAGCAGCCCGGGCTTTTTGATAAGCGTGGTCCAGGTTAAATTTGATGTACTGCCCAGCCCTGACATATAGGGCTTCTGTGATTTGCCTGACACAGGTGTGCACAGCTGATTGGGAGATGCCACAGCATCTCCACTGGGGGTCTAGAAGGAGCTAGTCACATAAAAGTTCACAGCGGCCATCATTTTGACAGCCACCAAGAGTGGGTGTCCCCCCTGCCTCTGGGTGCCAGATCCTGCAACAGGTTACACAGCTGTTGTACTGTCTCCTTTCGGGAGCAGAGACATCGGCGGCACATGGTATCCAACATCTGTTCAAATGACACTCACACATGGAACTGCCGGGGTCTCTGCTCCCTCCTTCTCCTGCGCCCCCCTTCTGGGTGAATGACGGCCACCTCCTGCCTCTGGTGGTCGTCTCCCTCTCTTCCTGCAAATGGTGAGGCGCGGGCTTCCTGTGTCTGCAATTCTTTCTCCAGTTCCTCCTCCTCAGCTCCAGCAGCAACCAAAGAACAGCAAGATCAATTGGTTGCATCGCAAAAGCCATCTTGTCACGCCGAAGGGAGGGGGACAGCAGATGGAGAGGTGCACATATAGAGGTGAAGGAATGCTATTTGCCCCTAGCACATCAACAGTCACAGCTCCCCCCAATTACCCCAGTCACATGCTCCCCACAATTACAGTTTCCCCAATTCCCCCAGCCACATACTCCCCACAATCACAGCCCCCCCATTCTTCCAGACACAGTCTCCCCACAATCACAGCTCCCCATTCTTCCAGACACATGCTCCCCACAAACACAGTTCCCCCGCCAATTCCTCCAGTCACATGCTCCCCATAATCACAGTTCCTTGCAAAGTTGAGAGGCTGCAGCAGTGCAATTTGCAAGAGCTTTGTGCGTATCCTTCAGCTGGAAGTGAGCTGAGTGTACGATGTCCCAACAGCACTGCAAGACCCAAGGTCAGTGCTGAGACTCAGGTCCATGCTGCAAGTCAGATGTCAGAGACCCTGCTGAGCAACAGCCTCCCATCCCTCTCGCAGATCCGCCACCAATCCAAGACAGAAAATGGCTGCAACAAAAGGGCATCTGTGAGCAGCAGAGAGCCGTCAGGTGTTATACACTTACCCCATTAACCTTCATTGATGGAGCGTCTGAATCGGACTTGTGTGGAGCATGTCTGTTTCGCACTGATTCGGATTAGCAAACGTGGTGGTGAAGGTGGAAATATGGATGAGATTGGGCGTGCAGCCCATCAATTCAATTTAAATGTGTTCAAATGCATTTAAATGGCCATTGTGCCCATTTCAGGCAGGTTCCCAATCGTGGTTATTTTCAGGCCTTGGTAAAGGGAGAACCGGCACGGAGGCAGGCGCAGGTCGCGCTACTCACCTCATGCCCGACTTTACCAAGTTTTTGCACCCAAAAACAGGCGCAACTTGACGGTAAAATCGGGCCCTATATCACCTTCACTGTGACTGAATCAAAAGGTTGGAATAATTTCCCTAACAGCTATGTGGTTCAAGAAGGCAATTCACCACCATCTGCCCAACAGCAACTAATAGTGGACACTTACATCCCAGGAACCAATAAAAATAAGAATTACACCATTGTAGAATGTACACATTGTACACATCCACAGTTCTATAGTTTCTCAATATTATAGATACAAGAATGCAGTGAGAACACACTCTGTGATTGGAAGTATTTGGCAATTACTCTACTACTGTGGGAGTAGTTGTATGTGACATGACATTGATGATTGTTCACACTGTGTTGTGGAAATGTGTACCTTTTTCTGATAGGCTTCAAGAGTCATATTGGGTGGATCCACAAGGTAGGTAGTAGCTTTTACATCATGCTGAAAACAGAAGGAAATGTCAGCCACCATGGATGAGGTATTCACTATTCTGATGACTTCCTTGTTTTCTGGGTATTGACCGTCCTTGTACCTGAAATCAGAAATATCACAGTATTATAACAATTTTATCAACATTCAAGTGGAATTATTTTTTCTTCCTGGCATACGTTCTCCATCCCTGAAGGTTCTGGGGTACAAATTCCAGTGCTATCCTTTATGTGAGTCTAGACGCTGGTCCGGAAACCGTAAAATCCAACAGACCTCCCTATGCTCCACCTCTCACCCGTCCCAATTCCCATGTGTAGTCAGGCTGCTCAATCATGTAAGATATCTTGCAAAAATGGGAATAGATGTTGGCCATTCTGCTTGATCAAGGCTGATCTGTATTTTAACTTCAATCACGTACTCTTTTATGTAACCCTTAAAGTTCTGGAAAAACAAAAATATCAAAACCTTCTTTGAAATTTTCAATTAACCTAATCTCAACGGCTGAGAGAATGGTTCAGATTTCCACTTGCCTTTGTATGAAGAAATTCTGCCTGACATCATTGTTGAACAACCTAGCTCGAGGCCGGAATTTTCTGATCTTGTTCATCCCATCATCGCTGCAGGGCAGACTGGAGAATCCCAGCCACAGACAAGGTCGGAGAATCCCGGTTGAAACTTTCAAGTTGCAACCTCTTGTCCTGCTGTGCAGTACCTTGGAAATAGTTTTGCTATCCTATCAAATCTTTCAATGATCTTAAACACCTCAATTAGATTAGCTCTTAATCTCTACAACTACATGAGATTAAGTCAGAGGCTGGGAATTTTGCAGTGACTAAAAGTTTACCATTTAGAATGCGGAAGTCAGGAGTGTGAAGGATTACTCTTCATCTGCCTGAATGAGTGCAGTTCCAACAAGCTTGATACCATTCAGGACAAAGCAGCCTATTTCATCATCATCCCATTCGTCACTTTAGATGTTCACTCCCACCACCATTGATGCATGCCACATCTTCATGTCAGTTCACAACTGCAGCAACTCACCAAGGCTCATTTGACAGCAGCTTCCAAACTTGCAACCTGGAAGCTTCCGCTATACACCACATGGGTTGCTGCACATCAGGACGGCAATTCACTATCACCTTCTCAATGGCAATTAGGAGTGGGGCAATAAATGTTGGTCATGGCACAATCTCTTGTATTGCCTAAACAAATTTTTTAAAAATCAGGGGAAATCGGAATCTGTAATTTTGCTAAATCAACACAAGGTCAATAAAAATCATGGATGAGCCTGATCCTATGATTTCCCTGACTTCTACATGCACTCTTTCTAGGAGGAAAGACAGGATCATCTTCAAATATCGAGCACAATGAATGGTTTGCTCTAGCCCAGGAAAATTGACTCAAACTCGACAAGTAAGGAATTGAAACCATTCAGGTTGGGGGGGTAATTTTATAGTTGTGCCCCGCTGGCCAATGGGCAGGGTGAGTCATAAGATTGCAAGTGAACAAAAAATCAAGTTCATGCCCGATTTCTCATCCCCCGCGATCTTACTGACACCAGATATCCAGTGAGGTCAGCCTCATGCTCATTTATATATCTTTAACATGTGGTTAGTGAGCCGGGCTTCTAAACTTCAGAGAATATAGGGCCAATTCAGTCATAGGACAACACTCACAGCCCAGGAAACAAGTCAGTAAACCTTTGCTATACCACTTCCAAGGCAAGATATCCTCCTTTTAATATGAAGATCATGCAAGTCTAATGAAACATCAACAAGTTTAATGCCTTTTAATAAATATCCTGCTTCTCTGTTCTTACTTTAAATATAACTAACCTCATGCTTCCCCATGTTATACTCAATCTGCCATCTTCTAAGATTCAACCTGTCTCTATCTCTTTGCAACTCCTTTGTATCCTCCTCACAGCTTACATTCCGCTCAGCTTGTATCATCAGCAAACATAAATAAATTACTCTTGGGTAGTTAAAGTTTCCCATTGTAACTACTCTATAATTCTTTAATTGCTCTGTCATTTCTTTGCAAATGTATTCTTCTAAGAACATAAGAACATAAGAAATAGGAGCAGGAGTAGGCCAACTAGCCCTTCGAGGCTGCCCCGCCATTCAATAAGATCATGGCTGATCTGTCGTGGCTCAGTTCCAAATTCCCGCCCTCTCCCCATAACCCTTAATCCCCTCTCTTATCAAAAACCCATCAATCCGCGTCTTAAAAATATTTAGCGAGGTAGCCTCCACCACTTCAACGGGCAGAGAATTCCAGAGATTCACCACCCTTTGAGTGAAGAAGTTCCTCCTCAACTCCATTCTAAACTGCCCCCCCTTTATCTTGAGGCTGTGCCCCCTAGTCCTACTATCCTTTCTGAGCAGGAAGAGTCTCTCCACCTCTATCCTATCCATCCCATTCATCATCTTATACGTCTCAATGAGATCTCCCCTCATTCTTCTAAACTCTAACATAGAACATAGAACATTACAGCGCAGAACAGGCCCTTCGGCCCATGATGTTGCGCCGACCAGTTTTTTTAAAAAAAACACTGACCCACTAATCTAAACCAATCCCTTTTCGTCCATAAACCTATCCATAGATCTCTTAAACGCCCCCAAACTAGGCGCATTTACAACCGCAGCAGGCAGGGCATTCCAATCCCTCACCACCCTCTGGGTAAAGAACCTACCCCTGACATCCGTCCTTAATTTAAAGCCATGCCCCCTCGTGCTAGCATTCTCCATCCGAGGAAAAAGGCTATCACTATCCACCCTATCTAAACCTCTAATCATCTTATATGTTTCAATAAGATCCCCTCTTAGCCTCCTTCTTTCCAGTGAAAACAACCCCAAATCCCTCAGTCTCTCCTCATATGACCTCCCCTCCATACCAGGCAACATCCTGGTAAACCTCCTCTGCACCCTCTCCAAAGCCTCAACGTCCTTCCTGTAATGTGGGGACCAGAACTGCACACAGTACTCCAAGTGCGGCCGCACCAGAGTTGTGTACAGTTGCAACATGACGCTGCGACTCCTAAATTCAATCCCCCTACCAATAAACGCCAAGACACCGTATGCCTTCTTAACTACCTTATCTACTTGATTCCCAACCTTCAGGGATCTATGTACACATACACCTAGATCCCTCTGCTCCTCCACACTATTCAAAGTCCTCCCGTTAGCCCTATACTGAACACATCTGTTACTCCTACCGAAATGAATTACCTCACACTTCTCCACATTAAACTCCATCCGCCACCTCGCGGCCCAGCTCTGCAACCTGTCTAAGTCACCCTGCAAACTATGACACCCTTCCTCACAATCTACCACACCACCGACTTTGGTGTCATCAGCAAACTTACTAATCCACCCAACTATACCCTCATCCAGATCATTAATAAAAATTACAAACAGCAGTGGCCCCAAAACAGATCCCTGAGGCACACCGCTCGTAACCGAACTCCATGACGAATATTCACCATCAACCACCACCCTCTGTCTCCTATCTGCCAGCCAATTCCTGATCCAAGTACCTAGATTACCCCCAATCCCATACATCTGCATTTTCTGCAGAAGCCCACCATGGTGAACCTAACGAGTACAAGCCTAATTTATTCAGCCTCACCTCATAGCTCAACCCCCTCAACTCCGGCATCAGCCTAGTAAACCTCCTCTGCACTCCTTCCAAGGCCAAAATATCCTTCTATATGTTTCCCATTAGTTAATAAACTATAGACCACAGCAAGCAATGTAATTGCACCTTTTTTGTTCCTTAGTTCTACAAAATAGATAATCCTTGACCACTCTGGCACAACTTCTCTCTCTGGCACTCCAATGTTCTCCTTAATTAATACTGTCACCCTTCCTCCTTTCTTTCCTTTTCTGTCTTTTCTGAACATTTTGTTTCCAGGAACTTAAGCATGACCAGCAGGGCAGAAACAGGAATCCTGGTTTTTACCTTAGGTGCTTAAAAGGTGGGGAGAAAGGGATGCGGGTGGAGGCAACTCTTCGGGTGTTGCTCTTTGCTGATTACTGTAATCCCCCCCACCCCTTCAAGGTTACACTCCACCTTCCTTTCTATCCATTCCCCCTTTTAAACCCAACCCTTCCATCCCCCACTGCTCCTCTTCCTTCATGCACTCAAACCCTCCCAGCCCAATACCCCAAAATTACCTGCTCCAGGGAATCGAGGCCTTGGGATACTTTCCATAGACCATAAGACATAGGAGCAGAATTAGACCATTTGGCCCATTGAGTTTGTTCCACCATTTAACCATCTCAGATATTTTACTCATTCTCATCTTCCTGCCTTTTCTCCATAATCTCTGATCCCCTTATTAATCAAGAACCTATCTATCTCTGTCTTAAAGACACTCAATGACCTGGCCTCCACAGCCCTCTGTGGCAAACAGTTCCACAGATTCACCACTCTCTGGCTGAAGAAATTCCTCCTCATTTCTGTTTCAAAGGATCACCCCTTTAGCCTGAGGTTCTGCCTTCTGGTTCTAGTTTTTTCTACTAGTGGAAACATCCTCTCTGCGTCCACTCTATCCAGGCCTCTTATTATCCTGTAAGTTTCATTAAGGTCCCCACACATCCTTCTAAACTCCAACAAGTACAGACCCAGAGTTCTCAACCATTCCCCATATGACATATTCATATTCCTTCTTTTTCATCGATTTCCGCAGCAGCCACTGACACCTTTGTGGTGCTGCCAAAATCAATGGAGCGGCAGGCCATTGGTTTGGCTGGCAATTCCAGGGGTGGAAGTACCACTCAGCCCTCATCAATCCATCCTGCAGCACTTTATGGCTGTGGTGGGGGTCAATGTGGAGCATGTTGGTTCTATGCTGATATAGTTTCCAGGGGCACGTGCAGTCTGGAACTCTTCCACTGTCTAGCCCCTCCTATATTATTGAATAGCTTCTTTTTGTGGGGGCAGTGCTGGGGGTGCTTGTAAGGTTCCAATGTGAATTCCTTTGTGCTGAGTTGGCCTTTTAAAGATGACCTGATTTTTGAGAAGACTAAGTTGCTGGCAGGGCAGACAATGTGTCGTGGGACTCACACCTTGATTCTTTTTGTGTGTTGGATTATACAGTGGAGACAGCTGCCATTGTCTTTGACGGCTTCAACACAATTTTCCCACCCACCTTTGTCCATTTCTGGGATAATCTCCTAGTAAGTGGAGTCACATATCTTGGCCAAATGTGGCCCAGAAAAATAACATTGCAGAATACATGGGTATACAAGTTAAGATATACCTCCTCCGCCCCAGTACCCGCAAGTCACCCAAACACAGAAGTTACAAACAGGAAACCCTTTTCAACCTTACACTATTGATAAATGTCTGGTTGGGTGCATTCTTGGATGTTTCAACACATGAGGTCACACTTCCAAATGCTTTGCCAGTCAAATAGCTTTACAACCAAGTATTCTAATATTATAAATAATAAACAAAAATATTGAAACAAAATGAAATATAAAACCCTCATTTTTCTAAACTCCCTATTTTTCATTGATTATTTGCAGTATCATAGAACCCTGTAGTGCAAAAGAAGGGCATTCAGCCCATTGAGTCTTCATTGACCACAATCCCACCCGGGCCCTATCCCCATAACCCCATACATTTACCCTACTACCCCGACACCAGGAGCAATTTAGCATGGCCAATCCACCTACCCTGTACATCCTTGGACTGAGGGAGGAAACCCACACAGACACAGATAGAATGTGCAAACTCCACACAAACTCCAAGCAGTCGGTCCCTGGCGCTGTGAGGCAGTAATGCTAACCACTGGGCACCACACCACTCCAAGTGCTGGGAAAATTATTCTCTAATCCCAAGAGACTGCAAGGCAATCCTGGAAAATTATCAACTCAAACTCTGGATTAATTATTTATTGTTTCATCCCGTATTTACCTTTCTCTTGTTAGTCCACAGAGCAGTGGACCAAACTGAAATACTCCTGTGCTCATGATGTATTTCTTTGTAGGAATTTCATCTGCCTTCACGTTCTTCTTCCGATGTCGAAATACAACACTGGGAAATATAGGAAAGAAAAAGACAGATAATCATTCAGAGAAGAAATCCCAGCGAGCCGACATTAGGCTTGCTCTCCAAACAGATTACTTACTGTCACTGCAACCTGAAAATTACTCTGTGCAACAATGTCATTCATTTTTATGAAGCTTCACCAGCTACTTTGACAATTTTTGCCCTTTTACAAGTTAAAATTTTTCTTCCTTGTCACAACTTTGCAAAAATAATCATTACACTAGAATGCTGTGGTCTGCACTGGAAAGTTGCTTTGGGTGAATTAAGTGCTTAATTTGGAGTTTGTTGAGTGAGGGAGTTCAATATTTTCATTTTTTACCTTTCTTTAGCCTTCAATAGCTGGTTCTTACTTTGCTACAAAGGACGTCCATTAAGCAGCTGGAGTTCAGAGGGAGAGAGAGAGCCCATTAAGAAGTGAAACACTGGAGAGAAAAAAGCAGCGGGAGTTTGGAGAAAACGAGAATGAGAGAGAGAGTCTACAGGTAAAATCTAAAAATGACATTAAAAGAAGCCCAGAAGTTAATTGATTGATAAATAAAGGCCATTCCGGACTTGGCAAAGAGGAGAGACAATTGGTGAGTGACTGGTGAGTTTTTTAAAATTCATTCATGGGACATGGGCATCACTGGCTGGCCAGCATTTATTGCACATTCCTAGTTACCCTATTGAGAGTTAATCGCATTGCTGTGGCTCTGGAGTCACATACAAGCTAGATCGGATAAGTACAGCAGATATCCTTCATTAAAGGGTTTTTCCAATTTGACAATTGACAATGGTTTCATGGTCATCAGTAGATTCTTAATTTCAGATTTTTAAAAATTGAATTCAAATTCCACCATCTGCCAAGGCAGGAGTTGAACCCAGGTCTCCAGGACATTAGCTGAGTTTCTGTATTAATAGTCTAGCAATGATACCACTAGGTCATCACCTTCCCTATTTCATTACATTATATCATACCATAGTAAATGCCTTATATAAAGCTTAAGGTATGTCAGTGCAACTTAGCCATATGGAATATGTATTCTCAATGACTATCTCACTTTCCAACCACTTTTCCATTTTGGATGCTGGCGAGCAAGCTGGCTCCTCGGAGGACTGTAGCATGGTCCAGGTTTGTGGCACAATGGGTGGCTTAGCTGCACAAGGGGGGGAGGAGGACTGGAATTGCTGCAGCAGTAGGGGATAGTTGGGAGAGCAGACAGGCATTTCATAGAACCCTACAGTGCAGAAACAGGCCCTTCGGCCCATCGAGTCTGCACAGACCACAATCCCACCCAGGCCTTACCCCATATCCCGACACATTTACCTGCTAATCCCTCTAATCTACGCATCCCAGGACACTAAGGGGCAATTTTAGCATGGCCAATCAACCTAACCCACACATCTTTGGACTGTGGGAGGAAACCGGAGTACCCAGAGGAACCCCACGCAGACACGTGGAGAATGTGCAAGCTCCACACAGACAGTGACCCGAGCTGGGAATTGAACCCATGTCCCTGGAGCTGTGAAGCAGCAGTGCTAACCACTGTGCTACCATGCCGCCCATTATTTCTGAAGCCATAGGCAACACTCCAGAATGGTATATTGCCTCCCTGGAGCCTAGGTCAAGAATGTCAGAGAGTGACCGCAGGACATTCTTTTCGGGGAGGGTGTGGAGCCAGAGGTCAGGATCTACATTAGGACCAATGATATTGGCAGGAAAAAGGGATGAGGCCCTGAAAGTAGGAGTCAGGAGTAAGGAAGGGAATAAAAAAATCAGAATCTCAAGAGCTGTAACCCCGGAATTGCTCTTAATGCCATGTGCCACTGAACGTAAAGAATAGGAAGTTTGAGCAGTTCAACAGGTGCCTGGAGAAATGGAGTAGGAATTGCATCTTTAAATTTTGGAGGCATTCGAACTGTTCTGGAGCAGGTGGCACTTGTACAAGGAGGACAGGGTACACATTAACAGGAGTGGGATAATGTCTTCACAGAGAGGTTCGCTTGTGCTGCTGTGAAAGGATAAACAAATTTGGTAGGAGGATGGGAAACTGAGGGGAAATTCAGACCAGAGAGAACAACAGGCAGCAGGAAATAGAGAACTACTCAAAGTAGGTGGAATATTTGGAGAGTTTGATAGAATTAGAGTAGGCAATAGCAAGTGATTAGATGGGGTTAGAATAAGGCAGAAAGTAAAAATGCAGACACCAGTGTACATGCACACCAAACTCCCTCTAGTGCTAACCTGGTAGTGCCAACCTGTGCCAAGGGGCAGGCCCCAGCAGGAGCTTCATGTGGTGGGAGCTAGGAGAAGGCAGAGGAGCAGGGTATGCTCCATTGGATAGCCATTGGTGGGGGAGATGGAAGTGAGTGCCAGCTTCAACTGTGGAGGGGAAGAGCTGATGATTTAAGTGCAGGGGAAAGGGGTCAATGATCAGGTGGAAAGGGAGGAGGAAGGGGCTGAGGATCAGGAGGGAAGGGGGGAAGGGACTGATGATCGGATGAAGATGGGGGAGAAGTGCCGACTCTGATCTGAACTGGGGAGGGGAATGTTATCGGACAACAAATTTTATGAAACTGGGCACACAAAATGGAAACAGACTAAAGTTACACTCAGAGCCTCTCCACTAAAAATCACAAAATAAGAGACACCGATCAGCAGGCAAGAGCATGCTTTCAGAATGCAAATGAGGGCTAGCACATAAGGGCACCTACAGGAACTAAATCTCCACACTATCAAAATCAGCACCTTTAAAACAGTCAAACAACCCACCTAAAATTAGCATAGTTAAGGAAACATTCCTGGCCCCTCAAAACCTCTTTTGAGATCAATGACCTATGGTTCAAACCCCGGAGATGCTAGACTATTAATAACCAATCAAACAAAACCATTAACACACACCTAAAACAATTTCCTCAACACTTGAAAACATTGAGACAGGATGGCTAAGGTCGAATACTGTAAATAAAGTATTAGCATTTGAATCGCATACTGCACCGAAGTTCAGGTATAGCTATAGCCTGCTGCGAGGGACAGACAGAGCACTTTCTGGACAGTCCGATTGTATGTCCTGACTGCGCTTCTCTGTCGACGTAAAAGAAAATAAAGCTGTGCCGTTATTGAACTTCACCCTGAGTCCGTAGTGGTCGTTTCGCTCACTCACGCTAACAATGAACAAACCACTACTTGGTATTGCTCCTGCTCTGCCCAAGATGGCAAGAAACTACAAAAGGGCATGAATGTGGCTGAATTCATCATGCAAATCAGCCTCCTATCTATTGACTCTATCTACACTTCCCACTGCCTCGGAAAAGCAGCCAGCATAACGAAGGACCCCACGCACCCCAGACGTTCCACCTCCTTCTGTCGGGAAAAAGATACAAAAGTCAGAAGTCACGTACCAGTCGACTCAAGAACAGCTTCGTCCCTGCTGCCACCGGATTTTTCAATAGACCTACCTCGCGTTAAGTTGATCTTTCTCTACACCCTATCTATCATTGTAACACTACATTCTGCACTCTCTCCCTTCCTTTTCTATGAATGGTATGCTTTATCTATACAGCATGCAAGAAACAATGCTTTTCATTGCATCCTAATACATGTGACAATAATACACCAAATCAAATCAAATCAAAAATCCCAGTCTATCCATGCAAGTCCAGAAGTTTCCCTACCACTGAAGGTATGTCTGACCACCTTGATTGAAATTTTCAAAGAGGTAACTTGCTGTGTAGATGAGAGCAATGCATTTGACTTAATGTATTTGGACTTGAGCAAGGCTTTTGATATGGTCTCACATGGGAGACGAATAATGAAGGTAAGAACCGATGGGATCCAAGGAAATTTGGCAAATTGTACCCACATTTGGCTGAGTGGCATGAAGCAGAGGGTGATAGTCAAGGAGTGTTTTTCGGACTGGAAGACTGTGTTTAGTGAGATCTTGCAGGAATCAGTGTTGGGACCCCTGCTATTTGTATTTTATATAAATGATTTAGATCTGAATGTAGGAAGGTTGATCAGTAAGTTTGTGGATGATAAAAAAATTGGTCGGGTGGAAAATAGTGGAGAGGATAGCCCTAGATTACAGGAGGATATAGACAGACTGGTCAGTTAGGCTGATCATTGGCAAATGGAATTCAAGCTAGATAAGTGTAAGGTGATGAGGACAAACAAGACAAGGGAATACAAAGTGAACAGCAGGACCCTGGGAAGTACCAAGACTTCTGTGTGCGCTGATCTCTTAAGGTAAAAAGACAGGTGGATAAAGTAGTTGAGAAGACATAGGGTATAACTGCCTTTATTAGCTGAGACTTAGAGCAGGGAGCTTATGCTGGAACTATATAAAATGTTGGTTAGGTCACAGCTAGAATATTGTGTGCCTGGAATCCACATTATAGGAGGGATGTGATAGCACTCGAAAGGGTGCAGAAGAAATTCATCAGGATGTTGCCTGGGCTGGAGAATTTTAATTGTGAAGAAAGATTGGATAGACTGGGGTTGTTTTCCTTGGAGCAGAAGGAACTGCGGGGGAGGGGTGGGCATGACTAAGATGTATAAAAGTATGAGGGGCATGGATAGGGTAGATGGTAAGAAACATTTCCCCTCAGTGGAGTGATCAATGACTAGCAGGCAAAGATTTAAGGTAAGGAGCAGGAGGTTTAGAGAGGATGTGAGGAAAATCTTCCTCATCCAAAGAGTGGTGGGAGTCTAGAATTCACTGCTTAGGAGGATGGTGGAGACAGAGACCCATGTAGCATTTAAGAAGTATTTAGATCTGCACTTGTGATGTCAAGGCATACAAGGCTATGATGAAGTGCTAGAAAATAGAATTAAAATAGTTAGGTGGTTTATCTTTGACTGGTGCTGATCTGCCAATGGGCCTTTTACTTTCTGTAAGACCTCTCTGACTCTATGATGACCTGGAACTCAGATGTCAATAAGAACAGCTTGAGGGCATTGTTGCTAAATTTGCAGATGATACAAAGATATGTAGAGCAACTGGTAGCGTTCAGGAAATGGGGAGGCTATAAAATGACTTGGATAAGCTAGAAGAGTGGACAAAGAAGTGGCAGATGCAATGCTAAGTGGGAAATTGTGAGGTTAAGCACTTTGGTAGGAAGAATAGAGGCATAGGCTATTTTCTAAATAGGAAAAGGCTTCGGAAATCTGGAGCACAAAAGGGATTTGGGAGTCTTGGTTCAGGACTCTCTTAATGTTAACATGTAGGTTCAGTTGACAGTTAAAAAGGCAAATTCAACGTCATCATTAATTTCTAGAGGGCTAGAATACAAGAGCAGGGATTTACTGCTGAGGCTGCATAAAGCTCTGGTCAGACCCCATGAAATATTGTGAGCAGTTTTGGGCCCCATACCTAAGGGGGGCTGTGCTGGCCTTGGAGGGAGTCCAGAGGAGGTTCACAAGAATGATCCCAGGAATGAAGAGTTTGTCATATGAGGAGCAATTGAGGAGGTCGGGTCTGTACTCAATAGAGTTTAGAAGGATGAGGGGGGATCTAACCAAAAATTATAGAATACTGAAAGACCTGGATAGAGTGAACATGGAAAAGATGTTTCCACTATCAAGGCCACAACCGCACAATCCTTTAAGATTGTGATGAGGAGGAATTTCTTCAGCCAGAGGATGGTGAATTTGTGGAACTCATTGCCACAGAAGGCTGTGGAGGCCAGGTTGTTGAGTGTCTTTAAGATAGAGATAGGTTCTTGATCAATAAAGGGATCAAGGACTACGGGGAGAAGGCAAGAGAATGGGGATGAGAATCATACCAGCCATAATTGAATGGCGAAGCAGACTTGATGGACCGAATGGCCTAATTCTGCTTCTATATTTTATGCTCTTACAGTATTTATAAAGTGTCTTAACGTAAAAAAGAAATCCAAGGCACTCCACATCAATTTGACATTGACTTATTTAAGGAGATGTGAGGACAGGTGGTCAAAAGCCACAGTAAAGATGTGGCGGGCGATTTTCCCAGAAAGAAACTAAGTGCCCAATGGATGAGAAAATGGGAGATTTTCCCACCCATTTTTTGGGTGTACTTAGTTGAATGAATTTCCAGCACTCTATGCTTCTTAGAGTCTGCCGGGGGATTCACACCGGTAAAGGGAGGCAGGGCATGATTCCATTGAGAGGCCATCACAATTCATGCTCCAATCTGTCAGTAGGGAGAGCAGTACATGCGCATTGTCCACACCACCCCCCAATTACTGGCCTCCCATGCACTGCCCTCCCAATGTCAGCCCTGACCCCTACTCCCTAATCGCTGGCCTCCCAATGCCATCCCTGGCCCCCGCCCAACCCTGATCACCAGCATCCCTGACCCCCACCTATCAATCGCTGGTCTCCCTGAACCCCCGCTTCCCATTGACACAGCCCCCCCCACTCCCCCATGGTCAGTCCTGACCTTCCTCGCATGTTCAACCCCAATCGCCACCCCTTCCCCCACCATCAATGCATAATACAGTTCTCTACCACCACAAGCAATCAGCTCCCCCCAATAGGCCCTGCCCCATTGGAACTGCCCTGTGCCCAGGAGGCAATGCCAGGCTGGCAACACCATGGTGCCAGGCTTGCAGTACCCCAGGGGCACCCCTGTCTCCAACCTCCTTTGAGGTCTTAATAGCTTCTGTCCCCACCAGTTAGGTAATCTCGCCTAATCTCCCTGACCCCCCACTTCCCATTGACACAGCCCACCCGACTCCCCCATGGTCAGTCCTGACCTTCCTCGCATGTTCAACCCCAATCGCCACCCCTTCCCCCACCATCAATGCATAATAAAGTCCTCTACCACCACAAGCAATCAGCCCCCCCAGTAGGCCCTGCCCCATTGGCACTGCCCACTGCCTAGTAGGCAATGCCAGGCTGACAATGTCATGGTGCCAGGCTTGCAGTACCCCAGGGGCACCCCTGTCTCCAACCTCCTTTCAGGCCTTAATAGCTTCTGTCCCCACCAGTTAGGTAATCTCGCCTAGTCCCTGTTGATGGAGACCAGCTTTAATCCCCGCTGGTGGGAACCTCACTGGGCAGAGGATGAAATACTGGTGAACCTGTGCTAATGACACAAAAATTCAGATTTACATATTGTAATCAGCCTCGTGCTGATTTCCAGCAGGACGCTGATTATGTTTAAAAAAATGGCCTGGGAAAGTTGTGATTGGCTGGACACCGGTCATAACTCCTGCTTTTGCCCCTCCCACTGACAATCGCCAGCCTGCTATATTACTCGAGCAGCTCAGTGGGTTGCGAAAATCATGCCCATAATGTATCTTCAAGGAGGAAATAGGTTAGAGAGGGAAAGAGCTTTAATGAGGAGATTCCAGAGCTTAGGGCCAAGGCAAATTAAAAAATGACCACCAATGTTGAATTAAAAAAATTGCAGTATTGCAGTAAAATTGCTCATTGTTCCTTGGGAGCTCAGCAGAGAGGGAGCAATTCGTGAGAAGAGTGCTTGAGGGTAAGCCACAGTGATTTTTTTTTTAACTAACTTCTCTAGTTTTTGTTTAATTTTAAACCGGAAACCGGATGGTGTTCGCAAGGAGGCCTGGGTAGGTTTTGTTCTCTCTCCCCATAAATTGGAACGGTGAGGAATCCCGATACTCTACACAGGTAGAGTATCCCACTCTCCCCCCTCCTCTAACCTAAAAAAAAGAGTGAGTGAGAGAGAGACTCGGAGTGACAGCAGGTAAGTTTGTTTTTTTTGTGAGCTGTAAGGGCTTTGGCTCACAGGACTTAAGCGAGAAGGGCAAGGCAAGGTAAGTTTATAAGTTTTAATTACTTTTTTTCTCTCCCGTATTTCTAAAAAGGGTAATTATGAGTGTGAGGCCAGTGTGTTGTTGCCAATGCAATATGTAGGAGGTCCTGGAGGCTCCTGGCCTCCCAGACATCCATATCTGTGCTAGGTGTGTGGAGCTACGGTTCCTAAGGGACCGTGTTAAGGAACTGGAACTGCAGCTAAAGGACCTTTGTCTCATTAGAGAGAATGAGGAGGTGATTGACAGGGGCTACCAACAAGTGGTCACACCGGGGCCACGGGAGGAAGGCAAGTGAGTAACTGTTAGGAAGGGGAAAGCTCATGTGATGGAGAGCACCTCGGTGGATGTCCCCCTTCATAATAAGTACTCCTGTCTGAGTACTGCTGGGGGGGGACAGTTCACCTGGGGGAGGCAGCGGTGGCCGGGTCTCTGGAGCTGAGCCCGACCCAGTAGTTCAAAAAAGTAAGAAAAAGAGGAGGAAGGCAGTGTTAATAGGGGACTCCATAGTGAGGGGATCAGACAGGCGTTTTTGCAGACGCAGACAGAAGTCGCGGATGGTGGTTTGTCTCTCTGGAGCTAGGATCCGGGATGTCTCTGGACGCGTCCCAGACATCCTGAAAGGGGAGGGTGAGGAGGCGGAGATCGTGGTACGTATAGGTACCGCTGACATAGGCAGGAAGAGGGAAGCGGTCATGAAAAGGGATTATAGGGAATTAGGTAGACAGCTGAGAAAAAGGAACGCGAAGGTAGTAATCTCGGGATTGCTGCCTGCGCCGCGGGAAAGTGAGAGCAGGAATGGAATGAGGTGGAGGGTGAAAGCGTGGCTGAGGAACTGGAGCAGGGGGCAGGGATTCCGGTTCCTGGATCATTGGGACCTCTTTAGGGGCAGGTGTGACCTGTACAATAAAGACGGGTGGCACTTGAATCCCAGAGGGACCAATATCTTGATGGGAAGGTTGCCTAGGGCTACAGGGGGGACTTTAAACTAGAAAAGCTGGGGGGAGATGAGGAGACTGAGAGCGAGGAGGTTAGCTCCCAGGTAGAGAAGGACTGTAGACAGTATGAGAGGGAGGTTAGACAGGTAATGGAGAAGGGAAGTGCCCAGACCGAGGGTCTGAGGTGTGTCTACTTTAATGCCAGGAGTGCAGTGTACAAAGTAGATGAGCTTAGGGCATGGATTGCTGCTTGGAAATGTGATGTGGTGGCCATTACAGAGACTTGGATGTCTCAGGGACAGGACTGGGTACTTCAGGTGCCTGGATTCAGATGTTTCAGGAAGGACAGGGAGGGAGGCAAAAGAGGGGGCGGAGTGGCAGTGTTGATCAGGGACAGTGTCACGGCAGTAGAGAAGGTGGATGCCGTGGAGGGACTGTCTACGGAGTCTCTGAGGGTGGAAGTTAGGAACAAGGGGTCGATAACTTTGCTGGGTGTTTTCTATAGGCCACCCAATAGTGACGGGGAAGTTGAGGTGCAGATAGGGATAACAGAGTTGTCGTGATGGGAGGCTTTAATTTCCGAAACAGCGACTGGAATATCCCTAGGGTAAGGGGTTTGGATGGGGAGGAGTTTGTTAGGTGTGTTCAGGAGGGTTTCCTGACACAGTACGTGGATAAGCCTATGAGAGGAGAGGCTGTACTTGACATGGTGCTGGCTAATGAACCTGGACAGGTGTCGGATCTCTCGGTGGGAGAGCATCTCGGGGACGGAGATCATAATTCTATCCCCTTCACGATAGCATTGGAAAGAGATAGGATCAGGCAGGCTAGGAAGGTGTTTATCTGGAGTAAGAGGAAATATGAAGACATCAGGCAGAAAATTGGGCGAGTAAACTGGAAGGAGGTGTTCTTGGGGAAAAGTAAAGAAGGAAGGTGGCGGATTTTCAAGGAATGTTTGTCTGGAGCTCTGCACGACAATGTTCCAATGAGACAGAGAGGTTTTGGTAGGTTGCAGGAACCGTGCTGCCAAAGGTTGTGATGAACCTAGTCAGGAAGAAAAGAAAGGCGTACAAAAGGTTCCGAGAGCTAGGAGATGTTAAGGATTTAGAGGATTATACGGTTTGTAGAAAGGAGCTTAAAAAGGAAATTAGGAGAGCCAGAAGGGGTCATGACAAGGCCTTGGCTGGTAAGATTAAGGAGAATCCCAAGGCATTCGACAAATATATTAAGAGTAAAAGGATGAGAAGAGAAGGGATTGGACCTATAAAAGGTGAAGGGGGAAAAGTCTGTGTGGAACTGGAAGGAATGGCAGAGGTGCTTAATGAGTACTTTGCCTCAGTATTCACGGTGGAAAATGATCTGGGAGGTTGTACTGCAGGTTTGCGGAGGACTGAAAAGATTGAGTATGTGGACATTAAGAAAGAGGACGTGTTGGAACTTTTAAATTCTATCAAGATAGATAAATCGCTGGGACAGGATGGGATGTACCTCAGGTTACTGTGGAAGGTGAGGGAAGAGATTGCAGAGCCCCTGGTGATGATCTTTGCGTCGTCGATAGAGATGGGAGAGGATCTGGAGGATTGGAAGATTGCGGATGTGGTTCCTATTTTCAAGAAAGGGAACAGGGATAGCCTGGGAAATTACCAACCGGTGAGTCTGACCTTAGTGGTTGGTAAGTTGATGGAGAGGATTCTGAGGAACAGGATTTATGAGCATTTAGAGAAGTTTAGTATGATCAGAAATAGTCAGAACAGCTTTGTCAAGGGCAGGTCATGCCTTACGAGCCTAGCTGAGTTCTTTGAAAATGTGACTGAACGCATTGACGAAGGAAGAGTGGTGGATGTGTTTTACATGGACTTCAGCAAGGCATTTGATAAGGTCCCCCATGCAAGGCTTCTTGAGAAGGTGAGAGGGCATGGGATCCAAGGGGTTTTGGCCTTGTGGATCCAGAACTGGCTTGCCTGCAGAAGGCAGACAGCGGTTGTGGATGGGTCTTTTTCTGCATGGAGTTCGGCCACCAGTGGAGTGCCCCAGGGATCTGTTCTAGGACCCTTGCTGTTTGTCATTTTCATAAATGACCTGGATGAGGAAGTGGAGGGATGGGTTCGTAAGTTTGCCGACAACACAAAGGCTGGTGGTGTTGTGGATAGTGTGGAGGGAGGTCAGAAGTTGCAGCATAACACAGATAGGATGCAAGACTGGGCGCAGAAGTGGCAGATGGACTCCAACCCGGATAAATGTGTAGTGGTCCATTTTGGCAGGTCCAATGGGATGAAGGTGTACAATATCAAGGGTAGGACTCTCAGCAGTGTTGAGGAGCAGAAGGACCTTGGGGTCCGGATCCATAGGAGTCTTAACTCGGCCTCACAGGTGGAGGATGTGGTCAAGAAGGCGTATGGTGTGCTAGCCTTCATTAATCGAGGGATTGAGTTTAGGAGTCAGGAGGTAATGCTGCAACTTTATAAGACCCTTGTCAGACGCCACTTGGAGTACTGTGCGCTGTACTGGTCGTCTCACTACAGGAAGGATGTGGAAGCTACTGAGAGGGTGCAGAGGAGATTTACAAGGATGTTGCCTAGATTGGGAGGCATGCCTTATGAAGATAGGTCTGTTCTCCCTGGAGAGACGAAGGTTGAGAGGCGACCTGGTAGAGGTTTATATAATGTTGAGAGGTATCGATAGGGTGGATTTTCGGAGGCTATTTCCCAGGGCTGAAATGGTTGCTACAAGAGGACACAGGTTTAAGGTGCTGGGGAGCAGGTACAGATGGGATGTCAGGGGTAAGTTTTTCACTCAGAGGGTGGTGAGTGAGTGGAATCGGCCACCATCGGTGGTGGTGGAGGCGGACCCGCTGGGGTCTTTTAAAAGACTTCTGCATAAGTACATGGGATTTAATGGGATTAGGAGTTATAGATAGTTCTATGGCCTGGTAGGTATGGATACGGTCGGTGCAACTTGTGGGCCGAAGGGCCTATTTGTGCCGTAGTGTTCTATGTTAAAATAGCAGATGACCAAGAGGGCAGAATTGGATTCAAGTAGATACAAAACACTTCAGAGTACTTCCAGACACCTTTCAATCAAAAATATTCTTTAACTTTACCGTGCTGGCAATTGGGTGCCTGGGTTTTTAAATAATACTGCAATATGACCAAAAAAGCCAAATGCTTGTTGCAGGGTAAATTATGAATTTGCTGCCAGAACTAACATTGCCAAATTCTGGCATTAGATCAGTCAATTAAACTGTGTTTTTTCATTATTCATTCATGGGATGTAGGCATCTCTGGCGAGGTCAGCATTTATAAGAACATAAGAAATAGGAGCAGGAGTGGGCCATCTGGCCCTTCAAGCCTGCCCCGCCATTCAATAAGATCATGGCTGATCTGTCGCTGCTCAGTTCCACATTCCCGCCCTCTCCCCATAACCCTTAATCCCCTCTCTTATCAAAAACCCATCAACCCGCGTCTTAAAAATATTTAGCGAGGTAGCCTCCACCACTTCAACGGGCAGAGAATTCCAGAGATTCACCACCTTTTGAGTGAAGAAATTCTTCCTCAACTCTGTTCTAAACCGCCCCCCCCTTTATCTTGAGGCTGTGCCCCCTAGTCCTACTGTCCTTTCTGAGCGGGAAGAGTCTCTCCACCTCTATCCTATCCATCCCATTCATCATCTTATACGTCTCAATGAGATCTCCCCTCATTCTTCTAAACTCAAACGAGTACAAGCCTAGTTTATTCAGCCTCTCCTCATAGCTCAACCCCCTCAACTCCGGCATCAGCCGAGTAAACCTCCTCTGCACTCCCTCCAAGGCCAAAATATCCTTGCATAAGTACGGCGCCCAAAACTGCACACAGTACTCCAGCTGCGGCCTCACCAATGCCCTATATAGCTGCAGCAAGACCTCCCTACTTTTATATTCAATCCTCCTCGCTATGAAGGCCAGCATCCCATTCGCCTTCCTGACCACCTGCTGCACCTGCAAGCTGGGTTTTTGTGACTCATGTACAAGGGCCCCGAGGTCCCTCTGCACCGTCGCCTGCTGCAGTTTTTCTCCACGTAAGTAATAGTCCTTCCTACCATTATTCCTACCAAAGTGGACCACCTCGCACTTGCCAACATTAAATTCCATTTGCCAGTTCCTGGCCCATTCGCCCAGCCTATCTAGATCCTTCTGTAGACTCTCCACACCCTCCGCGCAATTTGCCGTTCCACCAATCTTGGTGTCATCAGCAAATTTCGACACCATACACTCGGTTCCCTCCTCCAGATCATCTATATAAATGGTAATAGCTGAGGCCCCAGCACCGACCCCTGGGGCACTCCACTAGTCACCAACCGCCAATCCGAATAGCACCCATTGACCCCCACTCTCTGCCTCCTATTTGACAACCAGTCCTCTATCCACGCTAACACCCTACCCCCAACTCCATGTCCCCTGACCTTCTGCAATAACCTCTTGTGAAGTACCTTGTCAAACGCCTTCTGAAAATCAAGAAAGACCACATCCACCGGCTCTCCTCTATCCACCGCCCTAGACACATCCTCATAGAACTCCAGTAAATTTGTCAGACACGACTTCCCTTTAACGAAACCGTGCTGCGTCTGCTCTATCAAGCAATTCCCCTCAAGATGCCTCGTTATTTCCTAACATTTTACCTACAACAGACGTTAAACTAACCGGCCTATAATTCCCCGCCTTTTGCCTGGCACCTTTCTTAAACAACGGCGTAACATTAGCCTCTTTCCAATCTTCCGGCACTTCCCCGGAATCCAGCGACGTCTGGAAAATAACCACCAAGGCATCCACTATCACCTCCGCCATTTCTTTCAGAACCCGCGGATGCATCCCATCCGGTCCTGGGGACTTGTCCACAATCAGCCCCTCCAGTCTGTCGAGCACCACCTCTCTAGTAACAGTAATGTCATTGAGACCCTCCAGTCCTACCACCTTTCCATCTCTAACACCCGGCAAATTATTCACGTCCTCCTCCGTGAAGACCAAAACAAAATATTCAAGACCTCAGCCATTTCCCCATCCCCTACCACTAAGTCCCCCTTCTCATCCTTTAAGGGTCCAACGTTCACCTTAGCCAGCCTCTTCCTTTTTATATACTTATAAAAACTCTTGCTATCCTTTTTTATATTAAGCACTAGCCCAGCTTCATAGTTTCTCCTACCCTTCTCCTACCCTTTATAGCATATCGTTAATTGCCTTTGAGAAAGCAATAGTGAGTTGCTTGAACTGCTAAAGTCCATGTGGTGCAGGTACAGCCACAATGTGGTTAGGAAGTGTGCCTTAACGACTGTCATCCAGTGGCTCTGACATCCATCATTATGAAGTGCTTCGAAAGGTTAGTCATGGCACAAATCAATTCCAGCCTCTTGGATTGTCTGGATCTACTACAGTTTGCCTACCACTGCAAAAGGTCCAGAGCAGACGCCATCTCCCTGGCCCTGCACTCAACCCAAGAACACCTAGATAACAAAGACATGTTGGCATGATAACTGTCCCCAATTTCATGATTACTGCCCATGTAAAACATGGGTTTTAGTTAGAAACCTACCTAGGATCTTGGCTTATATTTGGGAAGGTACAGACTCCTCTGAGGTACAATTTATAGCATCTTCGTGTTTCCAAGACTTCAAAGTTCAATGTTTGATCAAATTTCCCAAGCACAGTTGAACTGAAATGCACTCGTAATGTAACCCCCTCACCAGGGGGCACAATCCAGCGGTAAGGAGGGATTCTGTAAGAAAGATGACTGTGATAGAGTAGATAAATATTCACAAAAGTCAGATGAATAGAAACATAAAGAATGGATCAACAGAAAGCCAACTGAACCATTGATTATACTGACCAGTTACTATTTGTATGATTATCCATACAAATAATCAGTGTTACTGGTGTAATCAGAGGTATACTGATTAGATAAGAGCTTAATACAAACCAAATGGTCTTCCAGACATAATCTGACCATTGATGGTTACAGTCATTCTCAACATTTTCAAGATGTTAAGGATGGAAAAATACCACATGAAAGTTATTTCCTCTATTTCACGAATTTGACATCTTGGCATTCAACTGCACTCTTAATATCTCTAATAATCCTGTATTTGTCATTACTTCTGTCAGTTTATTCCAAACACAATGCCTTCCAGTCTGCTGAGGAACACATAAAGAAAATACACTTGAGGAAGGTACCAGAGGGCTGCTGCCAACTGTTGAACTGCACACAGCAAGTCAAAAGATCCAATCAGTTTAATGGTGGCGCCCTCTGTCGACAACATTTCTATTATAAGGTAGATGTACTGTGTAGACAGAGAACTCGGCACCAATATAAAAATTGGGAGTGGGTTGCTCCTCAATACAAATGAGGGTGAATTAACTGACCTGACAACTTTAAAATCATCTTTAGTTGCTTCATCGAGGGCACTGCCGCGTTCCGGTTCAGACTGAGGTGAAATCAGACCCAAGAAAAGTCCAGAGCGGGAATCACGGCGAGTTCTTTTGTGACCACCGGACCGACGTTTGTCACGTTCTGTCTCTCCTTTCTCTGTTTTGTCTTTTTTGGATTTTCCTTTGTGCTGAACCTGTGGCTCCTCCTGTGGCAAAAAAAATGTTTTGTTTTGTGCAAGCACAATTGTGATGGACTCTGTAACCCTTACTTAAGTTTGCAGTTCTGGTCGCCTCATTACAAGAAGGATGTGGAAGCTATTGAAAGGGCGCAGAGGAAATTTACAAGGATGTTGTTTGGATTGGGTGGCATGCCTTATGAGGATAGGTTGAGAGAGCTCGGTCTTTTCTCCCTGGAGAGACGAAGGATGAGAGGTGACCTGATAGAGGTTTATAAGATGTTGAGAGTTATAGATCGGATGGATTCCCAGAGGCTTTTTCCCAGGGCTGAAATGGTGGCTACGAGAGGACACAGGTCTAAGGTGCTGGGGAGTAGGTACAGAGGAGATATCAGGGGTAGGTTTTTCACTCAGAGGGTGGTGGGTGAGTAGAATCGGCTGCCGTCAGTGATGGTGGAGGCGAACTCGTTGGGGTCTTTTAAGAGACTTCTGGATGAGTACATGGGATTTAATGGGATTGAGGGTTATAGATAGGCCTGGTAGGTAGGGATATGATCAGTGCAACTTGTGGGCTGAAGGGCCTGGTGGTGCGGTAGTGTTCTGAGTTCTATGTAACCTATGAAAAGAAAAAAAACTGTTTATTTGTTCACAAGATGTGGGTGTCACCAACAAACAGACCAGCACTCCATATTCATCTCTCGTTGCTCTTTGAAAAGTGACGGTGAACTGCTTTTGTGAGCCAATGCATTCTATACAGTCCTGTGTTGCAGCTCCATCAGATTGGTATCTTACTTTTACAAATACCTGGCATGTTATCCTACCTGCTTCATCGAACAGGTCTGATCCCCTACTTTGATGATAATGGTAGAGTGTGGGACATGTTGGGTCATGTGGTTAAAGATTGTGGTGAAATGCAATTCTGCTGCTGCTGATGGTCTACAGCACTTCAGAGATGCCCAGATTTGAGCAATTCTAAATCTATCCCACGGTGACAGAGCCACAGAACACAATCGAAGGTGTCCTCATCGCAAAGATAGAACTTTGTTTTCACATGGACTGTGTGATGATCATTCCAACCAATACTGTCATGAACAACTGTATCTGCCAGGGGTCAGATTTGTGAGAAGAAGAAGGTCTTCCTTGGTGATCTAAAGTATGATTACGTGAGTATGATTATGTCAGGCTGTTTCTAGACTGGCCTGTGGTACAGCTCACACAATTTTGGCACAATATCCCAGATGTTAGGGAGGACGACATTGCGAGTCCAGCGCTGAGATCGGTACTGGATCTTCTTCTGGTTTTATTTCTTGAGCATGATCTTATGACCTCATTTTGCCCATAGATTGACATGGTGAGATTGTAAGATGGCATGAGAAGGAAAAAATAGAAATCGCACCCGATTTCCTGCCTGTTTACATCGTACCAAAACTTATTTTCCAGGCATGATAAAAAGTGCACTCAAAATGGGAAAGACATCAATTTGAATGAAAATGCATGCGTCTCAATATAATTAACGCAATCTGCATGTAATCATCCCCATTCACTTACTTTAATAACCTCGCTGGCAAGGTGTCATGCCAGTGAGGAAAACATTTGCTTTATAGAAGTCTGCTGCAGCTACAGCAGTATTAAAGGGGAGTGACAAAGTAAATCTCCTTGACTGCCAGCCTCTGGGGTGTGAGAGGAGGGGAGTCTCTGGCACAGCCATGGTACATGGTGGGGTGGGTGGACTTGCGTGGATGTTATCGTTAGGGGAGGGGGTGCTTGTGCCAGGTATGGGGGTGCAGAGCTCCAGGGTCAGCGCTAGCTAGGCTCTGTGCGGGGGATGGGCTGGTGCTGCTCTGGGGCTGCAGAATGGAATTGAATGGGGCCTGGTGTGATGCAGGTGGGGGAAGAGGCTTGCGCTGATCTGAGGGCACAGAGGCTCAAGGATTGGCACTGGATGAGGCCTGGTCACGGGTGGGATGTGGGGAGAGCGGGGAGGGGGGAGGGTCATGCTGATCTTGGGGCCTCAAGATAGGGGTTAGCACTGATTGAGAGCTGGTGTTGTGCGTATTCCCCCAGCTGCTGAACGAATTCTCCTAGGGGTTGCTTATTGGGCGTGGACACCAACCCCAGTGCTGTTGTCATGGCACCCTTTCATCTGTCAGCTACACAGACTCTCTGGCTGACTGCTGTGATACCATCCCAGTAACCCGACTAACACAAACAAGCAGCAGACCTCTGAGCTGCTGTTCTAAGTAAGGGAGATGTGCAGGTGTTAAAATAGATCCTCACACAGCATGGACTCAGAAGCACTGCCCTCAATGGGAACCCATCCCATGATAATGACAAGGGTATCCCTCCCCTATCTGTCTAAACTGCTGGCAATTCCTGGAAGCCACTGCACCAGACATCCAGGAGGGTACACCCATGCCTATGCCTCAAGTCTTCCCAATGGGGAGCGCCATACAGCCACTCACATGCTCTCTGTACCCCCATGGTGTTGGCTTGCCACCGTCCACACTCAGTTGGGACAGGGGCTCTTGGGCGCAAGTGTGGGTCCTGGGATGGAGAATCTCATGGAATTTCTCGCAGATCTTTGAAGAGCTGACGGACAGCGTTAGTCACTGCAGGCTTCAGCTCAGCAAGGACACCGGTGTTAGCTCTTTGCGAATGTGGCACCTCATGGTACAGGGAGACACCCGCATCTGGTGGCAGTGAAGGTCACAATGGCTCTCAATCTTTACACCACTAAGTCCTTCCTGGCTACCAGCGGGGACCTCTGTGGAATTTCACAGTCCTTGGCTCACAGGTGTGTCCACGAGGTTACGGATGCCCTGTTCACCCGGGCAGGCCAGAACATCAACTTCAATTTGGGCCAGACCCAGCAGGAAGCCTGGACTGCAGGCTTTGCCGCCATCGTCGGGATGCTGAACGTGCAGAGGAAAATTGATTGCATGCAGGTTAACCTGCTGTCCGAAAACATCAGGCACCACTAGGGCGGGGGCGGGGAGTAATTGGCAGGGCAGGGGAGGGAGCAATGGCCTTTGGGTGGGCGGGTGGCAGGAGGTCTCCCAGTTCATTGGAAAAACAGAGACTTGGATGTCTCAGGGACAGGACTGGGTACTTCAGGTGCTGTGATTCAGATGTTTCAGGAAGGCAGGGAAGGCAGCAAAAGAGGGGGAGGGGAGTGGCACTGTTGATCAGGGATAGTGTCATGGCTGTAGAGAAGATGGACGCTGTGGAGGGATTGTCTACGGAGTCTCTGTGGGTAGAAGTTCGGAACAGGAAGGGGACGATAACTTTGCTGGGTGTTTTCTATAGGCCGCCCAATAGTGACAGGTCCTGGAAAGATGTAGTAATAACAGAGTTGTCGTGATGGGAGACTTTAATTTCCCAAATGTCGATTGGAATATCCCAAGGGTAAGGGGTTTGGATGGGGAGGAGTTTGTTAGCTGTGTTCAGGAGGGTTTCCTAACACAATATGTGGATAAGCCTATGAGAAGAGAGGCTGTACTTGATCTGACTGGCTAACGAACCTGGACTGGTGTCGGATCTCTCGGTGGGAGAGCAGCTTGGGGATAACGATCATAATTCTATCTCCTTCACAATAGCATTGGAAAGAGATAGGATCAGGCAGGCTAGGAAGGTGTTTATCTGGAGTAAGGGGAAATATGAAGCCATCAGGCAGGAAATTAGACGAGTAAACTGGAAGGAGGTATTCTTGGGGAAAAGTACCGAAGGAAGGTGGCGGATTTTCAAGGAATGTTTGTCTGGAGCTCTGTACGACAACGTTCCAAAGAGTTAGGGAGGTTTTGGTAGGTTACGGGAACCATGGTGCACGAAGGTTGTAATGAACCTAGTCAAGAACAAAAGAAAGGCGTACAGAAGGTTCAGAGAGCTAGGAGATGTTAAGGATCTAAAGGAGTATACGGGTTGTAGGAAGGAGCTTAAAAAGGAAATTAGGAGAGCCAGAAGGGGTCATGAGAAGGCCTTGGCAGGTAAGATTAAGGAGAACTCTAAGGCGTTTTACAAATATGTGAAGAGTAAAAGGATGAGATGTGAAGGAATAGGACCTATAAAAGGTGAAGGGAGAAAAGTTTGTTGGAACCGATAGAAATGGCAGAGGTGCATAATGAATACTTTACCTCGGTATTCACGGTGGAAAATGATCTGGGTGGTTGTACTGCAGGTTTGCGGCGGTGGACTGAAAAGATTGAGTATGTGGACATTAAGAAAGAGGATGTGTTGGAAATTTTGAATAGCATCAAAATACGTAAGTCACCGGGACCGGATGGGATGTACCCCAGGTTACTGTGGGAGGCAAGGGAAGAGAGTGCAGAGCCTCTGGCGATGATCTTTGCATCGTCAATGGAGACGGGAGAGGTTCCGGAGGATTGGTGGATTGCGGATGTGGTTCCTATATTCAAGAAAGGGAACAGGGATAAATCCAGGAAATTACCGACTGAGGTGAGTCTAACCTCAGTTGTTGGTAAGTTGATGGAGAGGATTCTGAGGGACAGGATTTATGAACATTTAGAGAAGTTTAGTATGATCAAAAGTAGTCAGCACGGCTTTGTCAAGGGCAGGTCATGCCTTACGAGCCTGGTTGAGTTCTTTGAAAATGTGACTAAACAATTAATGAAGGAAGAGCAGTGGATGTGGTTTATATGGACTTCAGCAAGGCGTTCGATAAGGTCCCCCATGCAAGACTTCTTGAGAAAGTGAGAGGGCATGGGATCCAAGGGGCTGTTGCCTTGTGGATCCAGAACTGGCTTGCCTGCAGAAGGCAGAGAGTGGTTATGGATGGGTCTTTTTCTGCATGGAGGTCGGTCATCAGTGGAGTGCCCCAGGGATCTGTTCTGGGACCCTTGTTGTTTGTAATTTTCATAAATCACCTGGATGAGGAAGTGGAGGGATGGGTTGGTAAGTTTGCTGACGACACGAAGATTGGTGGTGTTGTGGATGGACTAGAGGGACGTCAGAATTTGCAGCATGACACAGATAGGATGCAAGACTGGGCACAGAAGTGGCAGATGGGCTTCAACCCGGATAAATGTGTAGTGGTCCATTTTGGCAGGTCCAATGGGATGAAGGAGTATAATATCAAGGGTAAGACTCTTAGCAGTGTAGAGGATCAGAAGGACCTTGGGGTCCAGGTCCATAGGACTCTTAAATCGGCCTTGCAGGTGGAGGATGTGGTCAAGAAGGCGTATGGTGTACTAGCCTTCATCAATTGAGGGATTGGGTTTAGGAGTCGGGAGATAATGCTGCAGCTTTATAAGACCCTAGTCAGACCCCAATTAGAGTACTGTGCACAGTTCTGATTGCCTCATTACAAGAAAGATGTGGAAACTATTCAAAGGGTGCAGAGGAGATTTACAAGGATGGTGGAGGTGAACTCGTTGGGGTCTTTTAAGAGACTTCTGGATGAGTACATGGGATTTAATGGGATTGAGGGTTATAGGTAGGCAGAGTAGGTAGGGATATGATCAGCACAACTTGTGGGCCAAAGGGCCTGTTTGTGCTGTAGTTTTCTATGTTCTATGTTCACCTGTCCAAAAGCGCCCCAGCTGTTCTGCAGCTGGCGAGCTTAGGCTCCATCCTCACTACAGGCGAGAATCGTATTGGGGTTCTTTCTCTGCACTGCGTGCCATAAATGATTCGCAGCTCACCTGAAAAAGCCTTCTTTGGCTTGTTCAGCACTTAGTTTTTCTTCGTAGATTTTATCCTCTCAAGTGTCATAACAGCATGAAAACAGGAGTCCTCCATGTCGGACTTTTGGGTCAGTTTGGCATTGCAATCTTCCGGCACCCCGTCAATTTGCACCAAGTGGGGAAGGATGTGGAGCCTAAGAATACCAGTGAATTCAGAGTGATTGAGCACCATATAAATTATGCACTGATCTCTGAGTGAATTGGGAGACCAGGTGGGTGATGTCTTGCAACATCACCCGCCTTCATAAAATGGAAATGGAGTTAGAAACACTGGAAGACTTAGGTGTAATATTACCTGCACAGTTTTCTGAATAGGCTGGTTCCATAGTCCCTATTTTGAAGACGAATTGCACTGTAAGAATTTGTGGGAATCATAAATTACTTACAAACTAAGTGCCGAGACTGACTGATACTCTATTCTGAGGATAGAGCACCTTTATGCAAAATTAGCAGGCGACTTTAAGTTCACTAAATTAGATCTTTGTCATGCATACCAGCAGTTAGAGCTGGATGAAGAGTTCCAAAATTTGGTCACCTTTTACACTCACAAAAGGTTATACCAGTGCACACAGCTACCATTTGGAGTCTCATTGGCCTGTATCATTTTCCAGCGTGCAATGTAAAGTTTATTGCAGGGCACCCCCAAAGTGGTAGTGTATTGAATGATGTCCTAGTTACTGGAGCATCCCCTAGGGAGTACAAGGTTAATCTAGAAGAAGTCCTAAAAAGATTTAAAAATACAATCATCCGCTTTAAATGAGGGAAATGTACCTTCCAGGTGGATGAAGTTACATACCTGGGTTTCAAGGGAGTCACCAAGGGTCTACATCTCTTAGAGAACAGGGTGAAAGCCGTAAAAGAAGTACCACAATCTAAGAATGTGACATAGTTAAAATCATTCCTAGGGACAGTGAATTATTATTGGAGATTCCTGCAAATCATGTCAAACTCTGGCTCTGCTGCACCATCTTCTGAAGAAACATCAATGATGGAAATGGGGAAAGTACAAAAAGAAGTGTCGACTGAAGTAAAGCAAGCCTTGTAGTCATCAATGCTACTTGTTCATTTTGATCCAACCAAACCATTGATAGTTACCTGTGATACATCACCATATGGAGTGGGAACAGTCCTTTCCATAAGATCTCAAATGGAATAGAGAGGCCAATTGCATTTGTATCAAGATCCTTATCAGAAGCCGAGAAAAAAATATTCTCAAATTGACAGAGACAGTCTGGCAATAATTTATGCATAAAGAAGTTTCATCGATATATACATGAGTGGCACTTCACCATAATATCAGATCACAAGTCACTGTTGAGTTTATTCTAAGATAAGCCTGTGCCACCGATTGCCTCTGCAAAGATATAGAGATGGCTCTATTGTCAGCTGTGTACAGCTACTCTTTCCAGCACAGACCAGGGTCACAAATATCGATATTTGCAGAAGACAGTACTGTCACCACCACTGCCACAAGAAATAGTGTTGGCATTGCACCAGCTGGACACATTGCTGGTCTCAGCTACCCATATAAAAACCCAGACCAAGAGGGACCTATTGCTCTCCAACATTAAGAGGATGGTGTTACAACGTTGGCACTGTGATAAATCAGAGAAAATCTGACCCTAACTACAATACAGGATGGAGATAACATGTGAGGATGGCGTATTATATGGGAGGGTGTTTGTTTATACTGTCACTCCATGGGAGACAACTTTTACTACAGGAGTTACTCGACGCATATCGATGCATATGGATAAAATAGGATGAAAGCACTGGCTCAAAGCTATGTCTGGTGGCTAGGCATCAACGAAGAGAGCAAAAAAATGGTCAGCCAGTGCTGAGTTGTGAAGCCCAGTGGTCATTGCCGTTACTTGTAAATATGCATCGACTGAAGTGATTGGGCTGGCCATGGTCACGATTTCACATAGGCTTCAAACGATATATGTTCCTCATCCTGGTTGATGCACATTCAAAATAGCTAGATGTCCAGCTAACGAAGTCTACAATAGCCACAGCCACCATTTACAAATTGTGGCAGATTTTTGCCATCTATGGCATCCCTGAGGCCTTAGTGTCTGACAATGGTACATTTACAGCCAAGGAGTTTCAAATATTTGCCAAGTCAAATTGCATATGCCAAATTTGGTCAACCCCTTACCACCCAGCCTTGAATGGTGTAGCAGAACAAACCATACAAATGTTTAAAGTTTCTATGAAAAAATAAGATCAGAGGCCATTGCTTTTATGTTTGGTAAGTTTTTTGTTGTTGTTGAATACAACACCAAACCCCACCACAGGGGTTACACCAGCTGAATTATTAATGGAGTGTCATCTACAAACCCACTTGGATTTGGTATTTGCAGATTTGTCAGGGAAGGTGGAGGCTGGACAAGTCTCCCAGAAAGATCACCATATCTTGAGAAAAAGGGACAGGGTGTTCCAGTTTGCTGACTTAGTTATGGCTAGAAATTTTGGTAGTAGCAAGAAAAATTGTAGAAAGAACATGACCAATCTCATACATTATAGAAGTACAAGGTCGCCATGTGAAAAAACATGTGGATCATTTGAGGAAGGAAGCTGAGACTCATTCAGGGGACCAACAGGTGTGTCCTGTGATGGACTCATGTATGCCAGCCACTGAATTAGATACTTGCGGCCTTTGTGGAGCCTAGGCAGTCTGTGGCTTCTGAAGCTGAAGAGGAAGAAGCTACTGAGGAAAATGTCAACTCTGGATTCATGAGTTTTCCTTTTGCATCTGATGGCCCAAATTTGTTGCTTGCTGAAGGATCCAATATTGAGCTGAGATGTGCCTGCAGCATTTGGAAGTCTCCGGATCAATTGACTTTGTGAACGGACCTTTCCTTCGGTGTTCTTGTGTCTGCTTGCCTATGTACAATGGTGTTTCTTTTTGTTTTCATTCATAGTGGACTCAAGAGTTGGGGGGAAGGAGTGTGGTAATATGAGCACTTTAAAGACTACATGATCAGGCTTAAAAGGGTTAACAATCACAGAAGTTGAAAATCACATAAGCTGTAAGCTGCTAAACTCAGTCACACAGAGAAAGCTATGAGAAAACCATAGGCCTTGATTAAAGCAAACCCAGATTATAGTCAAGGACCATAAAACCCCTAGTTACAAGGAAGGTCTCAGTCACAGAGCATACACAAGGACTCCATTCAATTATGCATAGCTACAGCTTGTTAGTATCTTTTCTAAAAAGGGACAATGAACATAAGAGGATATGACAGGTTGATGCATCACTGGTTAGACATATAGCTATTATAATCTGGAAGAATTTATCTTTTATAATAGATAAATAGAAGGAAATACATGCTTGGTGATATTATTAGTTAGATGTGCACAAGTTGTAATTAGACAACTATATCCTTGTTATATATTATATAATCCCAATTCTTAGTTGTGAGTGGATATAGCTAACTTCTGTGCAAATGTACACCTTTGATTGGTAGATGTTAATTGCTTCCAGTTGAGCCACAGCATATAATGCTATTGTATTTCCTTGTTTGGGTGTCTGTGAGCCCCCCGTAGCCAGCAGACTTCCTTGCTGTAGCTTGAATAAAGATCTTGAACTCAAACTCTGTGTTTTGTATGGTCAGTTACAAAGAGTGAGGTACACTATAGTCAAATAGCTGTGAAACCCTCCCCCCCAGTAAGACTGAACCCTATGGAGAAATCATGCGGGAAGCTGAGCCAACTGGGAACAAGGAAGTACATCCTGGCATGGGGACAATACTCAGTTGGAGCCAGGTGAAGAAGAGAATAGACTTGTGTATTAGTTCTGTCAGGCCCTTATCATTTTTTTTTTGAGTGTCCAAAGGTATACAAATTAGACCATGCTATATTTCCACTTAGTGCCCCAAAATGTTTAGGTTGGGGAAATTAGCCATGATAAATGTGCAGGGTTACAGGAATAGAGCAGGCTGTGGGCTGGATAAGATGTTCTTTTGGAGATTCAGCGCAGATTTGATGGGCTGAATGGCCTCCTTCTGCATCCTTCTATTAGCTATGAGTTCTAAGATCTTCTACAATATTGTATTAGTTGATAGCCCATTCCTTGTTGGAGCCATGAGTTGCCTCCAAAGTTCCTACAATAATCTCTCCTGAAAATGTGAGGTCCTGTGTCAGGAAAAGGGGAGTTAACATCCTAAGTATGAGAAGACTCAGGGAAGCTAGGAAACACGGGAAAGACATGAGGAGGGGAAGTATGGCATGTGTGAAGAGGAGGAGAGCACAAGCAACAGAGAGTTAAACTAGACATTTATTGATGTAGAACTAGATGTGGAAGCAGAGGGTGAGTCGAGGGTGTGTGTTAAGTGACAGATTGAAATATGGGAGAAGGAGAACGTGAAATGTGACAAGAGGGAAAGCAGAATGGGTGAGAGGAGAGGGAAAATGGAACCACGGAGAAGAGAAATCGATTGTAACATAAGTTTAACAGAAGTTTAACGCAATCTGTTACAGTGGCAGCATGGTGGCACAGTGGTTAGCACTGCTGCCTCACAGCACCAGGGACTCTGGTTCAACTCTGGTCTCGGGTCACTGTCTATGCGGAGTTTGCACTTTCTCCCCTTGTCTGCATGAGTTTCTTCCGGGTGCTCTGGTTTCCTCCCACAGTCCAAAGATGTGCAGGTTAGGTTGATTGGACATGATAAATTGACCCTAGTTCAGGGGAATTAGCAGAGTAAATGAGTTATAGGAATAGGGCCTGGATGAGGTTGTGGTCGGTACAGACTTGATGGGCCAAATGGCTTTCTTGTGTATTGTAAGGATTCTAATTATTTTAGGAGAGTGAGATTGGGATATGTGAAATTGAATGTTTAGCACAACCAGTTAAAGACATGGTGGATTGGGACCACTAGGTGCCGATGGAAAGAGAATTTTGAGGAGAAATAGAATGGGATGAATGGGAAGAGAGGTACGTTTCCTTTGAGGTGCGAATTTGCACAGCCCCACAGGAATCTGAAATATACCAATCACTGAAAATACATAGGCTGCTCACAACTTCATGAAATGTCAAAGACATTTGAAATGTAAGTTATCAATGGACAAAGCAATAGCGCTCAGAGTTTTCAGCATACACAGCAAGAAGAAAATTAAGAAGGAACATTGCTTTTAACTGTGCAACTCTCCAGGTGGGATTTTCCGGCTGCACTCACCCCAATACCAAAAAATGCTGATGGAGGTCAATGGAGCTTTGCATGGTTCCATGTCCCTTCTGTTACGATTTCCGTGGCGAGTGAGGCTGGAAAATTCCACCCTCTATGTCGGTACCACACTATGAGTTTTGGCTTAGATTTTGTGTTCAAGACTTTGGAGTAGGGATTTAACCCACAATCTTCTGACTCAAGCGAAAATATTACAAACTGAGTCACAACTGGCACATGTAGCTCATCAGAATGTTTAATGTTTGCCATATTGTGCTCAATCAGCATAAACTTACACACTAATTCCAGACGTACCTTAATAATCGGAACTGGAATTTCAAGCTCTGGTTCAAGTTCTTTCTTTTCTTCAAACAACAATTTTCCTTCTTCTGGGTTAGGTAAAAGTGAGAAATGACTCAGTACATTTTGTCCTGAACTGGGCCTTCGCTCCACTGGGTATCGTATCACTGCAAACAGGGCGGGGGGAGGAATAGGGGGGCCACTTGGGCCGAGGCCCAGACTATCTAAAACCTATGTAAGAGAAAGCAACAACAATGAATTTTCTTGAAATATAAATAAAAGGAAATATATCGATAGTACCAAAATCCTTGTTATTACTACTGGGTTGGCTCTGTTTTTCATTGCTGTTGGGGTAAAGCCCATTCTCTCTCTGCCACTCAGTCAGCAGTACAACTATCACTTTGAGAGAGATTCCAGCATTCCCTCCTCCCTTCCCATGTTTCGCTTTGCCTCTCCTAAAATAACTGACTTTTTCAGGTGGCAGTTCCAGTACTGCTTACAAGCTTTGCTGGATCACCTTTCTGACCTTAATCACATGTCAGCAGAGCATTTCACATTGATGTCCCACCCACGTACATGTGTGTACATCCCTACAGGAGTCACTGGATTGCTATCAGGATTGGGGCTTCTTGTTTTCCAGACTAATCTGGGGGTCTAAACCCAGCTTGGGCACCCCAGCATTATGCCAGTTACATTTTCTTTAAGGTGAGTTTGCATCAATACACATTTAATTTTCTTTCAAATAAATGAATGGTTATATAAAGATCCCTGATTAACTGGCTGATTAACGTGAATGCATTGCTCGTGCTAACTGGTTACGAACTGTTCCACAATCCCTAAATATCCAAACAGGATTCAGCAGGCTCCGCTCTGTAGTAGTATAACAACAATTTATAATTTTATTACAAACAATTCTGCATTGTCAAACGGATGAATAAACACCGCTCGACAATCACCAGACAATCTTCCTGTTGGGGAACACTTCAGCGTTCACGGGCATTCGGCCTCTGATTTTTGGGTAAGTGTTCTCCAAGGCGGTCGTCACGACACACGACCACGCAGAGTCACTGAGCAGAGACTGATAGCCAAGTTCCATACACATGAGGTTGGCCTCAACTGGGATCTTGGGTTCATGTCACACTATCTGCAACCCCCACGACTTGCCTGGGCTTGCAAAATCTCACTAACTGCCCTGGCTGTAGAAATATGTATCTCTTTAACCTGTGCTTAACCCTCTCTCCACTCACACTGTCTGTACCTTTAAGATTTGATTACCTGCAAAGACTCACATTCCAATCATTATTTTATGAATTGAGTTTGTGTCTTCATATGCTCTGTTTGCAAACAGAACTCCCAATTACCTGATGAAGGAGCAGCGCTCCAAAAGCTAGTGGCTTGTGCTACCAAATAAATCTGTTGGACTTTAACCTGGTGTTGTGAGACTTCTGACAGTGTGTGAGGCAACAGTGCTAACCACTGTTTTAATCATTTTATTTTCAAATCCCTTCATAGCTTCACCCTTCCTGACCTCTGTAACCACCTCCAGCTCACGATCCTCTGGCACATCCATGCTCCTCTAATTCTGGTCTCTTGTGCATCCCCAATTTAAATTTTCCATTATTTGAATCCATGCCCTTGCCTAAAGCTGTGCAATTCCCTCCCTAAAATCTCTTTGCCTCTGAGGCAAATTGTGCGGAGGGTGTGGAGAGTCTGCAGAAGGATCTAGATAGGCTGGGCGAATGGGCCAGGAAATGGCAAATGGAATTTAATGTTGGCAAGTGTGAGGTGGTCCACTTTGGTAGGAAGAATGGTAGGAAGGACTATTACTTACGTGGCGAAAAACTGCAGCAGGCGACGGTGCAGAGGGACCTCGGGGTCCTTGTGCATGAGTCGCAAAAACCCAGCTTGCAGGTGCAGCAGGTGGTCAGGAAGGCTAATGGGATGCTGGCCTTCATAGCGAGGGGGATTGAATATAAAAGTAGGGAGGTCTTGCTGCAGCTGTATAGGGCAGCTGGAGTACTGTGTGCAGTTTTGGGCGCCGCACCTGCGCAAGGATATTTTGGCCCTGGAGGGAGTGCAGAGGAGGTTTACTAGGCTGATACCGGAGTTGAGGGGATTGAGCTATGAGGAGAGGCTGAATAAACTGGGCTTGTACTCGTTAGAGTTTAGAAGAATGAGGGGAGATCTCATTGAGACGTATAAGATGATGAATGGGATGGATAGGATAGAGGTGGAGAGACTCTTCCCGCTCAAAAAAGACAGTAGGACTAGGGGGCACAGCCTCAAGATAAAGGGGAGGCGGTTTAGAACGGAGTTGAGGAGGAACTTCTTCACTCAAAGGGTGGTGAATCTCTGGAATTCTCTGCCCGTTGAAGTGGTGGAGGCTGCCTCGCTAAATATTTTTAAGAAGCGGGTTGATGGGTTCTTGATAAGAGAGGGGATTAAGGGTTATGGGGAGAGGGCGGGAAAGTGGAACTGAGCTACCACAGATCAGCCATGATCTTATTGAATGGCGGGGCAGGCTCGAAGGGCTAGATGGCCTACTCCTGCTCCTATTTCTTATGTTCTTATGTTCTTATGTTCTTATGAGTCTCTTCTTCCTTTCAGGCAATCCTTAAAACTTAGCTTGTTAATTAAGCTTTCAGCTATCTGTCCTAATATTCCATATGTGGCTAAGTGTCAAATTTTACTTAGAATGCTCTGTGAAGTACCAAGTTGTTTTTATTATTTTAATGATACATAGAATCTTAGAAACATAGTAGGATCAGGAGTAGGAGGAACTTCTTCACTCAAAGGGTGGTGAATCTCTGGAATTCTCTGCCCGTTGAAGTGGTGGAGGTTGCCTCGCTAAATATATTTAAGACGTGGGTAGATAGGTTTTTGATAGGCAAGGGGATTAAGGGTTATGGGGAGAAGGTGGGAAAGTGGAACTGAGCCACTTCAGATCAGCCATGATCTTATTGAATGGCGGGGCAGGCTCGAAGGGCTAGATGGCCTACTCCTGCTCCTATTTCTTATGTTCTTATGTTATGCAATCATGACTGATCATTCAATTCATTAGCCTAATCCTGCTTTCTCCCCATAACCTTTGATCCCATCCACCCCAAGTGTTATATCTAGCCGCCTCTTGAATACATTCAAGTAGTTTGGCATCAACTACTTCCTGTGGTAATGAATTCCAGAGGCTCACCACTCCTTGGGTGAGGAAATGTCTCCTCACTCCTCCTAAATGGCCTATCCCAAATTCTCAGACTCTGACCCATGATTCTGGACTTCCCCACCATTGGGAACATCCTCCCTGCATTTACCATGTCTAGTCCTGTTAGAATTTTCTAAGACTCAATGAGACCCACCCCACCCACTCGCTGAACTCCAGCAAAAACAATCCTAACTTTGTCAATCTCTCCTCATACATCAGTCCCATTATCTCCGGAGTCGGACTGATAAACCTTAGCTGCACTCCCTCAAGAGCAAGAATACCCTTCCTTAGAAAAGGAGACCAAAACTGCACACAATGCTCCAGGTGTGGCTTCACCAAGGCCCTGTATAATGGCGACAACACTTTCCTGCTCCTTACTTGAAACCTCTTGCCACGAAGGCCAATATACATTTGCCTTCTTTACCGCCTGCTGCACCTGCATGCTTACCTTCAGTCACTGGTGCACAAATACACTGAAGTCCCCCCGCATACTCCCCTCTCCCAATTTACAGCCATTCAGGTAGTAATTTACCTTCTTGTTTTTGCTTCCAAAGTGAATAACCTCACATTTATCCAAATTATACTGCATCTGCCATTGATTTGACCACTCACCTAACCTGTCCAGATCATGTATCCTCATCACAGTTCACCCTCCCGCCCAACCTGGTATGATCTGCAAACTTTGAGATGATACATTTTGTTCCCTCATCCAAATCATTTATATTGTGAATGGCTGGGGTCCCAACACCGATCCCTGTGGCATCCCACTAGTTACTGCCTGCTGATTTGAAAAGGACCCATTAATTCCTACTCTTGTTTTCTCTCAGCCAATTAGTTTTCTATCCATTTCAATACACTTCCCCAATCCTTTGCACTTTAATCTTGCACAATAATCTCTTATGCAGGACTTTGTCAAATGCTTTCTGAAAGTCCAAATATACCACATCAACTGGTTCCCCCTTGTCAACTCTATTAGTTACATCTTCAAAGAATTCCAATAGATTTATCAGGCTTGATTTCCCCTTCATTAATCCATGCTGTCTCTGTCTGATTCTGCTACTACTTTCTAAATGCCCTGCTATAAAGTCCTTGATAATGGACTTGAGGATTTTTGCCAGCACTGATGTGAGGCTTACTGGTCTACAATTCCCTGTTTTGTCTCTACCTCTCTTTTTGAATATCGGAATGACATGAGCTACCCGCCAATCTGCAGGGACTGTTCCAGAGTCTATGGAATCCTGGAAGCTGACCACCAATGCATCCACTATATCTAAATCCACTTCCTTAAGTACTCTGGGATGTAGATTGTCAGGCCCTGGGGATTTATCCACCTTCAATCCCATCAATTTTCCCAGTATCATATCTCTACTAATCTTGATGTCCCTCAGTTCTTTCTTTTCATTAAATCTTACATTTTGCAACATTTCTGGTATCTTTTTAGTGTCCTATTTTGTGAAGACAGAACCAAAGTATGCATTCAGTTGCTCAGCCATTTCTTTGTCCCCTATTATACATTCCCTCGTTTGTCTGTAACGGACTTATATTTGTCTTTACCAACCTCCTTCTGTTCATACCCTCAAGTTGCGTCCATTTCCTGGTGCGAAAACTTGGTAAAGTCAGGCATGAGGCAAGTACCGTGATCCACATCTGCTCACGTGCCAGTTCCCCTTTTACCGAGGCCCAATAGCCACAATTGGGACCATGCCCAAAACTGGTGAAATGATCATTTAAATATATTTGCATGCATTTCATTTGACTTAATGGGTCGCATGCACAAGCTTACTGGCACTTCCCTTTACCATTGCATTTGCCCATCCAGCTTCGGCATAAAACAGACATGCTCTACAAAAATCTGATTCAGGCGGTCCATTTAGTGAGAAGGTAAATGCCGAGCATCTAACGGCTCTCTGTTTGAGATCGGGTGGGGGGAGAAAGTCTGTCCAAGGCTCTCTGCTTGAGATCGGAGAGGGTTGGGGGGGGTCCGATGTCAGTCTGCCTGTGATCGGGGGTAAGGGGTGTGATTGGTCTGGGTGGCAGAGGGGGTCAGGGGGATAAGGGGGTCAGAAATGTTGTGGGGGTGGGGCAACGTCTGTTGGGACCGGGGGAGGCATTTTCCAGCACAGGAGCGATGTGGCAGGGGAACTGCATTCTACTTTTTTTCCTGCGCGTGCACAATTGGAGACACCGATCGGAGCTGCAGGATTTCAGGCGCATTAAGCCCCACCCACAAGCTTGTTCAGTGCGATTCGGAATTGCTGATATTTTTTCAGGCAGAATGCATATGCGGGCTCCTGAGAATGGGTCTAAAAGTCGGATCTGAAACCCCCCCAGTTTCAAGTCCATCCAGCACTTAGAATCAAAATGATAAAATAACCATTATCACCAGTCTTTATGTTCTCTGCAGGCTTACTCTCGTATTGTATTTTCCCCTTCTTAATCAATCTCTTGGTCCTTCTTTGCTGAATTCTAAACTGTTCCCAACCTATTATTTTTCTTGGCTAATCTGTATGCTCCTAATTTCCTTTGTAAGCCATAGATTGGCCCTTTTATCCATTTTATTTTTGTGACAGACGGGAATAAACAGTTGCTGCAGTTCCCCCCGTGTGTTCCTTGAATGTTTCGTATTGCCTATCCACTGTCACCCCTTTAAGTAGCTCACCCCAATCTGTCAAGGCCAACTCACACCTCATATTCTTCATAGAATTCTTTATTAAGGTTCAGCACCCTAGTTTCTGAATCAGTTGCTTCACCCTTCATCTGGATAAAAAATTTTCACATGTTATGGTCACTCATCTCCAAGTGGTCTCACACGGCTAGATTGGCAATGATTCCCTTCTTAGACTCAGAATCCCATCTTAGACTGGATACACAGTACCCAGTTTAAGATGGCCTGCTCTCCAGATGGTTCCTCCACATATTGGTCAAGAAAACCATTCCATCCATATACACTCCAGGAATTCTTCCTCTAGGGCATTGTGGCTAATTTGATTGGCCCAATCTCCATGCAATTAAACTTACCCATGATCATAAATATTCCCTTATTACATACATCTTTAATTTCATGTTTAATACAATTCCCAACATCAACACTGCAGTTTGGGGTGTCTATATATGACACCCACTAACGTTTTTTGCTCTTTTTTTGCCCATACCTTTTAGTTTCGTGCGGTTTGCAAAGTCATACTGGACTTAGAATTCAAGAATCTAAATAATTTTTGTACGTGGTGAGAGACTGTGGACCCAGCACTGAATACTATGGAACATTACTTCTCATCTTCTGTGAGTCTGTGTAACTGCTTGTTTGCTTCATAACCAGTTTGCTATCTTTTCTGTTACATGTTTCCTGACTCCATATGCTTAGTACTTCATTACAGAGCTACAGTGCAGGACTTATCAAAGGCACGCTGAAAGTCTATGCAATTATATCTTACTATATCAGATTGCTGAACAAGCACAGGTTGCCAAATGGAATTATGATATTATTGCTGGAACAGAGAACTGGTTCAAAGGAGGGCAAGAACGGGTGTAAAAAATATTCCTGGGTACAAAGTATTTGGGTAGGTCAGGGAAAAAAAAGCAGGGGAGTGGCAGTATTGAGTAAAGATGCTGAAGGGAGGGAATATTCCAGGAATCAAGGAGCAAATCTTTCTGGCTGGCGGTAAGAAATGAAAAGGATGCAATAACATTGATCATGTAGTAAATCAATGATTGGAAGAGATACAGGGAAACATATTTATAAAGAAACTACAGAGAGCTGCAAGAATTTTAGTGTAATTATAATGGGGAACTTCAACTGTTCAAATACAGAGTGGGAATGGAGAAGAGACAAAAGGGGCATATATTTCTGGAATGTGCTTATGATTATTTTCTGCAGCAGTATGTTTCTAATCCAATGAGAGGACAGGCACTGTTGGGCCTGGTAGGGGGGATTGAGTTGGTTCAAGTGAATCAAATAACAGTAAGAGAGTATTTAGGGAAGAGTAACCATTGCATCTGTTATGGTGGCAATGAAAGCCATGGGGGATCATCAATAGATCTACTTATGAGCTTCATGGACTGCAAACTACCTTATTGAGCAAGTGAAGGGTCACCCATTGGGAAGCACTCAGTGGAGGTTTTTAAACCTGTTGTTATTGGACTATCAGCAGCAGACACGGTCCTTTCTTTTGATGCACAATAAAGGGAGTTGGTGATGGGAAACTAACTTTTGGCTGAATTACTACGTTGGTTAGGAGGAGAAAATTTCTTTCTCCATATTTTTGTCCGGACAACCTCTATAAGTCAAGAATCTTTTCTGGTAAGAAAAAGCCATTATACTTCTTTTCAGGAAAGCCTAACCCTTTGACACCAATAGGAAAGACTGGATCCAAAGCACTGAGCACATGTTTTACTTCATGCTAACAATATTGAAGGAGACAAAAAACAAAAAGTGATATTGTTGACAGCATGCAACATTCTGACCTTCAACGTGATAAGAAGTCTGATCTATCTGGATCCCGAGCTAGTAGATCGGGTGAAAAACCATGACCTGAAGTGCCCTGTAATTCTCTAGAGATATGGCTTCAACATGGCTGGGCAAACCTCTGGGGAATCTGAACTCTTGCCTAGGTGGTAGAAATTAGTTGAATATTGTGAATGTGGACTGCCTCTTAATGAAATTTTGTGACACAGATTGGTATTTGGCATAAGAGACCAACTCATCTAAAAGAAGTTGGCAGAACTAATTTCAACTTTTAAAAAGCTATTTAAATAGCCTTGTCACTTGAGAATGCAGAAAAAGTGGATCAGGAACTACAAGGGGCATCAGGTAGCGATATCCCCCAACTAGGGGGAGGGACCTCATGTAATCAGTCCTCAGTGGAGAGTGCCTGTGTAAATCAGATGGTAAAGAGCCCTGTTTGATATAGGAACCCTAATGTCACCACTTAGACAGTCAAGGAAAGGAAGTGACGACCCTAAGAGTATTACAGAACATACTCCAAAAAGTCGCAGTTGTCAGATGACAGATCGTTGCAAGCACTGTCAAAGGACACAGCCACGGCAAAGTTTCAGGCACAGGCAAAATGCATGTTTCTGAGGAAGAAAGCCGAGTCCAGTACCTGAATGTACCATGCAGGTAACCCCTCTTCCAGAGAAAGGGATTATACATATCAATTGTATTATTACAGTAAAAGTTGTTCTGATTATAGTGGAATTAATAGTGAATGGCCATCCCTTGAAGACAAAAGTGACATGGGAACCGCAGTTTCCATTTTTGAAGAAGATTTAACAGACCTCTAATCAGGCATCCAACTCCTGGGGTTGAAAGATATGAATGCCAAGTGAGCCACCTAAATGGAGGAACCTTTACAAATAAAAGGCATCACAATTACCCATTACCTATATGCAACAAATAACTCATCTGCTATTCATTGTTGTACGGACACCTTTTGGGGAGAGATTGGCTCCAGAAGATCTGGTCAACTGGTTGGAGATCTTCCAGCTAGGTGTGGAGTGACTGAACAAAGTTATTAATTGATATCCTTGAGTTTTTTTAGGAGGGCCTGGAAAAATCAAAAGGAGCCAACGCCAGGATCTATGTTGACCACAATGCTACACCTGGGTATTTCAGAGCCAGACCAGTCCCTTATTCCATGCTGGAGAAAGTGGAAACTAAACAAGGGAGCCTTGATATAATAAGGTCTGTGCAATTTCTGGATAAGCCATGCCTGTAGCCTCAGTTCTTAAGTCTGAAAAATTAGTTCTTCTTTGTGGGGACTATATAAGAACGTAAGAAACAGGAGCAGGAGTAGGCCATCTAGCCCTTCGAGCCCACCCCGCCATTCAATAAGATCATGGCTGATCTGAAGTGGATCAGTTCCACTTTCCCGCTCTCTCCCCATAACCCTTAATTCCCTTGTCTGTCAAAAACCTATCTACCCGTGACTTAAATATATTTAGCGAGGTAGCCTCCACCACTTCAATGGGCAGAGAATTCCAGAGATGCACCACCCTTTGAGTGAAGAAGTTCCTCCTCAACTCCGATCTATCTTGAGGCTGTGCCCTCTAGTCCTGCTATCCTTTCTAAGCAGGAAGAATCTCTCTACCTCTACCCTATCCATCCCTTTCATTATCTTATACGTCTCCATAAGATCCCCCCTCATCCTTCTAAACTCCAATGAGTACAGACCCAGTCTATTTAGTCTCTCTTCATAGTCCAACCCCCTCATCTCCGGTATCAGCCTAGTGAACCTCCTCTGCACTCCCTCCAAGACCAAAATATCCTTGCTCAAGTGCGGCGACCAAATCTGCACACAGTACTCCAGCTGCGGCCTCACCAGTACCCTGTACAGTTGCAGCAAGACCTCCCTGCTTTTATATTCTATCCCACTTGCTATAAAGGCCAGCATACCATTCGCCTTCTTGATCACCTGCTGCACCTGCAGACTGGGTTTTTGCTACTCATGCACAAGGACCCCCAGGTTCCTCTGCACCGTAGCATGCTGCAGCTTTTTGCCCTTTAAATAGTAATCCCTCCTACTATTATTTCTGCCAAAGTGGATAACCTTACACTTGCTAACTTTGTGCTCCATCTGCCAGGTCCTCGCCCACTCGCTCAGCCTACCCAGATCCTTCTGCAGACTTTCCACACCCTCTGCGCAATTTGCTTTTCCATTCACCTTTGTGTCATCAGCAAATTTCGTCACCCTACACTCAAGCCCCCTCCTCCAGATCATCTATATAAATGGTAAATAGCTGAGGCCCCAGCACCAATCTCTGCGGCACTCCACTAGTCACCAACAGCTAATCAGAATAGACTATAAACTAACAGTCAATTGGGTCTCTAAATTCGATAAGTATCCCACGTCCAGAATCAAAGGTTTGCACACTAAGTTAACAGGTCATGTTGTGGAAATGCCGGCGTTGGACTGAGATGGGCACAGTAAGTAATACAAAGAACAAAGAACAACCCAGCACGGGAAACAGGCCCTTCGGCCCAACGAGCCCGTGCTGCCGCATCAGGTGAAGAAGGAGCAGTACTCCGAAAGCTCATGATACCAATTAAACCTGTTGAACTTTAACCTGGTGTTGTGACACTTCTTACTAAGTTAACAGATGACAAGACGTTCTTCAGATTGAACATGAGCCACATCCATCTTCAGCTTGAATTGGACAAGTCTTCCCAGAAATATGTGACCATCAAAATACATGAGCGAGAGTTTGCTTGAAGAGGGAGAAATGCATTTTCCAAGTGGACAAAGTAAATTATTCACGCTACTGGGTAGATTGCAAGGGGTAACATTCAGCAGAAGGTAAGGTAAAGGCTCTTAAGGGAACACCAATCCTGAAGAACACCATGGAGTTTAAATCTTTGCTGGAATTAGTCAATTATTATGGAAAACTTATTCCAAATTTGGTTTCCATGCTGACTTCTTATAAGCAAATGGTAGATGATGATCCTGGGAAGTTCCACAGGCAGAGGCTTTTTCTAAAGTTAAATGTTATTTACTGTCGTATAATTTATTAGCTCATTTTGACACCATGAAAAAATTTTGATTAACTTGTGTGATGCTTTCCTGTATGCGGTTAGTGAAGTGCTATCACTGGAAAAATGGAACGAAAGACCCATCTTCTATGCCTCCAGGACCCTTTCAGATGCAGAGTGAATGTATTTTCATATTGAGAAGGAAGGATTAGTGTGAAGAAGTTCCATTATTCCATATACAGTCAATGGTTTTTTATAGTTATAGACCATAAATCGTTATTGAGCCTACTCAACAGGACAATTCCCCCATCAGCTCCACGTGGTTACAACGCTGGTCCTTATTACTAGCAGCCTATGAATATTTTCTGGACCACCATCCTGGAACCCAGGTATCTAATGCTGATGCACTGAGTCAGCTCCCACTGCCCACAAGCCTGGCTCCTTTAACAGCACTGGAAGAAGTTGTGATGTCTTTGGACTTTTTGGGGACCTTGCCAGTGTCAACAAGGCAGATTAAAGTCTGGATCCAAAAAGATCTAACCTTATCCAAAATAAAGCAGATAACCCTCCAAAGAAATTAAATTGTAGTTCATTAGAAAGCTGAACTCAGTGTTGAGGGCAGGATCATTTTTTAAGGTCTGAGTAATTATTCCACCCCAGGACCATGTCCAATATTAATGGAACTACATAACTGCCACCCAGGAGTATCAAAAATGAAGATGCTGGCTTGGAGTAACAGCTGGTGGCCCAATCTTGACGCTGACATCAGAGGCTTGGTGAAGCAATGTGACCCGTGCCAGAAAATTCAAAAACTTTCACCCTCAGTCTCCTATGCCCATGCAATAGCCTGGCAGGCTATTGGTGCATGTAACTTTGGAGGTGCACTGTATGGGTTCCATAACTTCTCAGACTATGATTGAGAAATTATGACAAAGCTTCGGTATTCATGGAATACTGAAAGTTCTGGTTTCCAAAAATGGCATGGCCTTTAGTAACAGTGATTTCCAGAACTTCATGCTCTCCAATGGTATCTGACATGTCCAAACTGCATCTTATTATCCGTTGTCAAATAGACTGGCAGAATGACTGGTTTAAAGTTCCAAAATGGCATGAAGAGACAACCAGCGGCATTTATGGAAACTAAATTGGCACGATTTTTGTTAAGATTATAGGACTGACCACACACAACAAAAGGTGTTGCTTCTGCAGAGCTATTAATGGGATGAAAGCTATGTAACTGATTGAGCCTGTTATTCCGAAACCTGTACCCATCCCACCCTCAAGGCCATGTTCCAGTATCCATGATAATTCATGAATAGAAAGGGCTTCCATTCCCTAAATGTGCAATTGGCGTGGGACCATAAGATGAATATCATGCACATCTGCACTAGACACCCCATCAGAGTGCATGACAGGTTCATCTTGAGGAGCTCAGATATCCCAAGGTCTTTGAGAAAAAGCCCAGGATGCAGGGATGGCTCATGGGGGACATGAGGGACCTGCTTTGTACTTGGCTGATGGCGCCTGTGTGGAGGTCTGAGATAGATGCAGAGACCCAGTATAATGAGGCCCATGTTGCCACCTATTCAATAGTGGAGCAGTGCATAAAGCTCTTCAAAATGCAGTTCAGGTACCTGGACCGCTCTGGTGGGGCCTTCCAATAAAATCCCCTGATTTCATCCCACATTCTGGTGGTGTGCTTGCCCTTCACAATCTGATGCAGCAGAGAGGAGACTTTCTGATGGAGGACATGGAGGCCAACCAGCTGAAAGAGGACAAGGAAGAGGAAGAGGACAAGACTGAGCAACACCATCCAGGCACTGTACGGCTGGCAGCAAGGGCCAGGCATGCGAGGGCAGCAATATTCAGACCAGTTAAACCAGCATGCCGAATGCCTTCTTCACCATCCTGTCCACCTGTGACTCCAGTTTCAATGAACTATGAACCTGTACCCCGAGATCTCTCTGTTCTATAACTCTTCCCAATGCCCTACCATTAATTGAGTAAGTCCTGTCCTTGTTTGATCTGCCAAAATGCATCATCTCACATTTATTTAAATTAAACTCCATGTGCCATTCATCAACCCATTGGCCTAAATGATCAAGATCCCATTGCAATCCAAGATAACCTTCTTCTCTGTCCCCTATGCCACCTACCTTGGTGTTACCTGCAAACTTACTAACCATGTCTCCTAAATTCTCATCCAAATCATTAATATAAATGACAAATAACAGCAGACCCAACACCAATCCCTGAGGCACACCGCTGGTCACAGGCCTCCAGTTCGAAAAACAGCCCTCTACAACCACCCTCTGTCTCCTGTCACCAAGCCATTTCGCTACCTCACCCTGGATCCCGTGAGATTTAATCTTATGCAACAACCTACCATGCAGTACCTTGTCAAAAGCCTTGCTAAAGTCCATGCAGACAGCATCAACTGCACTGCCCTCATCTACCTTCTTGGTTATCCCTTCAGAAAACTCAATCAAATTTTTGTGAGACATGATTTTCCACTCACAAAGCCATGCTGACTGTCCCTAAACAGTCCTTGCCTCCCTAAACGCCTGCAGATCTCGTTTCTCAGAATACCTTCCAACAGCTTACGCACTAGAGATGTGAGGCTCACTGGCTGTCATTCCCAGTCTTTTCCTTGCGGCTCTTTTTAAACAAAGGCACAACACTTGCCACCTTCCAATCTTTCGGTATCTCACTTGTGGCTGTTGATGATTCAGTTATCTCTCAACACCAGGTTAAAATCCAACAGGGTCAGGTGATGAAGGAGGCAGCGCTCCGAAAGCTTATGCAATCAAATAAACCTGTTGGACTGTAACTTGGTGTTGTGAGACTACCTATTGTGCCTACTCCAGTCCGACGCCGACATCTCCAAGCTGCAATTTCCTCCCTAGCCTCCCACAATGTCCTGGGATAGACTTCATCAGATTCTGGGGATTTATCTACCTTGATGCGCTTTAAGACTTCCAAAACCTACTTCTCTGTAATTTGTATACTCCTCAAGATATTACTATTTATTTCCCCAAGTTCCATAGCATCCATGCCTTTCTCAATAAAAAGTACTGATGAGAAATATTCATTTAAGATCTCACCCATCTCTTGTGGATCCGCACATAGATGACCTTGTTGATCTTTAAGAGGACCTATTCTCTCCCTAGTTACTCTTTTGACCTTTATGTATTTATAGAAGCTCTTTGGATTCTCCTTTGCCTTATCTGCCAAAGCAATCTCATGTCCCCTTTTTGCCCTCTTGATTTCTCTTAACCCTACTGCGACACCCTCTATACTCTTCAAGGAATTCACTCGATTCCAGATGCCTATGGATGTCAAGTGCCTCCTTCTTCTTTTTGACCAGGGTCTCAATATCCTGAGTCATCCAGGATTCCTTACTTCTACAGGACTTGCCCTTCACTCTCATGGGAATGTGCTTATCCTGGACCGTGGTTAACGTACTTCTGAAACTTTCCCACTTACCAGCCTTCCCCTTGCCTGCCAACAGACGTCCCCAGTTAACTTTTGAAAGTTCTTGTCTGAAACCATCAAAATTGGTCTTGCCCCAATTTAGAATTTTAACTTTTGGGTCAGACCTATCATTCTCCATAGCTACCTTAAAACTAATGGAATTATAGTCACTGGTCCCAAAAGTGATCCCTCACTAATACTTCTGTCACCTGTCTATCCTTATTTCCCAAGAGGAGGTCAAGTTTTGCCCTTCTCCAGTCCAACAATCCACATAGTGAATCAGAAATTCTTCCTGAACACACTCAACAAATTTTTCTCCATCCAAACCTCTAATATTATGGCTGTCCCAGTCAATGTCAGGAAAGTTGAAATCTCCTATTTTTCTTGGAGTAATCTGCAATCTCCACAGATGTAGTAGGTAAGAGATTATATATATATACTGGGTCCCAAGGTGGGTGTGATGGCGGGGGGGGCAGGGAGGGAATCTCTCATGGGGTTGCCATGCCTTCATTTTCTCAGTGACACAGTGTCGACAGGTCTTCTCAACTGATATCAACATGAAGGGTCCCTCCGGCGACCGACAAAGTAACAGCTGGAGGCAAACCCGAGACAAATTAGTCACAGGTGGATGGTGAAAAAACATTTATTGCTGACAGTGAAAGCGTCTTATCGATGAATGCTAACCTAAAATCATGTTTAAAATGCATAAATATCTACCTACTGCTGCCCTTCATCTGTGCCATCTTAATGCTGCTACAACTTCTTAGCCTTACGTGTCCTACCTTTAAATCTTGGTGTGTCCACAGGATGTACATCGGAGGTGGAGCGGGCCAGCTGCCTCGCATGCTTAGTGCCCTGTGATACCCTTGGCAGGCATTCTCTGGGCGGCTTGAGCCTTGAGGGCCATGCTCAGTTTCCATGACACTCTCTTTATCCCACTACCTCTGAGATGCCTTTGTGTCAGAAGGTGTAGCCATAGTCACAGTCCTAGTTGGAAGACCCTGGCATGGGTGTGAGCTCTTTTGGGATTCCTTTGATTGCCTGGGTCACTCCATGAGAGGCTTGTGCTTCTGCAGTGAGCTCCAGAAGCTCCAGCATCACCTGGCCCTGCCAATTCTGGAGGACCACCTGCATTCTAGCCATTCCGACCTGAGTCAGAGGCCACCAGTCAATGGCAGCAGCAAGTCCCATCTGAGACTAGGCCATGTTCTGCAGACCCTCAGCCATGACCTTCTGTGACTGGGCCACATTCTCAATGGCTGCTGTCGTAGCCCGCTGTGTCTCTGCACTTTCCCGCTGTGTCTTCTGCAGGCTCTCAAGTCCCTCAGCTATGGGCCACAGAATCTCAAGAAGTCTGTTGAGTCCCTCAGCTATGGCCTGCTGTGACTTGGCCATTGCTTGGAACCTGCCACTCATGGTGAGGATTCCCTGCCCCAGGCTTTCCACTGCGGACACCATCCTTGCAGTATTGGACTTGGAACCACACAAGACAGGCTGGTCCACCTGAAAACTTTGAGACTCCTCCCAACAGTCTTGCAGTTGGTCCAGTGTTGCTGTCAGCCTGTCCTGCATTCCCTGACTCTGTTGCTTGCATCTCCAGCAGCTGAGGGAGAATTGATTTCAGAGGCCCAGCCTTTGGCCTGGTGCCAGCTGACTCCTTGACTCCAGCAGGCTCCTGCATGCCACAGGACTCAGATGTTCCCTCTTCCATCCAATATGCATCAGCAGGTGTGTCATGTTCACCAGAGAGTGACCCAGAAGCCTCACCGCTAACAGCCATCGATTTGAGAGTATCTGGGATGATGAGCTGAGGTGGAAGCTGACGCCAAACAGGTGCTGCCCTCAGAGATCCCTTCATCTGTTTCCTCCGAGGAGTCATCTGAGTTGTCAGGGACAGGATGGGTAAGAACGGCTGTGGAGGCCGTGGTGCCAGATGGCCCGGGCACATCAGGGTCCCTTCCTGCAACACAAAACACAAGGTTAAGTGCAAAGGAAGGAGACGAATCTGGGATGCGAGAAACTTGCTTGACATTTCTCCATTGAACATAGAACAAAGAATAAAGAAAAGTACAGCACAGGAACAGGCCATTCAGCCCTCCAAGCCTGCACTGACAATGCTGCCCTGTCTGAACTAAAACCCTCTATCCTTCCGGGGACCATATTCCGCTATTCCCATCCCATTCATGGATTTGTCAAGACACTCCTTATAAGTCACTATCATATCTGCTTCCACAACCTCCCCCAACAGCAAGTTCCAGGCACCCACCATCCACATAATAAAACTTCCCTAGTACATCTCCTTCAAACCTTGCCCCTCACACCTTAAACTTATGCCCTCAAGTAATTGATTCAAATTGAGTGGAGGATTGACAGATGCTCACTTCTTGACTCCAGTCCAACCACACTGTCCTCCTTTTCTGAAACTCCAGCATTCGCTCCTCAAAGGGGGTGAGGACTCAGAGGTCTTTGCCTTTACTGGCAGTTATGGGCATTTTTCTCCTGTGGGAACAGAAGGCACTATGATAAAAATGACGGCCTGACTCTTGCAGTGTATCAGGGGTTGGCCCTTAGAGGGCAAGCGCTATAATATTGTTTGGGGCGGGGGGTGGTAGGCGGTGGAGAAGGTGCTTATGGGTCAGGTCTGAAAGCATGCAGGGTTCTGGGGGTAGAGGGATCTGGAGGTAATTTGGGGGAAGATGCTAAATGAGGTTAAACACTCACCTTTGCTGGCTGGATGAGGTCATTAACCTTTTTGCGGCACAGCTTCCTGGTTCTCCTGACCAGCGCTACGGCATCCACAGAGGCGGCCACTGCCTCCCAGGCCACTTGCCCATCACTTCCCCTGAGATGACGTCCTGTTGAAGAGGGTGCCCTGCCTTGTCTCCACTGCATCCAGCAACCTGGTCAGGTCTGATTCCAGAAATATGGAAGCCTTCTTCAATGACATTTCTTCGTGTACTGCCTGCCTGTCTGTCCATCCTTGGGGTTTTTAATGGAGCTGTCCCTTATTTGGAAGATTTGGGAGAGCATCACAGCAAGGTAAATACAGTTTGCTTGTTATCACTGAGGGGAAGTCAAGTGAGCTGGTGCTGATGGGGGGGTAGGGTGGGGGTGGGGGGCGGTGGTTGGATCTGTGCTCGTTGATGATTGGGGGCAGGGGAGAGAGAGAGGGACGTGTCAGATAGCCATCGGAGCCTGGGGAGATGGGGGCCATGTACAGTCGGGTCCGGGGTAGGGCCGTTGCCACTCTGCCTGCAATTGGCGGGGAGGGGGGGTGGTGGCATTGTCCTGGGATCTGGCAGGGAAGCTGCTTTAATTTATCTTTTTGCTGCGCATGTGCAATTGGAAGCTCCTATCAGAGTTGCAAGCTTTCGGGCACGTTAAGCTCCACTCAGGCTTCTGCAGCGAACAATAGACTCGCTCAAAATTTTACAACCAGAGTGCATTTGTGGGGGTGGGGGGCACAGCCTGAAAACATGCTAAAAAAAGTATAAGAACATAAGAAATAGGAGCAGGAGTAGGCCATCTAGCCCTTCGAGCCTGCCCCGCCATTCAATAAGATCATGGCTGATCTGAAGTGGCTCAGTTCCACTTTCCCGCTTTCTCCCCATAACCCTTAATCCCCTTGCCTACCAAAAACCTATCTACCCGCGTCTTAAATTTATTTAGCGAGGTCGTCTCCACCACTTCAATGGGCAGAGACTTCCAGAGATTCACCACCCTTTGAGTGAAGTATCCGGAACTCTCCCAGTTCCACACCCACCCGACACTTAGAAAAAAGTCATAAAATAGTGCCCTATCTAGGCATTCTTTTCCTTTTGACTAAACTTGCAATTTGCCCGGTCATTCACGATTCCCAGATCCTGCCTTTCCTGTCCTTTCTTTTCACAGATACATGCCTGTCCTGCACTCTGATCAACTGTTCCTTAAAAGACTCCCACATACCTAATATGGATGTATCCTCAAAAAGTCTCGCCCAAACAACAGCCTCCAAGTCCTGCCTAATCTGGTTGTAGTTAGCCTTTCCCCAGTTTAGCATCCTAACCCTAGGGCAACATTTGTCCTTTTCCATGAGTATCCTAAAACGTACGAATTGTGGTCACTGTTTGCCACATGTTCCTCCACTGCAACTTTGATGACCTGGCCGGACTCATTCCCTAGTACCAGGTCCAGTATAGCCTCCTCTCTTGTCGAACTTTCTACATATTGTTCCAAAAAATATTCCTGGACAACTTAACAAATTTCTTACACCTGGGCCCCTAGCCCTAAGGGATTTCCAGTCAATATGAGGAAAATTAAAGTCTTGCACTATAATAACCCTACTATTTCTACATCTGTCCAAAATCTGCTTTCATATCCGTTCTTCAACTTCCCGTGGGTTGTTAGGAAGCCCCCATCATAGCGACTGCTTCCTTCCTGTTTCTAAGCTTCAGCCACAGTGCCTCGTTACATGATTTTTCCAAGGTCTCCTCCCTCTGTACAGCCATAACGTTCCCTAAGCAGTACTGCAACTTCCCCACCTCTACTGCCTTTCCCTCTATCTCGCCTAAAACACCTATATCCCAGAACATTCAGCTGCAGTCTTGTCCCTTTTTCACTATGTCTCCATTACCTCAACCACATCCAAGTTCCGCGCATGAAACAAGACTCTAAGTCCATTTGTCTTGCCTGTTATATTCCTTACATTGAAGCAGATGCATTCCAGACCTCCAGGCCCATTGAGTTCCACCCCCTTCCCCCACTTCTCCCCTACCCAGCCTGCTCTTCCTCTTAGCTAGCCTGGCTTTGTTCCCATGCTCATCCTCAGTCTCTACATTTGCTGACCCACTCTTCTGATTCCCACCCCCTTGTCACATTAGTTTAAACCCACCCGAACCTCGCAACCAGGATATTCATGCCCCTCCAGTTCAGGTGTAGCCTATCCTTCTTGTACAGACCCCAACTTCCCTGGAAGACATTCCAATGATCCAAAAATCTGAAACCCTCCAGCACTACTTCTTTAGCCATGTGTTCAGCTGCACTATCTTCCTGTTCCTTGCCTCACTAACACATGGCATGGGGATGAGGCTGAGATGACTACCCTAGAAATCCGACTTTTTAATCTTCTGCCTAACTCCATAAATTACCATCGCAAGACCTTGCTACTCTTTCTACCCATGTCACCCATGCCAGTGTGGACAATAACATCTGTCTGATTTCCCTCCTGTTTTAGGATGCTTTGTACCACAACTTTTGGATTCCCCAACCCCCACCTGTTTTCCCACACCCCCTCAAAAGGGCAGCAGAGAATTCAGCTTATATCTTAAATGTAGTGATGCCCTTTGTAATATACTCTTACAATGTCATGTTCATCCTGTGGTAAGCACTGAAGCAAAATAGTTATTCAATGTTTCTGCCATTTTGCAGCCATCACTAGTGAGTTTCTCCTCTCCACCTCTTTTGGTCCAGCTGTTCATATCTTAATTTTCCTTTTGCTTTATACATGTCTGTGAAGGACTTTACTACTTCTATACTTTTTGATACTTGATTGTGATAATTTGTCTTTTTTTGCCTAAATGTTTTTATTCCACTTCTTCATATTCTTTTTTTGTCATCCCCTCCGTTATTTCCTATGTATATAGTCCAAAGACAAGTGGGTTGGTTTGATTGGCCATGCTTAATTGCCCTCAGTATCAGGAAGATTAGCAGAGGAAATACATGGGGATAGGCCCTGGATGGATTGCTGTTGGTGCAGGCTGAATGGGCCAAATGGCCTCTTTCTGCACTGTAGGGATTCTATGATAGTGTATATCTTTTTGTTTAGTTTCAATTTGATCTTTATCTCTATATTAATCCATGGTGTCTCATTATTGGCTAGTTTGTTCTTGACTTGTAGTTGAATACATTTCTCTTGAATTCTATTGAACATCCTTTAAAATGTTTTCATTGTTGTTTTATTTGATTGTAAATACTTTTTTCAGTTTATCTTTCCTACTTCAAATTGATCTTATAATGAACTTATTCCTAATCAATTACAGCACTTATATTTAGTTCATAGTTATCTCTTCCATTCATTACTGTAAACTTTATCCTATTGTGATCACCATTGACTAGATGATCTCCTACATGTTCTTATCTTTTCTGTTCTGGTTCACTTCCTGTCTCTAGATCAAACAATGATTTTTTTTGCTGGACTTCTTAAGACTGGGTAAGAAAGGAAACCTGTGCATTCTGTAAAAATGCCATTCCATTTTTTCCTTGCTCTTGGTCCTCATTTATTTGGAGGTGGATGAAATCGCACAATTGATAGTTTTCCATGCTTGTTTCACCTTCTACTTCCTTTTCACTATTGGGTCATCTGTAATAAACACCTGTCATATGATTGATCCTTTCATATTCTTTATTTTAATCTATTTTCATTTTGTTTCTGAATTTGTTAGTTACATTGAGCGTGTTTTCTGGCAATGGAGGCAGCTCACCATTGGCTGGTCGCAGGATCATTCAGTCCTGCTGAAATCAATGACACTGTGCGTTTTTTGCCAGCTATGCCGATGGGTACCCTTTCTGGGGGGATCACCATCAGCGGGACTGGACGATCCTGCTAGCGGGAAAGGCCAGAAAATTCTGCCCATTCTATTATTTAAATTTTAAATTAGTAGAGCTACCTGACCCAATTCCTCCTACTATATACAACTACTATATACAGAGTGGAAAATGTAATGGAAATTTGAATAGCATTCTAAATCACTGTGTGTAACATATAAAGTAACATATTAACTTGTGTGTAATGTAAATTGAAATATTGAGTGTAATATATAAACCATATCAACTTGTGTGTGTGTGTAATGTACAAAGGATAATTATAATATTCAAACTGGAATATAAACCAGTGCATAATATAAGTGTGCATGTAATATATGAGGTGTAAGCCAGTGTGTCATGTATAAAATATAAGTTTTAAATGAATACATATAATATAAAATCACTGATATAAGCCAGTGTCTGTAAATTCAAATTCCAATATTCCCTAGTGAATGTGGACTTAAATATTAGTTTGGAATATGTCATATATTACAAACTAATATGAATTTGTTTTCCACTGTTTCCTAACTTTGAAGGCAGGCTTTTATGTACTTAAACCTGAGCGGCTCAGCGATGGACCAGTACATGGCAGAAATGTAGAAAAAGGGTGGGCAGAGGGATTGTGCTGTGGAGACAAAGAACAATTGTATATGTTCCTTGTAAAAACAGAGGAAGTCACAGAAAGTTAGTGATTCATTGGATATAGTTTTCTGCAATTCATCAACACTCCTTGTATCTTTACCTCTTCAACTAATGGAACCTTTCCAGTATCCAAAACAATTTTTCCATAGCAGTCCTCTGGGTCAGTCACATGTAGTTTGATGTGTGGCACTCCCAAGATGTCATCTTTCTCTGCACTTTCCTTGCCATCTCCTTCAGTTATGACATCAGACTGCGGAGATGAGGAACTCTTCTCCTCTTTCAACTTTTCTAGTCTTTCTTTTTCAGCTTTTTCTCGCTCTAAGCGATCTTTCTCAGCTCTCTCAGCTCTCTCTTTTTCATGGCGATCTCTTTTTCCTTTCTTCCCAGAGGGTGCAAGCCGTTCTAAAGTATGTTCTTCTCCCAAACTTTGGACTTCCTCTAATGCTGGCAGAACCACGGTTCCTTGTGCTCTGTCCCAGAATTCAAGAATTTGAGAGATTTTCTTCTGACTGCGCTCATACTTCTGAAATCTCAGGAAAAGCAGTTTTTCTGGGCTTTTATACAATGCATCCTCTTGATTTGAGTCAGTTCTGTCCAAGTTTGCATGATTGCTTTTACCCAAATTGGCCTTTTTCTTTCTAGGTCCTTCTTCTGTATCGAAACGATCTATGTGCATTGAATCGCGATAATTATCGGCCCCAGTGACTTTTCCTTCAGGACCATCAGATTTCCCGATCGAAATATTGGTGCTCTGTAGAAAAGTACATAACAAAACCAACATTTAAATATTCCTCTATTTCTAAAGGTTTGGGATTGACCTTCCATCACCCAACACATATCTGCCTCTCACTACTTACAAAATGTATTGGGATACTAAACTGTTTATATTTAAATCAAAATTCCATGATTGACCAGTTTGTCTTGCTTATGAAGGGCAGAAATATGGAGCTGAATCCCAATCCACAATCTTCCCTCTTTCTGCTCCAACCCAAAACCCGGTCACTGGGGAGATGGCTTGTTCATTCAGCAATGGCTTTGGATGTGTGTTGAACAAGTAGTGATCCTGTATTACCCCAAAAATTCCACCCAGAAACTACATGAATGATCCTGCAGAAAATTTGATGGCTGACATAGATTCCCTTCATGAAAGTCATAAGGCTTTACAACAGTAAGTTGGATGATTATGATTAATATGTTGGTTTTGTCCCTTAAGAACAGAAGAAGACAAAGTTGTTTGAGTTCTACAACATTTCCTAGCCCTGAGCCCATGCCAGGTCAGCAGACTAAAAATCCGATAACTGCTAGCTTGAGTGTGCCATTGAATCCAAGGAATGTAACTCCAGAACTTTAAAGCTAAAGAATGCAAATCAGAAATTTAGCCCCAAGGAGTGTACCTGCAGATACTTTTCCCTCACTTTCTCCCTTGTGTGGCTTTTCCCATGTAACATGGGTGTGCCACAATGCTGCATGATCACCCTTCCCCATCTCCATTCGCATCAGTCATCATTTTTGGATTAAAGCTGAATGTCCTTGTTGTTAATCCTCCCCATTAATCCAGGAATTGGCAGTTGGCATGCCTGTACCCATGGCTGGATTATTCCATGGCTAGAAAGTCCTGTAATGGGACTTTAAAACAGAGTATTCTGGCTCAGAAGCAAGGATGCGATTGCTTGAGCCACAGATGGATTTCAATGTATCTGCAGGTATAAACTCAGAGGATATAAGCCCAGAACTTTAAAATAAGGAAGGTGAATCATGTCTTAAACCATATGAACTGAACTTCCCATCATTGATTTATTTTGCTGTTATTCCAATTCATTGCTTCATTTCCTAATGATGCTGCCTGATCCTGGGGTGTCCACCACTCGCAGGCAAGTCATCCAACTAGCTTTTCTTTCTGTGCTAGTTGTTTTAACAAATGTTATCAGGATACTTGATCATAGAGGAATCACTGCTGAACCCAATCCTGTCAACACCTTAGATTCTCAGTGGCATGACTTCCTCCTAGAGTCACTAGCAGTTAGGAGTGGCTACCCTAACGCATTTTAATCTCCTTTGCTCATTTCGCTACTTCATCTGAGAAATTTGGGCCGAGAGGCTCCCAAAATAAATTAGAAGTGTCAAATTTGCGTAAAAACTGACGCAAATCCCGCTGGTTTTTTGTAGCGGGACTTTCAAAATGAATCTTCCACACACTGCATCACCGAATGCCTTATTGTGAATCACAATAAAAATCAGGGGATGAGGCCTGTTCCCACTGGAGAGACTGGCAGCATAGCACTAGGTGGGCCACTGCACATGCACCGATCTATCAGCTTCAAGATTGACACGTGCATAGTTCCGCACAGCCGGCCTCCCGGTCACTTGCCAGCTTGATCACTGGCCAGCACAGCAAATTCCATCGCTGCCCTTGCCAACCTCTCACACCCTCATCACTGGCCTTCTGGACGTCTTCAGACCAGCCCCAACTCCGACCACCACCCCCCCCAACGCAGCAGTCCTAATCTCCAATGGCAGGCCTGAACCTACATGTATTTCTTTGTTCTCAGCTTTTCCAACAACCTTGTTAGCATACCATTCTTGCACTTATTTGGAACTTTTTTGTATCATCCTTGCCGCCAAAATCTTTTTTTCCTCTTCTGGACTTTTTCTTGAGTTCTTCCTCTTCCCGCAGCCTCTCCAATTCTTCCTGCCATTTCTGCTGCTGCAGCTGTCGTTCCCGTATCTCATTCAAAACTCTGGACACAGAAACAGTGTTATCACACAGGGACACCCTTAATGCAACAACTGATTTGCAAGGTACTGAGCCCAATAGTTCAGGTGATGAAGCACCAGTTGGTGAAGACTGTACCTGTACATTAATTACAAAAAAGTTGGCTGAAATTCACTCAGCTTCCACAATGTCACACACAGGCTTATTTGTACCTTAAGATTGTCTACTCATCTTGGTTCCATAACTTGTAATCCCCTTGCCTAGCAAAATTCTATCACTCTTCCCTTCCCTAGAGGAAAGAGTAGCATTGCAGCAATACTACTGCACTAAGACCTGGGGAAATGAATTCCAATATCACCAGAATAGCTGGGAAATTTAAACTCCATTAAACAGATAAAATATAGGTTATCAAGTTGCTATTCATAATGGTGATCACGAAACAGTTAGATTGTTATACAATTACATCTGATTCAATCACGCCCTTTAGGGAAGGAAATCTGTTATCTACACCTATTTCGACCTCATTATAGTTTCTCAATGGCAATTACATATAATCAATAAATGCTAGCTTTAGCTGCAATGTCCACATCCTGTGAATTAATTAAAAACAATTTTTATTTGTCCCCTGAGCTCAACAGCTGTCTGGAGGGAGAATTCCAAATGCCCTCCAATTCATGTGCATGAAGATGTGCTGTTTGAACAACTAAACTTAAATTTTAAAGTCATGTCCTCTTGTTCTGGATTGTCCTCCCCACTGAAGGAAATAATTTTTCTTTAGCTATTGGCTCCATGATCAAGATCTATAAAGAAAAAAACTACAGTTGAAATATTTGGTTGACTGTTGTGCCTTGTTTTTGGATGACGTCAGCTCTTAGTCTGTCCACCTTAGTAGGGCAATAGACAGAAATTATGAGCAAAGACTCTCAATATTTTCCTGTCTGGCACAAAACAGTGAGGACCATGAGACCTGCCCAGCTGAATTAATAGCTTGGCAACCCTCGGGCAATGTCAAGACACTTCAGATTTTGTTAGGAAGGGAAGGTATTTGTTGATAAAGAGAGATCAGGTACAGAGGATTGCAGCCCATGGCTGTTTTGGACAGAGCCCCAGTTCTTACATGGTTACTCGATGATTGTGCCTGAGAGAGGACTCCACCCTCCAGGGTGATCATTCACATTCCATCCCCAGTGGTCCCTCAAGCCAGGTGACCATCTTCTGCTGTGCTGTCTTAAAGAGACACAGTAGTAGTCCAGCCTGAAGCCTTCTGGTCTGAATACCTTAGCAACAATGCAATTGATGCATTTATCCATTGATTCCTTGCAATTTTACACTGGGGTAAGCAAGGCTTTGAATGGGCTTCCTGTCCTTACCCCAATTTGAGGGCCTTAAGTGACTATTTATTGGCTTCTTAAGGGTCACTTCTGTCTGGCCTCAATTTGCAGGCTGGTGGGAGAATTTCCCTGGTTTGAGGAAAGCCCAAAAATGATTGGGCTTAGCTCTCAGATGGAAAGTGGAGCTACGCCTCTATCTGAAGCCCCTCCCCCCTCCCTTAATGTCTTATAGGCACTAGTATTCCTTCCCTGCAGGCCTCTCTCATGACATCCCAATTACCTACTTTCCATTTCCCAGGCCTTTCTACCATCTCCCCTCTCGGATCTGAAAACATACCTTTTCATCCTACCTTGGGAACTAGGCTCCATCATCTTCTTACACTTCCCCTTCCATCCACTGCAGCTCCTGTCATTGCAATGACCTGAGAGCTGCCAATCAATTGGGGTGAGGAAACCCCACCACGTGTAATATCCTGACCTATCTATAGCCTCCTCACAGTTCACAATATACGTTTTGATTCGTCAGAAAATTTTGAAGTTGTACCCTGCACTCCCAAGTCCAAGTTATTATAGATCAAGAAAAGCAACTACACGAAATAACAAATTTTATCAGGAAGCACGTGTTCATAGAAAGGTTAATGGAAATCTGGAGCTCTTTCTCTCTCAAAGCTGTTGAGGCTAGCTCATTTTAAAATATCAATCTGAAACTGATAGACTTTTATCAGGTAACTGCATTAATGGAATACAGAATGAAACGGATAAATTGAGTTAATATACCGACTTGTCATGATCTAACTGAACGGCAGAACTAGTTCAATGGGTTTTATCATCTTCTCCTGTTCCTTTGGAGAAGTGGTGAGTGCACCTGCAGAATCTAAACAAATATTTGTGACAATATTCACTCACTTTTCCCTGCGTTTTTTAAATAAGGAGGTACGTTTCAGGTCGAACTCTGCTTTTGCTTCTTCTGACAAAGCTTCATATTCCTCTTCACTCAACTCTTGCAGATAAGTCTTTTCTTTCTTTTCTTGCTCCTTCGCTAGTTTTTCTGTGTTTGGTTCAAAGGAATAGGTATTTGTCTATGCGATGTGATTTATGGTAGGACTATATTAAATTCTGTACATATAATTTTAAACTTCCTGAATAGATCAACTTACAATAGCTCCATTAGTAGAGAAAATACAGGCAAAGGTTCTTCAAAGGCATAATAAAAAAAGCAAAATACTGTGGATACTGGAACCTAAAATAAAAACAGGAAATGCTGGAAAAACTCAGGAAGCGAGCAAGGTGGCACAGCGTTAGCACTGCTGCCTCACAGTGCGTGTGTCCTTGGTTTAATTCCAGCCATGGATGACTGTCTATGTGGAGTTTGCAGATTTTCCCCATGTCTGCATAGGTTTCAGGTGCTCGAGCTTCCTCCTACATTCTAAAGATGTGTAGTTAGATGATAAAATGATAAAAGATGTCATGATAAAATGCAAAGATACGCAGATAGGGCAGGGGGGGAAGGCCTGGGTGGGATGCTCCTTTGCAGAGCTGGTGCTGATGCAATGAGCTGAATGGCCTCCTTCTCTGTAGGGAGAGTACAGATCCAATGTTTTGAGTCAGTATGACTCTTCTTCTCCAAAGAATTTTCTCTTTGTTCTTACTCTGAAGAAGAGTCATACAGACTTGAAGTGTTGGCTCTTTTCTCTCCTACAGATGTTGCCAAACCTGCTGAGTTTTTCCAGCATTCTCTGCTTTAGGACTGTAATAATAAACTTGTGAGTAGAAAGACCAATAATTATTGAACAATGGTTCAATAACAATGGCTGTGTTAAGTCAGCAGTTACCAGTTGCTTCAGTCACAGAATAATTGTTACAGTTAACTCAGATTTGGCTGTGATGCTTCCTCAGCAATAAAAAAAAGGGTTTTTTTGGGCAAGGTAACCAGTTATACGTGTAGAACAGCTCAGGCAAGGATAGCATTTTCAAAATAATACAAAATTAGAAAACAGGTAAGAGGAGACCAAAATTCCAACAACAGGGAGATTACTCCTACAAAAACTAATTATATGCATTTATATATTGCCATGCAATTGCCAAACACTTTCAAACTCTGTAGGAACAGCTAGTACACCTGCAGATTCGAAGCATGACAACTAGGCAGATCTTTTCTTGAATCTTGCTCTCCTTTGCTCTCAAATATACATACCATGGGTGGAATTTCACCAGTTCACCTCACCCATCGATGGGTGGAGCAAGCTGGTAAAACTGCACATGAGCTGAAAAATCACGCCTGATTTCTCAGCTCTTTCAGTCATTCCAGAACCAGATTTGCAATGAGGTCAGCCTCTCACCCATTTCCAGTTAAATAATTTATTCAAATGTATTTAAATCTTAATTAGCATGTCTTTAGTGAGCCCAGTGCTCATTCATCTGGGCTCGACTTGCCCGTATGGCCTCACCGGGAGAGGTTCTCTGAAAGGCAACAGTCATTCTGACCTTGCCAGTAGAACCAGAGGCCACTAAAGCCCCTTGGGCAGGTTGAGGGCAAGGGGGGGGGTGGTGCCCCTTGCCAGCCTGGTACCTTGGCAATGCCCACTACGCATCTTGGTACCACCTTTTGGACAGTGCCAGGGTGGGCCCTATAAGGGGGGGTGCTGAATGGGGTACGGGGGTAGGGGCTGAGAGGGGGTGGGACATATTGGGTGGGTCCTGGATCAGGGATGGAGGGGGCCTGATGTGCACTCTGTATCAGATTAGCGGGGAGAGGGAGGGAAGGAGGGGGAAAGAATGGGGGAGTGGGGGGGGGAAGGGGAGGGGTGAGGGAGGGACGGAGGGAGGGAGGGGGGAGAAGGGGAAGGGAAGGGAGAAAGGGGAGGGAGGCAAAGGAGGGAGGGGAAAGGAAAGGGGGCAGGAGGGGGAGGAAGAGGGGGGAGAGGAAGAGGGAGGGAGGGGAAAGGAGGGGGGAGGCACGAAGGGGGGGGGAATGGGGGGGGAGGGAGAGAGGGGCCCCCACTGTACGCCCTGCAGTTGAGATGAGGGGAGGCAGGGTGTTGGAGGGTTATTATGTTCTGATCAGGGTGCCCTTTAAAGATGGCGCCCCGTTCTCAGTGCAGTCAGGCTTTGCTGGTGTGTTTAGGCCCCACCGCCTGCATAATGGCGTGATACATGCCTGCCTGTTCTTTGGCAGATCTGGAGAGAAAACCGACCTGTTTCTCTGGACGCTAGTTTTCTCCATGGAACCAACAGTCTGTCAAATTCTGGTGAAATCACTCCCAGTGAATTGGAATAAATGAGTCATTTTCAGGTTAACAGGCTTTGATTAATGGGGGACAGCGAGGATCAGGATTTGGGCTCAAGTTATTCACAATCCATATGAATGAATTGGATGTTGGGATTAAAGATAATTTTTCAAAGCTTGCAAATGACACAAATGTAAGTGTGAGTGAGAATTGTGAGAAGGATGCAAGATACTTTACAGGGAGTTGGAGGGGCTAAGTAAATGGACAGAAATTTGGTAGGTGGAATACAATGGGGAGAAATGTGAGGCTGTCCACTTTGACTGGAAAAACCAAATAAGAGATGGGAAGTATTTAACTTCAAAAGGACCTGGGTTTCCTTGTCCATGAGACACTGGTGGAAGGAAAATGATATGTTGATCTTTATTTAGAAATAAAGATGTTTTACTGCAATTATACAGAGCTGTGATTAGACCATTCCTGGTCTCCTTACCTGGAGAAATTATGCTTGCAATGGAGGGGGTGCAATGAAAGTTCACTAAATTAATTCCTGGGATGGAGGGATTGTATTTATGCAGAAAGATTAAATACACTGGGCCTATATGCACTGAAGTTTAGAAGAATGAGAGGCAATCTCATTCAAATGTATAAATGTCTCCTGGCCTTGACAGAGTAGATGCAAGAAGGATGTTTCCTTTGCCTAGGGGTTCTAGAACCAAGAGACACAGTCCTAGAATAAGGGCTAGGCCAATTTAGGACTGAGATTAAGAAGATTTTTTTCATGAATTTTTTTCATTTAGCTGGCTGTCAATCTTTGAAATCTCTAGCCCAGAGGGCCATAGAAGCTCAGTCATTACTTATTTTCAAGACTAAGGTCAATAGATTTTTGCATATTAAAAATGTCTAGATCTACATGGGATAGTGGAAGAAAATGGTGTTGAAGTAAAAGATTAGTCATGATCGCACTGAATGATAGAACGGGCTCGAAGAGCTGAATGACCTACTCGTGCTCCTATTTCTTATTTTATGTTCTCCAATTTTCCATAATCAAAGGGTGTAAATAGAGAACCTAAGATCTACTACTTAAGTGTTCCACTACAAATTATCATTTTGAGAGTGGCAGCCATGGTTCAATACTGCTTGCCTCTGAGTGAGTAAGTCATAAAGTTAAATCCTAACCTACAGACTTCAGCACATAATCCAGGTTGATACTCAGGTGTGATACTGGCTTCAAGTCCAGCCAAGTTTAACATCTCTTCCAGTTGTTTGATCCCTTAAAACTTGGTCCTGTTTAAACATAGGCTTCCAGTCTAAAAGAAACAAGCTGCCATTAATGTGGCACGGAATACCAGTCTCATTCAATGAGGCCAAAGATGATTAGTATGAAAACTGAAAAAAGTGCCTCAGATGGCAGTCAGGAGCACATCTACTAAAATTAGGATGAAGGTACCTTTAGAAACAGTGCAGGGTGCTCTTTATGATTCAGCATTATTGTAAATGATATTGCTGACATAGCAATGTTCAAAATTCATAGGATACTGATATGCATAAAACTTCATTGAAAAAAATTGAACACAGAAGTGGATATTAAACAAAACTGTAAGCATTTTTTGCAGAACTGTTTAGTACAGTAGTCACCTACCCTCTTCGTCTTGCTTGGCTTTTTCGTTGGCTTTCAGTGCAGTATATTCTTGGCTAAGATTGATGAAATAGATGTGACGTCTGTTGTTAATTGCTTTAAGTACAGCTGTAAGGGTATAGGCCTCACTGGGATTGTACGTACTTTCCAACCCATCAAATACAACCCCTCTGCAACAGTCATTCAGCTATAGCAGAAAATGGTGAAAAAGTACTGGTTAAACAATGAGTTAAACACTACAAGAAATTAGACTTCAGTGTTGATTCTAACTAAAGGCCGAAATCTCAATAAATGATAATATTGATTTTGAGTTACTTATCCATTCATAAACAGAGATGTAGATTTGGTGATTTGTTTTGCCACCAGACAAAAACTTAACTGAGCCATTGTTCAGCAAGGAGGAATTTAATTGATTCATATTATCCTGAGTAATCTAGACAAAAATTGGGAAACTATAGAAGAATTAGACATGACATTTGGACCAAGCCATTACAAAGCTTGCAAAACCCGATATAAATCAAGTTGTTCCACAAATGTCAATTTAAACTGAATAAATGCACAAATAATGCTGTAATTAAGATTTTAAATTAGTAAGGGGAGGAATCTGGCAAAAAATAGCATATGCATAAAGATATAAGAAATAGGTGGTGAGAATAAAGGTCAGGCAAGAAATAAATCTGATATAAACAGTCAGTAAACAGTAAAGAAATTTAAGAGGGAAAGTGGAAAATAATTGACAAGTGCATTAAACAATGGATAATGAACCAGATTTCTGCTAAGTCCAGAAACTCATAAAATTGACAGCCCCAATCCAGATGTCCCCAGTTTTTGGAGGCACAGGATAAGGTTTTGGGTGGGGATCCAACACTCTGCACTCCAAACCTGGCAAGCTGTATTGCAAGGATAGGGATCTCTAAACTGTGTGCAAATGTCATGCAGTCAGGCACACTTCTTTCTGACTTGTGACCCTCAGGAGAGTCATGAGCAATAGTGTAGAACAGGGTACCTTTTGAAAGTTAAGATCAAAATACTCATGCATCCAGCCCCATTGGAGCTGCATTCTGCAGGGAAGCTGTGGCAGAGTGGAAATGTAACTGGACGAGTAATCTCAAGGCCCACATTAATGCACTGGGCACACAGAATCAAATCCCACCATGGCAATTAGTGGAATTTAAATTCAATTAATAAATCAGTACTGACAGGCAAATTGATGGAAGTAACATTGAGTCCTATTTCCTGATTTACCAAGAGCTTCTCTTTTACTTTTCCAATCTTACATTGGTCTTTTACTCAATGTCTCAAGGCTATGCAGTCCTCCAATAGTATGGTATCTCTTCTTGTGCTATTGGATGGGATACAAGAAGAAACAGGTTGCTCTTGGTCATCACTGGATTAGTGGACATGTCTAACCTCAATCTATATTCCAGTCTAAATTAGCCCATCACAACACGGCAACTTCAATTTACCTTAGCATCCCTGGCCTAAAAAGAGGGTGAAAAAAATCAGCTCAAGTCATCAGACAGAAACTCCCTTGCTAGAAAGTGAGGGAGCATAGCAATTTGGGTAAGGATAAGATTTAACTTAGCTGTGATGTTGTGCCATGGTAAGAAAGCCTCGCAACATTCATGGTCTCAGTTCTGAACTGAAGATGGGTCACTGTCTTAGGCCCAACCATCTTTAGCTAGCTCATCAATGAAACTCCTACCATCATAAGGTCAGAAAAAGGGATGCTCGGTGACAATTGCACAATGTTCAGCACTATTCAATACTCCTCAGATACTGAAATAGTTGATGTCCAAATGCAGAAAGATCTGGACAAAATCCAAGCTGGACAAGAGACAAGTAACATTTGTGCCACATAAGTGTCAGGCAACGATCATCACTAACAAAAGAGAATCTAACCGATGTCCTTTGACATTCAATGGCATTAACATCATTGATTCCCCCACTAGCCACATCCTGGGGGTTATCACTGACCAAAAGCTGAAATGGACTAGCCACATAGATACAATAGCTCAAGAGCTGATCAGAGGCTAAGAATCTTGTGATGAGCAACTCACCTCTTGGCTCTCCAAAGCTTGTCCACCATCTACAATGTATAAGTCAGGAGTGATGGAATACTGTCCACTTGCCTGGATAGGTGTAGCTCCAATAAAATTCAAAAAACTTGATGCTATCTAGGACAAAGCAGCCCCTTGACTGGTACCCCAGTTTCCGGCGTTGGACTGGGGTAAGCACAGAAGAAGTCTCACAACACAAGGTTAAAGTTCAACAGGTTTATTTGGTAGCACAAGCTTTCAGAGCGCTGCTCCTTCATCAAATGAGTGAGGAGCTCTGTTCACAAGCAGTGTACATATAAACACAAACTCAATTTACAAGATAATGATTGGAATGCAAGCCTTTAGAAGTAATCAAGTCTTAAAGGTACAGACAATGTGAGTGGAGAGAGGGTTAAGCACAGGTTAAAGAGGTGTGTATCTCTTCAGTCAAGACAGTTCGTGAGATTTTGCAAGCTCAGGCAAGTCATCAGGGTTACAGATAGTGTGACATGAACCTAAAATCCTGGTTGAGGCCGTCCTCATGTGTGTGGAACATGTCTATCAGTTTCTGCTCAGTGATTTTGTGTTGTCTTGTGTCGTGAAGGCCACCTTGGAGGACGCTCACCTATAGATCAGAGGCTGACTGCCTGTGACTGCTGAAGTGTTCCTTGATAGGAAGAGAATACTCCTGCCTGGTGATTGTCGAGTGGTGTTCATTCATCTGTTGTCATAGTGTCTGCATGGTCTCTCCAATGTACCATGCCTCGGGACATCCTTTCCTGCAGCATATTGTTGGCCAACTCACAAGAGTATGTACCGTGTACCAGGTGGATAGTATTCTCACATGAGATGATGGCATTTGTTTCGATGAAAAGGCACATCTTAGAGGTTGCTGAGGCAGGGTTGTGTGATATGGTCACTATTTTCCTGAAGGCTGGATAGTTTGCTGCGGACAATGGTCTCTTTGAGGTTGTGCAGTTGTTTGAAGAAGTGGGCGTGTGGGGATGGCCCTGGTGAGATGTTCGTCTTCGTCGATGACATGTTGAAGGTTCCAGAGAAGATGTCATAGTTTCTTCGCTCCGGGGAAGTACTGGACGACGAAGGATATGCTGTCCACCACGTTCCGTGTTTGCCTTCTGAGGAGGTCAGCACAGCTTTTCGCTGTGACACATCAGGACTGTCGATCGATGAGTTGAGCGCCATATCCTGTTATTATGAGGGCATCTTTCAGCATCTGTAGGTGTCTATTGCGATCCTCCTCATCTGAGCAAATCCTTTGTATATGGAGGGCTTGTCCATAGGGGATGACTTCTTTAACATGTTTAGTGTGGAAGCTGGAGAAGTGGAGCATCATGAGGTTATCCGTGGGCTTGCAGTACAGTGAAGTGCTGAGGTGACCATCGTTGATGGAGATGCATGTGTCCAAGAATGCAATCGATTCTGGAGTGTAACACTGCACAGTGTTACACTGTACCTGCAACCTCTCTGTCAGAATTTCTACTATAACATCTTCTGGCAATTGACAGCTCATTAGGTTTGACTCTTCAATCATGCTTGTATTGATACTTATAGGCTGCTGCATTGAAGGACCCATCATGGAAATTATGGATTTCAGAAAATAGCTAAGATTAATTTCAATTAGAACAAAGTACATTTCTATACAAATTTTTTGCATTAACTCTTAGCTTTGGGAAATTACTCAGCGATCATGTCACAAAATCTTACCTTGAATCTTCTGATGCGCTGACTGAATAAGAAATAAAAAATTTTCCACTTACAAACAATACGTATAATTTATAGTAGAAGTGACCATTTTGTATAAATTTAGTCTGGAATAACATGATTCTGGAGCGTAGTCCATAACGAATCTGATGGAGGATGGAATTTGTTGATATCATCATATAGTTTCAGTGATTGTTCGCCATGAGTCCAAAGGAAGAAGCCATCCCCTACGACAAGCCCTCCGTATACCCAGGATCTGCTCAGATGGGGAGGATCACAACAGACACCTACAGATGCTGAAAGACGCCCTCATAAGAACAGGATATGGCGCTCAACTCTTTGATTGACAGTTCTGACACGCCACAACGAGAAACCGCACCGGAGATGATGTCATACCTTCTCCGCTCCGGGGAAGTACTGTACGATGAAGGATACACTGTCCACCACGTCCCGGTCAGCGCGGTTTCTTGCTGTGGCACATCAGAACTGTCGATCGATGAGTTGAGCGCCATACCCTGTTCTTATGAGAGCATCTTTCAGCATTTGTAGGTGTCTATTGCGATCCTCCTCATCTGAGCAAATCCTTTGTATATGGAGGACTTGTCCATAGGGGATGACTTCTTTAACGTGAATTAGAAGACATACACGGGACACGGCAGACTACCCTTCGTCGTCCAGTACTTCACCGGAGCAAAGAAGCTACGGCATCTTCTCCGGAGCCTTCAACATGTCATCGATGAAGACGAATATCTCACCAGGGCCATCCCCACAGCCCCACTTCTTGCCTTCAAACAACCGCACAACTTCAAACAGACCATTGTCCACAGCAAACTACCCAGCCTTCAGGAGAACATTGACTACACAATCCTGCTACAGCAACTTTTGCAAGGCATGCTGGATCATCAACACAGTTGCCATCATCTCACATGAGAACACTGTCCACCAGGTACACGGTGCATACTCTTGCACTCAGCCAAACTGTCTACCTGATATGCTGCAGGAAAGGATGTCCCGAGGCACGGTACATTGAGGAGACCATGCAGACACTATGACAATGGATGAATGAACACTGCTCAAGGAGTGTTCTCTTCCTGTTGGGGAACGCTTCAGCAGTCATGAGCCTTCAGCCTTTGATCTTCGGGTAAGCGTTCTCCAAAGCGGCCTTCGTGACACATGACAATGCAGAATCGCCGAGCAAAAACTGATAGCCAAGTTCTGCACACATGAGGATGGCCTCAACCAGGATCTTGGGTTCATGTCCCATTATCTGTAACCCCCACGACTTGCCTGGGCTTGCAAAATCTCACTAACTATCCTGGCTGGAGACAATACACACCTCTTTAACCTGTGCTTAACCCTCTCTCCACTCACATTGTCTGTACCTTTAAGACTTGATTACCTGTAAAGACTCGCATTCCAACTATCATCTTGTAAATTGAGTTTGTGTCTATATATGCCATCACTCACCTAATGAAGGAGCAGTGCTCTGAAAGCTCATGCTACCAAATAAACCTGTTAGACTTTAACCTGGTGTTGTGAGATTTCTTAATGTGCTAGCCAATGAAGCCTCCATTTCTTGAATGGCTAAAAAAGGAGTATTTGCATCCCAGTAAGTACAGTGTCTTTGATAGGAAGGAATGTGAGAACTAAATGATCATATTATGGCACCCTATTATATGAAATGTATATACAGGATCAAGGAACATTGCTGCATAATGTCACACTGTACCTGCAACCTCTCTGTCAGAATTTCCACTATAACATCTTCTGGCAATTGACAGCTCATTAGGTTCAACTCTCCAATCATGCTTGTAGTGACACTCATAGGCTGCTGCATTGAAGGACCCATCATGGAAATCTACGGATTTCAGAAAATAGCTAAGATTAATTTCAATTAGAACAAAATACATTTCTATACAAATTCTTTGCATTAACCCTTAGCCTTGGAAAATTACTCAGTGGTCATGTTACAAAATCTCACCTTGAATCTTCTGATGTGCTGACTTTGAATAAGAAATAAAAAATTTTCCACTTTACAAACAATATGTATAACACACAGTAGAAATGACCATTTTGTATGAATTTAGTCTGGAATAACATGGACTATGTACATACATGCCTCACTTTGGGCAGTAGAGTTAGTAGGTAACTGCCATAGCAATTTTGAGGAATGAAAAATATTCAGAAACAGTCTAAGATTTCCTGCAACAGATTTTTGAAATAAATTCCACCCCACCCTACTTTCCCATCCTACATGGATATGGAATGAAGAGAAGTGAGAACTGCATTGTCAAACAAGAGTTGCCTACTCTCTTACCCCTGAAAATAACAGCATTCTCATCAAATTAAGCTACCCTACCAAAAATATCTGTGTTAATTTTCAGAAAATACACTCAATTATCACATTTTGTAGGCCTCCACGCTGTTTGCAGAAGTGCCCTGGAATATATGTTAGTAATGTTTAATGCAGATAGATTGTTGAACATAGAGGGTGGATATTAACTTGGCATCATTATCCATCTTCATTCTAATAGGTTGTCCACTTAACTTTGGGGTCATCCAGAATCCATGTGGTTCACCCTATATGGACAAAACATTCAGTTGGAGCTCTTCATCATATTTTTGGACATTCTCTTCCTCACAGTCATAATTCTTTTCTTCCGTATTGTAAATTCCTTCTGGAGAATGCAATTGTATTTCTTCTTGAAGGTACCCAGGTCCTTCTACTGAATATTTTTCTTAGGAAAGTTGGTGTAATCCTAAGAACATAAGAAATAGGAGCAGGAGTAGGCCATCTAGCCCTTCGAGCCTGCCCTGCCATTCAATAAGATTATGGCTGATCTGAAGTGGATCAGTTCCACTTTCCCGTTTTCTCCCCATAACCCTTAATTCCCTTGTCTGTCAGAAATCTATCTACCCGTGACTTAAATATATTCAGCAAGGTAGCCTCCACCACTTCAACAGGCAGAGAATTCCAGAGATTCACCACGCTTTGAGTGAAGAGGCTCATAGAACATAGAACATAGAACGTTACAGCGCAGAACAGGCCCTTCGGCCCTCGATGTTGCGCCGAGAATTAAGAAAAAAGCAATGACCCTCTAACCTAAACCAATCCCTTTCCATCCATAAACCTATCCACGGACCTCTTAAACGCCCCCAAACTTGGCGCATCTACAACTGCAGCAGGCAGGGCATTCCATTCCCTCACCACCCTCTGGGTAAAGAACCTACCTCTGACATCCGTCCTATAACTACCACCCCTTAATTTAAAGCTATGTCCCCTCGTGCTAGCTCTCTCCATCCGAGGAAAAAGGCTATCACTGTCCACCCTATCTAAACCTCTAATCATCTTGTACGTTTCAATAAGGTCTCCTCTTAGCCTCCTTCTTTCTAACGAAAACAACCTCAAACCCCTCAGTCTCTCCTCATAGGACCTTCCCTCCATACCAGGCAACATCCTGGTAAACCTCCTCTGCACCCTCTCCAATGCCTCCACATCCTTCCTACAATGAGAGGACCAGAACTGTACACAATATTCCAAGTGCGGCCGCACCAGAATTTTGTACAGCTGCAACATGATGTTGCGGCTCCTCCTCAACTCCGATCTAAACTGCCCCCCCTTTATCTTGAGGCTGTGCCCTCTGTTTCTGCTATCCTTTCTAAGCGGGAAGAATCTCTCTACCTGCAAGGTTTAAAAATGTGATCCATTTTGCTACAGATCTTGCCCTGACTATTCTTGCTCCAGCATTCACTCATTGAATGGCTCATGACATGCTTGTTGCTGTTTTGACTTCTTTTGGGCAGTTTAAGTTCTTTACCCAGAGGGTGGTGAGGGATTGGAATGCCCTGCCTGCTGCAGTTGTAAATGCGCCTAGTTTGGGGACGTTTAAGAGATCCGTGGATAGGTTTATGGATGAAAAGGGATTGGTTTAGGTTAGAGGGTCATTGTTTTTTAACTGGTCGGCGCAACATCGTGGGCCGAAGGGCCTGTTCTGCGCTGTAATGTTCTATGTTCTATGTTTCCAACTTGTGGATCTTCATTCTTGCACTAATTTGTGAAGCCTCTTTCGCAGCCAGTACCATCGACACTGCGACTTCTACTGCTGTCTTTGAAGTCAAGGCATGTTCAGTAAGAAATCTACTTTGGACAGCCTTATTTTGTAGGCTACAAACTAAACAACTTTGAGAGAATTTTCTAATGACTCACCAAACTCACAACATTCTGCCAGCCTTTTTTTAGGTGACCACAAACAGCAATGCTTTCACCTTCCATTTGATTCCTTCAGTGAAACCTGAACTGTTCCACAATGATCAGTGGCTTTGGAGGCTAATGCTGTATATCAAGACATCATAAGTTCTGGTTCCTGGCTTTTCAGGATGAACCAATTTCCAGAGGAAATTGAAGGTCTTGCATCCTATTGCACTGAGAAAAACTGATACAAGCAACTCGTCTGCAATTTTATTCTCTTTGCATAGGAACTCCATGATCCATTTTCTTCATTGAAAGAGCGATGGATCCTAATTAACCCACCATTTCTCTTGCAGGACATAGCAGCTCAAGACTGTTCAGTATATTTTCTTTTACTGTCATCCCAGTATTTCCCTTTTTACCCTGGAGACTGCTTTGCTTAATTGAAGATTTATTTGCTGGGTTATCAGGTGGGCAGAAATACAGCAAAATTGATTTCCCACAAGCGTATTTATCAATGAATGTAGCTTCTACTTACCATTGTTACTCATAAAAGTATTTTTCTTTATAAAAGATTGCCTTTTGGATTTACATTCTCACCACTCCTTTCCAAAGATTGATGGATCAGATTTTAAGTGATCTTTCTTGTGTACAATGTTACCTGGATGTTATTCTAATATAGGGTCCAATGAACAACAGCACTTGAATAAATTCAAAGTAACATTGGAACATCTTCAAGTACATGTTCTGAGTATTAAGAAAAGGATGACTTCTTCTATACATCAGTCCAGTATTTGGGCCACATTATTGATAAAAGGCCTATATAAAGCACCTAAGATTGACTCTACTTCAGCAGGACCATGCCTGTTGAATTTGTTGCAACTGAGGTCCTTTCTAGGATTAGTAAACTATTATGACACATTTGTTCCTAATTTAGCTTCATTATTAAAACCATTGCTTAATTTACTGAAGCAGTCGAGGGACAGAACAACAGACTGTGAGAAAGCATACAAGGATGTCAAAGATGTTGTGCAGAAGTCTGAAGTATTGTTCACTTTAACTGAAGCTACCATTAATGCTTTCTTGCAACACTTCACCTCATGGAGTTGGTGCAATAGTTTCATATATTATGTCTCCAGGAGAAGCCTGACTAATAGCTTTTGTCTTTCATACTCTGATTAGTGCTGAGTCTAATTATGCTCAGCTGAGAAAAAAAACATTGAGTATAATTTTTGGCTTACGAAGGTTTCATTATTTATCTGGTCATCATTTCACATTATTGTCTCATCACTGACTCTTTGCTATTTTTGAGCCGTATAAATCATATCTTCGCTAGCTGCTAGCCAACTGCAAAGATAATTTCTGATCTTATCTGCACACTTCTACGATAGAAAGTATCTTCAATCTGAGTTCCATGCTAATGCTGACACATTATCATGTTTACCTTTATCTACTGAGTAGATGCCACCGACTAGTTTTGCGAATATCCTTTATTTTTCACTAGTAGATCATTTGCCAGTGACTGCGTCTCAAGTTCAGAGACATAACAGAAATGATCCTATGATGGGGAAGGTGATAGATATAGTACTGAAAAGCTTATATGTCACAAGTAGTCTTACATTCACACTGCAATGAAGTTGCTGTGAAAATCTCCGAGTCATCACATTCCGGTATCTGTTCGGGTGCACTGAGGGAGAATTTAGCATGGCCAATACACCTAAACTGCATATTTTTTGTTCTGTGGGAGGAAACCAAAGCACCCAGAGGAAACCCTTGCAGATACAGGGAGAATGTGCAAACTCCACACAGACAGTAACCAAAGACGGGAATCAAATCTGGGTCCCTGGCACTGTGAGGCAACAGTGCTAACCACTGTGTCACTGTGCCAACAAGGAATGATAACTAGAATGCATCATCTGCATCCTGATTTGAAATCATACCGGTCAAGAAAACCTGAGTTGACCTTTCAAGGTGTGCATCCATTGTGGGGAGTCATAGTGATCGAGCCTTGAAAAACTACATCAAGGGCATCCTGGTATAGTCCATATGAAGGAATTAACCTGTAGTTATTTTTGGTGGCCAGGTCTTGATGCTCAGATTGAAGAAAAAGTGGGTCAGTGTCAATCCTTTGCATGAATTAGAAATACACCACTATTGTCTCCTTCGCACGCTTAGGAGAGGCCTAAAATGCCAAGATTGTGTTTGCATGTAGATCTTGCCAGTCCGTTTAAGAGTTACATGTTCTTTGTCATAATTGGTGCACACTCAAAGGTGACAGAAGTTCTGGTTACGAGATCCACTACATTTGAACAAGCCATTGAAAACTGGACAGATTGTTAGTGATAATGGTTCACAATTTACTTCACAAGATTTTGAGGATTATCTCAAAGTAAATGATACACAGCATATAAAATATGCACTGTATCATTCATCAACCAATGGATTAGCTGAAAGATTCGTACAATCCTTGAAACATCCTTTAAAAGACTTGGATGACTCAGGACTCATCCAAGTCCCTGAGACTTTGATGACTCTGGGACAGGACTGGTTATTTCAAGTGCTAGGTTTCAAATGTTTCAGAAGGACATCTGAGGGAGGGAGGCAAAAGAGGTGGAGGAGTGGCACTGTTGACCAGAGATAGTGTCATGGCTGCAGAAAAGATGGACGCTATGGAGGGACTGTCTACGGTGTCTCTGTGGATGGAGGTTAGGAACAGGAAGGGGTCAATAACTTAACTGGATGTTTTCTATAGGCCGCCCAATAGTAACAGGGATGTTGAGGGGCAGATTGGGAAGCAGATCCTGGAAAGGTGTAATAATAACAAGAGTTGTCGTGATGGGAGATTTTAATTTCCCAAATATTGATTGGAATTTCCCTTGGGTAAGAGGGTTAGATGGGGAGGAGTTTGTTAGGTGTGTTCAGGAGGGTTTCTTGACACAGTATGTGGATAAACCTACAAGAGGAGAGTCTGTACTTGATTTGATATTAGGAAATGAACCTGGTCAGGTGTCAGATCCCTCAATGGGAGAGCATTTTGGAGATAGTGATCATAATTCTATCTCATTTACAATAGCATTAGAGAGGGGTAGGATCAGACAAGTTAGAAAAGTGTTTAATTGGAATAAGGGGAATTATGAGGCTATCAGGCAGGAAATTGGAGGCTTAAATTGGAAAGAGGTTTTCTCAGGGAAATGTATGGAAGAAATGTGGCAAGCTTTCAGGGAATATTTGTCTGGAGTTCTGCATCGCAACATTCCAATGAGACAGGGAAGTTATGGTAGGTTACAGGAACCATGGTGTGCAAAGGCTGTAATAAATCTAGTCAAGAAGAAAAGAAAAGCTTCCAAAAGGTTCAGAGAGCTAGGTAATGTTAGAGATCTAGAAGAGTATACAGCTAATAAGAAGGATCTTAAGAAGGAAATTAGGAGAGCCAGAAGGCGTCATGAGAGGGCCTTAGCAAGCAGGATTAAGGAAAACCCCAAGGCATTCTACAAGTATGTGAAGAGCAAGAGGATAAGACATGAAAGAATAGGACTACCAAGTGTGACGGTGGGAAAGTTTGTATGGAACCAGAAGAAATAGCAAAGGTACTTAATGAATACTTTACTTCGGTATTCACTATGGAAAAGGATCTTGGTGGTTGTAGTGCAGACTTGCAGCGGACTGAAAAACTTGAGCATGTAGATATTAAGAAAGAGGATGTGCTGGAGCTTTTGAAAAGCATCAAGTTAGATAAGTCGCCGGGACTGGATGGGATGTACCCCAGGCTACTGTGTGATGCGAGGGAGAAGATTGCTGAGCCTCTGGTGATGATCTTTTCATCATCAAAGGCAATGGGAGAGGTTCCAGAGGATTGGAGGATTGTGCATGTTGTTCTTTTATTCAAGAAAGGGAGTAGAGATAGCCCTGGAAATTATAGATCAGTGAGTCTAACCTCAGTAGTTGGTAAATTGATGGAGAAGATCCTAAGAGGCAGGATTTATGAACATTTGGAGAGATATAATATGATTAAGAATAGGCAGCATGGCTTTGTCAAAGGTAGGTCATGCCTTACGAGCCCGATTGAATTTTTTGAAGATGTGACTAAACACATTGATGAAGGAAGAGCAGTAGATGTAGTATATATGGACTTCAGCAAGGCATTTGATAAGGTGCCCCACGCAAGGCTTATTGAGAAAGTGAGGGGACATGGGACCAAGGGAACATTGCTTCGTGGATCCAGAACTGGCTTGCCCACAGAAGGCAAAGAGTAGTTATAGATGGGTCATATTCTGCATGGAGGTCAGTCACCAGTGGAGTGCCCCAGGGATCTGTTCTGGGACCGTTTACTCTTTGTGATTTTTATAAGTGACCTGGATGAGGAAGTGGAGGAATGGGTTGGTAAGTTTGCTGATGACGCAAAGTTTGGAGGTGTTGTGAATAGTGTGAAGGGATGTCAGAAGTTGGAGCGAGACATTGATAGGATGCAAGACTAGGCGGAGAAGTGGCAGATGCAGTTCAACCCAGATAAGTATGAAGTGGTTCATTTTGGCAGGTCAAATAGGATGGCAGAAAATAACATTAATGGTAGAACTCTTGGCAGTGTGGAAGATCAGAAGGATCTTGGGATCCGAGTTCATCGGACGCTCAAAGTAGCTGCGCAGGTTGAAGCTGTGGGTTAAGAAGGCGTATGGTGTACTGGCATTCATCAATCGAGGAATTGAGTTCAGGAGTTGAGAGATAGTTTACAGCTATATAGGACCCTGATCAGACTCCACTTGGAGAACTGTGCTCAGTTCTGGTCGCCTCATTACAGAAAGGATGTGGAAGCCATAGACAGGGTGCAGAGCAGATTTACAAGGATATTGCCTGGATTAGTGAGCATGCCTTATGAGGAAAGGTTGAGGGAGCTTGGCCTTTTCTACTTGGAGAGACGAAGGATGAGGGGTGACCTGATAGAGGTGTATAAGATGATGAGAGGTAATGATCGAGTGGATCGTCAGAGGCTTTCTTCCAGGGCTGAAATGGTTGCCACAAGAGTTCACGGATTTAAGGTGCTGGGAAGTAGGTACAGAGATGTCAGGGATAAGTTTTTCACTCAGAGAGTGGTGGGTGCATGGAATGGGCTGAGGTGGATTCGATAGGGTTTTTTAAGAGACTTTTAGATAAGTACATGGAACTTAGTAAGATAGAGGGTTATAGGTAAGCCTAGTAATCTCTAAGGTAGGGACATGTTCGGCACAACTTTGTGGGCTGTAAGGCCTGTATTGTGCTGCTGTTTTTCTATGTTTCTATGTTTTTATGTAAAAGCTTCAAGAAAATTAGATGAGCATTTTGGCATCTTCCAGAAACACTGCTCATGCTTCTTGGGCATATGGTGGCATTTTGGTTAGCACTGCTGCCTCACAGCACCAGGGACCCGGGTTCAATTCCAGCCTCAGGTGACTGTGTGGAATTTGCACGTTCTCCCCATGTCTCCTCTGGGTGTTCTGATTTCCTCCAAAGATGTGCAGGTTAAGTTGATTGGCCATGCTAAATTATCCTTGGTGTCAAAGGGATTAGCAGGGCACAGGGTTAGGTCCTGGCTGGGATTGTTGTTGATGCAGGCTTGATGAGCCAAATAGCCTCCTTCTGCACTGTAGGGATTCTATGATTTTTTGAACTACCCAAAATTTACTTGCATTACTACTCTTAAAGAGAAAGTTGAGAACTACGATTGAGGGCGAAATTTTACAAAATGTTTTCTAAGTGTCCAGCTGGCATGAAAAAGGGGAGTTCCAGATCTGATTTTCGTGCAAGTTTTCATTCCCAATCTTATAGACTTAGAAAATATGAGCTTGACCATTTCTTGCCACTCGAGACAGTGGACTGGGCTTAAGTCACCAGACAACCTGCAGATCAGATCAGAGTCACAAACTGTATGTGTGCAGAAAAAGCTCACAAACAGGAGCTCTCCTGACAGAACCTTTGCCACACCCGCCCCACCCCCCACTACCATCTGCCGCCACCCCCCCCCCAACCCCTGCACCATTCCCCCCACCCCTAGGCCTCAAGCCAAATACAGCCTCTTCTTTCCCCTCCTCAGGCATCATAGACCCCCTCACACCAACATCACCAATTCTCTTACCCCAGGGGACAAGCTTACACATGGCTCTCTCATCACACCCTGCCTTCGATTGCTGGATGACATCACCCTCTCTCTCCCCTGTTCCCAATCATCACAGAGGCAGAGTTCCCACACAGCCTCCTCCTCCCCATCCCATCTCACCCCCAACCCACCCATCAATCCACTTGATGGAGATATCTCAAGTCGGTTGCATGCAGCCTGGATTCCTGTCTCTCCCTTGTACTTAACCTTGTGTCCTGTGTCGCAGGAAGGGACCCAGCCGGACCATCTGGCCCACCCTGTTGTTCCCACCCATCCTCCCTATGACAGCCAGGAAGACTCCTCGGAAGAAGCCAATGATGGGACCTCCAAGGTTGGCACCAGTTTTGCATCAGCTTTCATCTCATAATTCACCATCTCAGAGACTCTCACGTCCATGAGTCAAGTTAGTGGCAAGGCATCTCAGTCACTCTCTGGTGCGCATGACACATCTGATGTACATCGGGTGGAAGAGGGAACATCTGAGGCTTCTGGAATGCAAGGGCCTGCCAGAGGCAAGGACTCACCTAGTCCCAGGCTACATGTTGGGTCTCTGAGATCAATTTTCCCCTCAGCTGCTGGAGATGTAACAACAGAGCCAGGAAATGCAGGAGGGGCTTACATCAACCCTGAACCCACTGCGAGGCTGTTAGGAGGAGTCCTGAAGCTTTTAGCTGGATCAGCTATTACCTACATTTTGTGGTTCCCAGGCCAACAGTGCAAGGGTGGCGTCCATGGTTGAAAGCCTGGGACAGGGAATCCTCACCATGAGGGGCAGGCTCCAAGCGATGGCCGAGTCACAGCAGGCCACAGTGGGGTCCCAAAGGGCCTTAGCTGAGTCACAGTGGGCCACAGCTGAGGGACTCAACAGGCTTCTTGAGATTCTTGAGACATTGGAGAGACACTGTGACGTAATGGTAGGCCACATAATGTTAAGAGATTTAGCGGCACGAAGATGGCACAGGTGAAGTTAGATAGAATATTTGAAGACTCACTTTCACTTGTTTTTATATTATCACTTATTTTGATGGTACTTTTATTGGCATCAATAAATGGTATTTCACCCCACAGCTGTGATTAATTTGTCTCTGCTTAGCCTCCAACAGGATCTACTTACCCCAGTTGCCGGAGGGATCCTGCATGTAGATGTCAATGGGGGAGGGCCCTCAGCATATTGCTAGTGTGAAAATCAAGACATTCAAATCATTCACTGGCTACAAACTGGATGACAGCAGTGGCAGCGATTTACAACATCTAATATGGCAGATGTTACAACATCTGCCAGGAACTCTGCTTGCCCCTTGCCCAGCAACACACACTGCCTCCAGCAGCCGTCTCCCCTGCCTTCTATGAGTGGGGTATGGCCTTGGCCTCCTTTGCCCCCAATTCATCCTCCTGCTTCTCCTCCTCAGCTCCAGCAGCAACCAAAAGAACAGAAAGATCAATGGATTGCACTGCAAAAGCTATTTCAACAATCTGGAGGCGGTGGGGGGTACGGAAGGGCATGGCTGGGGAGGGAGAGAGACTGATGGAAAAATTAGAGAACTCTGCTCGACTCCAGCCCAGTAACATACACTCCCCACATTCTTCCCCTCCCCCCCCACCCCCAACAGACCTGAAGCAGCACACATTCCTCAGCAGTAGGGCACCATTAGAACCCTCGCTGCTCCAGAGCATGAATCTGACTTTTATAGAGGAGGTGTTTTCCTCACTGGTTCCAACTGCAACGAACAAGGTCATTAAGGCAGATGAGCTGGAACAACTGGGAGTGAAGCCCACTAATTATATTGTGATGAATGCAAAAAATTGCAGATTGACGTTTCGCCCACTTTGGTTCCTGATTGTGCCAATATTTTGTTATAAAATGGGAATGGATGTGAAAACAAGCGCCATTCCTGCTCGTTGGATTACTCCTGATTTTATGACCTTTTTCCGCTGAAAAATGGGTGCAATGAGGTTGTAAAATTCCACCCAGACTGTCAATAACAATCTCAGGTTGCTAGACGAGAGGTGAGGGCAAAATAATGCTCATTACAAAAGGAGATTGAGGACCCGATTTTAGCATTGCAAAGCGCTTGAAAACAGGCACGAAAACTTGGTGAAGTTGGGCATGAGGCCATTAACACGATCCGCATCCATGCAGATGCCCACTTTACCGAGGCCCGAAAATGATTCACGCCTTAAATTCACGCGATTTAAATGCACTTGAATTGAATTAATGGGCTGCATGCCCAACTTTACCAGCATTTCCTCCTTTTCCATCGCATTCGCTTGTCCAGATTCGGCACAAAACAGACTTGCTAGGCAAAGGTCAGTTTTGAGCCTTCCACCTTCAAAATAGGTAAGTTCAGAGCTTCGAAAGGCTCTCTGACTTACATCGGTGGTGGTGAAGGGGGAAGGCAGACCAGATTATTCTCTGGGTGGCTGGGGGGAGCAGTGGGGGTGGGGGGGGGTGCAGATTGCTCTCTGGTCGTTGTTACGGGTGGGGGGGGGCGGTGTGGAGGGAAGCCAGATTACTATCTGGTTGTCTGGTTGTCTGGTTGAAGGAGGGCAGAGGGAGGCCAGATTGTCTTTGGGCGGGGGGGGCAAGGGACACAGGAGGAGGGGGAGTGGAAGGGCAGAGGGAGGCCAGATTGTTGTCGGGGGCGGGGGGAGAGAAAAGAGGGAGGCCAGATCGCTCTCTGGTTGTTGCTGGGTGGGGGTTGGGGGGAGAGAGGCCCCATCTGATGGGAGAGGGCGAGGGGGGAAGGGTGGAACTGCTGCCACTCTGCAGGCGATCGGTGGGGGGAAGTGGGGCAGAAGGTCGCGATCGGTCTGTGTAGTGGGGGGGTGGGGGCGTGGATGGATAAGGGGGACCGTTATGTTATGGGAATGGGACGATGTCAGTGAGGGCCATTGCTCCCACTTTTTGTTCCCAGGCCGCTTTATCTGCTTTTTGCGGCCTGGGACAGATGTGACACTGGCACGTTTTTCAAATTTTTTTTCTCACTGTGCATGCACAGTTCAAAGCTCTGATCATTTGGGCACGATAAGTCCCGCCACAACGCAATTCAGACCCATGATTTTGTTTTCAGGCTAAGTTCAGGGTGTGCCTGAAAACAGGTTTATAAGTCAAATCTGAATTGCGCCCAGATTCAGCACTTAGAATCAAAATGGTAAAATCAAGCCCCGAGTTAGTTATGCCATGAGTGAGAAATGGATACCTTCCATGGTTTTCACAAAAACAGGTCCAGTTTCTTATATGGTTCAAACTGAAAATGAACTAGTTTAGTGATACCGTTGTCATCTCAAAATGATTTATCAGAATCATCTCCAAAATTACCAACTTCTTTAGCTCCTAGTGTTGTGAATGTTAGTACAGGAGATTTAGTTGAATCTGACTTGCCTGATGATTGTGTCTATGTTACAATACAACATGAGAGCGATACAGAATTAGTTCCAAGAGATGAAGTGTCCATTGGTGTTGGTACACCCAACAGTGCTGTTCAGAGGGGAAGTCATCTTCATCCTCCTGCAATGTAGGCACTATAGGTAGCTACTGTGACCATTAACAGAAGTCTCATCACAGAGAGTATGCGCTGCCATCTGTCAGACAGGAGAGCAATGCTCACAGATGCCACTTCACCCTCCACGATACTAGCGGCAATGACTACATCCAAACTCAGTGGCCTCGTCTGGACACATCCATTAGCTCATGGCCGATATTGTTTCCCTCAAGGACCTCCTCAGTTTTATCCTCATCAGAGGAGACATGCCATTTCTCCATTTCCTCCTCAGACAGTTCTTATCGCAGTGCAAGGTTGTGCAGGTCACAGCAAACAACCACGACGCGTTACACTTTCTGCAGATTGTATTACAGAGCTCCAACAAATTGGTCCAGACACTGGAACCACATTTTCATTTGCTCCATCAAATAGCAAGTTGCAGCATGAACTTCATTGTATCTGGTCTTAGCTGCACTCTGTGTCCTCCACAAAGGCTTCATCAGCCACTCCTCAATGGGTAGCCCTTTCCCCTGAGGGACCAATTTTGCAGCGTCTGGCGACCCTGAAACATATCAGGGATCTGAGAGTAGCTGAGAATGTAGGAGTCATGCACAATACCTGGGAATTGAATACACTCTGAGGAGGCACTTGATGTGTTCACAGGCCAGCTGAACATTCAGTGAGTGGAAACCCTCATGGTTCATTTGTTCAGAGCCTGATGCCACGGAAATTCGAGTGTCACGTGAGTGCAGTCCATGGCACTCTGCACCTGTGGAAAACCTGACATTTGTGCAAATCACATCGTTCTTGTGTCCTGGCTTTCCTGACCCCTGGTCAAAATGGACAAGGTTGTCTGCTCTCACAAAGATTGTGTCCATGACCTCCTGGATACACTTGCATGTGGATACTTCCAAAATCTCACAGAGGTCACCTGTAGGATTGGCATAAAAAGTGAGTGTGGCAGTAGCTTTCAGCATTACTGGCAGTGGGTGCACTCCAAATCCCCCTGGTGCCAAATCCTACAGTAGGTGGCAGACGTGACCTATCAGTTCCCTGGATATGCGGAGTCTTCAGCAACACTGGTTCTTGGACATCTGCAGGTATCTATACACCCTGCCTCTAACAAGGTACCTCCAAGCAGCAGTTCTCTGGGTTCATCCACTATATGTACAGCAGGCCTATCCTCTGCGCCTGCCTTTAATGAGCCACGTGCCACCATTGACGTTTTCTCCTTACTCTCCCCTGCCCATGAACAAGAAGAATAGCAACAAAATCGCCAGGTGCCATGTTCCTGATACTCTCCTCGCTGCAGTATCAAAGAGAGAGACTTGATGGTGGGCATTTGTCTTCCAAGGACCATTTTTTGTCCATTCATTGTTTGAAGCTGCCTCTAAAAGCTCACTGACTCATATCCCAACCAGAACTTTGATACCCCTACTTCGCGCAGTCGTGCTTCAGCCATTCTGACAACACATGTCAATGGAATAATTTTTTGATATGAGGGTATGATTGCAGCATTTGGGCCCAATAATAAGATGCAGATGTATTCTAATGAGGTTTCCGCCATTCAACGATGGAAACATGACTTTGGACTTTTCACAATATTTTCTGCTCCTGTTGCCAAATACACCCAATGTCAACAAGAATGGAGTAAAAAATCCCAGCCAATGTTTCCTCTCGAGGGGAAGTGGAAAAGCATAAGTAGCAGCTATCAATATAAAACCGTCACCAAGAAATCCAATAGCGAAATTCAGAAGAAACTTCTTCACCAAAACAGCAGAAGGAATATGGGATCTGCCCAACAGAGTGTAGTTGAAACAAACAGTATGGGGACCTTTAAGTGGCCACCAAACATACAAAAGAGAAGGAAATAGAGGGTTATGATGGTAGATTTAGGTGAGAAAAGCTGAGAGGAAGGTTGAATGGACTTTTTTTTAGAATTAGATCCCTACAATGCAGAGGGAGGCCATTCAGGTCTATTGAATCTGCACCTACAACAATCCCACCTTATCCCCTTAACCCCACATATTGACTCCACTAATTCTTTTAAGCTTAGCATCCAAGGACACTAACAGGCAATTTAACACGGCTAATGTACCCAACCCACATACCTTTGGACTGTGGGAGGAAACTGGAGCATCCAGAGAAAACCTATGCAGACATGGGGAGAACATGCAAACTCCAAGCAGACAGTGATCTAAGCTGAGAATCGAATCTAGGTCCCTGTAGCTGTGAGGCAGCAGTGCTAACCACTGTGCCATCCAAATGGCCTGTTTCCTTGTGTATCTTCTATTTAATCCAATGTCATCCTACATTCTAGCTTCCTTCTTTCGATGAAGGGGTTGGCTTCTGAGGAAAGGTTGGATAGGTTCTATTTGTATCCATTAGAGTCTAAAAGAATGAGGAGTGATTTTACTGAAATGTATAAGATCCTGAGGTGAGTTAACTGGGTGGATATTGAGAGGATAATTCCCCTTGTGGCACAGGCTAACACTGAGAGACACAATTGAAAAGTAAGGGGTTTACCAATTCTGACAGAATTCTCTTCCCTAGACTGCAGTGGAGGCTAGTTCATTGAATATTTTTCAGGCTGTTAGATAAATTCTTATTTGACAAGGGAATGAAAGGTATTGGGGTTAGACAAGATAGCAGAGTGGAGGCCACAATCAGATCAGCTATGATCTCATCAAATGGCCAAGTAGGCAAAAAAGGCCACTGACCTCCTCCTATTCCTAATCATATGTTTCAATGTTCTTCAAGCTGGCAAGATTCCCAACATCTGGCGATTCCAGCCTTCCTGAGATAAAAATAAAAATCCTGTTAAAATAAGAGCACACAGGTTCCTTATAAGCTTCTACTTGAACCTGGCGCCTGAGAGTGAACAGGTTATTAAAACATCTATGACCCTATGGCGTTATATGTGGATGGGTTGGAGGAGAATTTGAGGCTCAGAAAATATTTCTTATTTGCCCTGAACCCCTGTGCCTGGGAATTAAAGCTTCTCTCAAAGGTTGGATACATATCTTCAAAAGCAGATGTATTATAATGTTAACACATCAATTGATTGGTTTAAAAAAAAGTTGATTTCACCTCTGATTATTCTAAAGCAGTGACAGCATTTAAACAAATACTCTATACCAATTTCCTTTATGTTTGTGCCAGTATTCTACCTGTGAAGCTGCTGTTTCATTTGGCTGCTTCTGTATCTGTTGAGTTGACTTGACAACAGTGCTCATGCTGCTTTTGCGTATGATTGCTGTACTAAATGCAGGTTTATTCTCAGAAGCAGGGCTACCTTCAGGCGTTGCCTTGTTCGTCCCTTCAACAGCAGTGCCTCCCATTCCAAAGGATGAATGTTGCGTGGCCCCACTTTGTGACACTGAAATAATAAATGATCACATTTGAAAGCATAGAACCAGCTCAAAAATTGCAAGTTTGAACTATATACTCAGTTAATGCCTCCTGCCTGCCTTCCATTAAGAGTATAGCTGCTATTATAGTTCTGTGAAAGGTTAACTATCATTAAAGTTACAGATTCAATCCTTTAATTCTTAATTTTAACAAAGACAGGAGCATACTTGCTTCATTTAATTTATTATATAAACCTTATATATTCTGTGTAGCTGCTGGTTTATTATCCAAGATATAAACAACCAAGTACTGAGATGAACAGGATGGTGTAGTTATTCAAACGTGACTTAAAAATGCTTTCTATTGTAGCCGAAGCTGATTCAGATGGTTGGAAAGTCTCCTTTGAGTCCTGGTCTTAAGCATTCTATGTGAATAAGTTTGAGTAATCTCAGTCCAATATCTAATGAGAAATGATGTACTTGAACTAACTTGGCACACAATGATTTACAGAGGGGATAAAAAAAATGTCACACTGATACTGAGGAGGGCCGACTAAGCTCAAAACATTCTGCGGGAATGGAGGAGACTTCACTCTTAAACTTGCTGCACCTGACCTATTAATGGTTGTACCAGGAATACGCTGGGGTCTTCAAGAATTAAACAGATCCAAGATCCAATTGCAAGCAACTTTGAAGAAAAGTTACAGAGCCTTAAAAAATGGTGTGGTCTCAGTTTTCCTTGCTTACTTGTATGATTTGTTATTAAATTATCTGAAATGAGGGAAAAAAGTTGCATTGACTGACAGTGAAAAGTCATCCAATCAAGTCACTAGGAGCCGATTCACTTTCCAACCGGTGAGGGCAACAACAGCCTGCTGAGATTGGATGACCAATGGAAGACAGATCACACAATGAAACACCTAGGAACAGATCGAGAATAACAGCCCTAGACCTGGGAATGCTGGATATTGCTGATGATAATATCGTCAAAATGTTGTCATATATTACCTTCTTCAGCATCCCTCAGCATTTGCTCCAGAGCAGCCTTTGTACACAATTCCCGAGCCCGCATGGCCACAGCTGTGGTACCACTTGAAACTGCTTCCCGTATTACAGCATCAACAGTCAAATAGGATGCTCGGTAATACTTTGCGAGGAAGATTGCAGTATTTGTCTTTCCTGGAACAAAACATACAAAAGCACATTACATTATCAGAAGCTGCCAAAACAATTAGATATTGGAGTGTCTATAAAATCAATCTCTTCAAACTCTCTACATCTCATTCCTCAATGACTCCAGGGGAAGTGCACTGAACCAGATGGATCAGCAATTATCCATCAATACTTAGTCACCTGATAAAGCTTGAGCAATTACAATTGGTCTCAGTGCCTCCAACTTAGGGAGGAGAAGGTTAGCCTCAGGTTCTGCTTCTGACTATTAACCAATGTTTCCTCCTGGAAAATTCAAGTGGGTAAATGTTGGCTGAATGCAGAATTGGACCCTTCACAATCGAGCAGCTTTCCAACATTCACAGTCTAAGCTCACACCTGTGTCACTTGAAACCAATGTAAACATCACCAAGGGAGAAGGAAAAAATCCCCGAAAATTGAGCTTTAAAAAAAGGCTGATAATATGAACTGTGCTGGAAACACAATAGCCTGTATTTCATGTTCAATAGTGAAGAAAGGTACTTGCAGAGATCTGGTGATCTCCATGCTATGGATTTCTCATCAATTTGAACTTAGTGCTTGGTTAAGGGATATTTTGCCAATCGGCAACAAATATGTCACCAAAAGGGGTAACCAGCCAATCACATCAAAGTAAAAGCAGAATATTGCCGGTGCTGGAAATAAAAAGAGAAAAGGTTGAAAATTCTCAGCAGGTCTGACAGTTTCTCTCTCCACAGATGCTGCTAGCCAGACTTGCTGAGGTTTTCTTGCATTTTCTGTTTTTAAATCATTTTAAGTTTATTTTTATTCTTTCATGGGATCTGAGCATCACTGGCAAGCTCACCTTGAACTGCCTTTGAGAAAGTGGAGGTGAGCTGCCAGCTTAAGCCACTGCAGTCCAGTGTAGGTGTAAATGCTGTCAGTACACGCAACAAACTGGGAAATGAAATGCACTGAATTTGACACTTCAATTAAAATTTTAGATGAGAGTGAAATGAATATCTACGTCATATGCACTGAATTATGGTGGAAGCTGAAGTAGCAAATCAAAGAGCCAGCACAGGCACAGTCGGTCAAATGGCCTCTCTTTAGCTAAAATAGTTCAATTCCCATTTCGTTTAACTCTATAATTTTCATTACGAGGAATTTTAAAACCACTTCAGTTCAAACTGCTTTCGAGTCCAGACCTCATTGAGACTGCCTGTATCCATTCGAGAGTGTGCTTAACAGTCTTGGGTCAGCGCAGAGGAGTCCCCAATGAATGTGGGGACTTCTTAGCACTCATCATAATAAGAAACTGTAGACCATCAAGAAGAGCATGGTACAGGCTACAGCAAAACCCCATTCCAAGCTTAGCCATACCTTCCTATCTTAAATAGGATATAGAGCACAAGGCTTTAACAATGGCATACATTACAGGACTTCAACACAAATAAAGAATAGAGAGCTTTAAGGGAGGAATGTAAAGTAGGGTTTCAATAGTGTTAGCGCGAATGGGCGAACACGACCACTACGGACTCAGGGTCAGGTTCAACAGCGGTACAGCTTTATTTTAACGTCGACGGGGGTGCAGTCAGGACATACAAACAGAACTGTCCCAAAAGCACTCTAAAGACCCGCTGCAATGGGCTACAGTTATACCTGCAGTTGGTACATTGTACAATTCAAATGCTAATTTTTTTTACAGTATTCGACTCTGACCATCCTGTTTCGATGTCTTCAAGTATTGTAACAATGGGTTTAAATGTGTGTTAATCGTTTCTGTCTGATGCGTTTATTAATGGTCTAGAATCTCCGGGGTTTGAACAATGGGTGTTTGACTATTCTCAGGAAGTTTGAGGGGCCAGGGATGCTTCCTTAGTTATGCTAATCTTTAGGTGTCTCCATAGAAGGTTGCTTGATTAGATCAGAGGTTCTGATTTGGTCGGATGGGGGTGTACTTTTTAATTTAGTTCCTGTAGGTGCCATCCTGTCCAGTTCCCTTTGTGTGCTAGCCCTCATTTGCATTCTAAAAGCATGTCCTTGCCTGCTAGTCTGTGTCTGTTCCCTTGTGACCTTTAGTGGGGAGGCTCTGAGTGCAGCTTTAGTCTACTTCCATATTGTATACCCAATTTCATAAAATTTGTTGTCAGATAACAATAGGAACAAGTAATTCACGTCTTCGACAGATGACGAGAAGACAAGTTGTCAGCAAGGGCAGATAATGCAGGTATCAAGAGGGACAGAGCTCAGGATTTTATAAGTTGCCAATAGTATTTCCCATCAGCAAAAAAGTTGAAAACAACCCTGCCTCAGCCATTTCTGGGAGACCTGACTAGATTTTACTATAAGTAGGCAACTAGCTACCTGCAATTGATGCTCCCATCTATAACAGCTGCCTGCCAGCTCTTCAGACATTGCAGCACCACAACAAGAAGTGCTCACTGTTCAAACTGCAAGGTAGGACCAGTATTAACAAAGAAGAATCTAGGACAGCGATGGGGCGTGCTGGTATCATTCAGGCAGGCTCCAGTGAAGGGTAAGGTGGGTCATCTGTGAAGGAAGAGTGGGGTGTTACTGAGGGAATGGCCCTTGTCACTGGGAGCTTCTGTGGGTCCCTCCATGACCGAAAAGGTGTTCAATCAAGATGGCATCTCAATAATACAAGGAGATAATCAGCATATACAAAATTCCCCGTGTGACAAATACGTTTAAGTGGTTCTCAAGGATTTTAATTTGCCTGAGGGCCATCAGCCACCTTTCCCACTGCAAGAAAATACCAGCATTGGTGGAGTGGCAACAGGCACCTCATTTAATTCTTCATTACCCCATGTCCATCTGCCAGCCCACTCTTAAGGGCCCTGTAAAATACGAGACTTACATCAGGGACTTTTAAGATGAGGCTCCAATGGGGACATAAAACCCAGAACTTAAAGAGTCATATAACCCAGGATTTCATTTAGGACATAAAATGCTCCAAGAGAGACACAGTACAAAGGTTTTGGGCTATGTGCAATGTAGAATGTCAACAGGGTGTATGGGGTGTCAGGGAGGGGTAGTACCTCTGGTGGGGGAACATGTCACGTCCTTTTCAGGGCAGTTTGTCCACCCTTTGTCCCCACCTGGCACTCAGCTCTCACTTATGATTTCCCGTAGCTGTTTGCACGTGACAGCGGCCACACCCCGGGCAATGACTTCGACAAGCCAGCTAAACCGGGTGAAGGTAACCGACAGGTCTCAACCCTCAGTGAGATAGGGAGATGTCAATCCCAGCATGTGAAGACAGACTCCAGCGGATTGAGCGGACCAGAGCAATGGAAGATCCAATGACCAAGAAGGTGGTCTCTGCAAGCGTCGTGGAATGCAAAGAACAGGACAAGATACAGAAGACGTCCTGGTCATCCACTGCGCCTAGTCCCATCTCCAGCCGTCGTGACTCTAGTCTTGTCACTGGATCCAGGTGGGAATTGGGAAGAGAGAGTGAGGCTGACACTGCGCAACTTTCCCTCACCTTAGTCCAAATCAAGTGCTAATCTCCACACTATTACCATCATCATCGTCCTGTTCAACCTTTGAAGTCCTGTGATGATGGGCGGGCGACGATGCAGTAGGTGCGAATACACTGGGAGCTATAGTCACGGACCTGCACACAGGCGGCTCAGGTCTAATTGTCATTTTCTGCTGACCGAAGCAGCAGTGGAACTCGGTGTCTACCTGGGTGACTAAGCAGTCCTCTTCAGGAACGCGCTGCTCACCGCCGTAGAATGAGGAAGGGGCTAGAAAAGGTGCCCTAAACATTGCCTGCTTCACCTCACCCTGGCCAGTTTACCGTGGCTGGCGTAGATCCCATCTTGCAGTCGAACAAACAAAACAAAACACAAGGTGACACCGCTCACCACTGGCACTTGGAACGTGCTCATGCTTTTGGATAACCCTACAGCAGACAGACCAGAGAGAAGAACAGCCTTAGTTGCCAGAGGGCTTGCAAGATATAACATTGACATTGCAGCCCTGAGTGAAAATCGTCTTGCCAACAAAGGTCAGTTGACTGAAATTGGAGGTGGATACACTTTTTTCTGGAGCGGTCGTGGCAGCGATGAGTGTCGTGATGCTGGAATTGGATTCACTGTCAGGAGTCACCTTGTTCGGGAACTTGCTAGTCTACCCAAGGGTGTGAACGACCGGCTTATGACATTACAGCTTCTGCTACAGAACAGAAGTCAAGCCAACCTGATCAGTGCCTATGCCCCCATAATGGACGAGATGAAAGACAAGTTCTATGAAGAACTAGACACCCTTCTATCAGCAGTAAGCAGTAGCAACAAGTTGATCTTGCTTGGCAATTTCAATGTAAGAGTAGGCTGTGACTCTGCAATCTGGCCAGGAGTCATTGGGAGGCACGGAATGGGCAAGTGTAACAGTAACAGCCTACTCTTAACGAAGACCTGTGCAGCATAAGACCTCCTCATCACCAACACAACCTTTCACCTGCCTACCCATAACAAGACCTCCTGGATGCACCCCCGCTCTAAGAATTGGCATCTTATCGACTATGTCATTGTCAAGAGAAAAGATAGGCAGGATGTCAGAATAACCAAGGCCATGTGTGGTGCTGACTGCTGGACAGATCACAGGCTCATTGTCTCCAAAATGAAGCTCCGCATCAGACCCAAGAGGCAACCAGAAGGAAGCAAGGTTATGAAAAGAATTAATGCAACCAAGCTAAAGAATCCCAGCGTAGCTTCAGCATTGGTTGAAGACTTAGAAATCAAGCTTGCTGACCTACACCTCGCAGGCAGCGCTGAGGATGACTGGAAACGTTTCAGGGATGCTGTCCATTCATCTGCACTGAAGATGTTCGGGCCCTCTGCCCGCAAGCAGCATGATTGGTTCGATGAGAATGATGAGGAGATACAGGCTCTTCATCGGGCCCGTCAGAGCGACACATCATCTGCTGCCAAGAAAAATGCTTTTACCAGTGCTCGCAAGCCAGTCCAGAATAAACTGCGTAAAATGCAGGATGCCTGGCTGAGCGCCAAGGCCGATGAAATACAGGGATACGCTGACATAAACGACTTGAGACGCTTCTATGAAGCTCTCAACACTCTCTACAGACCTCAATCTCTCTGGATTCCCCTCCTTCTGAGTACAGGTGGTACAACTCTCATTACAGAGAGGGCTCAGTTCCTGCAGAAATGGGTTGAACACTTTGAAGCCGTCCTCAATCAACCATCATCCATTAACAATGAGGCAATAGACAGGATTCCCCAGGTTGATATCAACAGCGCTATGGATGACCGACTGGTAGTAGCCGAAGTCATGAAAGCTGTCAGCCAGCTATTCAGTGGCAAAGCCCCAGGGACAGATGCCATACCCACAGAGATCTACAAAGCTGCTGGTCCTGTACTTATCGAGAAGCTCACTGAGTTATTCCAGTCCTTTTGGAATCAAGGATCCATTCCCCAGGAACTTAAAGATAAGTCCATCGTAAACCTCTACAAGAGGAGGAGCAATCGGCAAGTATGCGACAACCACCGAGGAATCTCACTGTTCTCCATCACAGGAAAAACCCTTGCAAGAGTCCTGCTAAATCATCTGGTCACTCATCTGGAGCTGGGCCTGTTTCCAGAGTCACAGTGTGGCTTCTGCAAAGGTCACAGGACTATGGACATGATTTTTGCTGTGCACCAATTTCAGGAAAAGTGTCAGGAGCAGAATTGTGAGCTCTACACAACCTTTGTTGACCTCGCGAAAGCCTTCGACACTGTCAGCCGACAAGGCCTGTGGAAGATCATGTCAAAGTTCAGCTGCCACCCCCAAATTCATTCAGATGGTACGCCAGTTCCATGATGGCATGATGGCCAGAGTACTGGAGGCAGAGAATCCTCTAAGGCATTCCCAGTCACCAAAGGCATCACACATGACTGTGTGCTCACACCTACACTGTTCAGCATGATATTTACGGCCATGCTGAATGATGCCTTTTAGGACAGTATTGCTGGAATCAGCCTCAAGTGCTGAGTGGATGGGAAGCTCTTCAACCTGAGGAGACTCCAAGTTATTACCAAAGTGAAGGAGACTGTTCTGAGAGATTTCCTTTTTGCCGATGACTGCACCCTGTATACTGGCTCAAAGCCAGAGACGCAAGTCAGTATGACAAATTTTCCACTGCCTGTGACAACTTTGGATTCACCATCAACATTAAAAAGACCAAAGTCTTGCATCAGCCTGCTTCTCGTGCACCGTACACAGAACTCATAATCACAATCAAACTACAGGCAGTGGACCAGTTCACTTATCTTGGCAGCACCCTCTCCCAAGCAGTGATAATCGACACAGAAGTTAACTGCAGAACAGCACAGGCAAGCTCTGCTTTCGGTAGACTGCGCTCCACTGTATGGGAACATCGAGGAATCAGCCCAGCAACAAAACTGAAGGTCTATAATGCCTTGGTACTCACTGCCCTCCTGTATGCCTGTGAAACGTGGACTGTGTATCGAAGGCATGCAAGACAGCTCAATCATTTCCATATGACTTGTCTTCGCAGAATATTACGCATCAGATGGCAAGACAAAGTACCAGGCTCTGAAGTTCTCTCTAGAACAAGTCTACCATCAGTCCACATACTGCTGATGTGGGCAGGGCATGTCATCCATATGCCGGACGAGCGAATACTCAAGCAGCTCCTCTTTGGGGAACTCTCTGATGGGAGACGCTCGCATGGAGGGCAGAAGAAGCATTACAACGACACACTCAAGGCCTCCTTGAAGTCGCTTGACATAGACACGACCACCTGGGAAACGCTGGCACAAAACTGCCCTACCTGGTGCTGCCTCATTCACAAGGGCTGTCAAGCGTAGAAAGCAAGATGCATTGCTGAAGCACAACTTAAGCGCGAGCTGAGCAAGTCCAGAGCCACCAGCACAACAACTACAGTTCCTACACAAGTCTGTCCAATATATGCCAGGACATTCTGTGCCCAACTTGGCCTGATCAGTCATCTTTGGACACATCGCATCCAGCCTCAAAGTGACTAATGGTGCCGAGGTCCTCATCGATGGCGATGGATGAATAACATGTCAACAGGGAACATAAGAAATATAAGTCGGAATTGGCCCTGAGACCCCTCGAATCTGCTCCACCATTTAATAAAATCATGGCTAACCCTCAACCATAACTCTCCCACCATTCCCCACATTGTTTGATTCACAGCCTCCAATTTATTAACCTACTGAACATCCCTCACTCGAAGTAAAGAATTTCAAACATTTACAACCCTGCAAATCAAGAGACATCTTCTCATCTCAGTCCTAAATAACCATCCACTTATCTAAGATTGAGGTCCAGACTCTCCAACAGGAAAATTATATGTTTTAACAAAATCCCCTTTCAGTTTTCTACGTTTCAGACATCTTAGGACCAAATGTCTCCTCATAGATCAATCTTCTCATCCAAGGAATTAATTCAATTAATCTTTGTTGCACTCCTCTAAGACAAGTATACCATTCCTTAAGTATGGAGATCAAAATTGTACAACAGATCTTGTCTCAACAATTGCAGCAAGATCAATCAGTTACATTAAACATTCACTTCCTCCATTACTAACACCAGTGGTAGCAGTGTGTAGTATCTACATGATACACTGTAGCAACTAAAGCTCCTTTGACAACATTTTCTAAACATGTGACTGCAACCACCTAGGACAATAAGCAGTAGATGCATAGGAACACAACCACCTGCAAATTCCACAATAAACCACAAAGTATCCTGACTTGGGACATTCTCAGTAAGAAGTCTCACAACACCAGGTTAAAGTCCAACAGGTTTATTTGGTTTTCAGTTGGATTTAACTTTGTTATTGACTTTATTATTAACTTGTTATTTGGATTTGTTATTAACTTTAACCTGGTATTGTCAGACTTCTTACTGTGTTTACCCCAGTCCAACACCATCATCTCTACATCACTGGGACGTTCTCACCATTTCTTCACTGTCACTGGATCAAAATCCAGGAAGTCATTCCCTAACATCACTATGAGTGTACCTATACTAAATAGACTGTAATTCAAGAAGGCAGCACACCACTACCTTCTCAAGATTAGTTAGTGATGGACAATAAATACTAGTCTGGCCAGTGATGATCATAACCCTCAAATGAGTAAATAAAAAGATTTTCTTGCCCTTGTATTCCAACATCATTGCAATAAAGGCCAACATATCATTTGCCCTCATAATTGCCTGCAGTATCTACATGTTAATGTTCTGTGTTTTTTGTACAAGGGTACTCAAAACCCTCTGAACATCAACATCTAATGGTTTCTCTTTCTTTAAATGATATCCTCGGGGGAGATTCTCCCAGCCCACTGCGCTGCTTGAGCAGTGCAATGGGTCAGGAGACAACAGTGTGGCCATTTCACAAGCTTCTCACTGGACGCCACAGCCTCCACGAGTTTCCAACACTGAGATTTTCAGCGTCACCCAGCTTCACACTGGAAATTGGCGAAGAGCTGATTTCAATACTGAAATTAATATTTGCATCTGATTAGCAGGCCCAGGACTGAATTCTCCGGAACTGCTACGTCTCCCCACCTGCCGGGAATGGTTCCCTCCGGTGGGATTTACTCCTGCCTAATGGGGAAACAGGCAGCCCAAACCTCCTGGAGAGAAGAGGGACCATTGAGACTGCTCCATGATGGTTGGAGGTAAGGGGGGGGAAGGGTGCCCTCTGGGCAGCGCCAGCCTGGCACTCTGGCATTACCCAAGGGGCAAAATGGCACTGCCCAAGGAGCACCTTGGCACAGTCCACTGGCCATCAGGCAGCACCAAGGAGGCCGACCAGAAGGGAGCAGAGCCCACTGGGGGTTGTCCTGCCGCCATTCTGCAATCAGGATCGGTGAGAGAGGGAGGGCGATTGGGGCTGGCCAGTGGTAGTGGTGGTGGGTGGGGTGGGGAGGGGATGGGATGGGGACAGAGAGGGGCCATGAGGGGTCTAGACAGAGTGGGGAGAGAGAAAATATTTCCATTGGTGGGAGTATTGACAACCAGGAAACACTGATTTAAGGTAGCTGGCAAAAAAAAGGAGGAAAAGGTTTTTTACACAATACATAACTAAATGGGTAGATTTAGTTTGGGGGTTAGCCTATGAGGAGAGACTGAATAGATTGGGACTGTACTCGTTGGAGTTTCGAAGGCTAAGGGGGGATCTTATAGAGGCGTATAAGATAATGAAGGGGATAGATAGGGTAGAGGTAGAGAGATTCTTCCCGCTTAGAAAGGATAGCAGGACTAGAGGGCACAGCCTCAAGACAAGGCAGTTGTGGGGGGGGGGGGGGGGGGGGGGGGTGCGCAGTTTAGATCAGAGCTGAGGAGGAACTTCTTCTCTCAAAGGGTGGTGAGTCTCTGGAATTCTCTGCCCATTGAAGTGGTGGAGGATACCTCGCTGAATATATTGAAGTCACGGGTAGATAATTCCCTTGTCTATCAGAAACCTAAGGGTTATGGGGAGAAAGCGGGAAAGTGGAACTGAACCACTTCAGGTCAGCCATGATCTTATTGAATGGCGGGGCAGGCTCGAAGGGCTAGATGGCCTACTCCTGCTCCGACTTCTTCTGTTCTTATGTTCTTACTTCCTCATCTGCTACTTGCTGTAAATCTGATAAATCTAAGGTGAAGCCTTCCATTGTTTGCTGGAGCAGACGAGTGAAGGAGCAGAGAGAGAGCTAAGATTTTACCTGTTAAAAACCAGTTTAAAATAAGTTTAAAGCACTTTGTTCTTTGTAGAACTGTTTAAAGCATTTATTTATTGTATTTACTGCTTTAAGAATTCTGAGGGAGTGGTTAACAGGCAGTTGTGGGCCATCAGATTTAAATCAGCGCCAGGTTTAAAAGGAGGCCTGGTGTAGACAGCGGGCAGCGTCTGAACGGGCAGCGGAGTGAGAGGGAAGCAGAGTGAGCTACTTGGGCTTAATATCAAAAAGGGCTTGAAAGAAAAAAGGCCAGGTGAGTTCGTTTGAAAAACAAAAAAAAAAAAAATTTTTTCAAAACTACTACAGTAAATAATGGAGGGGCATGTGATGTGTGGTTTCTGTATGATGTGGGAACTGGTGGACCCTAGGGTTCATCCCAGTGACCATGTCTGCAGTAAGTGCAGGTTGCTGGAGGAGCTCCAGCTCAGGGTAAATGAGCTGGCCTCTGAGCTACAGGCACTGAGGCTCATCAAGGGGAGAGAGGGTGCCATTGTCAATGGGGTGCAAGTGACATCCACCCCCCCTAGACTGGCTAACTCTAAGGGTCAGGGACAAGAGGGGGCTACTGGGAAGAGGAAGGGGGGTGAGGAGCGGAGGCCTCAGCCTCTTAATCTGCATAACAGGTTTGATGTCCTTGCTTCCAAGTTGGACGAGAACGAGGCAGGTGAGGTTGGTGAGCAAGCTGCACACGGTACAGTGATGCAGCAGGACATAGGCAAAGAGAAAGGGAAGAGGAATGTAGTAGTTATTGGGGATAGTGGGGTGAAGGGTATTGACACTGTCCTTTGTCACAATGACAAATTGCACAGAAGGGTGTGTTGTCTGCCTGGTGCTCGGGTACGGGATGTCGCAGCTGGGCTGCAGAGGAACCTGGAGTGGGAGGGTGAGAATCCGGTCGTTGTGGTACATGTGGGTGCTGGCGACGTAAGCAAAATGCAGACTGAGGATCTGGGGAGGGAGTATGAAAAGCTTGGAATGGAATTAAAAAGTAGAACCGACAAGGTGGTTATCTCTGGGCTACTGCCTGAACCGTGTGCAGATGGGCGTAGGGTTGACAGGATTAAGGAAGTGAATGGGTGGCTCAGGGATTGGTGTGGGAGGAATGGGTTTGAATTTATGGGACATTGGCACCAGTATTGGGGTAGGTGGGACCTGTTCGGGAGGGATGGGGTTGGTCTGAACCGTGCTGGGACCAGAGTGCTGGCGAATCGAGTAAAGAGGACTGTAGACAGGGCTTTAAACTAATTGGGGGGGGGAGGGTGTGAGGGTAGGTGACCTTACGAGGTCTAAAGTTAAGGAGAGTGTACATGTACGGGAAGAGGCCGAGGATGTCCCAATAATAGAGGGAGTAGGGGGCGTGAGTATAGTTGGTGGCGTTGCGGCAAATAGGGTCCAGGAGAAGGCTGGGATGAAAGCACTTTATCTGAATGCACAAAGCATTCGGAATAAAGTGGATGAGCTGATGGCGCAGATCGACACAAATGGATACGATCTGGTGGCCATTACAGAGACGTGGCTGCAGGGTGACAGGGACTGGGAGCTGAATGTACAGGGCTATCAAGTGTTTAGGAAGGATAGGCAGGAGGGAAAAGGGGGGGGCGTAGCTCTACTGATTAAGGATAGCATCACGGTGGTAGCAAGGGATGATATTGGAGCCAAGGAGCAGAGGATGGAATCGTTGTGGGTGGAGATTAGGAACAGCAAAGGGAGGAAGACGCTGGTGGGTGTCGTCTATAGGCCCCCGAATAATGATCTGGAGATGGGGCGGGCTGTTAACGCGCAAATAAGTGCGGCGTGCAGGAATGGGACGGCCGTAGTTATGGGGGATTTCAATCTGCATATTGATTGGTCGACCCATGTTGGACGTGGGGGGCTCGAGGAAGAGTTCCTGGAATGCTGCCGGGATAGTTTCCTCGAACAGTGTGTGTTGGAGCCGACGAGGGAGCGAGCTATCTTGGATCTGGTGCTATGTAATGAAGCGGGTAGAATTAGGGACCTTGTGGTGAAGGATCCTCTTGGGGAGAGTGATCATTGTATGGTGGAGTTTCTGGTGCAGATGGAGGAGGAGAAAGTAGGTTCCCGGACACGCGTCCTTTGTTTGAATAGAGGGAAATACGGTAGGATGAGAGAAGAATTGGCAAATGTGGACTGGGAGAGCGCGTTGGAGGGAGGGTCTGTTGAGGAGCAGTGGAGGATCTTTAAGGAGATCTTTCTTGGTGCTCAACGGAAATTTATTCTGATGGTCAAAAAGGATAGTAGGAGGAGAGGTAATAAGCCGTGGATAACAAAGGAGATGAAGGAAAGTGTTAAACTAAAAGCGGAGGAATTTAGAGTAGCTAAGAGTAGTGGGCGAGAAGAGGATTGGGAGAGGTTTAAATGTCAACAAAGATTGACAAAGAAGTTGATAAGGAAGGGTAGGAGAAACTATGAAGCTGGGCTAGCGCTTAATATAAAAAAGGATAGCAAGAGTTTTTATAAATATATAAAAAGGAAGAGGCTGGCTAGGGTGAATGTTGGTCCTTTAGAGGATGAGAAAGGGGACCTAGTGGTAGGGGATGGGGATATGGCTAAGGTATTGAATAACTTTTTTGTTTCTGTCTTCACGGAAGAGGACGTGAATAATTTGCCGGGTGTTAGCGATGGAAAGGTGGTAGGACTGGAGGGTCTTAATGACATTACTATTACTAGAAAGGCGGTGCTCGACAGACTGGAGGGGCTGATTGTGGACAAGTCCCCAGGACCGGATGGAATGCATCCAAGGGTTCTGAAAGAAATGGCGGAGGTGATAGTGGATGCCTTGGTGGTTATTTTCCAAACGTCGCTGGATTCCGGGGAAGTGCCGGATGATTGGAAAACGGCTAATGTTACGCCGTTGTTTAAGAAGGGTGCCAGGCAAAAGGCGGGGAATTATAGGCCGGTTAGTTTAACGTCTGTGGTAGGTAAAATGTTAGAATCTGTCATTAAGGAGGAAATTGCAAAGCATCTTGAAGGGAATTGCTTGATAGAGCAGACGCAGCACGGTTTCATTAAAGGGAAGTCGTGTCTGACAAATTTACTGGAGTTCTATGAGGATGTGTCTAGGGCGGTGGATAGAGGAGAGCCGGTGGATGTGATCTTTCTAGATTTTCAGAAGGCGTTTGACAAAGTGCCTCACAAGAGGTTATTGCAGAAGGTCGAGGGACATGGAGTTGGGGGTAGGGTGTTAGCGTGGATAGAGGATTGGTTGTCAAATAGGAGGCAGAGAGTGGGGGTCAACGGGTGCTATTCGGATTGGCGGATGGTGACTAGTGGGGTGCCCCAGGGGTCGGTGCTGGGGCCTCAGCTTTTTACCATTTATATAGATGATCTGGAGGAGGGAACCGAGTGTAGAGTGTCGAAATTTGCTGATGACACCAAGATTGGGGGAACGACAAATTGTGCGGAGGGTGTTGAGAGTCTGCAGAAGGATCTAGATAGGCTGGGCGAATGGGCCAGGAAATGGCAAATGGAATTTAATGTTGGCAAGTGTGAGGTGGTCCACTTTGGTAGGAAAAATGGTAGGAAGGACTATTACTTACGAGGCGAAAAACTGCAGCAGGCGACGGTGCAGAGGGACCTCGGGGTCCTTGTGCATGAGTTGCAAAAACCCAGCTTGCAGGTGCAGCAGGTGGTCAGGAAGGCGAATGGGATGCTGGCCTTCATAGCGAGGGGGATTGAATATAAAAGTAGGGAGGTCTTGCTGCAGCTGTATAGGGCATTGGTGAGGCCGCAACTGGAGTACTGTGTGCATTTTTGGGCGCCGCACCTGCGCAAAGATATTTTGGCCTTGGAGGGAGTGCAGAGGAGGTTTACTAAGCTGATACCGGAGTTGAGGGGGTTGAGCTATGAGGAGAGGCTGAATAAACTGGGCTTGTACTCGTTAGAGTTTAGAAGAATGAGAGGAGATCTCATTGAGACGTATAAGATGATGAATGGGATGGATAGGATAGAGGTGGAAAGACTCTTCCCGCTCAAAAAAGACAGTAGGACTAGGGGGCACAGCCTCAAGATAAAAGGGGGGCGGTTTAGAACGGAGTTGAGGAGGAACTTCTTCACTCAAAGGGTGGTGAATCTCTGGAATTCTCTGCCCGTTGAAGTGGTGGAGGCTGCCTCGCTAAATATTTTTAAGACACGGGTTGATGGGTTTTTGATAGGAGAGGGGATTAAGGGTTATGGGGAGAGGGCGGGAAAGTGGAACTGAGCAGCGACAGATCAGCCATGATCTTATTGAATGGCGGGGCAGGCTCGAAGGGCTGGATGGCCTACTCCTGCTCCTATTTCTTATGTTCTTATGTTCTTACGATAGGTACAAACTGAATAGTGACACAAACGATTTGCAAAGACAGTTGGTGTAGCTGTAGGAAGTTGAAGAAATAGATTGAGAAAGTCCTCTACTGTCTCATTAAAACAGTAATGCCATGTCTACATCAATGGTTGCAGGTGCCACCATTCATGTACATTCAGAAAGTTCCAGGGAATTCAGGGGGGAATTATCTGGCCGTTCATGCTGGTAGGATTATCTAGCTCCCTCCCATGAGGTTTGCAGTGGCATGGTTTGACATCAATGGGAAATCTCATTGACAGCGGCAGAAACAGAGAATCCTGCCACCAATGAACAACATATGACCTCCCACTTCCAAGAAACATGTGGCATGGAGGCTGAAGAATTGCGTTCCTGTGTGGGATGTGCGGCTAAGACCTCTTCCCTCTTCACTGCACCTGTGTAATGCTAATTATCTAGATATACTGAAGAACAAAAACTATCCAGGTATGTTTTTGGGGAGTAGGACTTATTCACGTGCTTCATTAATTTCCAGAAATGGTCTATAACATTGTATTCTCGATTAACATCTATGTTAATGTGTGCAATGTAATGTTACTTGTATTAGATGTTTACCATTCTACTGCCATTTTACATGAGGAGGTGAATTAAGAAATGACAGAGGATTTTAGTAAGAAAAATTATAACGTAGCAGGAAACATGAAATAGCCATGGAACAAAGCGATCTGTTTTAAATCCAAATTTTGATTTGATTTATTATTTGATTTATTATTATCACATGTATTAACATACTACGAAAAGTATTGTTTCTCGCGTGCTATACAGACAAAACGTAGAAAAGGAAACAAGAGAGTGCAGAATGTAGAGTTACAGCCATAGCTAGGGTATAGAAAAAGATCAACTTAATGCAAGGTAAGTCCATTCAAAAATCTGACAGCTGCAGGGAAGAACCTGCTCTTGAATTAGTTGGTACATGACTTCAGACTTTTGTATCTTTTTCCCGAAGGAAGAAGGTGGAAGAGAGAATGTCCGGGTGCGTGGGGTCCTTAATTATGCTGGCTGCTTTGCTGAGGCAGCGGGAAGTGTAGACAGAGTCAATGGATGGGAGGCTGGTTTGTGTGATGGATTGGGCTACATTCACGACTTTTTGTAGTTTCTTGCAGTCTTAGACAGAGCAGGAGCCTTACCAAGCTGTGATACAACCAGAAAGAATGCTTTCTATGGCTCATCTGTAAAAATTGGTGAGAGTCATAGCTGACATGCCAAATTTTCTGTGTCTTCTGAGAAAAGAGAGGCGTTGGTGGGCTTTCTTAACTATAGTGTTGGCATGGGGAGACCAGGACAGGTTGTTGGGAATCTGGACACCTAAAAACTTGAAGCTCTCGACCCTTTCGACTTCATCCCCACTGATGTAGACAGGGGCACCTTCTCCTTTATGCTTCCTGAAGTCGATGACAATCTCCTTCATTTTGTTGACATTGAGGGAGAAATTATTGTTGCCGCACCAGTTCACCAGATTCTCTATCGCATTTCTGTACTCTATCTCAGAACAAACCGGGACAAAAGGATTTTGGAGGAATTACTGATCATTAGTTGAACACGTCAATGTCAAGCTATTAACTAGATGAATGAAGTGATAGGCTGCTGTTATCGGACGACAAATTTTATGAAATTGGGTACACAATATGGAAGCAGACGAAAGCTGCACTCAGAGCCTCCCCACTAAAGGTCACAAGGGAACAGACACAGACTAGCAGGCAAGGACATACTTTTAGAATGCAAATGAGGGCTAGCACACAAAGGGAACCGGACAGGATGGCACCTACAGGAACTAAGTTAAAACTACACCCCCGTCCGACCAAATCAGCACCTCTGATCTAATCAAGCAACCCTCTACGGAGACACCTAAAGATTAGCATAACTAAGGAAGCATCCCTGGCCCCACAAACTTCCTGAGAATAGTCAAACACCCATTGTTCAAACACCAGAGATTCTAGACTATTAATAAACCCATCAGACAGAAACGATTAACACACACTTAAAAACATCATTACAATACTTGAAGACATCGAAACAGGATGGTCAGAATCGAAAACTTGTAAAAAAAAATTAGCATTTGAATTGTACAATGTATCGAAGTTCAGGTATAACTGTAACCCATTGCGGCGGGTCTTTAGAATGCTTTCGGGACAGTTCGGTTTGTATGTCCTGACTGCACCTCCGCCGACATAAAAAAAAATAAAGCTGTACCACTGTTGAACCTGACCCTGAGTCCGTAGTGGTCGTGTTCGCCCACTCGCGCTAACAATTGGGGGCTCGTCTGGGATCGCGACCGTCGCTGGAACGCCGTCTCCTGGCACTAGGTGAGTATCTTTACTCATTTCATCGAACCTGCGGAATATTAGTGTCCCAGTGTCAGAGCAGTGTTTCGTGGCTGCCGCGATCTGAACTTGTGAACAGGGTCCGTTTGATAGCTGTACAGCGGTAACGTGGGTTTAAGTTTCTTTTTGGGCGGGCGACTGGGATCGCAAACTGTGATTGATTGTGTTATTTTTGCATTCCGCTGACCCCTGACCACAGACTAACTGCCCACTAGGGGTCCTGACAGAACAAGGTGTTAACAGGTATAGAGCAGGGACAGCACCCTGAGAATTAAGGTTAAGGAGGATGTCCAAGGTTTTGGGCCACTGAGATCAGACTCTCAGAGTTTGGCACAAGTCCAGGCGCTGCAAGTTGGGAAGGACCTTTGCAGGCGCGAAAGATCGGGCCACTGGGGGCAAATTCCACATGAATTGCGCCGGCCCCCACCCTGGGAGCCGACACCCGTATCTGGGTTAACTCATCATTAGGGGGCCGGTGATGCAAAATATTAATAGATATGGGGGCCTCGATATCCCTCACCAATATGGCACTTCCTACGACCTACCGTTCCATCGTAGTGGTGGGGGGTAGGGGGAAATAGAACCACAGCTTATCAGAGCGAGGCAGTCCTACTTGAGATTGAGGACATTTTACTCCCAGTACACTTCTGGGTAGCCCAAACCAGGAAGGAACGATCTTGGGGATAGATCTCCTGGGGGAGTTAGAGGCAGTGGTAGACGCCTTTTACAAGCGCCTGCTGTGGACCGCGAGGAAGGAACACAAAAGTGGGATTCAGGGATACTGGGTCCCCAATAAAAATGTGGCTGCGGTCCATGCAGGACACCTTACCTACACAGCCCGAGATTGGAAAAGGGAGGGAGTAGTAGGGCTTCTATGTCAACCATTGCCCCAAGTCTGGGTGGCAGGGAAACAAGACTGTGGCCTCGTAAGAATCCCTCCCCTACACGTACATGGGCCGGTCCACACCCCTCACAAACAATACCCCATAAAGCCCGAGGCACTACAAGCCACTGAGGAAATTGTTCAGGCTTTGGTCGCCCAGGGTATCTTAAGACCCACAGTGTCCAACACCAACTCCCCGATGTGGCCAGTCCGTAAGCCAGACGGAAGTTACCGACTGACCATAGACTACACTGCCCTAAACAAAATAACACCAAAAGAACACCCCATAGTCGCGAGTCCACCCACTATTTTCAACAGACTCCAAACTGAACATTGCACTTTCTCCGAGTTAGACATAGCGAATGGATTCTGGTCCATCCCGCTCCACACGAACTCCCAGGAAAGGTTCGCCTTTACCTGTGGAGGAAAATATACATGGACACGCCTCCCCCAAGAGTTCCACAACAGACCCAGCATTTTCCACCAAGTTATGAGTGAAGCCCTTGAAGACTGCGATCTGTCCCCAAATAGGAGTACTTTCCTCCAATATGTGGACGATATCCTCATCGCATATAGGAGCCCTGTCCACAATCCTATGTGCCTTGCAGGCTGCGGGATTTAACATCAACCCAACCAAGGCACAAATTGCACAACCCGAAGTCCGATATTTAAGACACAACATAAGCCAAGGAAAGAAAGCCCTCCCCTCCAATCGGAAGATCGCGATTGTAAATATGCCCCGGCCAAACACAGTCAAAGAGGTGCGTAGAGTTATGGGACTCTTTAACTACTGCCGGAATTTCATTGACCAGTTTGCATCCCTGGCCGAACCAATTCAGCGGCTGGTCAAAGGGGGAAAACCAGGAGCAGGAACGATCGAGTGGGGACCCGAACAGGAGGTAGCATACACACGCCTAAAATCAGAACTATTAACAGCTCCAGCCCTACGCTTGCCTAACATAACTAAACTCTTCCACCTCTTCTATGACTCAGAAGAGGGATTTTATAGCTCCGTGGTAAGCCAAGAATACGGGGGTACCATGCGGCCGGTAGCATATTATTCTACCCGACAGTCCCCGGTAGTCAAAGGACTGCACAAATGTGTGGTGGCTCTAGATTGTGCCGCCTGGGTAGTCAGGGTATGCGAACCGTTCACTATGTCAGGACAAATCATTTTACACACGAAACACACTATCGTCGAGCTCCTGAATACAGGCCGACTCCAAACTGTTTCGGACGCCCGAAGGGCCAATTGGGAAGCAGTACTCCTCCCCCAGGACCGGTCGGTCCAGATCGTGTGAGACACTGGGAAGAACCCCGCAGAGGGACTCCTTTCAGAGGGAAGTCCACACTGCTGCCCGATTAACCCAGACACTGAAGCGGAGGAAGGGATTTATGACCAACCCCTAGATAACTCCGACCTCACACTCTATGTGGACGGGTCCCAAAGACAAGTAGAGGGACAATACCGCACAGGCTGGGCAGTAGTAGACCAAGAGGGGACACTGATAGCGAAAGACACTATGAATGGGGACACCTCTGCCCAAATGGCCGAACTCATAGCCCTCATGGAAGCCCTAAAAAAAGGGAAAAGCGAGTAAATGTGTACACTGACAGCCAATATGTGTTCGGGGTGGTCCACGATTACATGATGGCCTGGAAAAGGCACAGTTTCATCACCGCAGGGGGGGCTGCATAAAGCATGAGAATATAATCCGAGACCTGGTAGCTGCAGCCAGGCTGCCCTCAGAAGCAGCTGTAATTAAGATAAAGGCCCACCAGAGGTTGAGGACTGCAGAACAGAAGGGGAATCAATTAGCAGATGTTGCTGCCAAGGCTGCAGCTTGGGAAGCCCTCCCACACATAACCGCTACCACAACATCACCCTTGGAAGAGGTGGACATTTGTAAGCTTCAGGGTAATACAAGCCAGATGAGGTGGCACAGTGGGAACAGGCAGGGGCATCCAGAGACAAAGATGGAGTGTGGCGCAGAGAGCACCAAGTAGCCGCCACCTCATTTATACACACCAAACTACTCCGACTCCACCACGAGCCACACCACTCCGGCCGGGATGGGACCCTGGCCCGACTGTCAGCCGATTGGTGGTGGCCAGGGATGGGACGGGATATAGCCAAACACTGCCAGCGCTGTATCATATGCGCCCAACTCAACCCCGGCCGACCCCTGAGAGTCAAACTGGCCCACCAACCCTGACCAAAGGGACACTGGGAAAACCTCCAGATTGACTTCATAGGCCCTCTACCCACTAGCCGAGGGAAGAAATACTGCCTAGTCCTAATTGATCAATTCACCTGCTGGGTAGAAGCATTCCCAACTCGGGATTGCGAAGCCGCCACCGAAGCCCGCATCTTAGCATCCGAGATCATCGCAAGATGGGGAGTCCCACTACAACTGGACTCTGACCAGGGGATACACTTTACAGGCAAAATAATGAAACAAGCTTGCAAAACCCTGGGAATCCGACAGCGATTCCATATCCCATACCGCCCTCAGAGATGGTCGAGCGAATGAGCCGCACATTTAAAAATGTGATTGCAAAGTCAATCGCCGAGACAGGTCAGGGATGGATAGATGTCCTTCCCTGCAGCTTGATGCGCCTACGAGCCACGCCAGGTCGCACCATAGGACTTACACCATTCAAATTAATGATGGGGAGGGCAATAAGACTCCCAGAAAACATAGCTGTCGGAGGAGAAGAAATGGCACCCCTTCGGGATAAAATAAAAAGATATGTACAACAGCTAGACCACCAACTCAGAGAGCTGCACCACGCAGCCAGAGACCAACAGGCTATAAGGGACCAGGTTAAAAAGCAGGACATCAGTCACACCACCGCACTTCCCCGAATAGGGGACAAAGTCCTAATTCGAGTTGCTCCTGATCAAACAGGGTTCTCGCCAAAATGGATAGGACCCCATTAGATTATCCTCACCAGCGACACATGTGCCTGTGTCGATATCAAAGGGAAAGGCCACTGGAAACACTGGTCACAGTTACCACCCGGGTAGGGGGACAGGACAGACCGACCGTAGGGACGAGGATAATCCGTCGACATAAACAGGCCACGTATCGACCCCTAACTAACCACCTTTATCCACACAGCGGAGATCGAATTAACAACCTTCACTTCTACAACGGAGGAGAGCCACACGTCAGCCATGGCTCTGACCTATAAGTACATAGGTGTAGGTGAATGCTTAAGTAAGTTAGTTAATAAAAATTAGTAAACAACGAGAATCTAATATCTGGCGCCACCAGGCTTTGAGTACCCTTCCCACCCCCTCTCCGGGACAATGTTAACCACTTGGAGGATAACCATAACTATGAGCTTCTTGTCGAGTGTCGCCTTCCAGGGACACAACACCTATCAACTATCCCGTGGAATAATATTCAATACGTCCGAGGCGTTGTGCATGCAGGCCATACCATACCCCGAGAACAACAGAATGTATTCCAATGCATGGCTACAAGTCCACCCGGGAATCAATGTGATCTGCTTCACTTGCACACTGGATAAGCTCCGAACATGTATCCAACAGCCAGACTTGCTGAGCAACTCTGGCTGCACCTTCGGAACTATCTGCGCCCTCCCCGAAGATCCGCAGACCCCACTACAAAGGGACATTCTTAAACCGGACATTGACATTCGTGGATATTATGGACTAGTTGAGGCTCCTGCAGTCTCACTATACGTATGCTTTGCACTTCCTACAACAGGGGCCCCCATGACCACGGCACCTGAAATCTTACCCTGCCCCTTGCTGAGTGGGGGGCCGGAGGGAGGACTGGTGCTGTGGAACGAGGGAGAAATTGTATATGATAATGTAAGACACGAGATTGTGCCCGTTCTGATCCACATCTCAGGGATCCAGGTGCCGGGATACTGTTTGGAACAGACATGAAGTATGTATCAAATGCTGGGCAGGGAAACCATAAAGTGGGCTATAGATGCGATCGGAGCCACACACTGTAGAGGCAACACTCACACACACAGAAACAAAAGGGGTATAGTCAATGACATCCTCACAGGAATAAACACTGGATCCAGCATGGTTAACTCGATTGACATCCAGGGCCTCAGTAGTAAGATAGAACAGTTAAAGGGGGTAATAAAAGATATCCTGCAATGGTCACTAGCCCAACAAGCCGAGCAGGCTCTTTTAGGGGAGAAGGGCGCCCATATCCAACTAGATGGAATCACAATATTAGAAACACACGCCCGTACCTTAAACCGCCTCATAGATAGACAGAGAGAAAACACAGCCCGGGTACAACAAGGACAGCTGTGCCATGCGTATGGTCAGTGGATGATAGGTCAGTTGAGACATAATTTGGACCAGGTACACAGGGGGGAGGTGCCCGATTGGATTGACAGCACCCAGCTAGCACAACTCGCAGATTAGAAGCGAGTGCTGAATAACCGGACCTTGAAAGGAATGACGCAGGTGTATCTAGTGATCCCTGACTGCGAGGTTAGCGAGAGTACGGGAGTAGGGATGGTCCTATTGATTCCGATAGTTATACCAGACTCAGGACCATTCCCTATCTTCCAGATTGAGAACATCGGTGTTGTTAGAGGCAATACCTCCCTCTGCTGCCACCTAACCGAAGTCACGGCCATCTCAAGGCATGGCGTGATGTTCAGTACCTCCCTCTCGGGATGCAAACAAAAGAGAGAAATAACCATTTGCCCTCACCCACTGAGACAAGGAGAGGCAGCCGAATGTGGGTTTAATCAAACGCAGGGCTGTACCCTCGAAATTACACCCACAGATCCACACTTTGCCCGGGCAGGATATGGAGGACGAGGCAGGTACTGTGTAGCCACAACAAAAACATCCTTCATATACAACGGGCTGACATGCCTGATCCCCAGCCCAAACTTTTGCTTCACTGCTCACAGACCAGTCATCGTTGGCCAGGTCCACATCACCAACATCCGAAGTAGGCAGATCCTGACACTTAATGCCACGGACCCATTGAGAGGTGACCTCAAATATTACCGAGAACCAGAACAGGCTCTCATCCCACACCTAGCAGAAGTACTGAGAGAGCTCCGTCTCAAAGTGGAACACTCTGTTCAGTTGTACCACCAGCTACAATCACACATCAAAACCCTAGAGCATGACACAGACTCAGCCTTACAGAGCCAGACATGGGTACAGAGGGTATGGGACTGGGGCCTAAATGTAGACATTCACCCCTGGATCTGGATAATCTCACACATACTGGTTGCCATCCAGCTCATACTCGCAATATCCTGGGGGGTCATAATCTGCTCTACATGCCGCCAGCGCAAGAAAACTAAAACTCGGAGGGAACTAATCAGAATGATTGGCAACATGGGACAATTAACAAATCGGGAAGACTTCTCCCACATACACCTAATTTGACAAAACCCGGGGCTCCCCTAAACTGTACGACGGCGGCATACAAATGCAGGGAGCACCGGACACAAAATTTGTTAAAGAAATCGGTCTGAGGGAGGCAGAACAAGTCCGCTCCCGACCGACAGGGGGGAACTGTTATCGGACGATAAATTTTATGAAATTGGGTACACAATATGGAAGCAGACGAAAGCTGCACTCAGAGCCTCCCCACTAAAGGTCACAAGGGAACAGACACAGACTAGCAGGCAAGGACATACTTTTAGAATGCAAATGAGGGCTAGCACACAAAGGGAACCAGACAGGATGGCACCTACAGGAACTAAGTTAAAAGTACACCCCCATCCGACCAAATCAGCACCTCTGATCTAATCAAACAACCCTCGACGGAGACACCTAAAGATTAGCATAACTAAGGAAGCATCCCTGGCCCCACAAACTTCCTGAGAATAGCCAAACACCCATTGTTCAAACACCGGAGATTCTAGACCATTGATAAACCCATCAAACAGAAACGATTAACACACACTTAAAACCATCGTTACAATACTTGAAGACATCGAAACAGGATGGCCAGAGTCGAATACTGTAAAGAAAACGTTAGCATTTGAATCGTACAATGTATCAAGTTCAGGCATAACCGTAACCCATTGCGGCGGGTCTTTAGAGTGCTTTCGGGACAGTTCGGTTTGTATGTCCTGACTGCACCTCCGTCGACGTAAAAAAAAATAAAGCTGTACCGCTGTACCCTGAGTCCGTATTGGTCGTGTTTGCCCACTCACACTAACACTGCCATGGGAAAGAAATTAATTAAAACAGGTATAGTATCAAACACTCCCGGTCAGCTATAGCATGCTAATGGCAGAGCAAAGTTTCTCCCTATCCATCTGTTGAATACCCTATCTTCTTCCAAGCTATGTTTAAGAACCATTACTTTCGAGTTCTGGGGCATCGTAACGGAGAGGGTACCCCAAAGGTGCACTGGGCAACCTTCCCCAGAAGCCCTCAGGCAATTGCCGGGGACATTTAATTCCCCTCCTCCCCATGGGGCCTCCCAAGCCCTCCGCTCCCATACTGACCTCCCCCTTCACCACCTGACCCCCTCCACTGACTACCTGATGCCCTTAGCACTTGGACCCCCCATCAATCACTTGACTCTCCCTCCCTTAACCCCGAATGCTAATCTTCCCCACTTAATAACAAACCTACCTTCTCTCTGACTTCTAAAGTGGCTGAACTTTTAAACCTATTCACTTTGTGGCAGCCAGTACTGTAAAAATGGGGCCGTGGCTTTCTTACCTCTGACTAAGCTGTCCTCTACAACGCCTCAAGAACTGTACTACACTCTTCTTGCCCAACCTGAGTCAGAAGTTCGGGTAAGAAAGGAGGAGTTTCATTTCCAGTTAAATAAGTAGGATCTGAGAGGCCATCTGACTCTGAAGAGCTGTGGAGTTTATGGGCTTACATATATACAAAAAACAGAATGCAAGAAATAGGAGCTGGATCTGGATATCCTCTGTTAAAAACTACGTTGAGATATTAATAAGATCTCAGACCAGAGGAAAATATACATTTCTGGGACTCACGATACTAAGTATGAAAAATATGTGCAACCTTGCAAGTTAGAAGCCAATATAGTGAAACATAAATGAACAAGCTGAAGTCATTGTAGCATTAATATCTAATTTACAGGGGTCACTTAGAATGTTGACATCAGAGTTTCCCTCTGTCCATTGTCCCTCTAATTATTGGATTATACATCTTAATCAAGCCCTTTTCTTCATGTGTAATTACAGCACTGTGAGGAGCAGACTCATGATGGAGTATACTTGTACCTGATTGAGGAGCTCCATATACAATAAAGGCAATGCCTCTGCGGTTTCGAGCAGCACAACCTTCAGGTGATAGGTCAAGTCCAAGATACCTGCCAATGGCCATAGACACAGGGGTAATTTCCAGTTCCCCAACTCCCACATTGACAACAGCTTCTGGTTTCTCTCCTGCACCAAACACACAAACATTACAAGTAAATCCTTTTCCATAAAATAATTTATATAGCTGCATTGCTTCCTCACATTTACAGGAAACTCCTTGATTAGGAGTCTTAGATTACGTTCTTTCCAGTAATCTAATCCCATTCCCTACCTGATCACTTCCAATTTTCAGCATCTCCCTAATATACAGAGTTATCCTTTCCCCACTTTTCACCACTTCCCTTGTGGGGTCCAATTAAAACTCACCCTAATTAGTGCAAAAGTATTACAGTCCTAGGTGAGACCCACAGGATGGGTTTTTTTCCGCCTCTGCCCAGTGTATATCATGACAGAAGGGGAATGTGCTGCTTGCTGGTGGTGGGATCTTATGGTGTTTTCATGATTTGGTTTGAAATCAGAATGTTTATTGTAGAGCGGACAAAATTTGAAAAATCAGGTATTTACTAAGAGATAAAAGCCAAAAATTCCACAATTTTAAACAAAAGGAAGTCAACAAAGCACACAATCGGAACTATCTGATATTCTTACAGAATTAACATGGACAAACATGAATTAAATGGCAAATTGTGGCTAGGACATGAGTATACATTGCATATAAAATGTCAGAAATAACCAAGACAGATCTCACCAATTTCTCAGAACCCATCCAGGCATTGGTGATCACTGTAAGACACAGAAAACCATTAAAATCCTTTCCTACTCTCAAGGAATTTTAGCTTTGCTCTTTCAAGAACATAGATTCTGATTTTCTTCAGCAGCCACTCCAACTCAGACTGCCCCACCGACTGCTTGCCTCTCAGTTGCTCAATCTTTCTCCTGAGACTGCGTTCCACTGGATTTACAAGGCTGCATCCCAATATCTAATCACCAGCACAATCTCACCTTTCTAAATGCTCTGAGCTAAAAATCATTGCTCTTCAGCTTCGTTGAGTCCAACTCTCAACTATTAACTGCTTTCAGGGCTTTCCTGAGCCTTAACTCACCAAGAAATGAGCCTAAGCTGTTATTGGAGCTGACGACAGCCCATGAACTGTTTCCTCTTCAGCTCCCGACTAATCTTGTCACATACGATCACTTCCACGGCACACTCAGGTCCCGTCATTGTTTTGTGCCACACCCCGACTCAGGTACATTGCCCAATTCAGCAGCTGAAAACAAAATGTTGGAACTGAGCACGCACAAACTGTCATGCTTTGTGCTTACACTGGAAATTCTAGGCATGCTCATTTGTAATCCCCGATCTCCAGCTAGAAATCCCACAAAAAATCGAAAACAGATCTCCTCGCATTATGGATTCAATATAAACGTGTAATAAATGAGATAGAACATGGAACATTACAGCACAAACAGGCCTTTCGGCCCACAAGTTGCGCTGATCACATCCATACCTACCAAGCCACAGAACTATCGTAGACCCAATCCCATTAAACCCCATATACTCATCCAGAAGTCTTTTAAAAGACCCCAGTGAGGTTGCCTCTACCACCACTGACGGCAGCCAATTCCACTCACTCACCACCCTCTGAGTGAAAAACATACACCTAACATCTCCTCTGTACTTGCTTCCCAGCACCTTAAACCTGTGTCCTCTCGTAGCGACCATTTCAGCCCTGGGAAATAGCCTCCGAGAATCCACCCTATCTATTCCTCTCAACATTTTATAAACCTCTATCAGGTCACATCTCAACCTTCGTCTCTCCAGGGAGAAGAGACCTAGCTCCATAAGGCATGCCTCCCAATCCAGGCAACATCCTTGTAAATCTCCTCTGCACCCTCTCAAGAGCCTCCACATCCTTCCTGTCGTGAGGTGACCAGAATTGCACACAGTACTCCAAGTGGGGTCTGACAAGGGTCTTATTGTTGCAGCATTACCTCCCGACTCCTAAACTCAATCCCTCGATTAATGAAGGCCAGTACAGCATACGCCTTCTTGACCACATCCTCCACCTGCAAAGCCGATTTGAGCGTCCTATGGACCCGGACCCCAAGATCCTTCTGCTCCTCAACACTGCAAAGACTCCTACCCTTGATATTGTACTCCTTCATCCCATTGGTACTGCAAAAATGGACCACTACACATTTATTCGTGTTGAAGTCCATCTGCCACTTCTCCGCCCAGTCTTGCATCCTATCTATGTCACGCTGCAACTTCTGACATCCCTCCAGACTATCCACAACACCACCAACCTTCGTGTCGTCAGTGAACTTACTAACCCATCCCTCCACTTCCTCATCCAGGTCATTTATGAAAATGACAAACAGCAAGGGTCCTGGGACACTCCACTGGTGACCGACCTCCATGCAGAAAAAGACCCATCCACAACCACTCTCTGCCTTCTGCAGGCAAGCCAGTTCTGGATCCACAAGGCCAAAGCCCCTTGGATACAATGCCCTCTCAACTTCTCAAGAAGTCTTGCATGGTGGACCTTATCAAACGCCTTGCTGAAGTCCACGTAAACCACATCCACCGCTCTTCCTTCGTCAATGTGTTCAGTCACATTTTCAAAGAACTCAACTAGGCTCGTAAGGCACGACCTGCCCTTGACAAAGCCGTGTTGACTAGTTCTTATCATTCTAAACTTCACTAAATGCTCATAAATCTTGTTCCTCAGAATCCTCTCCATCAACTTACCAACCACTGAGGTCAGACTCACTGGTCGGTAATTTCCTGGGCTATCCCTGTTAACATAAGAACATAAGAAATAGGAGCAGGAGTAGGCCATCTAGCCCTTCGAGCCTGCCCCGCCATTCAATAAGATCATGGCTGATCTGTCGTGGCTCAGTTCCACTTTCCCGCCCTCTCCCCATAACCCTTAATCCCCTCTCTTATCAAGAACCCATCAACCCGCTTCTTAAAAATATTTAGCGAGGCAGCCTCCACCACTTCAACGGGCAGAGAATTCCAGAGATTCACCACCCTGTTCCCTTTCTTGAAAATAGGAACCACATCCGCAATCTTCCAATCCTCTGGAACCTCTCCCATCTCCATTGATGATGCAAAGATCATCGCCAGGGACTCTGCAATCACTTCCCTCACCTCCCACAGTAACCTGGGGTACACCCCATCCGGTCCCAGCGACTTACCTATCTTGATAGAATTTAAAAGTTCCAACACATCCTCTTTCTTAACATCCACATACTCAATGTTTTCAGTCTGCCGCAAACCTGTAGTACAACCTCCCAGATCACTTTTCACCGTGAATACCGAAGCAAAGTACTCATTAAGTACCTCAGCCATTTCTTCCAGTTCTACACAGACTTTTCCCCCTTCACCTTTTATAGGTCCTATCCCTTCACTTCTCATCCTTTTAGTCTTCACATATTTGTAGAACGCCTTGGGATTCTCCTTAATCTTACCCACCAAGCCCTTCTCGTGGACCCCTTCTGGCTCTCCTAATTTCCTTTTTAAGCTCCTTTCTACAAGCCTTATACTCCTCTAGATCCTTAACATCTCCTAGCTCTCTGAACCTTTTGTACGCCTTTCTTTTCTTCCTGACTTGGTTCATCGCAACCTTCGTGCACCACGGTTCCCGTGACCTACCAAAACCTCCTTGTCTCATCGGAACGTTGTCGTGCAGAGCTCCAGTCAAACATTCCATTAAAATCTGCCACCTTCCTTCAGTACTTTTCCCCAAGAACACCTCCTTCCAGTTTACTCGTCCAGTTATCTGCCTGATGTCTTCATATTTCCCCTTACTCCTGGTAAAGGATTCTTATGCTCTTGTGACCTGCTCATAGCTCAACAAGCAAAAATCACTTTGGACACAGCCTCATTTAGGAAATTGTCCCACTAGAGTATTAGATTATCTTCCTATATCACAGCATTAATCTATGTTTGTTCCTATTTCATTTCCTTGTTCAGCAGAGGTAGTCAGTAAAAGCATCAAAGCAGCCTTGAACATTTTTTAAAGAAATGCTCATAAAATGATTAACTGTCCATGTCAAATCAAAAAGAGACAGATCTTATCTGTTGTGTCAGGTATGTACACAACTACTTTGTAGCACTTATCTTGAGTTTTTAAAAAAGTATTGGTGACTTAAAAGCATGTGGATTGATTCTGATACTTCCCTTGCAGGTGGCTTTGAGAACAACCTTGTGCTTTTTGGCTCAAGGAGTGGCCATCAGACAAGCAGAAAAAACTCTACTGTGATTTTTTTTTTAAATGACTTATCCAGCTCAAAGTCCCGCACAACTCTTCATAAATCTAAGCTAATAGATTAAACCTTGTGATTTCTGGGGAGAAGTGAAATTCTTTTCTGAGAAAGAATGAGTGTGAAGATGATCAAACCTGAATTCTCAAATCAGAAGGCAAATCATTTTATCTTCCCATGCAACCCACTCCAGCCCCGCACTGTGACTTCAAAATCCAGCCCCATGTACCTTTGGACTCTGATACTTTCTCAGTCACTTCATTCTCAGACTCCTTTCTGTCTTCTGTCACTGGGCTTACTGGTGCCTTTGAAGAAGAATCACTTTCACTGGGTATTCCACCAACGTCAGCAGGTAGCAGGCTTTCCTGCTTATCTACCTGATCAGACAGCATCTCTTCTACTTCATTCTGTTTTAGCTCTAGTGGGGAATAATCATATTTCACATAAAGTTCATAGCAAAATGAAACAGTTATAGAATGATATAGCATTTTTGAAACAAGTTGATTTCACATTTCCTCAAATTAGGCATAAATTTATATCTTAAGTTTAATATAGTGATCAGTTAGTAATTGTGTGAAGTTAGGTGTCGGGGCTGATATTCCTCTTCCTGAGCTGTCCAGGAACAATGATGGTGTAGTACACTCCTCTAAGTAGGAGGAACTGAATCAATCTTCTTTTGTTAGGCTCTGAACCAGGTGGTCATGGTTCAAGTCCACTTCAGAGACATCAAATGTAGGCTCATATATCAGTGTAATATTGATGGAGTGCTGCCCTTTCAGGTGATCGTGAAGAACAATGGGGAGTGGGCGATAAGCAGGGGAGTGGGGGAAGGCGGAGATGTTGCTGGAGAGTTCTACCTGTGACCTGGCAAAGGCTAATACTTATCCTTCAGCCAACATCCCTAAAACTGATCATCTAGTCATTTTCACTTGTTACATCTTGCTGGGCACAAATTAGCTTACACGCTTCCTATACTATAACATAACTACTTCACTGTCTGCAGATAATCCCAAGTCCTGAAAGATGCTCTAGCAAGTGTTTTGTTCTTTCACTCAATTGGGTGTACAATAATGCTTTATTGGGTGACAGAGGCAAGGAACTCCCAGTGCTGCCTGGAAGCACAAAATATAAAATAAAGATTAAATGGAAGCTCCCTTGAAGATCTTTGGCTTTTAAAAAAGATGGGAGGTGGAATTTCTGTTTACTGTGACAATTGCTGATGAATTGTTGTATATTTTTAAACTAATTCTTGCTTGGCAGAAGTTATGATTTGGATGGTGGTGGTGCACATCTTAAAGGTTCCAGTCCTTATGAAAATTTGTAGCTGCTGTGTGATGGCTGGGATGGCAGTGGTAACAACACAAGTATAAATCAAGTGCTAATGGAATCTGCATTGAAGGAGCTAATAGGAAGGGGCATGGCATGGGCAGGCACTGTGCTGCCACATAGTAAGCAAAGGAACATGAAAAATAATTGTGAGGAAGAAGTTGGTTCTGCAGATTTAACAGGATTACTGTGAATCTTCTCTTTTTACTCAAGTTGTATAGTTAGAAGTGGAATTACGTACTCTGTGGTAGGAACACAGTACTCAAAGGCTTAGGAGAGTAGCTTTAGCAGCTTCCAAGGGCACATGTGGTTGGGAAACAGAAGTTCAGGTACAGTGCTATTCAACTACAGAATGGGGCAGAAGATCATCTATTTTTCAGCTGCAATGTGAAATAGAACAGAGGAATATTATGTATAAAATTTAGCAAGTTTGTTTTTAACTGCTTTATGCCATTAAGGTGAGACTGACAGATGATAATAACGATTTGTGAGAAGTTGACTTTCATTGCATTGATTAAGGGAGCATCCTACTAATACAACTCTTTCCTGTTCTGGTCCTGGTGTCAGTGTCCAATGAAATGAAACCACTCCTCTTATCATCAGCCTTCAAACTATGTAATTACTTTCCTTCCGATTGGCTAAAATTTATGTTAATGAGTACTTGGGCTCAGCCAGAGTTTCTACTGATGATTGTCGTTACATAAGAACATAAGAACATAAGAAATAGGAGCAGGAGTAGGCCATCTAGCCCTTCGAGCCTGCCCCGCCATTCAATAAGATCATGGCTGATCTGTCGTGGCTCAGTTCCACTTTCCCGCCCTCTCCCCATAACCCTTAATCCCCTCTCTTATCAAGAACCCATCAACCCGCTTCTTAAAAATATTTAGCGAGGCAGCCTCCACCACTTCAACGGGCAGAGAATTCCAGAGATTCACCACCCTTTGAGTGAAGAAGTTCTTCCTCAACTCCGTTCTAAACCGCCTCCCCTTTATCTTGAGGCTGTGCCCCCTAGTCCTACTGTCTTTTTTGAGCAGGAAGAGTCTCTCCACCTCTATCCTATCCATCCCATTCATCATCTTATACGTCTCAATGATATCTCCCCTCATTCTTCTAAACTCTAACGAGTACAAGCCTAGTTTATTCAGCCTCTCCTCATAGCTCAATCCCCTCAACTCCGGTATCAGCCTAGTAAACCTCCTCTGCACGTTACTGTTAAGTCTTCACATTTATTTCTTAGAGAATAGAGTAAGGGCGTAGAAGAATTAGCAGACAGATTAACACTCCAACAAAATGCAATATAAACTCTCTTTGCACGATGATAAACATCAATATATCAGCCAATACCAGGTGGTTAGTCCTGTATAGCAATTCTTTTTATGGGGGCCACCTACATCAACCGGGTCTGAGTATCTGCCTCAACGTTAATCTGGGGAAGATAGTGGGGTACTGGTAATGTCACTGGGCTGGTGATCCACAGGACCAGACTAATGCTTTGGATCTCACAATGGCAGCTGATGAAACTTAAATTCAACTAATAAAATCTGGGATTAAAAGCTAGTCTCAATAATAGCAACCATGAAATTGTTGCTGATTATCATAAAAACCCAATTGCTTCTCTAAAGCCCTTTAGGGAAGGAAATGGGTATCCATGGGCGCTATTCTGGTTGGCGGTTGGTGACTAGTGGAATGCCGCAGGGATTGGTGCTGAGTCTCAACTACTTACCATTTATATAGATGATCTGGAGGAGGGGGCTGAGTGTAGGGTGACGAAATTTGCTGATGACATGAAGATGAGTGGAAAAGCAAATTGCGTGGAGGGTGTGGAAAGTCTGCAGAGAGATCTGGATAGGCTGAGCGAGTGGGCGAGGACCTGGCAGATGGAGTATAATGTTAGCAAGTGTGAGGTTATCCACATTGGCAGAAATAGTAGAAGGAGGGATTATTATTTAAAAGGTGAAAAGCTGCAGCATGCTACGGTGCAGAGGGACCTGGGGGTCCTTGTGCATGAGTTGGAAAAACCCAGTCTGCAGGTGCAGCAGGTGATCAAGAAGGCCTTTATAGCGATGGGGATACAATATAAAAGTAGGGAGGTCTTGCTGCAACTGTACAGGTACTGGTGAGGCCGCAACTGGAGTACTGTGTGCAGTTTTGGTCACCGCAATTGCAGAAGGATATATTGGCCTTGGAGGGAATGCAGAGGAGGTTCACTAGGCTGGTACCGGAGATGAGCGGGTTGGACTATGAAGAGAGATGAAATAGACTGGGTCTGTACTCGTTGGAGTTTAGAAGGATGAGAGGGGATCTTATAGAGACGTATAAGATAATGAAGGGGATGGATAGGGTAGAGGTAGAGAGATTCTTCCCACTTAGAAAGGATAGCAGGACTAGAGGACACAGCCTCAAGATAAGGGAGGGGGGGCAATTTAGATCGGAGTTGAGGAGGAACTTCTTCACTCAAAGGGTGGTGAATCTCTGGAATTCTCTGCCCGTTGCAGTGGTGGAGGCTACCTTGCTAAATATATTTAAGTCACGGGTAGATAGGTTTTTGATAGACAGGGGAATTAAGGGTTATGGGGAGAGAGCAGGAAAGTGGAACTGATCCACTTCGAATCAGCCATGATCTTATTGAATGGCGGGGCAGGCTCGAAGGGATAGATGGCCAACTCCTGCTCCTATATCTTATGTTCTTATGAAATCTGCCATCCTTACCCGGTGATTCCAGACGCACAGTAAACTGGTTGTTTCTTAACTACCCTCTGAAGTGCTATAGCAGTCACTCAGCCCAATGGAAATTCAGGCCAAATAGTAAATGCTGGTCTTACCAGTGATGCCCAAAACCAATGAAAGATCAAATGAAAAAAAGATCTAGAATTAAAAGCCAGAACTCCTGTCTCCATTTTCAGGTTTGACAGGAGTGGGGCTTAAACTCTGCCACTTCTGATTCTGAGGCAGGAATGTTAACATTGACCAAAGATTAAACAATTCATAGAATCCCTACAGTGCAGAAAGAGGCCATTCAGCCCATCAAGTCCACACTATCTCTCTGACAAGAGTGTTTTACCCAGGTCCTTTCCCTCGCCTTATCCCTGCAATTCCACGCTTTGATCATGGCTAATTCATCTAACCTACACAGCTTTGGACACTAAGGGGCAACTTAGCATGGTCAATCCATCTAACCTATTTGTCTTTGGATTATGGGAGGAAATTAGAATACCTGGAGAAAATCCATGCAGACACAGGGAGGCCATGCAAACTCCATGCAGGCAGTCACTCAAGGTTGGAATTGAACCCAGGTCCTATATGTTGTAAGGCAGCAGTGCTATCCACGGTGCCATTAACTCTAGTTATGTATCAACAGCAAACAATGAAGCAGTTGCCACTGTACTGTCATATGAAAATAACAAACTCTGGTTGATTGTTTTTCCAGGAATAATAAAAGCAATCTTCAGTTAAAGCAACACTGATAATGAATTCCATTTATAATAGAAATACTGGCCAGAATTCTCCCACAAAAATCTAAGTGATGGATTCGTGGGAGAACTGCAATAATTCAGATTTTTTTCAGTGGGGGTTCACGCTAGAATCTCTCACACTCTGCGCAACGCAGAGGCCATCAGCATGAATATCCTTAAATATAAGGGGTTGGGGCCTATTCATGCTGGAAAGGCTGAAACTAGCTGGCCTCTGCGCATGCACAGTTCTCTGACTTGTCAGCCTCATATTTGCTGTCCCCACAGTCCGATCGCGGCCTCCTGGACCATTCCCAGGCCAAACTCGACCATTCCGGAGCACCCTGATCTCCAGTCCCACCCTTGGTTCCCTCCCTCCCAGAAGTCCTGACCCCCACTAAGCAATGCCAACCCCTCACCAGGCAGAACTTCCCTCCCACCTGCAGTGCAGATGTCCTGGGAGGCAGACACCACCCCCCACCCCCCTCCCCAGGATACCTCCACCCTCCCTCCCCCGCAGACCCACCCCAACCCGTCCCGATCTCCTCCCTTCTGCCCCCACTGATCCCTAGGCAATGTGGCAGTGGGGACCACCCCATCCTCATTGATTGCCTCCAGACCCGTCCCACCATCAGGTCTTGCCCCCAATAGGCCCCACTTAGCACTGCCCCATGCCCAGTGGGCAGTGCTAAGGTGCCCCCTGGGCCTGACACTTTGCCTCTTGGGAAGTGCTAGGCCACAGGCTGGCACTGCCAGGGTGCCCATGACCAGGGGGCATCACCCCCTGCCGTCAGACACCCAAGAAGGGGCGTGCTTGCCCCCCCTTCACTCCAACAGGGTCCTCAGTTCCCCAAAAGTGGGGACCTACTGTAAACCCCGCTAGGATGAAACACTCTGACGGGGTGGAAAAGACTAGCGGGCCCTGGGATTTCAGTCCCGGGCCCACTAATTACATTTAAATTATAATAAAAATACATTAAAATCACTTACCTTGTCTTCCAACTGGTTTACAGCGCAGATTTGATGGTGCCAGAAATCCAGCACTGTGAGATGTACTCACAGCAGGAACGCACGCACAAATTCCGCATGTGCCTGGCTGCGAGATTCTCTCACACAGCTGCCCTAGAAAATTAGTGCTGCGGGGTGAGAGAATCACCCTCAACTGTTTGTTGGAAACCTTAATCAGGAAATCAACCTTCAAGGCACAATCTAAAACAGACAGTGTAAGTAAATTGCTAACTATCAAAATTCTTTCTGCGGATATGGATGTCACTGCTGAATCGACAGTTACTGTCTACTCTGTGTCATCTTTCTGAAGGCAGTGGTGGGCCTTTTGCCCTAGTTCTGTTCATTTTCACACCGGAAATAAAATTCAGGAGAAGCCGATCAAGTTGAATAATATACTTGTTGTCAATCCTGTTTTGCTCATTGAATATAAGATAAATGTTCCTGTTGGGAATATTGGCATACAAACACATTATGGTAAACCTTGTCCTTTAACGCAAGTTAAAAGTTAAGACAAACAACCAATTAATATAGCTCAGTGTCAGCATGAGAACGACAACTTGCATTTATTGGTGACTGCAAGCTGAATCAACGAAGTAGGTTTTAAAAAGTGTTGCTGAAGAGGAGATAACGTAGCAGAGCACAAAAGTTTAGGGAAGGAGTTCAAGAACTTCTCAACAAGTTTATCTTACCTGGGTTCACTGCTGAATAAAATAAGGAACAAAGTTAGATCATTTGAGCACAATAAATATTGATAAAATCACAGTAATTTCCAAGCTACAGTTCTACACTGACAGGAGCTGATTGCAGGGGCTGATTTAAAATTGTTTAAGCAAGCAGTTTATTTCTGAGCACATACCATTTTCACCTCCGGTGGCCTCTAAGGCTTTACTTTTTGCTTGTTCTTGTTCTTCTTGGATATGCATCTGTTCTTTGTAGTAATCCAGTAATTCAAAGGGAAGTTTCTCGCCTGGTTGCCTTGGCGGCAGCATCAAGGTATTCTCTGAACTGTAGCCTTTCATCATCTGCAGAACCTTTTAAGGTAAAGATGGAGCATCAAAGGATGTTTCAAAATATTTTCAAAAAAAAGTGCATGTTCCTTTAACAAAAGATTAACCAGCAGGCAATACAGTATATCGCTGGTTTAATGAGTTATACAGCAGAGATCGAGAATGCCAGCTGTTCACGGAACTACTGGTCCTCTATCTAGGTCTTGCCTGTATCAGGTATAACAATTATAATTGTAGTAGATATCAATATGATCATGCTTGATTATTATAAAAAAAGCCTTCTCAAGTAATTTTATTTCAGTACAGTAAAACAACACATCACACTCCAAACATTATCATAGAGGTTCACAAAAATCTGCTTCTAGGCTTGTTCCAGCTGCCGCCACCGCCCCCACCCCCCCCCCCCCCCCCAACCCCGCAACCTCACTAAATTGGCCACTCAAAGATGTTCAATGGAGCCAACTGTTGATTCTCTCATCCTTCGTGGCTAACAGCCTGGCCTCTGCTTCGTGCTTCTCTCCAACAAAGCAACATTGATCAGAACTACAAAAATTAATCCATAGCCATTGCTTTATGTCACTTTATTCTGCACTGTTGCACGGAATTTTGGCAGGCCGAATCATAAGAGTAATGATAAAGAAAATTTCAGACAGCGAAGTGAATGGTAACATTAAGATAAGTCACAGTACTGAAATTTCCAATATTGTCACCTTGATGCAGCCTGCATCCTTCTCATCCTCCAAGGACCAAATATACAGTCAAAAGCCAGTGGCTTATAACATAACATCACAATTATTCACGTTTAAGGCCCTAGTAATGGATTTATTTACTTTGAAGTATTATTCATTTATATGAATTGAAATTCTAGGTTAACTTAAAGCAGAGTTCAGACATTAACAGTAGATTTTTGCTGCGCAAATGAATGGATTTGAGTAAATCTCATTACATCTAACAAAGTTTCCTTGGCTAATAACCTTGCCAATGTAAAACCACATCAGAATTTTTGGTGGCCAGTGCATCCTTCAGAATTAGTTGTTTGTAACGTCCAGCTTTAAATGATATCTCTGGATGTGGATGCTTTCAAACTTACTCGGATCTTCCCAGGGATTGGAGGACATATTTCCAAAAGGTAGCCAAACAAAGCCTAGAGCAGCAATGCTGACAGCCTACCCGCTGTAACAATCACTGTGCTACTTCACCATTTTCACCACCTCCAAGCAGCAAAGACATTTATTCACCTTGATTTTATTCTAACTTCAGAGCAGATGCATTGACAAAATATAGACCTTCCTGGTCCACAATCACCTTCTCAATCTCCTTTGAAATCCTACTCCAAATTTAGTGGCTTCCTATCCCCACTCTTTTGAGGTCATCTTTTAGCATTCTTCCAAACCAAAATCACTCAATCTGTTTCTCAGAAAGATTTAGCATTTTTGAAATCCTTGACATTTAATGTTGACAAATGGACGTGTAAAGGAAAAATACATGATGAAATTGATAACAGGAAAGGCTACTCTACAGACTTAGTAGCTACTGGGAGCCAAGGTTTCTAGACCAAACCAATGTAATAGGAAAGTGTGCACAGATAAGGTCACACTTAATCTTAAATGTTTTGTGCTGCCTCTCTCTCTTGTTTTAATTACAGATAAAATTACAATAAATCTAAAATCTAAAACAGAGCAGGAGCATAAAAATGGCACTCTTGAAATCATATTGTAGACTCAGTGACTCCGTGTTTAAATGGGCAATCGAGCATAGCATTCAATATGGATTTCTTTTGTGAACTGACCTCAGCCAGAGGAGCAATGATTAACCTCAGCACCTCCAAATGTTCTGATCACAGTTTAATGATATTTGCTGGCTAATACATGTTTGTATATGAGATGAGCATGGCCTCTGAGTCAAGTGGGATCAGAAATGGGATCAAAATTGGCTGGGATTACGGACCAGGCTGTGGGCAAGATCAGAACTGGGATTGAGACTGGGATTGGGGGGGAGAACTGGGGCTTGGGGTTGGCACTGGGGCACCTGACTATAATGAACTGGAAAATTAGATTAAGGAATAGATCAGTACAAATGCAGTGGCAGATATTTAAGGAGATATTTCACAATAATCAGAAAAGATACTCTAAGGGAAGGACATACTATCTGTGGCTAACTAAGGAAGTTAAAGATGGAACCAAATTGAAAGGAAAAGCATATAATTCCTCAAAGAAAAATGGCTCGTCAGAAGATTGAATAGAATATAAAAAACAGCAAAGAATATCAAAAAGGTTAATAAGGAGAAATTATGAGAGAAAGTTAGCTAGAAATGTAAAAAAAAAGTAAGAGTCTATATAAGTATTTCAGAAGGAAAAGTATAAAGCAGAGAATGTGTCTAGAGAATTAATAATCGAAAATAAGAAAAAGGCAAAGGAGTTAAACAGATATTTTGCATCTGTCTTCACTGCAGAAGATACAAATAACATTTTAGGAATAATTGTGAATCAGGAAATGCAAGGAAGGGAGAAATTTAAAACTATTACAGTCATCAGGGAAAGGCACCAAGGAAATTATTAGAATTAAAAGCTGACAAATCCAGTGGTCTTGATGGATTTCATTCTAGAGTCATAAAAGGACTGGCTACTGAGAAGTGGATGCACCGGTGCTTGTTTTCCAAAATTCCTTAGATACTAGCAAGGTCCCATCAGATTGAAAAATAATGAATGTGAAACCTCTATTCAAGAGACAGAAAACAGGAAACTGCAAGCCAGTTAGCCTAACACCTGAAATGGAAAAATTGCTGGAATTTATTATTACGAAGATTAGAGGAGCACTTAGAAAATCTGAATGCAATCAGGCAGAGTCAACATGGTTTTGTGAAAAGGAAATTATGTTTGACTAATTTATTGGAGTTCTTTGAGAAAGTAACAAGCTAGACAGACAAACGGGAATGCGTGGATATGTTGTACTTGGATTTCCAGAAGGCATTTGTCAAGGTGCCACATCAAAGGTTACGATGTAATATAAGAGCTCATGGTGAGGTGGTAATATGTTAGCATGGATAGAATATTGGTTAGCTAACAGGAAACAGGGGTTGGGATTTTTCTCTACCATTCACATGAGGCAGGTTTGGTGGTGAGAATGGGAAATATCGTGAGAATGCCTGAATCATGTTTCACGCCATAAAAGCTCCCTTCCTCGTGAGTTGTGGGCCGCATTTTCCACTGATCAACATCGGGAACGTCGCTGTAATAAATTAGCATATCATTATCAGACACCAAAATCATTCCCCTGCGTCAAATAATGCATCCACACCAGTGTGATCTCAGAACACTGCAATGCACAACTGGTCTCAGAAGGCATGTATCTGGCGAGCAGTACTCCAAGGGGAGCTCAGAGGTAAGTCCAACACTCGCTGCACTTACTTCTGAACTCAGGCAAAAAGGCAGGCAGGGGTTCAGTGGGGTTGCAGGGGCAGGATGTAAGGGTGATGCCAGGTTGGTTCTAAGGTGTGCACCTGGGTGAAGAATGTTTCCTGGTGTATTCCAGGATGGTCTTTAAATATGGCACCCGAATCATCAAAGCACTGAGATGATGGCAGGGCGGGCGATATGAGGCCACTCCTGCAATACATCATGAAACCCATGCCTACTTTTTTCTTGGTAAAAAGTCTGACAACATCAGGTTTTAGTCCAACCTATTTATTTGATAATATTCTCACTAGCTTTCGAGGGGACAGCCTCTTCGTCAGGTGAATGGAGAGTTCTGGCCAGAACTCTCCATTCACCTGACGAAGAGGCTGTCCCCTCGAAAGCTAGTGAGAATATTATCAAGTAAATAGGTTGGACTAAAACCTGGTGTTGTCAGACTTTTTACTGTGTTTACGCCAGTCCAACGCCGGCATACCCACATCATGACTACTTTTTTCTTGCACAGAGGCCTGCACTATATGGCTCAGTGCTAATTTTCCCACTTGAAATAAGAATTTGCCAATATCAGAGACAATCTTGCCAAAGAAAGAAGTATAAACAGATCATTTTCAATTTTGCAAAATGTGGTGACTGGAGTGCCACAGAGATCAGTGCTGGGGATTCAGCTATTTAAAATTTCTATCAATAAGTTGGATGAAGGAATCAAATGGATGGTTGCTAAATTTGCTGATGACACAAAGATAAGTAAGAGAGTAAGCAGTGAAGAGGGCAAGAGGAGTCTGCAAAGGGACATAAACAGGTTAATTTGACAGATGGAGTATAATATGGGAAAACATGAACATGACCATTTTCGCAGCAAGAAGAGAAAAGCAACATATTATTTAAATGGAAAGAGATTACAGAGGCTGAGATACAGAAGGATTTGAGTGTCCTGGTACAAAAATCACAAATGGTTGACATGCAGATACAGCAAATGATGAGAAAGGCAAATGGAATATTGGCATTTATTGCAAGGGGAATAGTATATAAAAGTAGGAATGTTTGCTACAATTCTACAGGGCATTGGTGAAACCATGGGGTCGATATTACCAGCTCTTCACACTAGCTGATCGGCATGGCGAACCAGTAAGATCAGGCGAGAGGTGAAAAATCAGGTTTGCACCCAGTTTCTCGCCTGTCGCGATGTACATAAGAACATAAGAAATAGGAGCAGGAGTAGGCCATCTAGCCCTTCGAGCCTGCCCCGCCATTCAATAAGATCATGGCTGATCTGTCGTGGCTCAGTTCCACTTTCCCGCCCTCTCCCCATAACCCTTAATCCCCTCTCTTATCAAGAACCCATCAACCTGCTTCTTAAAAATATTTAGCGAGGCAGCCTCCACCACTTCAACGGGCAGAGAATTCCAGAGATTCACCACCCTTTGAGTGAAGAAGTTCCTCCTCAACTCCGTTCTAAACCGCCTCCCCTTTATCTTGAGGCTGTGCCCCCTAGTCCTACTGTCTTTTTTGAGCGGGAAGAGTCTCTCCACCTCTATCCTATCCATCCCATTCATCATCTTATACGTCTCAATGAGATCTCCCCTCATTCTTCTAAACTCTAACGAGTACAAGCCTAGTTTATTCAGCCTCTCCTCATAGCTCAATCCCCTCAACTCCGGTATCAGCCTAGTAAACCTCCTTTGCACTCCCTCCAGGGCCAAAATATCCTTGCGTAAGTACGGTGCCCAAAACTGCACACAGTACTCCAGCTGCGGCCTCACCAATGCCCTATACAGCTGCAGCAAGACCTCCCTACTTTTATATTCAATCCCCTTCGCTATGAAGGCCAGCATCCCATTCGCCTTCCTGACCACCTGCTGCACCTGCAAGCTGGGTTTTTGCGACTCATGCACAAGGACCCCGAGGTCCCTCTGCACCGTCGCCTGCTGCAGTTTTTCGCCACGTAAGTAATAGTCCTTCCTACCATTCTTCCTACCAAAGTGGACCACCTCACACTTGCCAACATTAAATTCCATTTGCCATTTCCTGGCCCATTCGCCCAGCCTATCTAGATCCTTCTGCAGACTCTCCACACCCTCCGCACAATTTGCCTTTCCCCCAATCTTGGTGTCATCAGCAAATTTCGACACCCTGCACTCGGTTCCCTCCTCCAGATCATCTATATAAATGGTAAATAGCTGAGGCCCCAGCACCGACCCCTGGGGCACCCCACTAGTCACCAACCGCCAATCCGAATAGCACCCATTGACCCCCACTCTCTGCCTCCTATTTGACAACCAATCCTCTATCCACGCTAACACCCTACCCCCAACTCCATGTCCCCTGACCTTCTGCAATAACCTCTTGTGAGGTACCTTGTCAAACGCCTTCTGAAAATCCAGAAAGACCACATCCACCGGCTCTCCTCTATCCACTGCCCTAGACACATCCTCATAGAACTCCAGTAAATTTGTCAGACACGACTTCCCTTTAATGAAACCGTGTTGCGTCTGCCCTATCAAGCAATTCCCTTCAAGATGCCTCGCAATTTCCTCCTTAATGACGGATTCCAACATTTTACCTACCACAGACGTTAAACTAACCGGCCTATAATTCCCTGCCTTTTGCCTGGCACCCTTCTTAAACAACGGCGTAACATTAGCCGTTTTCCAATCTTCCGGCACTTCCCCGGAATCCAGCGACGTCTGGAAAATAACCACCAAGGCATCCACTATAACCTCCGCCATTTCTTTCAGAACCCTCGGATGCATTCCATCCGGTCCTGGGGACTTGTCCACAATCAGCCCCTCCAGTCTGTCGAGCACCACCTCTCTAGTAACAGTAATGTCATTAAGACCCTCCAGTCCTACCACCTTTCCATCGCTAACACCCGGCAAATTATTCACGTCCTCCTCCGTGAAGACAGAAACAAAAAAGTTATTCAATACCTTAGCCATATCCCCATCCCCTACCACTAGGTCCCCTTTCTCATCCTCTAAAGGACCAACGTTCACCCTAGCCAGCCTCTTCCTTTTTATATATTTATAAAAACTCTTGCTATCCTTTTTTATATTAAGCGCTAGCCCAGCTTCATAGCTTCTCCTACCCTCCTTTATCAACTTCTTTGTCAATCTTTGTTGACATTTAAACCTTTCCCAATCCTCTTCTCGCCCACTGCTCTTAGCTACTCTAAATTCCTCCGCTTTTAATTTAACTAGCCCTGTTTTACTGGTGAAATCAGCATTGTGCCTATTTCAATACTTATTATCTAATTTAAATATCATTTGTGAATCCTGGACACTGGCAAACAGGGTCACTTGCACTTCTTTGCTCACCAATTGAGGTCCTCACCAATTAGGATCATGTGCAGTCCCCACCAAAGGGGATCTGGTGTGATGTCTCGCTAGTGGGACTGGAGACCATTGAAGTCCTCCAGTTGGTCGAAGAAAGGGCTGGGCAAGGCTAGGCATCAGCCATGACCTTAATGAACAGAGGTGCAAGCTCATGGGGCCTAATGGCCTATTCTTGTTCCAAATTCACATGTTTGTATGGAGTTGGATTTGGGACTGTGGTTCGAGCTGGAGATGGGACTGGGATTGGAACTGAGAGTTGAGATAGGATTGGGGCTGGTGATTGAGCTGGAGCTCAGCCCTGATTAAATCAATGGAATGAAAGTACGGTGCATTCCATAAGGCACGGGTGAGCCACTCCACTAGTTTACCACCTCGTCAATGAAGATGTAAATCTACCCCTGCACCGCAAAGTAACTCTACAATTGAGAGCTCTCCAGAAACCTTTTCTTCCTCCAAGTACTTGTCATCAAACTCCACCGAATAGAATTCAATGGGGAAGTTGCAGGGATTCTTCACAATCACAATCCCCTCCACTTCTCCACTGTAAGGTAAAAGTGGACCCAGTTCCAATGAAGTTGTAGAAAATTCGAGACGAGGCTCCTGTCCTTTGCCCTTGGCCATAATCAGCACTTGGTTACTGCTCTGTGCAAAGGTCAACATCAGCCGATGGTTATAAAGTTTCTGTTGATTATAAAAATACTCATTGTCAAGTCTCATCTTATAATAAATGGTAATATTTAGCTATATTTCATTCATAAAACCTTTCAATCACATAATTACATGTAGCCCAACATTGGGTGGCACAGTGCTTAGCTCTGCGGCTTTACAGCACCAGGGACCCAGACTCAATTCTGGCCTTGGGTGACTATGTGGAGTTTGCACATTCTTGTCGTGTCTGTGTAGGTTTCCTCTGGGTGTTCTGGTTTCCTCCCACAGTCCAAAGATGTGCATGTTAGTGATTGGCCATGCTAAATTGCCCCTTAGTGACCCAATATTTATAGGGAGGGGATTCATGGGGTAAATACATGGTTACCGGGATAGGGCCTGGGTAAAATGCACTGAAACTCGATTGGCCCAATGGCCTTCTTCTGCACTGTCGGATTTTATGATGTTAATATTCAAGATATAAATTGATATATTCAATAGATATATAGGAATGGCACAGTGGCACAATGGTTAGCACTACTGCCTCACAGTGCCAGGGGCCCAGATTCGATTCCCGGCTTGGGTCACTGTTTATGTAGTATTTACACATTCCCCCTGTGTCTGCGTGGGTTTCCTCCAGGTGCTCTGATTTTCTCCCACTGCCCAAAGATGTGCAGGTTAGGTGGATTGACCATGCTAAATTCTCCCTCAGTGTACTCGAACAGTGTGGCGACTAGGGGATTTTCACAATAACTTTGTTGCAGTGTGAATGTAAGTCTACTTGTTTCTAATAAATAAACTTTAACTTTTAACTTTATATGAAGAGTTTTAAAAGTAAATAATGAGAAACTTTTTTTTTAACTTTGTTCATGGGATATGGATGTCACTGGCCTGGTCAGCATTTGTTTCCCATCCCAAATTACCCTTGAGCAAATAGTAACATCCTGAGTTCTTGAACTACTGTCTTCCATGTGTTGTAGGAACTCCCTAGGGAGTTACAGAATTTTGACTCTATTTCCACTTGAAGGAGTGTTGGTAATGAGTTCACAAGGTTTAGGGTAACTGACAAAAGTATCAGCAGGGAAAAGGGGAGAATTTCTATTCTGCAGAGAGTTATGACCTGAATGCACTATCTGAAACGGCAATGGGAGCTGATTCAATAGTAAACTTCAAAAATGAATTTGCAGAGCTAGGAGAAAAGAGCAAGGGGAGTATCACTAATTGGACAGCTCTTTCAAAGATCCAGCACAGGCATAATGAGCTGAATAGCCTCCTTCTGTGTTCTATCTTTCTTTGATTCTAAGGTGCGAGAAAAAGCTAGTTAATGTATGTCCAACCAGCTTTCTCCCCATTCCTCTATGTCCCATATGTCACTGTGGATGCTCAGTGGATGAATCATTACAGGTTTGTCCTGGAACTTTATGAAAACAGCAGTTTTAAGTTAGCAGGAACAATTGTGGGTTCCTGTTGAAGAGTGGTACCCACCCTTTCCATGTGCAAGGTGGCTTCTCTCCCTTGCTGTTCTTTGGGAAGCACTGAGCTGTTCCTCACTGACTGCACTGTGAGCAGAAACTTGCCACACTGATACATTATCTAACAGAAACAGATTTAGAAATTCAACTTTAAAGCTGGTATTTTAGTTTTATTCACTTTTGAAAAACTCACCTCTTCATCAGGAATGAATGTTAACTGCACATTCATTCTTGCCCCAACATCCAGCACTCCACAAGCAGGCAGCATGCGAAACACATAGGACGGTTGCTTCAACTCCTTTCGTCGTTTGGACCGCAGGTACAGGGGAACATATTTATCAAGCTGTTTAAATCACAAAATTCAAAGTTGTGAGAATAGTGTGGCAAACAACAGATCAATAAAATTCATTTTACATGGACTTTAACAGCAACAAAAAAGGCTATTTGGCTCAACATATTTATTCTTAATCCTATAAATATTTTAGTGTCACAAGAGGCAGTGGTATAGTGGGACTCTAAGGACTCAGGATCAAATTCCACTGTAATGAAATTTGAATTGAGTAATTGCCTACACGTGACTCCAGATCCACCACAACTTGGTTGACTCTTAATAGCCCCCTCAAGGGCAAGTAGTGATGGGCAAGAAATGCTGGCCCAATCAGTGAAGCCCATATCCAATGAAACAATTGAAAAAAATCCTTCTCCCACACTTTTACTTTCTCCTTGGTTCTCCCAGATATATTTTGTCCTGAGATTCTTCTATGTAGTAACCGCAACAATTCCATGTGGTAGTGAGCTACACATTCACATCGCTATTTGGATAAAGAACTTTCTCCTTAGTTCCTTGATGCATTTATTGTCTAACTGCATTTATATTTATGCCCTGTAGTTTTGGATTCCCCTGCATGTGGCCTTTATGACTATTTAATATTTGCATAATACTGTGAAATAGATAAATGTTTTTTCACCTTTTCTTTCACAACGCTGGTATCATTGAAAAACCATTCACAGGTAACATCCAGATGGTTGTGGAGTTGGATAGTCATAACTCGACAATGCCCACACTGCACGGTGCCAAAGTCTAGTTGGTTGTTGGAGACAGTCAAGCCTGGCATAGTCACTGTAGCACGCAGAATGACTTCAACTGTGGGCCCACCAACAACCTAAACAAAACATGAGAGGTACAACCAAAACGATTGCTAGCACAGATCAGCTACCTTCTTCCTGTTTTGCTTCACCCCCCCACTGAACTTGAATCCATCAAAGACACTTTTCACTTGCAAATATCTTATTATCCCTTATTCTTTTCTAAATGTATTCTTCTAATCAATTTGGCCAACATCGAAATTAACAGTGATGCAACTCTTAAAAACAGGGATTTCTTTTGTAAAACTGGGAGAGACCGAGGGAGTGCTACAAGCAGCTTCAGTTAGGCAGGCAGAAATTGGCTTGGTTTTCAACAGCTGATCAGTACCTACTAAGATCTATTGGTAGACAAATGTACATAATTCACAAGTGAAGATAGGACCAGACTCTGGTGTGATGTCCTAAATGACAAAGTTGCCTGCAAATATTATTTACGTATGAGGAATTATGTCATGGACAAAGTACCATATCAAGTTTCACTGATAAAACTGAAAACCCAAGAGCAGCTAAGACATCCAACAGAGGTGCTGGGGAGAAAATTAACAAAATTAGATATCCAGGTGTAAAGGATTGAAAATGCAATCTTTGGTTGATCATCATTAAATGTGTACATTTTCCATGACAAGTACACAAGCAAGAGCAGAAAACTGGTCAGAATAATTGGTAGTGATTTTCACTCTCACTGCAGTTTTCTGTCCTGTAAAGACAGGAGCTATAAAAATTTTGAAGTCAAAGTATAATGATGACCATTGTCAATTGTCATAAAACCTCATGTTGTTCCCTAACGTCTTTCAGGTAAGGAAATCTGTCATCCTGACAAAAGACTTGCCTGCATGTGATGCCAGCCACACAGCAATGTGGTTGACACTTAACTTCCCTCTGAAGTGGCAGAGCAAGCCACTCAGTTGTTTCCAACTGCTACAAAGGCCTATAGGCGGACCACCTGGCGTCAGCCTAGGCACCAGAAATGACAACAGCAAACCTGTTGATGCTGCAAATATCTGCTAACATTTGGTGCCAAAGTTGGGAGAGCTGTCTCAAAGACGAGGCAAGCAACAACCTGGCGTAGTTATAATCACAGAATTGTACCTTATAATGTCCCAGATACCAACATCATCTGTCCTGTCATCAGCAGAACAGACCCAGCAGAGGTGCGGCAAAATGGTATACAGTTGGGAGGAGGTTCCCTGAGAGTCCTCAACATCTGTACTCCATCACATCTCTTGGCATTGGGTAAAACATGGGTGAGGCACATTCCGCCTTCCCTCAGTACCCATTCATGCTGAATACCACTTTGAGCAAGGGCACAGAACATACTTTTGGTGGGGACTTCAACGTCCATCATAAAGACTGGCTTGACAGCACTACTGAGCTCATCAAGTCCGAAAGGACATAGTTGCTAGACTGGTCTATGATAGGTGGTAAGGAAAGCAAAAGAGAAAACATGCTTGACCTCATGTTCACCAAACTGTCTGGTTCAGATGCATCTGTCACTGGGCATTCATGAGACGCTGTGGCTCATCAGCAGCAGCAACATTGTACTCAACCACAATCTGCAAACTCATAGCCTGACATATTCCCTGCTATACCATTATCATCAAGCCAGGGGATCAACCCTGATTCAATGAAGGAAGGAGGAGGACACACCAGGAGCAACTTCAGGCATACCTAAAAATGTGGTTTCAATTTGATGAAGCTAGAGCACAGGCCTACTTGAGTGCCAAACACCCTAAGCAGCAAGTAATAGACAGAGCTAAGCAATTCCATAACCAATGATCAGATCTAAGTTCTGCAGTACTGCCACATCCAGTCGTGAATTATGGTAGACAATTAAACAATTCACTAGAGGAGGAGGTTCCACAAATATCCCCATCCTCAATGATGTAGGAGCCCAGTACATTAGTGCAAAAGGCATTCTCAACAATCTTTAATCAGAAGCGATTTTTGATTTGATTTATTATTGTCACATGTATTCATATACAGTGAAAAGTATTGTTTTTTGTGCACTATACAGACAAGGCATACCATACATAGAGAAGGAGAATGTAGAATTACACCCATAGCTAAGGAGTAGAGAAAGATCAACTTAACGCGAGGTACATCCATTCAAAAACCTGATGACAGCTGTTTTTGAGTCAGCTGGTACGTGATCTCAGACTTTTATATCTTTTTCCTAACGGAAGAAGGTAGAAGAGAGCATGTCCAGGATACATGGAGTCATTGATTATGCTGGCTGCTTCTCATACCATGCTATGATACAACTAGAAAGAATGCTTTCTTTGTGCTGAGAGTGCAGAGTGAATGATCCATCCTAGCCTTCTCTGGAGGTCCCCAGCCTCACAGATGCCTGGCCTCAGCTAATCCAATTCACTCTACATGATATCAAGAAACTGCTGAATTCACCAGATATACAAAGGCTATAGGTACTGACAATAGTACAACAATTGTGTGGTCCAGGCCTTGCCATGCCCCTAGTTAGGCTGTTCCAGTAAAGCTACAACACTGGCATCTGCCCGGCAATGTGGAAAATCACCCAAGCATATCCTGCACACAAAAGACAGGAAATACCTGGGTAAATTACCGCTCCATCACTCCACTGTCGATCATCAGTAAAGTGATGGAAAGGGTAATCAACAGTGATATCAAACTTTTTTTTCATTATTCACTTGTGGGACATGCGTGTCGCTGGCTGGCCAGCATCTGTTGCCCATCCTTACCTAACCTTGGAAGGTAGTTGAGAGTTAATAACATTGCTGTAGCTCTGCATTCACATGTAGGCCAGACTGTGTAAGGATGGCCCTAATGGACATTAGGGAACAAGATGGCTTTTTTCGACAATCGACAATGGTTTCATGGTCATCAGTAGATTCTTAATTCCAGATTTTTTTATTGAATTCAAATTCAACCATCTGTTGTTGCGGGATTCAAACTCAGGACCCCAGAACATTAGCTGATTTAATGGCACTTTCTTCGCAATAACCTATTCACGCTCAGATTTGGTTTCACTGGGGTTACTCAGCTCCTGACCTCATCACAACTTTGATTCAAGCATGGACAAAAGAGTTGATTTCCAGAGGTCTAGTGAGATTGACTGCCCTTGATATCAAGGCACTATTTGATCAAGGATGGTGTCAAGGAGACCTAGCAAAACTAGGGTCAATGGAAATCAGTGGGGAAATTTTCTGCTGATTGAACTCATTCAAGGGAAGGTGGTTGTGGTTGTGGGAGGGCCATTATCTAAGCTCCAGGACATCACTGCGGGAGTTCCTCCTCAGAGCAGTGTCCTAAGTCCAACAATTGGCACGTGCTTCCTCAATAACATTCCTTCCATCACAAGTGGGTATATTTGATTATAACTGCATAACATTCAGAGCCATTTACGACTCTTCAGATAGTGAAGTAGTCCACATCTAAATGGAACAAGACATGGACAATATCCTGGCTTGGGCTGAAAAGTGGCAAGTAACATTTATGCCACAGAAGCGGCAGATAATGACCATTTCCAACAAGAGAGGCTTGAACTATCGTCCCTTGACATTCAAAGGCACTACCATCACTAAATTCCCCCAGCAACATCTTGGGATTTACCATTGACCAGAAACTGAACTAGACTAGCCATATAAATACTGTAGCTACAAGAGCAGATCAGAAGCTAGGAATCCTGCTGTTAGTAACTCACTTCCTAACTCCTAATTCCACCATCTACAAGGCACAAGTCAGGAGTGTGATGGAATACTCTCCACTTGCCTGGACGAATGCAGCTCCAACAACATTCAAGAAGGTCAACACCAAAGAGGACAAAGCAGTCTGCTTGATTGACATCCATTCACAAATATTCACTCCCTCCATTACTGGCTCACAGTGGCAGTAGTGTGTATTGTCTACAAGGTGCACTGCAGGAACTTGGACAGCATCTTCTAAACTGAGGTCCACTACCATGTAAAAGGAGGTCAGCAGATACCTGGGAACACCATCACCTGCAAATTCTCCTCTAAGCCATTCACCATTATGACTTGTAAATTAATTGTTGTTCCTTCACTGCCATTGGGTCAAAATCCTAGAATTCCATCCCTAACAGCACTGTAGATGTCCTTACAGCACATGAATTGCAGCAGTTCAAGAAGGCAGCTCAAGGACAATTAAGGATAGGCCATGAATGCTCGCCTGGCCAGTGACACCATATTCCTTGATTGAACAAAGAAGAATGCTCCCCATCACTGTCCCAAACCAGGGTCAACTTATATGCAGATTCCAAAGCAAACTGTCAGCATTGATATAGGTTGTCGCCTTTTTGCATTGTTATCAGGATCCGATACAAAAAGTGGGTGTGTCTTAAACTCCCACACATCTTCACAACACAGCTTCTATCACTTACTTGATCCTTGTGCCCAGTTGTCAGGTACAGTTCAGTAAAATATGCATTTTGTGGGATGAAAAACTGAAATAGACTGCTAATGTAAATATAGCACACTGTGACTGAAAAGTTCAGGGATGGGGGTGAGATGCATTGGTAATCATCTTCTGTGCTAAGAATGTGAGACACGAGTCTTGGGGCTGGAGAAATGGGGTTTCCATATACTCTGAGTTGACATATATGCCACAATTAATGGTAGTTAAGACAGTAATGTCCAGTTCGAGCTTTGAGTTATGCATCTATATTTCTCACAATTCTAATGACCAAACCGTAGGGTAATCTGCCAGAGATAGAAAGTTATAGTTTCAATTCCAGTGCATTTAAGTCGGAGATTTGTTTCTTCACAGATGTTGAAAGTAAAGTCTGGAGAGGAAGGGGAAGGAAGGATGCTGTTACTGTACTTTATTGTGGTAAAAAACAGATGACAGTGAGAGCTGAGGTGGTGGTGACATATTGGTATTGTCACTGGACCAGTAATCTAAAGACACAACACTGCTCTGGGGATCCAGGTTCAAATCCTGGTACTGCAGATGATGAGAGCTTAATTCAATAAAATATCTGGAATTAGGGGTCTAATGATGACCATGAAATCGTTGTCAATTGTTGTAAAAACCCATCTGATTCACTAAACTGCCATCTTTACCTAGTCTGGCCTACATGTGACTCCAGACAATGTACCCTCCTCAAGTGGCAACTAAGAATGGGCAATAAATGCTGGTCTGTCCAGTGACTCCCATATCCCATTAACAAATAAAAAAACAGCATGATCTGCACAGTAGCACCCATACCAGATATCCCTGCCTTTGGTTTTGTCTCACATCCAGCTTTTTCTCTTCATCCTTCAGTTGGAAGGGCTTTTTGTTGTGGCTGACTGGCATCGAGAAATGCAACTTTCAACTGTTGATATCAGGGCCAGAACCTAGAGAGTACACTGGGTACTGCAAACAAGTAATGTTTGAGATAAATACATTTAAGTACACTTGTGAGTTACAGCAGTTATTTTTGGTGTATAAAATTTTGGTGTATGAAAGAGAACGTGTTGGAACTTTTAAATTCTATCAAGATAGATAAGTCGCTGGGACAGGATGGGATGTACCCCAGGTTACTGTGGGAGGCGAGGGAAGTGATTGCAGAGCCCCTGGCGATGATCTTTGCGTCGTCGATGGAGACGGGAGAGGTTCCTGAGGATTGGAGGATTGCGGATGTGGTTCCTATTTTCAAGAAAGGGAACAGGGATAGCCCGGGAAATTACTGACTGGTGAGTCTAACCTCAGTGGTTGGTAAGTTGATGTACAGGATTCTGAGGGACAGAATTTATGAGCATTTAGAGAAGTTTAGAATGATCAGAAATAGTCAGCACAGCTTCATCAAGGGCAGGTCATGCCTTACGAGCCTAGTTGAGTTCTTTGAAAATGTGACTGAACACATTGACAAAAGAAGAGCGGTGGACGTGGTTTACATGGACTTCAGCAAGGCGTTTGCTATGGTCCCCCATGCAAGACTTCTTGAAAAGGTGAGAGGGCATGGGATCCAAGAGGCTTTGGCCTTGTGGATGCAGAACTGGCTTGCCTGCAGAAGGCAGAGAGTGGTTGTGGATGGGTCTTTTTCTGCATGGAGGTCAGTCACCAGTGGCGTGCCCCAGGGATCTGTTCTAGGACCCTTGCTGCTTGTCATTTTCATAAATGACCTGGATGAGGAACTAGCAGCTAGCTTAATATCTTTTGACGATACTTTTTCAGGTTGGCTGGCTGTAAAACCATTTTTGAAGTGTGAAAGAAGCATAACGATAGTCAACTGAAACTGGCCAGCTTTCTTGTATTAAGTTTCCCCTACTGAAAACAAGAGATTTTACTTGGAAGCATCACAGATGGGTTAGTAGTTTGCTGACGATACGAAGGTTGGTGGTGTCAGAAGTTGTAGCATGACATAGATAGGTTGCAAGACTGGGCGGAGAAGTGGTAGATGGACCTCAATGCGGATAAATGTGTTGTGGTCCATTTTGGCAGGACCAATGGGATGAAGGAGTACAATATCAAGGGTAGGAGTCTTAGCAGTGTTGAGGAGCAGAAGGATCTTGGGGTCCGGGTCCATAGGACTCTTAAATCGGCCTTGCAGGTGGAGGATGTGGTCAAGAAGGCGTATGCTGTACTGGCCTTCATTAATCGAGGGATTGAGTTTAGGAGTCGGGAGGCAACAATAAGACCCTTGTCAGACCCCACTTGGAGTACTGTGCGCAATTCTGGTCACCTCACTACAGGAAGGATGTGGAGGCTCTTGAGAGGGTGCAGAGGAGATTTACAAGGATGTTGCCTGGATTGGGAGGCATGCCTTATGAAGATAGGTTGAGGGACCTTGGTCTCTTCTCCCTGGAGAGACGAAGGTTAAGAGGCGACCTGATAGAGGTTTATAAAACGTTGAGAGGAATAGATAGGGTGGATTCTCAGACATTATTTCCCCGGGATGAAATGGTCGCTATGAGAGGACACAGGTTTAAGATGCTGGGGAGCAAGTACAGAGGAGATGTTAGGGGTAAGATTTTCACTCAGAGGGTGGTGAGTGAGTGGAATCGGCTGCCGTCGGTGGTGGTAGAGGCGAACTCTCTGGGGTCTTTTAAAAGACTTCTGGATGAGTACATGGGATTTAATGGGATTGGGAGTTACAGATCGCTCTATGGCCTGGTAGGTATGGATATGATTGGCGCAACTTGTGGGCTGAAGGGCCTGTTTGTGCTGTAGTGTTCTATGTTCTGAATCAGTTCCATTGCTGACTGCCATTTCAATTTTAATCAGGGAGATGTCTCAAGAGGCAGTACCCTTCCTTGAGTAATCAGTTTGTATCCCACATTTATTCCAGCCAATAATAGTGCTAATTTTCCCGCTCTCAGCAGCTAGCTTAATATCTTTTGACGATACTTTTTCAGGTTGGCTGGCTGTAAAACCATTTTTGAAGTGTGAAAGAAGCATAACGATAGTCAACTGAAACTGGCCAGCTTTCTTGTATTAAGTTTCCCCTACTGAAAACAAGAGATTTTATTTGGAAGCATCACATTGATATTTATCACCCAAAATTATAAATATTTTCAGAAAAATATCCAAAGCAGAAGTAACAGCTGTACAAAAGTGCGAAGGATGTTGCCCTGACTTCTGCCAACCATCCAAATAAAAACTGGGTGAGAAGTGTCAAGATGAGTCAACTTTTGATTACCCTCCCCATATTGGCAAGTAAGATCAAGGATCCCCATTGTGTGAAGAATCTCAGGTACCAACCGATACGATTTGGTGCATTTCGTTGGAAAAAAATTATAAAAGCGAAGTTTCTGCAGAAGTGACAGATACAGCATTCCCATTAAATTGTTCTTCATTTACTTCTGAATTGTACAGGAAAAGAAAGTTGCTGGAGGAAATAAAGGAAGTAATACATTGTTTTAATTCAAAATGTAGAAGGGGCTTATCTTTGAAAAATGGAGTAATCTTTTTGTGCACCTGTATTGACATCAAAGCTTCTGCAGATCCAATACTAAGCTTTGCTTGAAGAGGGTCAAACCGTACTTCAAAAGTCTCTGTTTCACAATAGGGCAGATTCTTCACCCTGTGTAGCTCAGTGCTGAAACCTACAAACACAAATCACATCAGGAAAAACATACACATCTGCAATTTATCCAAAAAGTAGAATTATTAGAATTAACAATATTTACATATTAATAAACATTGAATTTTATTTTTGTTCTAATTTACAAATTCCCTGAGTTGCACTGCAAAAGCAAAGATAATTTTGTGTAGCTGGGACAATCAAAATGCATACCAGCTACTGAAAAATTCTGATTGAGTTTTAGCCTGAGATCTAATGCTCTGAGATCAGTCCAAAGATGTGCGGGTTAGGTTGATTGGCTATGCTAAATTGCCCCTTAGTGTCCAGGATGCATAGGTTAGAGGGATTAGCAGGGTAAATATGAGGTTACAGGGACAGGATCTGGGTGGGATTGTTGTCAGTACAGACTTGATGGGCTGTAGGGATTCTATCATACTAATCTAGGTGCACTGATTAATTACATCTCGAATAATAGATACGTAGGAGTGAATTCTAGATTGGAAACTGAATGACAATTTCAGATGGTTTGGAAGGGAGATGGGAGCCAAAATGTAGAATCAGGTAAGGTAAACAAGGTGCACCAAGGATTGGGAGAAGCAGATAACACTGGACTGCAAAACAGGGGTGATAAGGTAGTACAATTAGGTCTAAATTTGATTTCCATTCATGTGTCGAACTGCATGAAATATGGTCAATAAGGTTGGTGGGCTGCAGACACAAATAGACACATGGGAATATAATGTTGTGGTGACCTGGTTCAAAACAGGGCAGGACTTGAGTACCAAATATGTTTGAATATAAAATGTATAAGAAAGATAGGGAAGAAACAAAAGGCTGAGAGATGGCTGTAATAATTGAAGTGACTAATACAGTGCTATAGAGAGGAGACATCCCAGAGGGATGAAACACTGAATTTATTTGGTTAGAGTTAAGAAACAATACAGGTGCCATTACTCTCTGGGTATATTCTGCAGGTTACCAACTACTGGTAAAGACATAGAAGAAAATAGTTGCACAGAAATTATGAGATGCAAAAAAAAGTTATAAAATAGAACATCCATTATCCTAATACAGACAGAGATAGTAATAGTAAAAAGGACAAAGAGTAGAGAGTTTCAAAAGTGAATTCAGGAGAATTTTTTAGTCATTAAATTTCATGCCCAATGAAGGAGGACTCTATGCTGGATCTGATTCTAGGAAACTGGATCAAATATCAGTCAGGAAACTTGCATTTTTTTTTCTTTTTTATTAATTCATGGGATATAGTTTGATGGTCAAGGACAACATTTGATGCTTATGATTAACTGCCCTTGATAATGTGGCTGGGAGGTGCCTTCTTGATTCATTGCAGTCCATTTGGTGTAGGAGGAAATTCCAGGATTTTGATCCAGTGGCAGTGACAGAATGATGGTATAATTCCTTGTCAAGATAAAATATAGCTTGAACATAATCATAGAGATAGACAGCACAGAAAAAGACACTTCAGCCCATCGCATCTGCCCTGGACAAAGACAAATGATACAAGGTTTCTGAAAACTGTTGGTGTTGCACTCATCCTGGTAAAGGGAAGCATATTCTATCACACTCCTGTCTTGTGTTTGGTAGATACTAGATTGGCATCTACTTTGTACCTAAGTGGATAGGAGGACAGATACGTACGACAACCATAATAATTTTCCTTTGTGCCAGGTATGATACCAGCCTGTGGAAATGTTTTCCTCTCATTCCAATTAACTTCAATTTTGCTAGGATCCTTGGTGCTACGCTTACTCAAATGTTGCTTTGATATTAAGAACAGTTATTGCCAACTCACCATTTAAGTTTAGCACTTTTGTCCATGTTTGGACTAAAAAACTATAATTAGGCCTGAAGCCTGGTGGACCTGGTGCAACACAAATTGAGCATCAATGAGTTGATGCTCAATTTGTGTTGAATTGCTGAGTAAGTGGTGCATTTTAGTGCTGTCAATGCACCATCCATCACTTTGTTGATGATTAAGCGTGGACTGATGCGGCTGTAATTGTGCAGATTGGAATGTCCTGATTTTTGTGGACAGTACATAGCTGACAAATTTTCTACATTGCGAGAAGATGTCAGTGTTCTAGTTGTATTGGAACTGCTAAGGGGCACAGCTATATTTGAAGCTCAAGTCTTAAGTATTACCACTAGCATGTTGTCAGACCCATTACCTTTGCTGTATCCAGTACCTTCAGCTGTTTCTTTGCATCACACAAAATCAAATTGGCTGAAGATCAAATTGTTCTGTAGTTCTAGTATTGAAGTAAGGTGTTTTGAGTATAGATATCAGCTGACCAAAAGGCCTATTTCTGTGTTTCACTAGAGACGTTCCTGTATTTCTAAATTGTAGGTTAATGGTGGAACAATATCACCCATTCACCATCCTGTCCCTGTCTTATAGGACTCCAAGAACTGGGACAGACTTTAGTGAGGAAACAACCATGATGAATGCAATGAGAAACAGGAAATACTGAACATCGTAGGACATTTATTCATTTATCCTCAACTATTGTCATCTCTGGTTACCAGAGCCCAGCATTATTTGTTCACTGTTTACAGAGTGTCCATGTTTGAAGTCATTCAATTTGAGCCTCTAAAAGGCTGCATGATGAGCCTGGATAGTCAGAAATTAATGTTAGTTTGAATTACAGCAATTCAAAGCTAGAGCTGGATTTTCATGCCAAGGTGCTTAGCTCAAGTGAGAAAGCTTCCTGACCTGGCAGACCCACCTTAGTTTAAAAAGTCTCAATATACACAATCTTCACTCTGGGGAGACAAGGGAGGGAGAGAATCAGGCTTGTTGAACTAGGAAGATGATCACCGGTGACAATAGGGCTGGGCCAGTATTGGGCTCTCCGGGATCTCTTCCCAGTTAAAAAGTTAAGCCCTCTGGCCCTCACCACCCCACCTCCCCCCCGACCACCACCCCACCCCCACCCCACCCCCGCCCCTGCCCCCAGTACTCTCAAACCTTCCACACTCTCTTAGCCTTCTCCGTGCCCCAATTGCAACTCTAACACGTGCCCTCTAAATGTGTGCTGGACCAAGGTCATGGTAACAATATAACCCAACTTTAAAGAAAATGCTCCTGTGCAGTGCATATTTTATTATGATACTGTCCAACCACACTGAACACATTGGAGAAAAAGGAGTTTGAGTTCAAGAGCCATGGGATTGTGCTGCAACTATGGAGAACCTTGGTGAGACCACATTTGGAATATTGTGTGTAGTTCTGGTCATCTCACTATAAGAAGGATGTGGAAGCATTGAAAACAGTGCAGAAAAGATTTACCTGGTTTGGAGGCTAGGTCTTATAAGGAAAGATTGAGGGAGCTGGGGCTTTTCTCTTTAGAATGGAGGAGGGTGAGAAGTGACTTAATAGAGGATTATAAGATAATGAGGGGAATAGATAGAGTGGACGTGCAGAGACTATTTCCTCGGGTGGATGTAATTGTTACTAGGGGGCATAACTTTAAAGTTCATGGTGGGTGATATAGGAGGGATGTCCAAGGTAGAAGCTTTACTCAGACAGTGGTTGGGGTGTGGAATGCGCTGCCTGCTGTGATAGTGGAGTCAGACACTTTAGGAACTTTTAAGCAGTTGTTGGGTAGGCACATGAAACACACCAGAAAGATAGGGAGTAGGATAGCTTGATCTTGGGTTCAGACATAGCTCGGCACAACATTGAGGGCTGAAGGGCCTGTACTGTGCTGTACTGTTCTATGTAAATCTATATAAGCTGCACAATAGATTCCCAGATCCGAAGTACCAGAGGCCTCAGGCTTTTGTGATCCATTCTATATGGAGAAGACACGGCTACAGGTGCTAATGATCTAACTATTGATCCCCATCACTTACGATAACAATCTCACCAATTTATAAGTTGTGACGAAAAGGGGAAGGTTAAAATTTATAATGTATTTTCTGCAAATCTAATGTTGAACCATGACTTCTCCATGCAGAACAGATAACTTACCTGTATTTTTAAGAGCATGTCGGTCAGTGTAAAACGATACCGGCAAACAGCCTGTGTTTGTAATCTTCACAATATGTATCTTGATGGTGCTGAGGATTACAAATCCAAAATCCAGGACAAACTCAGGCAAATGGCATCTGGAAAACAAACTTTCAATGTAATAGACATTTCAATAGTTTCCCAAATTAAAACATCTAGGACTAAATTTTGTTGGCCATGGAAGATGGTGGAAGGTCAATTTAAACTGCCCTGATTTCCCAATCTCTACCTGTCCATAAAATCAAAGTTTTTTTTATATTATCCTCATTTCCCCATTTTGAAATGGTGGGGTATATTCCCCAATCCATTTTTTTTAAATTCAATCGTAGGATCTGGGTCTCGCTGGCTAGCCATCATATATTGTCCATTCCTAGTTGCCCTTGAGAAGGTGATGGTGAGCTGCCTTCTTGCACTGCTGCTGTCCGTGCGCTGTGGGTAAACCCATGATGCCGTTAGGGAAGAAATTCCAGGACTTTGACTCAATGACTGCGAAGGGACAGCAATGTATCTCCAAGTCAAGATAATGGGTGGCACGGAGGGTAACTTGTAAGTGGTGTTCCCATGAATCTGCTGCTCTTGTCCTTCTAGATGGAAGTGGTCATCGGTTTGGAAGGTACTATCTAAGAATCTTTGGTGAATTTCTGCAGTGCATCATGTAGACAGTACACTGTGTAGCTGTGGTGAAGGGAGTGAATGTTTGTGAATGTAGTGCCAATCAAACGGGCTGCTTTGTCTTGTCTTGTGTCAAGTTTCTTGAGTGTTGGAGCTGCACCCCAGTGGGGAGTATTGCATCATATTTTTGACTTGTGACTTGTAGATGGTGGGCAGACTTTAGGGAATCAGGTGGTAAGTTACTCACTAAAGTGTTCCTAGCCTCTGATCTGCCCCTGTAGCCATTGTGTTTATGTGGCAATTCCAGTTAAGATTCTGGTCAATGTAACACCAAGAACGTTGACAGTGGAGGATTCAGTGATGGAAGCACCATTGAATGTCAAGTGATGGTGGTTAGATTGTCACTTATTGTGATGGTCATTGCCTGGCATTTGTTTGGCGCAAATGTTACTTGCCATTTGTCAGCCCAAGCCTGGATACTGCCCAGATCTTATTGCATTTGAACATGGACTGCTTCAGTATCTGAGAAGTTGTAAATTATGCTGAACCTTGCGCAATCATCACCAAACATCCCCACATCTCTTCTTATCATGGAAGGAAGGTCCTGAAGAAGCAGCTGAAGATGGTTGGACCTAAGACATTATCCTGAGGGATTCCTGCAGAGGTGCATTGGAGCTGAGATGACTGAACCCCCCACAACCATAACCATCTTCCTCTGTGCCAGGTTTGACTCCAAACAATGAGGAACGTGCCCCCCAATTCCCATTGATTCTAGTTTTGCTAAGAATCCTTGATACAACTCACTCAGTCGAACGCGGCCTCGATGTCAAGGGCAATCACTTTCACCACACCACTCAAATTCAGCTCTTTTGTCCATGTTTGAACCAAGGTTGTAATGAGGTCAGGGGCTGAGTGACCCTGGTGAAACCCAATGGGGCATCATTGAGCAGGTTACTGCTGAGCAGGTGCTGCTTGATAGGTGCGACAACCATAATCTCTCCCTCAATGTCAGTGAAACAAAGGAGATTGTCATCGACTTCAGGAAATGTAGTGAAGGACATGCCCCTGTCTACGTCAACGGTGATGAAATGGAAATCAAAGAACCACAGAATCCGTACAGTGCAGAAGCAGCCTGCACCAACAACAATCCCACGCAGACACAGGGAGAATGTGTGAACACCACACAGACAGTGGCCCAAGGCCTGAATTGAATCCAGGTCCCTGGCACAGTGAGGCAGTTGTGCTAATCACTATGCCACTGTGCCACCCGTTCAAGACCTTCAGATTTCTAGGTGTCCAGATCACAAACAACCTGTCCTGGTCCCTTCACTCTGATGGTACAGTTAAGAAAGCCTACCAACATCTCCATTTTCACAAGAGATGAAGGAAATGCAGCATGTCCGCTACAACAGATACACCATAGAAAGCATTCTTGCTGGGTGTATCACAGCTTGGTATGGTTCCTGCCCTGACCAAGACCACAAGAAATTACAAGAGGTTGTAAATGTAGCTCAGTCCACCATGCAAACACAGCCTTCCATTCAGTGACTCTGTCTACGCTTCCTGCTGCCTCGGAAAAGTAAAGTTTATTTATTAGTCGCAACTAGGCTTATATTAACACTGCAATAAAGTTACTGTAAAAATCTCCTAGCAGTGCACAGCAGCCAGCACAATGGACATACTCTCTTCTACCTTCTTCCATTGGGAAAAAAGTCTGGGATAATGTACCAGTCAACTCAAGAACAGCTATATCCCTGCTGTCATCAGACTTTTGAATGGACCTACCATATATTAAGCTGATCATTCTTACACCCTAGCTATGACTATAACACTATATCCTGTACCCTCTTCTTTCCTTCTCCTCTATGTACTCCATGAACGGTATGTTTTGGCTTTATAGTGCGCAAGAAACAATATTTTTCACTGTAGTCCCAATAATAAATCAAACCAAATCAAATCAAACACTGTTGATGATCCCTTCTATCACTTTACCGATGATTGAGAGTAGACTGATGGGACAGTAATTGGCTTGGTGGGATTTGTCCTGCTTTGTGTGTACAGGGTATATGTGGGCAATTTTCTACATTGTCAGGTGTTGAAACTGTACTGGAAGAGCTTAGCTAGGGGAGCAGCCAATTCTGGAACCCACGTCTTCAGTGCTATTGCCAGAATGTTGTCAGGACTCATTGCTTTTGCAATACCAGTACCTGTATCATATGGAGTAAACTGAATTGGCTGGAGACTAGCATCTGTGATCCTGAGGTCCACTGGAGAAGGCCAAGATGGATCATTTACTTGGCATTTCTGACTGAAGATTGCTGTGAATCCTTCAGCTTTTTCCTTTCCACAGACGTGCTGGGCTCCTCCATTACTGAGGATGGGCTTTGTGGAGCCTCCTCTTCCAGTGAATTGCTTAATTGTCCACCACCATTCACAATGGGGTGTTGCAGAACTGCAGAGCTTGGATCTGATCTATTGGCTGTGGGATCACTTAGTTCTGACTATCACTTGCTGTTATGCTGTTTGAACATAAGAACATAAGAAATAGGAGCAGGAGTAGGCCATCTAGCCCTTCGAGCCTGTCCCGCCGTTCAATAAGATCATGGCTGATCTGTTGTGGCTCAGTTCCACATTCCCGCCCTCTCCCCATAACCCTTAATCCCCTCTCTTATCAAAAACCCATCAACCCGCGTCTTAAAAATATTTAGCGAGGTAGCCTCCACCACTTCAACGGGCAGAGAATTCCAGAGATTCACCACCCTTTGAGTGAAGAAGTTCCTCCTCAACTCCGTTCTAAACCGCCTCCCCTGTATCTTGAGGCTGTGCCCCCTAGTCCTACTATCCTTTCTGATCGGGAAGAGTCTCTCCACCTCTATCCTATCCATCCCATTCATCATCTTATACGTCTCAATGAGATCTCCCCTCATTCTTCTAAACTCTAACGAGTACAAGCCTAGTTTATTCAGCCTCTCCTCATAGCTCAACCCCCTCAACTCCAGCATCAGCCTAGTAAACCTCCTCTGCACTCCCTCCAAGGCCAAAATATCCTTGCGTAAGTACGGCGCCCAAAACTGCACACAGTACTCCAGCTGCAGCCTCACCAATGCCCTATACAGCCGCAGCAAGACCTCCCTACTTTTATATTCAATCCCCCTCGCTATGAAGGCCAGCATCCCATTCGCCTTCCTGACCACCTGCTGCACCTGCAAGCTGGGTTTTTGCGACTCATGCACAAGGACCCCGAGGTCCCTCTGCACCGTCGCCTGCTGCAGTTTTTCGCCACTTAAGTAATAATCCTTCCTACCATTATTCCTACCAAAGTGGACCACCTCGCACTTGCCAACATTAAATTCCATTTGCCATTTCCTGGCCCATTCGCCCAGCCTATCTAGATCCTTCTGTAGACTCTCCACACCCTCCGCACAATTTGCCTTTCCACCAATCTTGGTGTCATCAGCAAATTTCGACACCCTACACTCGGTTCTCTCCTCCAGATCATCTATATAAATGGTAAATAGCTGAGGCCCCAGCACCGACCCCTGGGGCACTCCACTAGTCACCATCCGCCAATCCGAATAGCACCCATTGACCCCCACTCTCTGCCTCCTATTTGACAACCAATCCTCTATCCACGCTAACACCCTACCCCCAACTCCATGTCCCCTGACCTTCTGCAATAACCTCTTGTGAGGTACCTTGTCAAACGCGTTCTGAAAATGGCATGTAAGTGGTCCTGTTTGATAGCTTCATCAACTGATACTTCAGTTTTAGCTATGTCTGGTGCTGCTCCTAGCATGCCCTCCTGCACTCTCCATTGAACTAGGGTTGATCCCATGGTTTGATGGTAATAGTTGCGTGGGGGATATGTAGGGCCATGACGTTGCAGGTTGTGTCAGAGTACAGTTCTATTGTTGTTGGTGGTCCACAACGTCTTGTGGATGCCCAGTGTTGAGTTGCTAGATCTATTTGAAATCTGACCCGATTAGCGCCGTGATTGCAGGTTATTCTCAATATGAAGGTGGGAGGACTTCATCTCCACAAACACTTTGCAATGGTCACTCTTACGGATTCTGTCATGGACAGATGCATCTGCAGCTGGCAAATTGGTAAGGATGAGGTCAAGCACGTTTTTCTTCCAGTTGGTTCCCTCACCACCTGCTACAACCACAGTCTAGCATTTATATGCTTTAGGGCCTGACCAGCTCGATCAGTGGTACTGTTGGTGAGCCACACTTGAAATCTCCCACCTAGTGTATATTTTGCACCCTTGCCCTCCTCAATGCTTTCTCCAAATGTTGTTCAACATAGATGAGCACTGAAACCAAAAGAGAAAATGCTAGAAAATCTCAGCAGGTCTGGTAGCATCTGTAAAGGGAAAGAAGAGTCCAGGTGACCCTTTGTCAAAGGTAGAAGGCATAGGGAGTGAGAGATATTTCTATTGTAGAGTGAGGGTATGAAACATGAGTCACAGCCACAGAAACAAGGGGAAAGGCTGCTAATGACAGCCCATAGAGAGAATAAAAGGTGTGAATGGCCAAACGGCAGAGAAGCTGAAATCAGAGGATAAGCTGAGAAAGATGAAGATGTGGGGGGAGGGGAGGAATAGGTGGGAGAGAGATAAAATTTAGAAAAAACAGGAAAGGTGAAGTAAAGGGGAAGAAAAAGTAAGGAACAAGGGGATAAAAAAGGGGGAGAGTGAAGGGTCGGTAATAAAACAAAAACAAAAGGCTCAAGGTAGGGTAGAACGAATCATCTGAAGTTGTTGAATTTGATATTGAGACTGGAAGGGTGCAATGTGCCTAGCTGGAAGATAAGAAGCTGTTCCTCCAGTTTGTGTTGAGCTTCAGTGGAACATTGCAGCAGGTCAAGGATGGACATGTGGGCATGGGAGCAGGATTGTATGTTAAAGTGGCAAACAACATTAAGGTCAGTGTCCTGCTTGTGCACAGACTGAAAGTGCTCAGCAAAGAGATCACCCAGTCTACGTTTGGTTTCTCCGATACAGAGGAGACCACACTGGGAGCAGCAAGTGCAATTGACCAAAGTGAAAGAGGTGCAAGCGAAACGCTGCTTAACCTGGAATGCGTGCTTTGGACTTTGAAAGATAAGCATAGAAGAGGTAAAGGGGCAGGTGTTAGACCTTCTGCGATTATATGGAAAGGTGTCATGGGTGATGGGAGAGATGTTGGGTATAGTGGAGGATTGGACTAGGTTATCCCGGAGAGAACGGTCTCTGCAGAATGCTGACTGAGGGAAGATATGTTTGGTGGTGGCATCACATTGGAGTTGGCAAAAATGGTAGAAGATTATGCTTTGCATGCGGAGTCTGGTGTGGTGAAATCTGACAACAAGCGGCAGCTCCATCCTTGTTCTGGGAGGGAGGGGAGAGGGTGAGGATCGTGGTGCAGGAGGTGGACCACACAGTGTTGAGGGTCAGCAGATTGCTGTTTTATTGATTGCTGCTGGAGCTGCTTTCAAATTAGGGATGTTTGGTTGCTCCCAAGTGGTGCTAGTCCAGTCAGAAGCTACCTCAATGAGACAGGGTGCATAAGTGGTAGAGACTACCTCAATGGGACATAGTGCCTCAATGGCAAAGCACTTTCTGGTTTGTAAGTTTTTGCCAGATAGTAGTGGGAGGAATTTGTGAAATACCAGTAATGTTGTTGCCACAGGAGCTGCAATTGCTGTCAGTGATTAGAATTGCCCATCGGGGAGGGTAATTTCTAACCCCCAGAAGTTGCAGTGAGGCCACCGGAGTTGACTTTGCAATTTTGCTATGCTGTGGCAGACCTCCCGATGTGAGAACAATTATTGTGGAATAATCATAGAATCACAGAATCCTACAGTGCAGGAAGAGGCCCTTTGGCCCATTTTCACTTCTAAAAGTTACTTACCTCAGAGAATCGACCTCATTGTTCCTTGGGGGCACATCAGAGAGGGAGAGACTGGTGAGTAAGTTACTGTGTTTCTTTTTTTTAAAGCTTTTTTTTAAATTTTAAATCGGAGACAGGAAGTGGTCATAGGGAAGTAGTTTTTTTTCCCCACTGGACCCCCATGAATTGGAAAGGTGAAGAAACCCGATACGCTACACAGGTAGAGTATCCCACCCCTCCCTCCTCCTCTAACCAAAAAAGAGAGAGAGAGACAGAGGGACTCTGGGTGAGAGCAGGTAAGTTTGGTTTTGTTTTTGCGTGAGCTGTAAGGGCTTTGGCTCAGAGGGCCAAAGCAAAAAGGGTGAGGCAAGGTAAGTTTATAAGTTTTTTTTATATTACTTTTTTCTCTGTATTTCTAAAAAGGGCAAATATGAGTGTGAGGTCAGTATGTTGTTGCCGATGCAATATGTGGGAGGTCTTGGAGGCTCCTGGTCTCCCAGACATCCATTCCTGTGCTCGGTGTGTGGAGCTGCAGTCCCTACAGGACCTGGTAAAGGAACTGGAAAGGCAGCTTGAGGACATGCGTCTCATTAGAGAGAATGAGGAGATAATTGATAGGAGCTATCGGCAAGTTGTCACACTAGGGCAACGGGAAGAAGGCACGTGGGTAACTATTAGGAAGGGGAAACCTCAGGTGATGGAGAGCATGCCGGTGGATGTCCCCCTTCAAAATAAGTACTCCTGCATGAGTACCACTGGGGGGGACAGCTCATCTGGAGGAGGAAGCAGTGGCCAGCTCTCTGGAGCTGAGCCAGTACTTCAAAAAACTAAAAAAGAGAGCAACAAGGGGACTCCATAGTGAGGGGTTCAGACAGGCATTTTTGCGGATGCAGACGGGAGTCGTGGATGATGGTTTGTCTCCCTGGAGCAGGGATCCGGGATGTCTCTGGACGCGTCCCAGACATCCTGAAAGGGGAGGGTGAGGAACCGCAGGTTGTGGTTCATATAGGTACTGCTGACATAGGCAGGAGGGAAGCAGTCATGAAAAGGGATTATAGGGAACTGGGTAGGCAGCTGAGAAAGAGGAATGCGAAGGTAGTAATCTCAGGATTGCTGCCTGCACTGCGGGAGAATGAGAGCAGGAATGGAATGAGGTGGAGGGTGAATGCGTGGCTGAGGGACTGGAGCAGGGGGCAGGGATTCCGGCTCCTGGATCATTGGGACCTCTTTAGGGGCAGGTGTGACCTGTACAGTAAAGACGGGTGGCACTTGAATCCCAGGGGGACCAATATCTTGGCGGGAAGACTGGCTAGGGCTACTGGGGGGACTTTAAACTAGAAAGGTTGGGGGGAGGGAACAGAGATGAGGAGACTGAGACCGAGGAGGTTAGCTCCTGGGTAGGGAAGGACTGTAGACGGTATGAGAGGGAGGTTAGACGGATGGTGGAGAAGAGAAATGTCCAGACCGAGGGGCTGAGGTGTGTCTATTTTAACGCCAGGAGTGTAGTAAATAAGGTAGATGAGCTTAGGGTGTGGATTGCTGCTTGGAGATGCGATGTGGTGGCCATTACAGAGACTTGGATATCTCAGGGACAGGACTGGGTACTTCAGGTGCCAGGATTCAGATGCTTCAGGAAGGACAGGGTTGGGGGCAAAAGAGGTGGTGGAGTGGCACTGTTGATCAGGGACAGTGTCATGGCTGCAGAGAAGGAGGATGCTGTGGAGGGACTGCCAACAGAGTCATTGTGGGTGGAGGTTAGGAACAGCAAAGGGTCGATAACTTTGCTGGGTGTTTTCTATAGGCCGCCCAATAGCGACAGGGAAGTTGAGGTGCAGATAGGGAAACAGATCCTAGAGAGATGTAGTAATAACAGAGTTGTCATGATGGGAGACTTTAATTTCCCAAACATCGACTGGAATATCCCAAGGGTAAGGGGTTTGGATGGGGAGGAGTTTGTTAGGTGTGTTCAGGAAGGGTTCCTGACACAGTATGTGGATAAGCCTACGAGAGAGGAGGCTGTACTTGACATGGTGCTGGCTAATGAACCTGGACATGTGTCGGATCTCTCGGTTGGAGAGCATCTTGGGGATGGAGATCATAATTCTATCTCCTTCACGATAGCATTGGAAAGAGATAGGATCAGGCAGGCTAGGAAGGTGTTTGTCTGGAGTAAGGGGAAATATGAAGACACCAGGCAGATAATTGGACAAATAAACTGGAAGGATGCGTTCTTGAGGAAAAGTACAGAAGGAAGGTGGCGGATATTCAAGGAATGTTTGACTGGAGCTCTGCACGATAACGTTCTGATGAGACAAGGAGGTTTTGGTAGGGCACGGGAACCGTGGTGCACGAAGGTTGTGGTGAACCTAATCAGGAAGAAAGGAAAGGTGTATAAAAGGTTCAGAGAGCTAGGAGATGGTAAGGATCTAGAGGAGTATAAGGCTTGTAGAAAGGAGCTTAGAAAGGAAATTAGGAGGGCCAGAAGGGGTCATGAGAAGGCCTTGGCAGGTAAGATTAAGGAGAATCCCAAGGCCTTCTACAAATATGCAAAAAGTAAAAGGATAAGAGAAGGGATAGGACCTATAAAAGGTGAAGGGGGAAAAGTCTGTCTGGAACCGGAAGAAATGGCAGAGGTGCTTAATGAGTACTTTGCCTCGGTATTCATGGTGGAAAGTGATCTGGGAGGTTGTACTACAGGTCTGCGGCAGTCTGAAAAGATTGAGTATATGGATGTTAAGGAAGAGGATGTGTTAGAACTTTTAAACTCTATCAAGATAGACAAGTCACCAGGACCAGATGGGATGTACCCCAGGTTACTGTGGGAGGTGAGGGAAGTGATTGCAGAGCCCCTGGCGATGATCTTTGCGTCGTCGATGGAGACGGGAGAGGTTCCGGAGGATTGGAGGATTGCAGATGTGGTTCCTATTTTCAAGAAAGGGAACAGGGATAGCCCGGGAAATTACCAACCGGTGAGTCTGACCTCAGTGGTTGGTAAGTTGATGGAGAGGCTTCTGAGGGACAAGATTTATGAGCATTTGGAGAAGTTTAGAATGATCAGAAATAGTCAACATGGTTTTGTCAAGGGCAGATCGTGCCTTACGAGCTTAGTTGAGTTCTTTGAGAATGTGACTGAGCACATTGACGAAGGAAGAGCGGTAGACGTGGTTTACATGGACTTCAGCAAGGCGTTTGATAAGGTCCACCATGCAAGACTTCTTGAGAAGGTGAGAGGGCATGGGATCCAGAGGGGGCTTTGGCCTTGTGGATCCAGAACTGGCTTGCCTGCAGAATAACAGCGCAGAGTCGCTGAACAGAGACCGATAGCCAAGTTCTGCACACATGAGGACGGTCTCAACAGGGATCTTGGGTTCATGTCGCACTATCTGTAACACCCGTAACTTGCCTGGGTTTGCAAAACCTCACTTACTGTACTGTCTGGAGACAATACACATCTCTTTAAACTGTGATCAGTGCTCCTTCCACTCACATTATCAGCCACTTCAGGTCTTGAACAGCAGGTTAGGTGTAAGGATTCGCATTCTAATCAGTAATCTCTAAACTGTCTGTGCTTTATATGCTCTGTCTGAGGCCAGAACTCTCCATTCACCTGACGAAGGGGCTAACCCGAAAGCTTGCGAGTATATTATCAAATAAATAGGTTGGACTAAAACCTGGTGTTGTCAGACTTTTTACTGTGTTTACGCCAGTCCAACGCCGGCATACCCACATCTTGCCTGCAGAAGGCAGAGAGTGGTTGTGGATGGGTCTTTTTCTGCATGGAGGTCGGTCACCAGTGGAGTGTCCCAGGGATCTGTTCTAGGACCCTTGCTGTTTGTCATTTTCATAAATGACCTGGATGAGGAAGTGGAGGGATGGGTTAGCATGTTCGCAGACGATACAAAGGTTGGTGGTGTTGTGGATGGTCTGAAGGGATGTCAGAAGTTGCAGAGGGACATAGATAGGATGTAAGACTGGGCGGAGAAGTGGCAGATGGACTTCAATGCAGATAAATGTGTAGTGGTCCATTTTGGCAGGACCAATGGGATGAAGGAATACAATATCAAGGGTAGGAGTCTTAGCTGTGTTGAAGAGCAGAGGGATCTTGGGGTCCGGGTCCATAGGACTCTTAAATCGGCCTCGCAGGTGGAGGATGTGGTCAAGGCGGCGTATGGTGTACTGGCCTTCGTTAATCGAGGGATTGAGTTTAGGAGTCGGGAGGTAATGCTACAACTTTATAGGACCCTTGTCAGACCCCACTTGGAGTACTGTGTGCAGTTCTGGTCGCCTCACTACAGGAAGGATGTGGAAGCTATTGAAAGGGTGCAGAGGAGATTTACAAGGATGTTGCCTGGATTGGGAGGCATGCCTTATGAAGATAGGTTGAGGGAGCTGGGACTCTTCTCCCTGGAGAGACGAAGGTTGAGAGGCGACCTGATAGAGGTTTATAATATGTTGAGAGGAATAGATAGGGTGGATTCTCGGAGGCTATTTCCCAGGGCTGAAATGGTCGCTACGAGAGGACACAGATTTAAGGTGCAGGGAAGCAAGTACAGAGGAGATGTTAGGGATAAGTTTTTCACTCAGAGGGTGGTGTGTGAATGGAATCGGCTGCCGTCGGTGGTGGTGGAGGCGAACTCGCTGGGGTCTTTTAAAAGACTTCTGGATGAGTATATGGGATCTAATGGGATTGGGGGTTATAGACAGGTCTATGGCTTAGTAGATATACAAGTGATCGGTGCAACTAGTGGGCCGAAGGGCCTGTTTGTGCTGTAGCATTCTATGTTCTATGAGTCTGCACTGACCCACAATCCCACCCAAGCCCTACCCTCATATCCCACATATTTTACCCACTAATCCCTCTAACCTAAGCATCTCAGGGCACTAAAGGGCAATTTAGTATAGCCAATCAACCTACCCACACATCTTTGGACTGTGGGAGGAAACTGGAGCTCCTGGAGGAAACCCATGCAAACACGAGGAGAATATGCAAACTCCAAACAGACGGTGACCCGAGCCGGGAATCGAATTCAGGTCTCTGGAGCTGCAAAGCAGCAGTGCTAACCACTCTGCTACCGTGCTGCCGGAGATCAGAGTGATCCATGATTGGTTACTTAAGTGGTTCAACTGGCAGGCAGTGGGTGGACAAACTGCCAAGCTTCCTACTGCTGACAAGATGGCATGGTACCTGCAGGAGATAAGTTTCTATCCAATACCAAATTGCCAACCTTTCCATCTCCCAGTCTGTCACCTATAGGATAGGAAAATTCAGCTCCCAGAATCTTTCCAGTCCCATCTAGGACAATGTCTGCTGCTAGCAGGGCCAGAAAATCCTGACCATAAAATGACAGTTTGGAAGAAGAGCTATTCAATTCGCTCATTTCACTCTCCTTTCCCTTTAGCCCTGCAGGTATTTCCTAGGAAATCACAGGCAACCTCACAAAAGCAGGTCAATTATTTCTGGATTATTAACAATAAAGGCCTAAAGGAATAAATCTAGATTGAAATAGTTTTTTACATTTACTTTTACCTTGACTTTTATTGGAATGGGGACATCTGGGAACTCTGTCACTTTATTTGCCTTTCTTGGCCTCACTATCTCTTTTAATCAGCACTAGGATACCATATTGTCTTTGATAGCAGACTATTGTTACTGACTGAACTAACTCCTCAGAGGCTAGAGTCCATTCACCAGATTCCTTTTATTTACAAACTCAGTTCCATTCCTAAGAGTGCCTCACCCTGATACTCCTCAGTATAAATCATTATCTCAATAGGGAGCTCATACACCAAGGGGCCAACCTTATGACCTCACTGAGGTCATTACACCCCTCCGCCTCTTAATTCAAGGAATCTTGGTTGTTTTCTGTGCCTCACGGGTCTCTTGCAAGGTTTTGGCACTGGGTCGGATACATCCAACTTGACATCCTACTTGGATGGGGTGTATCAAACAGATGCTCGTCTTTTATTATTAAATGCTGGAGTTCTGATTCACTCTCTTCCTCAGGAGTCAAATGAGTAGCAATATTTTCATCTGCAGTGTCCATTTTAGACTTCAAAGTCCTAGCTACGAGAGACGGAGAGGCGAGGGAAGCCAGTCTGACAGGACTCTCCTTGGTTCTGCTGGGCATAGTTGGCTCCTGGATGAATTGCGATTTCAAGGCCAATACCTGATCCAGATGTTTTATTTTGGATGGCCTCAGCCACACATATTTTGTAGGATACTGGCACTATCCCACAGTCAACGGTTCCTAGTAACCACGTGGGACCCTTTTATCATAATCTTTTCACCAGCCTCCAAATGTCTCTCCTGGCTGCTGTTGTCACGGTCGCTGCACTGGGCTTCTTCTGCCTTATCACCTTTCCCCCGCCCTCCACCCAAAGATTTGGGAAGATCAAACTCAATCTACTGCGGAGATGTCTGCCCATGAACAATTCTGTGGGCACTATTCAGTAATGGCATGGGGGATTGTCCTATAATCTAATAATCAATGGGAGAGCTTGATTTCTATTGAGGTTTATGGCTGTTTTTTTTTTAAACCAGCTTTTAAAATCTGGACCACTCTCTCCTCAAGGTTGTTCGATGATGGATGATACGATACCGTCCTGATATTCAAATCCTATTCAACTTTGTGAACCTGGTGAACCCCTGGCTGGTAAAGGATCTTCCATTGTCAGAGACCAGCATCTCCGGAATCTTGTGTCAAAAAGGAAGTGCAAGGTTCCTCTATCGTTATTGTTGTGTTCATCGAATGCACCCTATGGATATCCATCGACTTGGAGTGGGCATTCACTACGATTAAAAACATTGAGCCACTGGAAGGGTATCCAAAAAATTCATGGTCATTACTGTCTTTACTTGTGGTACCACCGATGTGGCTTCTGCTAAAAGCAACATACTCAAGATATCTGCATTTGCAACACAGCCTCCCAGCCACTGTTCTGACTGAGAGGCATAGGCAGCCAATACTTATGCCCACCACTTTATACCAGCTGATGCTGTTGTGGCACTGCTTTGTCCTCTCTTAGTGGTCCAGTAGCAGCTTGTGATCTGCAACAATCTCAAATTTTCACCCATAAAGATATTAATGGAATTCTGGCACTCCAAATAGTACTGCTAACACTTCTTATTCAATGTGAGTTTACCTTCTTTCCACTATGGCCAAGATCCTGAAGGCATATACTACTGGTCATTTTTCTCCATTTAACATATAATCCCAGAGTGCAGAAGGGGGCTACACAGCCAATCAAGTCTGCACCGACAACTATCCCACCCAGGCTCTATCCCATAACCCTATGTATTTACCCTCCTAATTCCTTTGACACTTAGGGACAATTTAGCAGGGCCTATCAACCTAACCCGCACATCTTTGGACATCCATTTAGCCATCTACATGCTAATACCATCCCAATACAATACAGAGATACATCACAGTTTAGCACTAATTCTTTTCTCATGATGTGCTAAGGCATTCAATGATGGATAGTATGGTTTTCCTGATATTCGAATAGCTCTCTTTTTCAGATGGTCTACATGTTTTTTGACATGGCAATCTTGTATCTGTACAACAGTCCTGTTCTTTCCATAATCCTTCCATGTCAGTCCCAACCAGAACTAAACTATCAACTTTGAAAACTCTGTCTCTTTTCCTTAAGTCGTGATTTTCTTTCTGGAAATCTGGCCTAGCCTCCACCCTCCTCACCAAATCAGAAAATATCATAACCAACCACGTCCATAAGCAATGTCCCATTCGTAACTAGGCTGGCCTGATCCCTTTGGCCGCATTTGACATGACAATGAGAAACATAGAACATATATACATTGGTGTAAAAGGCCTACTAATTTCCTTTTTCATAGATGATTTGAACGTTTGTACAGCTCATTCCGCTAACCTGTTGGAGGCTGGGTGGTAAGGTGCTGACCTAACATAGAGAATACCATTTGATTTGTCAAATTTTCAAAACTCCTCCACTGTAAATGCTGCACCATTGTCATATACTAAGACCTCTGGGATGCCATGGATGGCAAAAATTTGCCTCAACTTGTCAATTGTGACAGTGGTCGTTGTAGACTTTGTCAATTGGACATCCAGACATTTAGAATGCACATCACCGAGGATCAGAAACAAATGATCCATCAACAGCCCTGCAAAGTCTACATGTATTCTTGACCACAGTTGATTTAGCCACCCCCAAGGATGCATATTCACCGGTGGTAGTGCCTGTTGGGCTTCACAACTAAGGCAGTGACTGCCCTTTCTTTCAAAGTTTTTATCAATGCCGGCCACCAAATTTAACTTCCAGCAAGTATTTTTATCTTGCTTTGTTCTGCTTCGTGCAATTCTTGTAATAAGAATTGTCTCCCTTGGGTGCTATGTAACACTAGCCCCCAACATTAACATGCCAACCTCACATATTAGCTCCATTCTACTTTGCTGGTAAGTTTAAGTAGCTCTGACTTACATCACAATCATTGCATTCATCTACTTTTGATAACACTGGGTCTCTTTTAGTCCAAGTTTTGTGTGTTTAGCTGAGACCAGCAAAGTCTCTATCAGGTGCAACACCAGCATTATTTCTTGTGGAACCGATGGTGATGGTACAGACCGTGGCAAAGGCAAATAGTTGAGTGCATCAGCATCTGATATTTGTGTCCCAGGATGATGCAGGAATGTATAACTGTATGCTGATAACAATAGTCATTTCTGTACCCTTGCAGAGGCAATTGGTGGCACTGGTTTATCCTCTTGGAATAAACCTAACAGCTGTTTGTGATCTGATACTATGGTGAAATGTCTGCAATGTATATATCGACAAAACTTCTTCATCACATAAATTACTGCCGAACTTTCTTCACCAAGCTGGAAACTTTTTCTCCACAACTGCTATTGTTCTCGTTGCAAAGGCAATTGGCCTTTCTTCTCCATCAGGCATCCTGTGGGATAAAACTACTCCCACTCCATATGGTGATGCATCACAGGTAACTACCAATGGCTTAGCTGGATCAAAGTGTACAAGTAGTGCTGATAACTGTGAGGCCTGCTTTACATTGGTAAATACTTCCTTTTGTTCCTATCGCTAATTCCAACGCTAATATTTCTTTAAAAGCTAGAGAAATGAAGCAAAAATTGTCAATACATATTGTAAGAACCCATCATAATAATTTACCCTTCGTACGAATGATTTTTAACTCTGATACGTTTTTTGACTGTGGAATAAAGGATGTAAACCTTTCAGCCATGATCTTACGACTTCGTTCTGCCTGTATGAAGTTGTAAGATTGTGTGACAAGCGAAAAATCAGAATGGTGCCCATTTTCATGCCTGTTCCAATCTTACCACCCACTTTATCTGGGCGCAATCATTTGCATGCATCTCAATATCATTAACAAGATCGACATGTAATCATCACGACTCATTTGTGTTAATGACTCATTGGCGTGATGTCATGCCGGCGAGAAAAACATCTGCAGTATAAGAGTTTGTTTCAGGTGCAGCATTAATAAAGTGATTTGAGGAGGTGGGGGGGTGGGGTGTTAGGGGGAGTCTCTTATGCAGCCATGATGCAGGGTGGGGACTGGGGACTTGCATGGGAGCAGGGTTTTGGGGGTCTCTTGCTGGGTCAGGGATTTCAGTGAGTGGGCTGGTTGGGTGCAATCTGTCAGGGGATGGGCCCAATTGGGTGAAGTCTGTAGGTGAGTGGACCCCATTGGATGGGACTGCAAGGTGGTGGGCTCATTTGGGTGGGGTCGTCAGGGGCTTGAGCCTTGGAGATAGGGGCTGTGGGGAGTGCTATAGGAGTTGTTGACAAGTGCTGTTTGGTCAGGTACTGGGAGGCCACGGTGTATCAGAGTTGGGCTCAGTGTGCACATTGCGGGACTGATTTGAGGGTGGGATGGAGATCATTGACTTTCTTACAGCACTGATGATCCCATGTGCCAGACCACGAGCGGTGACTTCCGCTACCATGATCTCCCAGTCGTCTTTGCCAACCCAGTCCCTGGGTCTTTGCTCATCATGGGGGAAGAATTAGATCCTCCTCTCCCCACGGCATCTGTCAACTGGCCAAAAAACCACTACTTTAGGGTTGCCCTATAATAAGCTTTCCATCTTGAGAAATTGGCATTCTGCAGAGAGGCAGAAACTATTCAATGTTTGCAGGTGCTAAGGAGGACAAAGCAATGTACAAACCCAAAGAAAGAACACAACTGTTGGAACAAGTTAGCAATTTAGGACAACTGTACGATAAATATCAAAAGAAGGAAGAAAGAAATGTTGACCGTAGAAGTAGAGTTTGCTGCAATTACAAGGGGAATGTGGCAGTTTCTCAAAACATGTAAAGGGTGAAATTGTTATCAAAAGACATTAAAAGAGAATGTCATATTCATCTTGGAAGAAACTCAAATGAATGAACTGAATGGATTGCAAAAGCAGAGCTATGGACCAAAGAATGATTGTGATTCCTTTCAGCAAGAGAAAGGAATGGCAAAAAACAAGCTACAGTGACGAAGAAAGAACTCTGATAATGTTCAGTAACTGAGCATTATTAAACTGACAAAAATGTCACTGGATTAGGAATTTTTCATCAAAACTGAAATTCACTGTTGATGGATCAACAGTTACACGAGGCATATGGATTAAAAGTAAAACTTGCACATGCTGAGTAGGAGAAATCAGCAACCATGAAGAACAGCTTAATTATTGGATACAGACAAATCAGCTTTCAGTTGAGTGAGAGATTGGGAAGACAACATTTGGGAAATAAAGTTGAGTTAGAAAAAAAAATCAGAAACACATTGAAGGCTGCGATCATTGAAGAGAACTCTTTTAATACAGAGGGAGCACTTAAAAATCTGTTCATCTATGGGTACTTCAGATGAATTTCACAATAAAGAAGAGTTATTAAAAAAACAATGGCGGGAGATAGAACTGGAACGAGCTCAGACCAAACTCCAACTGATGGAGTTTAAATCATTTAAAAGCATTACCACTTTAAGAATTCTGAGGGAGTGGTTAGAAGGGAGTGTGGGCCAGCAAGCTTTAATTATCAGGTGGTCACACGGTGAAGCCTTCCATTGTTTGCTGGAGCAGACGAGTGAAGGAGCAGAGGGACAGATAAGAAATTACCTGTTTTAAAACCTGTTTAAATAAGTTTAAAGCACTTTGTAGTAAGAACTAACCTTGTAGAACTGTTTAAATCATTTAAAAGTATTACCACTTTAAGAATTCTGAGGGAGTGGTTAGAAGGGAGTGTGGGCCAGCAAGCTTTAAATCAGCGCCAGTTTTAAAAGGAGGCCTGGTGTAGACAGCGGGCAGCAGAGTGAGCTATTAGGGCTTAAGATCAAAAGGGCTGGGGAGAAAAGGGGCCAGGTAAGTTCGTGTGGAAATTTTTGTGAATAATGGAGGGGCATGTGATGTGTTGTTTCTGTATGATGTGGGAACTGGTGGACCCAAGGGTCCTTCCCAGTGACCATGTCTGCAGTAAGTGCAGGTTGCTGGAGGAGCTCCAGCTCAAGGTAGATGAGCTGGCCTCTGAGCTACAGACACTGAGGCTCATCAAGGGGAGAGAGGGTGCCATTGTCAATGGGGTGCAAGTGACATCCATCCCCCTGGACTGGCTAAATCTAAGGGTCAGGAACAAGAGGGGGGTGGGGAGAGGAGGACGGGGGGGGTGGGGAGAGGAGGCCTCAGCCTCTCAATCTGCATAACAGGTTTGAGGTTCTTGCTTCCAGTCTGGACGAGGACAAGGGAATTGAGGTCGGTGAGCAAACTGCACACGGTACAGTGATGCAGCAGGGCAGAGGCAAGGAGAAGGTGAAAAGGAACTTGGTTGTAATTGGGGATAGTGGAGTGAAGGGTATTGACACTGTCCTTTGTCACAATGACAAAGTGCACAGAAGGGTGTGTTGTCTGCCTGGTGCTCGGGTCCAGGATGTCACAGCTGGGCTGCAGAGGAACCTGGAGTGGGAGGGTGAGAATCCGGTCGTTGTGGTACATGTGGGTGCCAACGACATAGGCAAAATGCGAACTGAGGATCTGGGGAGGGAGTATGAGAAGCTGGGAATGGAATTAAAAAGTAGAACCGACAAGGTGGTTATCTCTGGACTACGGCCTGAACCGAGTGCAGACGGGCGTAGGGTTGACAGGATTAAGGAAGTGAATGGGTGGCTCAGGGATTGGTGTGGGAGGAATGGGTTTGAATTTATGGGGCATTGGCATCAGTATTGGGGTAGGTGGGACCTGTTCGGGCAGGATGGGGTGGGTCTGAACCGTGCAGGGACCAGAGTCCTGGCGAATCGTGTAAAGAGGACTGTAGACAGGGCTTTAAACTAATTGGGGGGGGGGGGGGGGGGGGGGGGTGCGAGGGTAGGTGACATTACGAGGCCTAAAGTTAAGGAGAGGGTACAGGTAAGGGTAGAGGCTGAGGATGTCCCAATAATAAAGGGAGTAGGGGGCGTGAGTATGGTTGGTGGCGTTCCGGCAAATAAGGTCCAGGTGAAGGCTGGGATGAAGGCACTTTATCTGAATGCGCGATGCATTCGGAATAAAGTGGATGAGCTGGTGGCGCAGATCGGCACAAATGGATATGATCTGGTGGCCATTACAGAGGCGTGGCTGCAAGGTGACAGGGACTGAGAGCTGAATGTCCAGGGGTATCAAGTGTTTAGGAAGGATAGGCGGGAGGGAAAAGGGGAGGGCGTAGGTCTGCTGATTAAGGATAGCATCAGGGTGGTAGCAAGGGATGATATTGGAGCCAAAGAGCAGAAAGTGGAATCATTGTGGGTAGAGATTAGGAACTGCAAAGGGAGGAAGACGCTGGTGGGTGTCGTCTATAGGCCCCCGAATAATGATCTGGAGGTGGGGCGGGCTGTTAACGCGCAAATAAGTGCGGCGTGCAGGAATGGGACGGCCGTAGTTATGGGGGATTTCAATCTGCATATTGATTGGTCGACCCATGTTGGACGCGGTGGGCTCGAGGAGGAGTTCTTGGAATGCTGCCGGGATAGTTTCCTTGAGCAGTGTGTGTTGGAGCCGACGAGGGAGCGAGCTATCTTGGATCTGGTGCTATGTAATGAGGCGGGTAGAATCAGGGACCTTGCGGTGAAGGATCCTCTTGGGGAGAGTGATCATTGTGTGGTGGAGTTTCTGGTGCAGATGGAGGAGGACAAAGTGGTTTCCCGGACACGTGTCCTTTGTTTGAACACAGGGGAGTACGGTAGGATGAGAGAGGAATTGGCGAATGTGGACTGGGGGAGCGCGTTGGAAGGTAGGTCTGCTGAGGAGCAGTGGAGGATTTTTAAGGAGATCTTTCTTGGTGCTCAGCAGAAATTTATTCCAATGGTCAAAAAGGACTGTAGGAGGAGAGGTAATAAGCCGTGGATAACGAAGGAGGTGAAGGAAAGTGTTAAATTAAAAGTGGAGGCGTTTAGAGTAGCTAAGAATAGTCGGCGAGAAGAGGATTGGGAGAGGTTTCAATGTCAACAAAGATTGACAAAGAAATTGATAAAGAAGGGTAGGAGAAACTATGAAGCTGGGCTAGCGCTTAATATAAAAAAGGATAGCAAGAGTTTTTATAAGTATATAAAAAGGAAGAGGCTGGCTAGGGTGAACGTTGGACCCTTAGAGGATGAGAAGGGGGACTTAGTGGTAGGGGATGGGGAAATGGCTGAGGTCTTGAATAACTTTTTTGTTTCGGTCTTCACGGAGGAGGACGTGAATAATTTGCCGGGTGTTAGAGACGGAAAGGTGGTAGGACTGGAGGGTCTCAATGACATTACTGTTACTAGAGAGGCAGTGCTCGACAGACTGGAGGGGCTGATTGTGGACAAGTTGTCAATGGGGTGCAAGTGACATCCATTCCCCCTGGACTGGCTAAATCTAAGGGTCAGGAACAAGAGGGGGGTGGGGAGAGGAGGAAGGGGGGTGGGGAGAGGAGGAAGGGGGGTGGGGAGAGGAGGAAGGGGGGTGGGGAGAGGAGGAAGGGGAATGCATCCGAGGGTTCTGAAAGAAATGGCGGAGGTGATAGTGGATGCCTTGGTGGTTATTTTCCAGATGTCGCTGGATTCCGGGGAAGTGCCGGAAGATTGGAAAGCGGCTAATGTTACGCCGTTGTTTAAGAAGGGTGCCAGGCAAAAGGCGGGGAATTATAGGCCAGTTAGTTTAACATCTGTGGTAGGTAAAATGTTAGAATCGTCATCAAGGAGGAAATAGCGAGGCATCCTGAGGGGAATTGCTTGATAGAGCAGACGCAGCACGGTTTCGTTAAGGGGAAGTCGTGTCTGACGAATTTACTGGAGTTCTATGAGGATGTGTCTAGGGCGGTGGATAGAGGAGAGCCGGTGGATGTGGTCTTTCTTGATTTTCAGAAGGTGGATGTGGTCTTTCTTGATTTTCAGAAGGCGTTTGACAAGGTACCTCACAAGAGGTTATTGCAGAAGGTCAGGGGACATGGAGTTGGGGGTAGGGTGTTAGCGTGGATAGAGGACTGGTTGTCAAATAGGAGGCAGAGAGTGGGGGTCAATGGGAGCTATTCGGATTGGCGGTTGGTGACTAGTGGAGTGCCTCAGGGGTCAGTGCTGGGGCCTCAGCTATTTACCAATAATATAGATGATCTGGAGGAGGGAACCGAGTGTATGGTGTCGAAATTTGCTGATGACATCAAGATTGGTGGAACGGCAAATTGCGCAGAGGGTGTGGAGAGTCTGCAGAAGGATCTAGATAGGCTGGGCAAATGGGCCAGGAAATGGCAAATGGAATTTAATGTTGGCAAGTGTGAGGTGGTCCACTTTGGTAGGAATAATGGTAGGAAGGACTATTACTTACATGGAGAAAAACTGCAGCAGGCGACGGTGCAGAGTGACCTCGGGGTCCTTGTGCATGAGTCGCAAAAACCCAGCTTGCAGGTGCAGCAGGTGGTCAGGAAGGCGAATGGGATGCTGGCCTTCATAGCGAGGGGGATTGAATATAAAAGTAGGGAGGTCTTGCTGCGGCTATATAGGGCATTGGTGAGGCCGCAGCTGGAGTACTGTGTGCAGTTTTAATAGAACGTAGAACATTACAGCGCGGGAGTGCAGAGGAGGTTTACTAGGATGATGCCGGAGTTGAGGGGGTTGAGCTATGAGGAGAGGCTGAATAAACTAGGCTTGTACTCGTTGGAGTTTAGAAGAATGATGGGAGATCTCATTGAGACGTATAAGATGATGAATGGGATGGATAGGATAGAGGTGGAGAGACTCTTCCCGCTTAGAAAGGACAGTAGGACTAGGGGGCACAGCCTCAAGATAAAGGGGGGGCGGTTTAGAACGGAGTTGAGGAGGAACTTCTTCACTCAGAGGGTGGTGAATCTCTGGAATTCTCTGCCCGTTGAAGTGGTAGAGGCTGCCTCGCTAAATATTTTTAAGACGCGGGTTGATGGGGGTTTTTGATAAGAGAGGGGATTGAGGGTTATGGGGAGAGGGCAGGAATGTGGAACTGAGCCACGACAGATCAGCCATGATCTTATTGAATGGCGGGGCAGGCTCGAAGGGCCAGATGGCCTACTCCTGCTCCTATTTCTTATGTTCTTATGTTCTTAAAAACATTTCATAAAGACATATTTCAGTTGTGTTAATTTGTCAATGCAAAAGGACTTTTCATTTGTTCAATATATAAGTTAAAGAATGTTTAATCTATGTTGGTTTTGTTTCCTGTTACAGTAAAAGCTTAACATGTCTCACAAATTTGAGTTTTTTGAAGGGGCAAACAAGAAGGTAGATGAGGGCAGTGCAGTTGATGTTGTCTACATGGACTTTAGCAAGGCCTTTGACAAGGTATCGCGTGGAAGTTGTTGAATAAAGTTAAATCACATGGGATCCAGGGTTAGATACCTAAATGGATACAAAATTGGCTTCTTAACAGAAGCTAGAGAGTGGTTGTAGAGAGTTGTTTTTCAAACTGGAGGCCTGTGACCAGCGGTGTGCCTCAGGGATCAGTGCTGGGCCCACTGCTATTTGTCATTTATATTAATGATTTGGATGAGAATATAGGGGGCACGGTTAGTAAGTTTGCAGATGATACTAAGATTAGTGGCATAGTGGACAGTAAAGATATCCCCAATTGCAGCGGGATCTTGATCAATTGGGCCAGTGGGCTGATGAATGGCAGATGGAGTTTAATTTAGACAAATGTAAGGTAATGCATTTTGGTAGATTGAACCAGGGCAGGACTTACTCAGTTAATGGTAGGGCGTTAGAGAGAGTTACAGAACAAAGAGATCTAGGAGTACATGTTCATAGCTCCTTGAAAGTGGATTCACAGATGAACAGAGTAATGAAGAAGGCATTCAGCATGCTTGGTATCATCAGTCAGAACATTGAATATAGGAGTTGGGGTGTCTTGTTGAAGTTGTACAAGACATTTGTAAGGCCACACTTGGAATGTGTGCAATTCTGGTCATCCTATTATAGAAAGGATATTATTAAACTAGAAAGAACATAAGAAATAGGAGCAGGAATAGGCCACCTAGCCCTTCGAGTTTGCCCCGCCATTCAATAAGATCATGGCTGATCTGAAGTGGATCAGTTCCACTTTCCCGCTTTCTCCCCATAACCCTTAATTGCCCTGTCTATCAGAAACCTATCTACCTGTGACTTAAATATATTCAGTGAGGTAGCCTCCACCACTTCAACGGGCAGGGAATTCCAGAGATTCACCACGCTTTGAGTGTAGAAGTTCCTCCTCAGCTGCAATCTAAACTGCCCCCCCCCCCGCCTTATCTTGAGGCTGTGCCCTCTGGTCCTGCTATCCTTTCTAAGCGGGAAGAATCTCTCTACCTCTACCCTATCTAGCGCCTTCATTATCTTATATGTCTCTATAAGATTCCCCCCTCAGCCTTCTAAACGCCAACGAGTACAGACCCAGTCTATTTAGTCTCTCTTAATAGACTAACCCCCTCATCTCTGGTATCAGCCTTGTGAACCTTCTCTGCACTCCCTCCAAGGCCAATATATCCTTCCGCAAGTGCGGCGACCAAAACTGCAGACAGTACCCCAGCTGCGGCCTCACCAGTAGCCTGTACAGTTGCAGCAAGACCTCCCTGCTTTTATATTCTATCCCCCTCACTATAACGGCCAACATTCCATTCGCCTTCTTGGTCACCTGCTGCACCTGCAGATTGGGTTTTTGTGATTCGTGCGCAAGGACCCCCAGGTCCCTCTGCACCGTAGTATGCTGCAGCTTTTAAATAATAATCCCTCTTACTATTATTTCTACCAAAGTGGATAACCTCACACTTGCTAACATTATACTCCATCTGCCAGGTCCTCGCCCACTTGCTCAGCCTATCCAGATCTCGCTGCAGACTTTCCACACCCACCACGCAATTTGCTTTTCCACTCATCTTCATGTCAACAGAAAGAGTGCAGAAAATATTTACCAGGATGCTACCAGGACTTGATGGATTGAATTAGAAGGAAAAGCTGAAAAGTCTGGGACTTCTTTCTCTGGAGCGTAGGATGCTGAGGGGTGACCTTATAGAGGTCTATAAAATAATGAGGGGCATAGACAAGGTAGACAGTCAATATCTTTTCCCACAGGTAGGGGAGTCTAAAACTAGAAGGCATAGGTTTAAGGTGAGAGGGGAGAGATACAAAAGTGTCCAGAGGGGCAATTTGTTTCATACAGAGGGTGGTGAGTGTCTGGAACAATCTGCCAGCGGTAGTAGTAGAGGTGGGTAAAATTTTATCTTTTAAAAAGCATTTAGATAGTTACATGGGTATGATAGGTATAGAGGGGATATGGATCAAATTGGGACTAGTTTAGGGGCTTAAAAAAAATAAGGGCGGCATGGACAAATTGGGGTGAAGGGCCTGTTTCCATGCTATAAACCTCTATGACTCTATAACATATGAAATCTTATTCTTGGTTATTTCCTTTAGTCCCTGGGAAATTCATCATTTTAAAATGTTATCAGGCTCTAAGGGGAAAAACATCAATAATAATGGAAACAGTCTTCCCAATAAAGAATCTAGTCACCATTATTTAGTGAGGAACGGATTCCCTGATAGACAATTGAAGCTCCCATTTTTCAAGTTGATATGCTGACAAAACTTAATCTGCATATTCTCACCCACCTGCTGTCTGACCCAGTTTCTAAGCTGCATGCAGTGTACAGACAGAAAAAGCAAGACACTTTTAATTATAGCAAATTACTCCTTCAACACACCATCTGGCACCTTTCTGTTGCCAGAGATTGCAGCACAAGTTGTTGGTGTCAGAACTCTTGCTAGCATATTTTGTTCAGGTTGTGAAGATTAACTTTTATTTGAACTAACCAAGGATGTTAAAAACACTAGATTCATAAAATAACTTTTCCTTAGCTGGCTGTGGGAAGCTATCTACAGTAAGAAGTCTGACAACACCAGGTTAAGTCCAACCGATTTATTTGATAAACTCACAAGCTTTCGGGGTTTGTCCCTTCGTCAGGTGAATGGAGAGTTCCGGCCTGACAGAGCATATAACAGCACAGTTTATAGATTACTGATTAGAATGCGAGTCTTTACAATTAACCTGCCGACAATGTGAGTGGAAAGAGCATTAAGCACAGGTCAAAGAGATGTGTATTGTCTCCAGACAGTACAGTAAGTGAGGTTTTGCAAACCCAGGCAAGTCAGATGGTGCGACATGAACCCAAGATCCCTGTTGAAACCGTCCTCATGTGTGCGGAACTTGGCTGTCAATCTCTGCTCAGCGACTCTGCACTGTCGTGTGTCGTGAAGGCCGCCTTGGAGGACGCTTACCTGAAGGTCAGCGGCCGAATGCCCGTGACCGCTAAAGTGTTCGCCAACAGGAAGGGAACAGTCTTGCCTGGTGATTGTCGAGCGATGTTCATTCATCCGTTGTCATAGCGTCTGCATGGTCTCCCCAGTGTACCATGCTTCGGGACATCCTTTCCTGCAGCATATTAGGTAGACAACGTTGGCCGAGTTGCAAGAATATGTACCGTGTACCTGGTGGATGGTATTCTCATGTGTGATATCATCATCCATGTCGATGATCCGACATGTCTTGCAGAGGTTGCTGCGGCAGGGTTGTGTGGTGGTGTGGTCACTGTTCTCCTGAAGGCTGGGTAGTTTTCTGCGAACAATGGTGTGTTTTGAGTTTGTGCAGTTGTCTGAAGGCAAGAAGTGGGGGTGTGGGGATGGCTCTGGCAAGATGTTCGTCTTCATCAATGATATGTTGAAGACTCCGGAGAAGATGTCGTAGCTTCTCCACTCTGGGGAAGTACCGGACGATGAAGGGTACTCTGTCCACTGCATCCCGTGTTTGTCTTCTAAGGAGATTGGTGCAGTTTTTCGCTGTGGTGCATCGGAACTGTCGATCGATGAGTCGAGCACCATATCCTGTTCTTATCAGGGCATCTTTCAGCGTCTGGAGGTGTCTGTCACGATCCTCCTCACCCGAGCAGATCCTGTGTATAAGGAGGGCTTGTCCGTAGGGGATGGCTTCTTTAACGTGTTTAGGGTGGAAGCTGGAGAATTGGAGCATTGTGGGAAGCTATCTAAACAGAGTTTCAGGAGTTAATGCTATGAGACATACGTTTTTTCATTCATTCATGGGGCTTTCGGCATCACGATTTATAGTTCACCCTTTATTGTGCTTAGGAAAGTGGAGGTAAGTCACCTTCTTCAGTCTTTGCAACTATGTTGTCAAAGTATATCCACAGGGAAGACTGGAGAGGATCACATCATACTGAGATAGATGGCAGAGCTTCCCAGCTCTTCCCACCACTGGAACTTTCATTCCTTTCAAAGGCCTGCGTGGATTCCCAAGCGGTGAGATGGATGAGACATACAAACACCATAGATGTTGGCAGGGCCAGAAGATCAAATTGGCAGCCAATGGAGAGCCACCTCAGACACTGGAAAACATGTTGTAGGGGGAGCGGAAATTCCTGGCTAGGTTTTATGATCAGATCCCAAGTCAGAAACTATCTGTTATTGTGGCAGCCTTAATGATTTTAACAGTGGCATTTATAATGTGGCAAGCGTGTGGTCCATCTTGGACCTCGTTTTTGGATCTCACCATGAGTATATTGGGAAATTGTGTATTAAAACTTTTTACAAAGGGTATATTTGAACGGATGCAAACATTTAAAGGTAAGTGGCGATATATGGATGCTCATTTTTTAGTACTGATATTTCAACCTCTGTAAAAATATCTGGCAAAATAAACTGTCACAATAAACCACCTGGCAGTCCTGAACACCACCCCCCCCCATAACCCCCGCAATCTCAACCTTCCCAGCAGTCTACCCAACTCTGATGGCCAGCCCCAATCACTGGCCTCCCTCCCTCATTTAAATAAATGACACATCATTAATTTTAGATGTTGGGTGAGGGAGAAGACTCCTCTATTCTTTTCCAGATAGTGCCCTTGATTCTTTTTCACTCTTCTAAGAATATAGGTGGTCAATTTGACATTTGATTCAAATGACAACACTTCAAACAGTGCAGCACAACCTCATTAATGCAGTCAAGTGTCAGCCAAGATTATGTGCCAAAGTATCTGGAATATAGCTTGAATCTGAAATCATCTGATTCAGAGGAAAATGTGTTACCTATTAAGCCACAGCTGACATTTAAACAAGCCATAGCGTTGAGTTTAGTGGTAGGCATTAAAGGCAGACTTTCATGTGCGATGTATGTGCTATGCAGGCAGAACCGTATTTGTGGGAAAGTTATTTTTAAATGTATTTTGAAGCAAAATGTCACTTGATGCACTATTTCAAAACATGTCTAAAATAAGCTTTAATGTTGTTTTCTCATAAAATAAATAAGATCTGGTGTACCTGGTCTTTGTCCCTTCTTTTACTGGATTTAGTTCTGGGCAATGAGCCAGGTCAGGTGGTTGAGGTTGTGGTAGGCGAACACGTGGCTAATAGTGACCACAACTCTGTCTACTTTAGGATACAAATGGAAAAAGTTGAGAGCTGTCCAAAGGGGAGGGTGCTAAATTGGGGGAAGGCTAGCTACAGCTGGATTAGGCAGGAGCTTAGGGATACAGACTGGGATAGGCTGTTTGAGGGCAAGTCCACGTTCGGCATGTGGGAGTCTTTCAAGGGAAAATTGAAATGGGTGCAGGGGTAGGCAAGTTGATGGAGAGGATTCTTAGGGATAGGATGTATGAGCACTTAGAGTGTTGCGATCTGATTAAGGATACACAGCATGGCTTTGTAAAGGGGAAGTCTTGCCTTACAAATCTGGTAGAATTCTTTGAGGAGGTGACAAAAACGGTCAACGAAGGATGAGCCGTTGATGTCGTCTATATGGATTTCAGTAAGGCGTTTGACAAAGTCCCTCATGGTAGATTGGTACAGAAGATTAAAGCTCATGGAATACGTGGCCAGGTATCTAGATGGGTAGAGAACTGGCTTGCAAAGAGGAGTCAGAGAGTAGTAGTGGAGGGGTCCTTTTCTAGCTGGAGGTCTGTCACTAGTGGTGTGCCACAGGGCTCAGTACTGGGACCTCTTCTCTTTGTAGTGTATATAAATGATTTGGAAGAGGGAGTAAAGTGGTGTGATCAGCAAATTTACTGATGACACCAAGATGGCTGGATTGGCGGGCAGTGAGGAGCAGTGTCTGGCAATACAAAGGGATATTGATAGGCTGGTGTATTGGGCAGATACATGGCAAATGGAGTTTAATCCGGATAAATGTGAAGTGATGCATTTTGGCCAGAATAATGTAGGGGGGAGTTATGTGATAAAGGGTAAGCCCATAAGGGGTAAAGAATCGCAGCGAGACCTGGGGGTGCAAGTGCACAAGTCTTTGAAGGTGGCAGTGCAAGTGGAGAGTGTGGTGAAGAAAGCCTATGGTATGTTAGCCTTTATAGGAAGGGGTATAGAATATAAGAGCTGGAGTCTAATGTTGCAGTTGTACAGAATGTTGGTTAGGCCGCATTTGGAGTACTGCGTCCGGTTCTGGTCGCCTTACTTCCCGAAGGACGTGGAGACTCTGGAGAGAGTGCAGAGGAGGTTTACCAGGATGTTGCCTGGTATGGAAGGACTGGGGTATGAGGAAAGATTGAATAAATTGGGGCTCTTTTCCCTTGAAAGATGGCGACTGAGGGGGATCTAATAGAGGTATATAAGATTATGAAGGGTATAGATAAACAGAGGTAAGCTATTTCCTATGATAGAGACACATAGGACAAGGGGCCATGGGCTTAAGGTGAGGGAGGAGAGGCATAACACAGATATTAGAGGGAGGTTTTTCACACAGAGGGTAGTGGGGGTATGGAATGCTCTGCCAAGTAAGGTGGTGGAGGCAAACACACTAGAGTCATTTAAGAGTAACTTAGACAGGCACACGAGTGGGTTGGAGATGGGTGGATATAGGAGATTGTTTTAAATAAGGGTTATTAGCGTTGGGGCGTCCCTGGTAAGGCAAATGGACATGGTACAACAATAATGTTTTTTTTCTCTTTTCATTCACAGGTTTTAAGTTGGTCCGCCTTGCGTCCAACAAGGGGCATTCACGTGATGGGTCGTACTTGGGCTGCTGTTGGTTGTTCGAGATTGGCCTAGCGCTTCATGTCGTTAGTGTGTGCCTAAACTGGACCAGACGCTGGGCAACATGACAGCTCAGTGACTATCACTGTTTGCTGTGCAGACACATGGATTTGGGCCAGTGTCTGTGGGAGTTTGCGCATTCTCCCTGTGCTTGCGTGGGTTTTCTCCGGGTGCTCCGGTTTCCTCCCACACCCCAAAGATGTGCTGTTAGGCTGATTGGCAGTAATAAATTGTCCCTAAATTCGTTTCCCTCAATGTGGATGGCCATAAAACATTAGACAAGGGTCATGGGTGGAGGGGGGTACTGGTGGTGTTAAGATGATGGTGCGGGCTCGTTGGGCCAAAGGGCCTGTTTCCCGGGCTGTTTTTGTTCTTTTACGTGAATTTTCTGAAAATCTGCAATCCATAGGTCAAGAGGCAAGAAAATTGAAAAATGGATCGCATTTACACAGTGCCTTTCATGAATTTAGGGCATCAAAATGTTTTACAACCAATAAAGTGTTTCTGAAGTGTTGGCACCATTGCAACATAGAAAACATTTCAGCCAATGTGTGTACGGCAAAATCCAACAACAGCAACGTGTAAATGATCAGATTGTTTGGTCTTGGGTGTTGGTTGATGAAAAAATATTAATGAGGTCAGCAGATACAATTCCCTGCTCTTCTTCAACATGATTCCCTGGGATATTTTGCATTTACTCAAAAGGGAAGTGGGCCTTTGGTTTAATGTCTCATCTGTAAGATCTCCAAGGAAATGAGTCACCAAATGTTAGTCAGTAGATAGATTGAGCAGAGACTGATTTTTAAAAATTCATTCATGTGACATGTGCATTGCTGTCTCGCCAGCATTTATTGCCCATTTCTAGTTGCCCAAGGGCAGTTGAAAGTCAACAACGTTGCTGTGGTTCTGAAGTCACATGTAAGCCAGACCAGGTAAGATTTCCTTCCCAATGGACATTAGTGAACCAGATGGTTTTTCCTGACAATCAACAATGGTTTCAAATTTTCCACATTATTTTTATTGAATTCAAATTCCACCATCTACCATGGCGAGATTCGAATCCAGGTCCCTAGAACATTAGCTGAATTTCTGGATTAATAGTCTAATACCACCTAGGCCATCATCTCCCCTAACAACAATATTACAACAATAGCAATTTTGATGAAGTGAAGGATGCTGCTGAGGGAAAATTGATGGTGAGTGTGGCATTGTTTCACGAAGTAATAACACCATATATACGAATTACAGTAATCTTACCTAGAGAAATGTGTGTGTGCATGTTGACTGGTTCCAGTCGTATCACTGTGAGAAAATAGTATCAATCTTTGTGCCAGACTGTACTCCTTAATGAGTAAGCGATCAGCCTCCATCTGTAGCAGGGAGTCATACTGTGAAGGTCAGAAAGACAGGAAATCCATCAATAAGTACACAGAACTGTCAAAATAAAGGAATTTGTAATTCCTTACATGTAGCACAGTGTATTTCAATCAGAGCATTCTAACAGCAATTAGTGTGGAGCGAAGGAGTGCAGGGATTCCAAAGCAACAAATTCACATTGTTTTCTGCTTTTACAGAAAATTTCATCCCTCCCAATAAACATCAACCTGTTACAATACTGCAGATCAACATCACCGTGCTACATGACAAACACTGTCATTAGCTCTTTCAGTTATTCAAGGATGTTTTGCAGCAGTCACATCCCCAGTTAGGTATCAATCCCACTGATTGATCAGAATATCTCACTCACAATGGGAAGAGAATGACTTTTGGCATCATTCAAGAGTGGTCTGGATTTTTCTTGAATCGCTTGCAGATGTGCTGAAGGTGTTGAATATCCTGATTCAGTACGGAGAAAAATCAGTTAATGTATCTATGTCTTCATTCCTTCCTATTCCATGAAGTTCCACAAATCTTCATGTCTCCCAAAATGAACTGGGACCTCAACATCTAATGGTGGTGACTATGGAGGGTGTGCTTCCCACCATGTAACATCCAAAGCATTGTGAGTTTTATCAACATAATAAACTTGAAAAGATGTAGACCTAACCAGTATGATATTGTTGCAATTCCAAGTGTGGCACTCAATTTCTGCTCTCAGCTGTGGAAAACCATGAATGGCTTGTGTTCCAAAAGTTTGGGGTGTTTGCTACAAGTAAACTTGTTGGACTTTAAGATGGTGTTGTGAGATTTCTTACTAAGTTTAGTGAAACAGAAAGAAGTCTCACAACACCACATCATCACTAAACTTGCCAGGTTTATGAAGAACCAGCCAGATCCACTCTATTGATCACTACGTGGTGGCTCTGGCTGGAAAATAGGCTGTGTTTTGAACATTGGATATGACCGCTATCAGCTCTGCTATATATTGACTGAAGCTCCCTGGGTAGCAATCTCACCTCATTATCAGAAGATTCAAGTCCTACTCCAGACATTTGAGTATGTAATATAGTGCCAGCCCACATTGAGGGAATGCTGTACTGATGGATTTAATGAAATAGTACAGGAGGACCACGCTCCAATGAAGAGCAGTTCTACAGTATTCAGGAGAGAAACTGCTGTGAGTAAATATGAACAGAAAATGTTGGATAGATGCTGTCAGACCTGCTGAATTCATCCAACATTTTCTGTTTTAATTTCAGATCTCCAGCATCTACAATAGTTTGCTTTTGTGTGAGTAAATGGTACCTTATTTACTCATCTAACTCGAGACAGCACAAAGTTCTGTCTTACTATAGTTTCATTTTATAATTGGGATATTAAAACAATATTAAATGCACTTTAGCCAACATTTTGGACACTAGGATACAGGGGGAGTTTCTAGAAACATATGTTCAGCTTGGTTGGCACAGCACATGAAGAACATGGTCACAAAAGAACTCTGAGTCACCTTGGCAAAGTCCTGAGTTCTGCCATTGTTTTCTTATTATATATTAAATTATATATCATGAGTCCTTGGACGCAACAAGCTTATGGCAGAAACTGTTTTAAGGGTGGTATGGTGGCACAATGGTTAGTGCTCTGCTTACAGCATCAGGGACCTGGGTTCGATTCCTGGCTTGGATCACTGTCTCTGCGGAGTCTGCACGTTCTCCCCATGTCTGTGTGGGTTTCGTCCGGGTGCTCCAGTTTCCTCCCACAGTCCGAAAGACATGCTGGTTAAGTGCCTTGGCCGTGCTTAATTCTCTATCAGTCTACACAAACAGGTGCCGCAGAGTGGCAACTAAGGAATTTTCACAGTAACTTTACTGCACAAGTAAGTCTGCTTGTGACTAATGAATAAACTTTAACTTCAACTTAACCTCAAGCCACAACAATGTTTTTCTATATTCACCGCATTGGATACCAGGTAACACATGGCATCAACAACTTCACCAGCAGGCGGTTCCCTACATGTTTTGAACTGATGCCGAGCAAATGTCCAGCACCAGCAAAAATGGCAGTGGATAGTGCTGGTGTCCATTAGGACATAGCTACAGTTGCATCGTCAAGCTGCCCTTGTCAAATGGCAAGTTTTGCACAGAGCACATAAGGTTAGGTAGCTTCCACATAAATCCTATGGCATTTACTCTCCTCCCTCAATTCTTCCTCCCACTTGAAAGACACTTCAAAATTAGAACATTGAAGTTACATATCCTATGGCGATACAGTGGGGAAAAACATATTCATATTCATACTGCCAGAATAAGTAGAACATAGAACATAGAACATTACAGCGCGGAACAGGCCCTTCGGCCCACAATGTTGCGCCGACCAGTCTTATTTTTAAAAAAAAACATTGACCCACTAATCTAAACCAATCCCTTTTCGTCCATAAACCTATCCACCAATCTCTTAAACGCCCCCAAACTAGGCGCATTTACAACTGCAGCAGGCAGGGCATTCCAGTCCCTCACCACCCTCTGGGTAAAGAACCTGCCCCTGACATCCGTCCTATAACTACCCCCCCTTAATTTAAAGCCATGCCCCCTCGTGCTAGATTTCTCCATCCGAGGAAACAGGCTATCACCATCCACCCTATCTAAACCTCTAATCATCTTATATGTTTCTATAAGATCCCCTCTTAGCCGCCTTCTTTCCAGTGAAAACAACCCCAAATCCCTCAGTCTCTCCTCATAGGACCTCCCCTGCATACCAGGCAACATCCTGGTAAACCTCCTCTGCACCCTCTCCAAAGCCTCCACATCCTTCCTGTAATGTGGGGACCAGAACTGCACACAGTACTCCAAGTGCGGCCGCACCAGAGTTGTGTACAGTTGCAACATGACGCTGCGACTCCTAAATTCAATCCCCCTACCAATAAACGCCAAGACACCGTACGCCTTCTTAACAACCTTATCTACTTGATTCCCAACTTTCAGGGATCTATGTACACATACACCTAGATCCCTCTGCTCCTCCACTCTATTCAAAGTCCTCCCGTTAGCCCTATACTCAACACATCTGTTATTCCTACCGAAATGGATTACCTCACTTCTCCGCATTAAACTCCATCCGCCACCTCGCAGCCCAGCTCTGCAACCTGTCCAAGTCACCCTGCAAACTTCGACACCCTTCCTCACAATCTACCACACCTCCGACTTTGGTGTCATCAGCAAACTTACTAATCCACCCAACTATACCCTCATCCAGATCATTAATAAAGATTACAAACAGCAGTGGCCCCAAAACAGATCCCTGAGGCACACCACTCGTAACCGAACTCCATGATGAATAATTACCATCAACCACCACCCTCTGTCTCCTATCTGCTAACCAATTCCTGATCCAAGTACCTAAATTACCACCAATCCCATACATCTGCGTTTTCTGCAGAAGCATACCATGGTGAACCTTATCAAACGCCTTACTAAAATCCATATATACCACATCTACTGCCTTACCCCTATCCACCTCTTTGGTCACCTTCTCAAAGAACTCAATAAGGTTAGTAAGGCACGACCTTCCCGCTACAAAACCATGCTGACTATCACTAATCAATTCATTACTCTCCAAATAACTATAAATCCTATCCCTAATAATTCTTTCTAAAACCTTGCCCACTACAGAAGTAAGACTCACTGGTCTATAATTCCCAGGGAAGTCTCTGTTCCCCTTCTTAAACAATGGGACAACCTTCGCTGTCCTCCAATCTTCCGGTACTATACCAGAGACCAACGACGACCTGAAGATCAGAGCCAGTGGCTCTGCAATCACCTCTCTTGCCTCCCATAGAATCCTAGGGTAAATCCCGTCTGGACCAGGGGACTTATCTATTTCCAACCCATCTAGAATATCCAACACATCCTCTGTATCAACTACAATACTTTCTATTTTACACCCCTTCACCCCAGTGACCTCCTCAGCTACATTCATATCGTCCTGCGTGAACACCGAAGAGAAATAATGGTTCAATGCCTCTCCAATCTCTTCCGGTTCCACACACAACTTCCCCCTACTGTCTGTAACTGGCCCTAATCTTGCCCTAACCAACCTTCTGTTCTTGACATACCTATAGAACGCCTTAGGATTCTCCTTAATCCTATCAGCCAAAGTCATCTCATGCCCTCTTCTAGCCCTTCTTAACTCCCTCTTCAACTCCCTCCTAGCCAATCTAAAGCTTTCTACTGCACTACCCGAGCCCTCAAGCCTCATCCGAACATAAGCCTCCTTCTTCTTCCTAACCAACAAATCAACTTTTTTTGTGCACCACGGTTCCCTAGCCCTACCAATTCCTCCTTGCCTGACAGGGACATACCTATCACAGACCCGCAGTAGCTGCTCCTTGAAAAAACCCCACATTTCAGACGTTCCTAGTCCCTGTAATCTCCTAGTCCAACCAATGCTTCCTAATTCTCTCCTAATGGCCTCATAATTACCCTTCCCCCAGCTGAAACTACTGACCCGAGGTTCATGCCTATCCCTTTCCATCACTAAGGTGAACGTAACCGAATTGTGGTCACTATCACCAAAAAGCACACCAACTTCCAAGTCTAGCACCTGGTCTGGCTCATTTCCCAGCACCAAGTCCAATATAGCCTCACCTCTAGTTGGCCTATCTACATATTGAGTCAAAAAACCTTCCTGCACACTTTGAACAAAAACTGACCCCTCTAACGAGCTAGAGCTATAGCAATTCCAATCAATGTTAGTAAAGTTAAAATCCCCCATAACAATTACCCTATTACTTTCACTCCTAACCAGGATCGTCTCTGCAATCCTTTCCTCAACCTCTCTAGAACTTTTCGGAGGTCTATAAAAGACTCCCAACAGGGTGACCTCTCCTCTCCTATTTCTAATTTCTGCCCATACTACCTCAACAGACAAGTCCTCATTAAACTTTCTCTCTGACACTGTGATATAGTCCTTGACCAATAATGCTACTCCACCCCCCCTTCTACCTCCTTCTCTACTCCGACTAAAGCACTTGTACCCCGGCACCTGCAACATCCATTCCTGACCCTGCTCTATCCACGTCTCTGAAATGGCCACAACATCAAAGTCCCAGGTACTGGTCCACGCTGCAAGTTCATCCACTTTATTGCGAATACTCCTCGCGTTAAAGTATATACATTTCAAACCTCGCTCCGCCCCACCCCCACAATGCCGTGCAATGCCGTCCCCTTCTATGCCCCCCTCACTTTCACCCCCTCTACCCAGGATCCCACCCCCCCTCTGAATCAGTTTAAACCACTCCGCATAGCCTTCACAAATTTACCCCCCAGGATATTTGTTCCCCTCTGGTTCAGATGTATACCATCACTCTTATAGAGATCCCACCTTCCCCAGAATGAGCCCCAATTGCTCAAGTAGTTAAACCCCTCCCTCCTGCACCATCCCCTCAGCCACAAGTTCAAACTTTCCCTCTCCCTATTCCTCTCTAAACTATCCCGTGGCACAGGCAAGAGTCCAGAGATAACCACTCTGTTTGACTTGGCCTTTAGTTTCCATCCCAACTCCATGAAACTCTGCTTAATATCCCCTTCCCTTAGCCTCCCTATGTCATGTGTCCCCACATGAAGTAAACTTTGATAGGACTGACGCTGTAACATACCCTACCTGTAAGGCAGATTAAACTAGCTATGAAAAATGCTGTCGTAATGACTTTTGATGCATGAGCAAGGCCATTCAGATAATTATGGTACAATTTGCACAAAGATCAGTTATAGTTCCTTTGTCTAATATCCAGAGAAAGCTCATGAAATGCAGTTTCTATTTTTAATGTCTTCTTTGGAATCAGTGGCACTGACAAGCCAGTATTTATTGTCAATTGAGAGTTGCCCTGAGGATATTCAGAATCAATCATATCATGTCAAATTGCAGTATATCTTGGCTATCTTAAGATGCACCTCTGCAGTGAATAGCAGGTAATCACCCCTTCCTTTAGATAAATGTCTAGATTCTGCTTCACATTTTCCCTAATGAAACTGACAAGTAAGAAGTCTCACATCACCAGATTAAAGTCTAGCAGGTTTATTTGGTATCATAAGCTTTCGGAGCGCTGCTCCTTCATCAGTTTCACTCACCTAATGAAGGAGCAGCGCTCTGAAAGCTTGTGATAACAACTAAACCTGTTGGACTTTAATCTGGTGTTGCAAAACTTGTTACTGTACCCACCTAAGTCCAACACTGGCATCTCCACATCAAAACTGATAAGATTAGGTGTCCAGTATTTACGGAACCATTAGAACACCAACTTATGGCCACTTTGTGTATAGCGTACTGCAGCTTAATCAATTCTCCCAGTTGATAGAGGGAGTAACTAACTAAACCAAACAGACCAGGAAGCACCAGGATTGGCCTTGAAACCTGCTGATTTCAGCTGCAGTGAGTCCTCAGCAGTCTTGGGCCCGAGGGCGAGAGTTATCTGGAAAATATCTCTTGATCATTGTCCAGTGATCCTGCTGGAAAAGTCAATTCTAGAAAAGAGGTAAAGAGAGGCTTAGGCTAAAATGAAATGGCAGCCTCCACATGCAGGTAGCCTGAAGGACATATCTGCCAGGCATGTCTGGGATAGTTAACAAGAGACTAACGATGACAGCACTGATATGATTGACCACTTCAGAGTCCTGTGGAGACAGTGTGATGTCTTCACACTGAGGACACCATCCATCATGTTGTTTGGCACTACCACCATGCTAAATGGAATATATTCAGAACAGGTCTAGCAGCTCAAAACTCAGCATCCATGAAGTGCTGTGAGTTATCAGCAGCAGAATTATGTTCAACAACAATTTGCAACCTCATGACCTGATATATCCATCACTCTACCATTATCACCAAGCCAGGTGAGCAACTAAAGATTTTAACACTGAAGAAGAATTATACTGATTCAGAATGATAAGTGTTTCTCTCTCCATGGATGCTGCCAGACCCACTGAGATTTTGCAGCATTTCCTGTTTTTATTTCAGATTTCAAGCATCCACAGTATTTTGCTTTCACAGCAATAAATGTTGCCCTTGCCAGTAACATTCATATCCTAAGAACAAATAAAATAAAAATTTATTGGACTCAAAGAAGCATAATCATTTAGATAAAGATGACTGAGGCCAAGCAGCAGCAACCCAACAAAAGTAGAGAGGAAATGAAGGGGAAAAATGCAAGGTAACTGAACAAAATAATGTTGATTTTACCCAAGTGCATTCTATCCCAAAAAACTGTATTATGCATTTAAAAAAAACTCATTCTACAATTATGTAATTAAGTAGAAAACAACTTACAGAAGAGAGGCTGTTGGCTGCACCCAATTCTCCTGCTATAGTCTCAGGGCGGCTGAGCAGGCCACTTTCAGATGTCTCTCTATCTAGAGTTTCCTTTGCCTCCTTCAGCAGTGCCTCATACTTGTCATTTCCTGTTGGTAATCAAATTCCAATCAAGCTGAAAATACAGTTCTATTCCTCCCCCTCACCACCTCCCTACCAATCACTACTTATTAATGACTTAGATGATGGAACAGAGAGCCACACACGTAAATTTGCTGATGACATAAAAATAGGCAGCATTGTACTAATGTAGTAGAAGCATCAGCTTACAAACACGTCAGTAGATTAAATAAATGAGCAAAACTGTGACAAATGGATTTCAGCGTCTGCAAATATTTAGGTCAGTTGGACCTCAAAAGCACAGAACATTTACTTTCAAAATAGCGAAAGGTGAGAAATACAAGACAACAAATATCTTGCAGTTTTGCTGCGACTATACCAAACCCTGGTTGAACCATACGTGGGGGACTATTTACAGTTCCACACTTTTGGAGGGAGTACTGGCTTTAGACAGAGTGCAGCATAGATTTACCAGAAGGCTGTCAAAATGTTGTAAGGATTTATTACACAAACAATGTTTGCATTTTCTGGAAGTCAGAAGGTTAAAGGGAGTAAGGGGATAAGTGTAAGTAAGCATGACAAAAGCATCCAGGACTCACTAATGACATGTCATTGATATTTAAATTGGCTTTGCACTCTTTCTGGGAAAACAGGGCCGATAAGACTGGGTGAGACGAGAAAACTGGCATGAATCCAATTTTTCATCTCTCATGCCTGCAGGTGGCCTCTCCACCTGCAGTTTTGATGTACTCCAGTGGGGTTATGTGTCATCTCTATATCAAATTAATGAGGTTTTTTATGCATGGGCAGCATAGATGGTGCTCTTACCATTGAGGATTGTGTTGCATTTGCCATTCAGTAGGTGTGAGCCAAATGACAGGCGGACAACATAAGATTGCACTCTTAGAAACAGGGGCCAGAATTGTCCGATTTCATACCACTGCCAGCGAGAACAAGAATTTGGCACCCAGCCAAATCTTCAAACACTGCAGCAAGACTGGAAAAAACACAGCCATGGACGAGGTCGAAGAATTTCAGCCAAGGTGGAAGTGATTTGGAACTCTCTTTTGAAAATGGCAATTAACGCTAGATTGGATGTTAATTTTTACACTGGGAATAATAGGTTTAAATGAAACACAAGTATGAAGGGCTGTGGGGCAAAGTGACTATGTGGAGTTAGGTCGCAGATTCAACATCTTAAGTGTTACCTATAATCAGAAACTGAACCGGACTACCAAATACATATTGTTGCTACCAAAGCAGGTCAAAGGCTAGGAATCCTGCAGTGAGTAACTCACTTCCTGACATCCCAAAGCCTGTCCACCATCAAGAAGGAAAGGATCAGGAGTGTGATGGATATTACTACTTGCCTGGATGAGTACAGCTCCAACAACACTCAGGATACTTGACATCATCCAGGAAAACAGCTTATTTGATTGGCACGCCATCCACAAGCACTCCCCTCCATCACCAGTGTACAGTGGCAGCAGTGTGTGCCATTCATAAGATACATTGCAGGAACTCATCAAGGCCCAAACCCCCAACCATTAACATCTTAAGGACAAGGGAAGTAAGAATGTGAGGACAGCACTATCTGGACGTTTCCCTGCAAGTCACACATCATCCTGTCTTGGAAATGTATCACTATTCCTTCACTGTCGCTGGGTCAAAATCCCAGAAATCCTTCTCTAACAGCACTGTGGGAGGGCAATTAAGGATGGGCAATAAATGTCGGCCTAACCAGTGACAATGAATGAATAAATAAAGATTAACAATAATCTTACAGAATGATCTAACAGGCTCAAGGGGCTAAATTGCCTATTCCTGTTCCCACAGAAATACCTTATGTATTGCTAGGCTGTGCAGTTATTTAGTTTATACCAGCACTGTTTTCACTTTTAATTCAAAGAATTAGCTGAACATTACTGCCATACCTTTTATATTTCTGGGTAGATCCAGGTAGATTCTGGGGAAGATTCCCTCTCCCTTCAGGCTAATGCTTTCAGGTTCAAAGTGAGATACCTGAATCTCAAAGCTCTTGTGAAAGACCTCAGGTACTCCATGTAGATAGGAAACCTTCAACTGTTGCTCAGAGTTTGCTTCGATATAACCCTAAAAATAACAGAATATTATAGAGAAATAAATCACTTTGTGAAAAATAAATGGCACTGCATTATTATGGAATCAGCAAAATCAAGCAGCCAGGAACATTAGGTGACTATAATGAATATTTAAATACCAAGAGCATGTTAAAAATTATCACTTGGTTGCATAGAATCCAAAAAGGGATGTGGGCCGGGCAGCAGGAGGCAGAGTGGCTAGCACTGCTGCCTTGCAGTGCCAGGGACCCAATTTCAATTCCAGCCTTGGGTGACTGTTTGCGTGAAGTTTGCATGTTCTCCCCGTATCTGTGTGGCTTTCCTCTGAATGCTCCGATTTTCTCGGAGTGCTCCGGTTGCCTCCCACAGCCTAAAGATGTAAAGGTTAGGTGGATTGACCATGTCAAATTGCTCCTTAGAGTCCCAAGATGTGTAGGTTAGAGGGGTTAGCCATGGCAAATGGGCAGGGTTACAGGATAGGGAGTGGGGAGAAGGCCTGGTAAGATATTCTGTCAGAGAGTCAGTGCAGACTCAATCAGCCAAATGGCCTCCTTCTACACTGTCACCATTCTATGATTCCAGGTTCCAGTCCTGTGACAGGGTTGGGAACTAGGAGTGTTGACGATGTGCAGCCCGGTGAGAATTTGTGTTGAATTGTGTGATGCTGAGCTTATTAATTTTACAATAGGGAGTTTCTCAACATATTGTGCAGCAAGGTGGGCTGAATTGCACGATCACATAGGGCACCTTGACATCACATCTTGAAGGAAGGAGGTCATGGCCCAGTAATCCCAGGGAGCTGTAGTTCCTGATTCAGGGATGCTTCTCTCAATGTGCTGCTCAGTCCAGAGGAGGCCAGAAAGTGAGTCCTACACTGCAAAAATGGAAGGAAGAAGCTGAGCCATCATACCAACCTGGAATGGGAGGAAGTCACTGGAATGGTCAGTGCCCATGGCCTCCAAAGGAAGGCTGCCTTGCAGTGCCGGAAAAAAGGTGAATGACCTCATCCGTACTGCCAAGATTAGTGAACCCTCAACTGTTCACACTCACCTCACTGAATGGTAAAGACAACACAAATCTCAATGGCAAGAGCGCTATCTATGCTGCTCATGCATAAAAGACCTCCTTAATTTGATAAAGAGATGCAGCATAACCCCACTGGAGTATATCAAATCTGCAGGTGGAGAGGCCACTGCTGGCTGCTGATCCTTCCACACAGAGAGCTCAGGTGTGTGGAAAGGGGACAGGAGGGAATGGAGGGAGGGAGGTTAGGCATTAAGGATATGAGCAAGTATTATTAATGATGTGCCTCTCTGAGTCTTATCCTTCTGTCTGCGTGAGCTCACCACTTTGGAGGGTGCTGTCCCAGAACCTTTGTGGACAACCTGCAGTTGATTAATCACATGGCCACAATCCATCAGGTTAACTGTAAGACTGGAAGCATGAGAAACATAGCTGATACCTTATTTCTCTTAACTGCATCTTCTTTCATTGCACAAGAAAAGTTCCAGTATGACAGAAAAGAAAGAGAAGACCACACAGACACGCATCAGCAGGAAGATCAGCTAAGCTCACCATCATTCAGAGGACTTCTGGGGAAGAGACAACTCTGACATCCAGGTTGGATGACAAGTCTCTGGGCTTGGCCTGTGCAAAATGCTGCAAGAGGTGGGGAACATCAGGGGGACATGTCAGAGGCCTTCAAAAGAGGCAGTCATGAAGCAGAGCAGTCATCTGTCTGTTTATGATGATGGGTTCTGACCTTTGCGCATATGGAAGTCTACATGGACAGGATGGTGAATGCTACGAGGACCTCGTGCAACAGAACACCAAGTTTCTGTTACAGATGTGCACAGACCTGCACTCCATTGCTGTAGCTATGAGTGAGATCAGAAAGTGACTGCCACAATTATCCAGGGCAACAGAGCAAATCATCAGTAGACTTTCTCCACCCCTGCTGTGGATGTTGGGGAAGCACCTAGAAGAAGTGTTAGGGAATAATTAGGAAGTTGTGATTTCACACATGTTTTCATGTGCATAATTGTGAATGTTCTTAAACTTTTGTACATGGACTACACTCCCACTTTATTGAGCTCTGATATTGTTTCATTGTGATTTATAATTGTCAAGCCGATGTGCCATCCCCACCCCAGGCTGGATCGATGCCTAGGGATCTTTGTCAGGGCCCTTGTGAGTCATGTTCAAGAAGCCTCCCATGCACGCTGAGCCTTTGTCCTTCACACACTCTGTTGAAATGTCTTAACATTATTGGTGCTACATGCTGGGGTTCCCCTTGCATTGTCCAGTTGGGCTGACCTGCCCCACTGTCCAATCCCCATGACCCAACACCCATACAACATTTCAAAATCTCTATCTCGAGGCTTTAGATGATTGCAAGCCACTATGGTAAAGTCCAACAGTTTCCAAACTCCCCCAACCACTATTACCCACACCCTGTCTCTTCACAGCGAATGATCCTCCTGGTGTGACTTTTTACCTTCCCAAAGTCATCCTACCACCTTCTCCTATCGCTCTCTGTCCCATCCTATCGCTCCTTCCCAAGGAACCCTGCATCTGAATCCCATTAACGGATGTAGAATGGTTTCATTCTGGCCTCCGGTGGGAATGGCGACCCGCCATGAAAGGCAGCAGCACACAATCCCACTGTCATTTTACACAAGCAGGAAACTGATTTTTCAGCTTCTGCCATATTGTCCTCACCGACCCTCTGCTGTGGGATTAGAAAATCTTGGCCAGTCTTCTGAAGCCTTTGTCTTGTAGTCATCAGGCTAAACACAAGAATGCCAGATTTTGAATAATAACTACACTTTACATTACAGAAGAAAAGCAGATACTGATTGCTTGGCACAGTGACTCTGATTGGCTGAGACATTGCCACAGAGAAACATAGAAGCATAGAAACTAGAAGCAGGAGTAGGCCATTCAGTCCTTCGACATTGCTCTGCCATTCATTTTCATCAAATTCAATATCCTGAACCCTCCTTCCTCCCCGATCCCTTGGTTCCTTTAACCTAAGAGCTATATGTGGCTCTTTCTTGAAATCGGACAACATTTTGGCCTCATCTACATTCTATGGTTGTGAATTCCACACATTCACCACCCTCTGGGTGAAGAAATTTCTCCTCATCTCAGTTTTAAAAGGTTTACCCCTTATCCTCAAACTATGACCCCTGATCTGGACTCCTCCACCACTGGGAACATACTTTTTGATCTACTGTGTCTAACACTGTTAGAATTTTATAAGCTTCAATGAGATCCCCTCTCACTTTTCTAAACGCCAGTGCATATTGTCCAACCGACTTAGTCTCTCCTCATACAACAGATCTGCCATCCCAGGAACAGTTTGAAAAATCTTCGCTACACTTCCTCCATAGCAAGTATATCCTTCCTCAGGTAAGGACACCAAAACTGCACACAATATTCCAGGCAACAATATCTCCTCCACTAGCATCCTCAACACAGGTGCCTCACAAGGCTGTGTTCTCAGACCAGTACTATACTTCTTACATAACTGTGGCCAAATTCCCCTTCAACTCGATTTTCACTTTTGCTGATGACACCACTAGAGTGAATCGGACCTCAAACGACGATGAGGCTGAGTACAGGAATGAGATAAAGAATCTGGTGAATTGGTGCAACGACAATAATTTCTCCCTTAATGTCAACAAAACGAAGATAGTGATCAACTTCGGAAAGTGTAGTGGAGAATATGCCCGTCTACATCAATGGGGATGTCTACAGCAATGGATCCCGGGGAAGTGCCGGAAGATTGGAAAGCGGCTAATGTTACGCCGTTGTTTAAGAAGGGTGCCAGGCAAAAGGCGGGGAATTATAGGCCAGTTAGTTTAACGTCTGTTGTAGGTAAAATGTTAGAATCCGTCATCAAGGAGGAAATAGCGAGGCATCTTGAGGGGAATTGCTTGATAGAGCAGACGCAGCACGGTTTCGTTAAGGGGAAGTCGTGTCTGACGAATTTACTGGAGTTCTGTGAGGATGTGTCTAGGGCGGTGGATAGAGGAGAGCCGGTGGATGTGGTCTTTCTTGATTTTCAGAAGGCGTTTGACAAGGTGCCTCACAAGAGGTTATTGCAGAAAGTCAGGGGACATGGAGTTGGGGGTAGGGTGTTAGTGTGGATAGAGGACTGATTGTCAAATAGGAGGCAGAGAGTCGGGGTCAATGGGTGCTATTCAGATTGGCGGTTGGTGACTAGTGGAGTGCCTCAGGGGTCGGTGCTAGGGCCTCAGCTATTTACCATTTATATAGATGATCTGGAGGAGGGAACCGAGTGTATGGTGTCGAAATTTGCTGATGACACCAAGATTGGTGGAACGGCAAATTGCGCGGAGGGTGTGGAGAGTCTGCAGAAGGATCTAGACAGGCAGGGCGAATGGGCCAGGAACTGGCAAACGGAATTTAATGTTGGCAAGTGTGAGGTGGTCCACTTTGGTAGGAATAATGGTAGGAAGGATTATTACTTACGTGGAGAAAAACTGCAGCAGGCGACGGTGCAGAGGGACCTCGGGGTCCTTGTGCATGAGTTGCAAAAACCCAGCTTGCTGGTGCAGCAGGTGGTCAGGAAGGCGAATGGGATGCTGGCCTTCATAGCGAGGGGGATTGAATATAAAAGTAGGGAGGTCTTGCTGTGGCTATATAGGGCATTGGTGAGGCCGCAGCTGGAGTACTGTGTGCAGTTTTGGGCGCCGTGCTTACGCAAGGATATTTTGGCCTTGGAGGGAGTGCAGAGGAGGTTTACTAGGCTTATGCCGGAGTTGAGGAGGTTGAGCTATGAGGAGAGGCTGAATAAACTAGGCTTGTACTCGTCAGAGTTTAGAAGAATGAGGGGAGATCTCATTGAGACGTATAAGATGATGAATGGGATCGATAGGATAGAGGTGGAGAGACTCTTCCCGCTCAGAAAGGACAGTAGGACTAGGGGGCACAGCCTCAAGATAAAGGGGGTGCGGTTTAGAACGGAGTTGAGGAAGAACTTCTTCACTCAAAGGGTGGTGAATCTCTGGAATTCTCTGCCCGTTGAAGTGGTGGAGGCTACCTCGCTAAATATTTTTAAGACGCGGGTTGATGGGTTTTTGATAAGAGAGGGGATTAAGGGTTATGGGGAGAGGGCGGGAATGTGGAACTGAGCCACGACAGATCAGCCATGATCTTACTGAATGGCGGGGCAGGCTCGAAGGGCCAGATGGCCTACTCCTGCTCCTATTTCTTATGTTCTTATGAAGCAAAATGGTTGAGAACTTCAAATTTTTAGGTGTCCAGATCACCAACAACCTTTTCTGGTTCCCCCCATGCCAACACTATAATTAAGAAAGTCCACCAATAGCTCTACTTTCTCAGAAGACTGAAGACATTTGGCACATCAGCTACAACTCGCACCAACTTTTACAGATGCACCACAGAAAGCATTCTTTCTGGTTGTATCACAGCTGTGTCCAAAACCACAAGAAACTACAAACATCCGTGAATGAAGCCCAGACCATCACGCAAACCAGCCTCACACCCATTGACTCTGTCTACACTTCCCACTGCTTCAGAAAAAGCCAGCATAATTAAGAACTGCACGCCAGACATACCCTCTTTTACCTTATTCCATCAGGAAAAAGATACAAAAATCTGAGGTCATGTAACAACCAACTCAATAACAACTTCTTCCCTGCTGCCATCAGATTTCTGACTGGACCTACCTTGCACTAATTTGATCTTTCTCTACACCCTAGCTACGATTGCAACACAACATTCTGCACTCTCTCCTTTCCTTTTCTTTGAATGGTATGCTTTGTCTGTATAGCATGCAAGAAACAATATTTTTCCACAATACTTTAATACATGTGACAATAATAAATTAAATCAAATCAAATCAGGTATGGCCTTACCGATGTCCTATACAATTGCAGCAAAACATCCTTATCCCTATATTCAAATCCTCTCGCTGTGAAGGCCAACATACCATTTGCCTTCCTTACTGCCTGCTGTATACACAGGTACAGCAGGCAGTAAAGAAAGAAATGGTCTGAACATATTCCTTTTGTCTGCAGAGACTAGGTTCCTGCAGATGAATGCATTTCTGGCAAGTGTGCCATTTTACACGATGGAGTTATCTTGGTTGTTAATGTCACTATCAGTACACTCAGGATTGTTCAGCAAGTGCTCCACAATTGCAGAATCACTATTCACATTTTGCAAGCACAGGCTTCAGTGCCAGTGCAATGCCAGGCATGTAGGCTGTACATCTGAACAATTGGTTGATGGAATAAAATGTTCCTCCAGCTGTTCATATTAGGCAGAGTACAGAGCATGCTCAAACAGTCCACATTTGCAATACCCAAACAAAATGTATGGGAGGGCAGGATTCCTATCATCAAGGTCTTAGATTCTGAAGAAGGCCTGATGCTGGCCGGTAAAGCCTTTGACAGGCATTTAATTTGGTTAGGCATCCCCCAAGAAAACAATGTAGCTTTTCCATTGGTTTGGGCAACAACATCAATGTCAATATTAAATCCTGCCAGTGTCTCTCTCCACAGGTGCCAGCAGACTTACTGAGTGTTGCCTACATTTTCTGTTTGTATTTCAGATTTCTAACATCTGTAGTATTTTTTCTTTACTCAGAGAGTGGTTGAGATGTGGAATGCACTACTTGCTGTATTAATGGAGTCGGAACTTCAGGAAATTTCAAGTGGTTATTGGATAGGCACATGGGACACAACAGAATGGCAGGGAGTGGGATAGCTTGATCTTGGGGTCGGACATAGCTTGACACAACATCGAGGGCCGAAGGGCCTGTGCTGTACTGTTCTATGTTCTATTTTACTTTTGTCTTCCCCAGAATTAGCAATGATCAGTTCATATGTCTATACACAGCTTAAATAGATAATTTAACCCTAACTGGCTTTTGTGTTCAAGAGGCAGCCACCCAGTGATAAGAATCACTTTTTAAATCTTTTATCAGAGAAAACAAACAAACAAATGAAATGGTAGGTTACAGCATCTGGAATAAGACATCTCCTGCCAGGAACCGTTTCCATTTTGCCTGCTCCTTGAGTTCTATTGAAATATTTTTAAAATCAGCCATGCTGAAAAAATTCACTAACCGTGAAAGGAGTAATGAGTGGCATTCCTGGCAGAGGCTTCTGATCAGCGGCTTGCTGTAAGTCTAAAACATTGAAGTCGAACCCAACCTTTCCAGTATTCATCAGGGTAAGTTCAGCCACAGAAACAACGTTAAATAGCTAGGAGAAGAAAATAAAACAGAAAGGTTATAGTTCTTAAATCAGACTGTACAGACTACCATACAGTCCAATTAGTTCCACCATTTCTCTTATTTAGTTGGGTAAATGCCCACAAGTTAACAGCATTACAAAATCTCAGAAAAGTCAGTTTCTTAGTTTAGATTATAGGTTTAATCTAGATTATAGATCTACTTTCACACTCAGCACCAGACAAGTCAAAGGGAATATGCAAGCTGTAGACACTGATGACATCAAAATCAGATAACGTTAAATATGCTCAGATAGGTTAAAGCAAAATTTGGGGCTGATCTTAGTAGTTCTACATATGAAGAGTAACAGCCAGGCATCATAACTGTGCTGGGGCCTAGCCAAGGGGTGAGGCTTGAGTGGGAGCAGAAGCAGAGTGAAGGTGGAGCTATGACAGGGGCAGGAAAGGGGAATTCTGCAGGGCTGGTAATTGGAATGTGAGGGAGGGGGAAGTAGGACACACCTTTGATGCCAGGCAGTGAGCTCAGAAGCTGGCTTCCCCAGTGAGTTCAGGCTGCAATATACGGCGTCAATGACGCAGAGCCGCACATAAGTGTTAATGATGGACATACAGACAGTCACACGAGGAAAATGGCTCCTAAACGAACAGTTCCAAGAATCACCGAGGGAGAGCTGGGCCATCTGCTAAATGCTTTGGAAGAGAGGAGGGACATTTCCTTTCCCCAAGCAGGCAACAAGCCAGGGGTTGTGGCACCAATGAGGCCTTAGAGATGGCAACAGTAGCAGTCAGTGCCCATGCTCTGGCATGGAGGACCGGCCACCAATACAGAAAGAAATTAAATGATATTGTTCGGGCAGCATGGGAGAGTGGCCATCCTATCCTACTATCGGTCCTGCCTGTCATGTCTGCAATGTCAATCCACCCCCTAATGCCCAGCACACAACCCCCCCAAGCATCTTCCTCCAACCCTGCTGGCAACCCCCATCACAGCCTCCGCCTGTTGAGGCATGACTCGATGTTAACCACCCAATTGCCCCCACCCCCAATTAGTTGGGTGGTTAGAGTCATAGAGGTTTACAGCATGAAAACAGGCCCTTCGGCCCAACTTGTCCATGCTGCCTTTTTTTTAAAAATCCCTAAGGTAATTTCAATTGCCCACATTTGGTCTATATCCCTCTATAGCTATTGCACCCATGTAACTATCTAAACACTTTTTAAAAGATAAAATTGTACCTGCATCTACTACTACTACCTCTGGCAGCTTGTTCCAGACACTCACCACCCTCTGTGTGAAAAAAGTGCCCCTCTGGACACTTTTGTATTTCTCCTTTCTCATCTTAAAACTATGCCCTCTAGTTTTAGACTCACCTACCTTTGGGAAAGGATGTTGATTATCTAGCTGATATGTGCCCGTCATTATTTTATAGACCTCTATAGGACATCCCACAACCTCCTACGTTCCAGAGAAAAAAGTCCCAGTCTATCCAGCCTCCCCTTATAACTCAATCCATCAAGTCTCGGTAGCATCCTACTAAATCTTTTTTGCACTCGTTCTAGTTTAATAATATTATTTCTTTAATAGGGTGACCAGAACTGCACATAGTATTCCAAGTGTGGCCCTACCAATGTCTTGTGCAACTTCATCAAGACATTCCAACTCCTGTATTCAATGTTCTGACCGATGAAACCAAGCATGCTGAATGCCTTCTTCACCACTCTATCCACTTACAAGGAGCTTTGAATATGTACCCCTGGATCTTTTTGTTTTGTAACTCTCCCCAGTGCCCTACCATTAACTGAACAAAGAACAAAAACAGCCCGGGGAACAGGCCCTTCGGCCCAACAAGCCCGCGCCGCCATCCCAACACCACCAATCCCCCTCTCCACCCACTGGGTACGTCCTGTCCTGCTTCAATCTACCAAAATGCATCACCTCACATTTGAATTAAATTAAACTCCATCTGCCATTTGTCAGTCCACTGGCCTAATTGATCAAGTTCCCATTGCAATTGACGATAACTTTCTTCACTGTCCACTATGCCACAAATCTTAGTGTCATCTGCAAATTTATTAATCATGCCTCCTATATTCTCATCCAAATCATTAATATAAATGACAAATAACAGTGGGCCCAGCACTGATCGCTGAGGCACACGCTGGTCACAGGCCTCCAATGTGAAAAACAATTCTCTACAACCACCCTCTGGTTTCTGTCAAGAAGCCAATTTTGTATCCATTTATTCTTTTGCATCCAACTTTTGTATCTATACCTCACCTTGGATCTCGTGAGATTTAACCTTATGCAACAATCTACCACGCGGTACCTTATCAAAGGCCTTACTAAACTCCATGTAGACAACATCAATGCACTGCCCTCATTTACCTTCTTGGTTACCACTTCAAAAAACTCAATCAAATTTGTGAGACATGATTTTCCACTCACAAAACCACGCAGACTGTCCCTGATCAGTACTTGTGTCTCTAAACGCCTGTAGATCCTGTCTTCAAAATACCTTCCAACAATTTACTCACCACAGATGTGAGGCCCACTGGCCTGCTGTTCCCAGGCTTTTCCCTGCAGCCCTTTTTAAACAAAGGCACAACATTTGCCACTGTCCAATCTTCAGACACCTCACCCATGACAATCAATGATTCAAATATCTCGGCTAGGGGACCCGCAATTTTCTCCCTAGCCTCTCACAATATCCTGAGATACACTACGTCATATCCCAGGGATTGATCTACCTTGATGCGCTTTAAAACCTCCAGCACCTCCTTCTCCGTAATATGCACATTCCTCAAGACATCACTATTCATTTCCCCAAGTTCCCTAACATCCATGCTTTTCTCAACAGTAAACACTGATGAGAAATATTCATTGCAGGGGTGAAACCATGATCAAGCAGCTGGTTCGCCCAGGATGAGGCTATCCCATTGCACTCCAGGTGTGCTGACGCCTGCGATGTCCCCAAATGCGGGATACTTCACTGCAAAATTTGTGGATCCACACATAGATGACCTTGTTGATCCTTAAGAAGCCCTACTCTCTCCCTTGTTACTCTTTTGCCCTTTACGTATTTTTAGAAGCTCTTTGGGTTGTCCTTTGCCTTATCTGCCAAAACAATCTTGTGTCCTCTTTTCGTCCTCCTCTTAGCTCTACTCCTTCACCCCCTATACTCTTCAAGGGATTTACTTGATCCCAGCTGCCCGTGCATGTCATGTGTGTACCTCTTTCTTCTTCTTGACCAGAGCCTTAATATCCCGAGTCGTTCAGGGTTGCCTACTTCTGCCAGCCTTGCCCTTCATTCCAAGAGGGATGTGATTACCCTGAACCCTGGTTAACACGCTTTTGAAAGTGTGCCACTTACCAGATGTCCCTTTGCCTTCCCAGTTAACAATGAGGTTGAGTGTCTTGGGCTACAAGACGCTAGAGACAGAATGGTCAAATGACAGAAATGTGGCAGATGGAATATAATCCTGAATAGGGTGAAGTGGTACACATTGGGTGGAGTAATTGACAAGGAAGTATTCAATGAACGGTATGACACTACAAACTTCTGCAGAACAAAGGGTCATTGACATGTTTGTCCATAGATCTCTGAAGGCGCAAGGGCATGTTAGTAGGGTGAAAAACAAAAGCAGAGAAGTCAAGTTGGAGTTGTATAGAACTTTGGTGAGGCCACAGCTAGAGAACTGTGTGCAGTTCTGGTCATCACATTATAGGAAGGATGTGACTGTGCTGGAGAGGTTGCAGAGGAGATTCACCAGGAAGTTGCCCAGTATGGAACATTTAAGTTATGAAGAGAGACTGGATAGGCTAGGGCTGTTTCGTTGGAGCAGAGAAGACAGAGGGGCAACCTAAGCGAGATATACAAGATTGTGAGGGGCATGGACACAGTGGAAAAGAAGAATTGTTCCTCCTTAGCTGAAGGGTCCGTCATGAGTGGCCACAAGTTCAAGGTGAGCGGCAGGAGATTTAGGGAGGATCTGAGGAAAAATCTTTTTACCCAGAGGGTGTTGACAGTCTGAAATGCGCTGCCTAAGAGAGTGGTGAAGATGGGTTGCCTCACATCCTTCAAAAAGTATTTGGATGAGCACTTGACACATCATAATGGCACGGTAGCACAGTGGTTAGCACTGCTGCTTCATAGCTCCAGGGACCTGGGTTTGATTTTCAGCTTGGGTCACTGTGGGGAGTTGGCACATGCTGCCCAGATACTTGCCCCTCCCTTGCATTCCATTGCAAAGTTTTGGAAAGAATTATAAGGGATAGGATTTATAATCATCTAGAGGGAAATAAATTGATTAGGGATAGTCAACACGGTTTTGTGAAGGGTAAGTCGTACCTCACAAACCTTATCGAGTTTTTTTGAAAAGGTGACCAAAGAGGCGAATAAGGGTAAGGCAGTTGACGTGGTGTATATGGATTTTAGCAAAGCGTTTGATAAGGTTCCCCAAGGTAGGCTATTGCAGAAAATGCAGATGCATGGGATTGAGGGAGATTTAGCAGTTTGGATCAGGAATTGGCTAGCTGATAGAAGACAGAGGGTGGTGGTTGATGGGAAATATTCAACCTGGAGTTCAGTTACAAGTGGTGTACCTCAATGATCTGTTTTGGGGTCACTGCTGTTTGTCATTTTTATAAATGACCTAGATGAGGATGTAGAAGGATGAATTAGTAAATTTGCTGACGACACCAAAGTTGGAGGAGTTGTAGACAGTGAGGATTGATGTTACAGTTTGCACTGGGACATAGATAAGCTGCAGAGCTGGGCCGAGAGGTAGCAGATGGAGATTAATACGGAAAAGTGTGAGGTGATTCACTTTGGTAAGAGTAACAGGTGTACAGAATATAGGGCTAATGGAAGGACTCTTGGTAGTGTTGACGAGCAGAGAGATCTCAGGGTACACGTGCGTAGCTCCCTGAAAGTTGGCACCCAGTTTGATAAGGTTGTTAAGAAGGCGTACGGTGTGTTAGCTTTTATTAATAGAGGGATTGAATTTCAGAGCCGTGAGGTCATGTAACAACTGTACAAAACTCCGGTGCGGCCGCACTTGGAGTATTGCGTACAGTTCTGGTCGCCGCATTATAAGAAAGATGTGGAGGCATTGGAAAGGGTGCAGAGGAGGTTTACCAGGATGTTGCCTGGTCTGGTGGGAAGGTCTTATGAGGAAAGGCTGAGGGACTTGAGGTTATTTTCATTAGAAAGAAGGAGGTTATGAGGTGACCTAATTGAGGCATATAAGATGATCAAAGGATTGGATAGGGTGGACAGTGAGAGCTTTTTACCTCGGATGGTGATGGCTAACATGAGGGGACATAGCTTTAAATTAAGGGGTGGTAATTATAGGACGGATGTCAGAGGTAGGTTCTTTACTCAGAGGGTAGTAAGGGCGTGGAATGCCCTGCCTGCAGCAGTTGTGGACTCGCCAACTTTAAGGGCGTTCAAAAGGTCAGTGGATAGGCATATGGATAACATTGGAATAGTTTAGGTAAGAGGGTCATTAGATTGGTTCCACTGGTTGGCGCAACATCGAGGGCTGAAGGGCCTGTACTGCGCTGTAATGTTCAATGTTCTATCTTGTATCTTTTGTAGAAGAAATGCACCCAGCCTGTCAGGCATTGCCATTTCCTCCCCACCACTGCTCCCGACATGATGCCCCACGACAGCTTGGAAAACACCTTGGAGGAAGGCCCAGAAGAATCCTCTGAAGCCAGCACCAGTCAATCAACACAGGCTTCCACCATACAATCCACCAGCGCAGATATTATCACTAGTTAGTGGTGAAGCTTCTGGGTTTCTCTGGTGCTGTTGATGTACATCAGACGGAGGCAGGAAAGTCTGAGGCCTTGGGCGAACAGAGGTCTGCCAGGGTCAAGGAATCAGATGGCCCCAAGCCAGGTGCCTGCTGCGATTAGTTCTCCCTAAGCTGCTGGAGATAGCTGAAGAGATGGGGAATGCAGAAAGAACTGTCAGCAACACTGCAGGAGCTGCAAGGCTGTTGGGAGGAGTCCAGCACCGTTCAGTTGCAGAGCAGTTGCCAGCATTACATGGCACCCAGGCCAAAACTGCAAGGGTGGCATCTGCAGTGGAAAGCCTTGGTCAGGAAATGGTCACTATGAGTAGCAAGGTCCAAGGCATGACCAAATCACAGTGGGCCATGGTCGACTCACAACTGATCATGGCCTAAGACAAAGCGGTTCATGGCCAAGATATAGCAGGCCATGGCTGAGGAGCTCAGATCCATTCTCAAGACAGAGAGCATTGCCCAGTCACATCCAGCCATCGCTGAGGGACTGCAGAGCTTGGCTCAGTATCACAGCATATTTGCTGCAGGCATCAAGTGTTTGGCCCAGACTCAAGAGCTAACACCCCATGGGGAGAACACAGTTGGTCCACCAGGACAGACAACATCAGGTGACACTGAGGCTCCTAGAGCTCACTACTGCTGCTCCTACGTCCCATGTACTGTCCTGGAGTCACTGGGCAACCCAAGGGAAGAGGAAGTGCCACCCAGGAAACTTTGGCTGTTGCTAGGCCAACCGACTCCCCTCTTTCTGATACCGGTGCATCTCATGGACAGAAGAGTGAACAGGATGGCATGGATATGTCCGTGACACCAGAAAATCAGCCGGGGCCCTCCAACTCCCAGCCCTCTAGGGATGCTGACCAAGGACGTCATAGACCACTGCTAACAACCTCCACCTCCGATACACATCCTGGGGAATACCACTATGTAGGCTATGTAAAATTGAAGAGCTGTAGGGTCACCAAGAGGGCCCAGGAGCAGGGCTATAGTAGTTAGGTTTCGGACAATAGGTTTTATAGCACTGCTAGATATTACTATTTGAAGTGTTGCACTGTTAAATCTCACTAATAAATATTATTACACTCCACAGCTGTGAGTAAACTTTCTGTGATTCACCTCCCACAGGAATGACCATACCCAGAGGGGCTCAGAGCATCATTCTGCATGCAAGAGGCTCTTTAGCTAATCAAATATGTGATCTCCATTTCCCAATGCCTGTTCCAGGCCCATGGCTGGCATTAGACTCCAAACACTCATCCCAAGCTGTACCAGCAGTGGGTGCTCTGGAGGCCCACTGTGTCAAACAGCTGGCCATGACATCCCCAGCACCCACTGTACTCTGGGAACAACTAGGGCATTGAGCCAGATAGTTGAGCCACTAACCATTATTTAGACACAGGTCAAGGCGCCAATGTGCAGCCATAGAACAGTTAGGAGTCAGACTTGTGTGGCACTGGGGCTGCACCACAGCATGCTGCATAACAAGTCGCCCTCACCCTCCTACTTGGACCAGTAACTCGCTAGCACCCAGGCCCATCACCCTAGTGTGATGTCAATGAACCCATAGTGTGGACAAAGGTTGCAGGGGGATGGGGTGGTATTGCAGGCTCCAGGTGCCGGAGGTAGGAAGTGACGGATCACATATACTCTAGTTTTTGAACCTTGTAACAATGAGGGTCGCCATCACCACCCTGCCCTACCAGACTCTTGTTGCTGTTTATCCTCCAGCCCGGGCTCATCCTCGGTCTCCTCCTCCTCCACATCCTCATGGCCCCTTCCTCCACAGAGATGTCCACTTGCTTGCTCTCCTCCTCCAGAAAGTCTTTCAGCTGCTACACCAGGTTGTGAAGCATACAGGAGATCATGATAGTGAGGGCTGTACTGAAGCCAGAGTGATCCTGGCAGCAGAACCACACCTTCAGGTGACTTATTACTGCTCGATGATGGACCAAGTGGCAGTGTGGGCCTCATTATAATGGGTCTCTGTATCAGTCTCAGGCCTCCACATTGCTGTCATCAGCCAAGCCCTTAGCAGATAGCCCTTGTCCCCCAAAAGCCACCCTGGCAGCCTGGGCTGGCCTTCAAAGACCCCAGGATTTCCCGCAGGATGAGGCTATGTTGCACGCTCCCCAAGTTGGCGTCCATCACTGAACCCTTGCCATGGGGAGATGCAGAGAGCATACAAGTGGTAATGCAGGGATCCCCTGCTGGGAACATTTTAAGCATAGGCATGAGTACACCGACCTGGATATCTGGTTCAGTGGCTTCCAGCAATGGATAGCAGTTCAGACAGAGGTGAAGAAGCACTCTGATAACTAGCATAAGATGGTTTCCCATCGAGTCACATTGCAGAGTCTGTGCAGTGTGAGGAGCCCTATTAACATCTGCAGAGCTCCCCTGATTGGAGTAATGGGGCAGTAGTTGACAGAGCTGCTGCTTTTCACTGTTAGTGGCACCTGGGATGTAATGTCAACTATCAGCCAGACAACCAGTCCAACAGACAGATGGCAAGGCAACTGTGAAGATGTCAATGGAATTGGTGGGTCGACTTTATATGCAATCCTTTGGGGGTCATTCCATGGGCAGGGGGAATGCATGCAACACAAGCCCCGAGCGGTGGCCGAGTGGTATTATCAGTAGACTATTAAACCAGAAATTCAGCTAATGTTCTCGGGACCACGGCACATGGTGGAATTTGAATTCAATAAAATATTTGGAATTAAGGATCTACTAATGACCATGAAACTGTTGTCAGAAAAACCTATCTGGTTCACTAATGTCCGTTATGAAAGAAAATTTACCATCTTTATCTGGTCTGGCCCACATGTGACTCCAGAGCCACGGCAATGTGGTTGACTTTCAACCACCCTCGCACAACTAGGGATGGGCAATAAATGCTTGCCAGCAAGCAACGCCTATGTCCCATGAATTTTTAAAAAAACCATGCTCACTACCCTTTTCCCCTTACCAACTGTCACACTAACTACCATTGTTAGGCCTCAGGACCCTAGCTGAGATTAGATAACATAAAGGTCCAAAGGTCTATTATGGACTTCAGGGATGACCTTACCAGAATTGACAAACAATTGGTTCTGGAGAGAAAAACAGCAAGAAGAGATCTTGTAACCTTGCCCCGCCTGTTGTTTGGTGAGGCAGGATGGTAAGGTTGCATGCTAAGCGTTATTTCAGAATTGTCCATTTTTATGCTGGTTCCCATCTTATCAACCCTGTATGATTCTCTGATCACAACTGCCAAGTGGTACCCCGGTTAACACGTGCTCTCCCCCTTTCTATGTGGGGAAATTGGTTTGCCCCCTTCCAGCATCTTTCCAAGCTGTCATGCATTATTGAATGTTCACATTAACATTCTGTCACAGCGACAATCTTCTTACCTCAAGACTTCAAATATTCCTTAAACAGTTGGAGATATTGGAGAGGAGGCAATGCGCTTGTGGTATTAACGCTAGATTATTAATCCAGAAACTCACCTAACGTTGTGGGGACCCGCGTTCGAATTCAGCACAGCGCTGAGTTCAATGAAAAAAAATTTGGAATTGAGATTTTCCCATGACCATGAAACCTCTGTTGATTGTCGGAAAAATCCACTTGCTTCACTAATGTCATTTAGGGGAGGAAATCTGCTATCTTTACCTGGTCTGGCCTACATGTGACTCCAGAACCACAGCAATGTGGTTGATTCTCAACTGCCCTTGGGAAATTAGGGATGGGCAATAAATGCTGGCCAGCCAGCGATGCCTATGTCCCATGAATAAAAATGTTTTTTCATGTCATTTATCAAAGTCAGACATATGTGAAATGATATCACATGAGCAATTCCTCACTGATAAAAATAATACTGCAGTAATTGAAAATTATTTATAAGTATGATCACAATCAAAGTTAAACATTAACATAGTTTGGGGGCGTTTAAGAGATCCGTGGATAGGTGGACGAAAAGGGATTGGTTTAGGTTAGTGGGTCATTGTTTTTTAACTGGTCGGCGCAACATCGTGGGCCGAAGGGCCTGTTCTGCGCTGTAATATTCTATGTTCTATAAGTCTAGTGCAGCAACATTTCATTCAAAGTTATGCCTGATTTTATATTGATACAAATTATCTCTATAAAAGTGTGTTAAGAAAAAGCCAAATGATTACCCATTCAGAGCCAGGCCTCTCCCCAGTGTTAGAAAGTGTTATGTATTCTCCCCAGATAGCATCTCCATTGAAATGAATAGAACCCATCTTCAAACCAGACTTGTAGTTCATCCAGTACAGAAATATTCTTCATACTTTGTATTCAGATTGGTGAAAAGCTATAATTCCCATATCCTTCAAACTAACATGCCCGTAGGATGCAACGTCAGCAGATGCCACAAACCCAAAACTGATGAAGCATTCATTCAGGCAAGAAAAAGGATATCAAATATGTTCTAACAACACATTTTTCAGTGTAAAATGGGAAGTACCTGAATAAAGGCAGCAGCCCTGATTTCGGGGCGGGAAAGGCTCACAAAACGGCATTCTCCATTGGCCTCGGGCGTGATCTTACGAGCCTTGGCGGGCGCACCAGTAAAATTCTGGCCAGCGGTTCTGTCGTTTCCCCCTTTATCATGTGCCAAAGCTCCTGAGAGTTAGACTCATAAAGTAGTCAAAGCTACAATGAATGTTCGAGGCAGAGACTGTTGCATCTTGCAAAGGAAAATTGGATAAATGGAATCACAGTTGCAGCATATAATGAGGCCATTTGGCCCATTATGTCTGTGCTGGCTCTCTCATCTTTTTCCTATGACCTGACAATTTCCTCTTCTTCAGACAATGATCCAATACTCTTTTGAATGTCAGGAATAAATCTGCCTCCACTACGCTCATAATCAGTGCATTCCATACCCTAATTGCTCAGTGCTTTCTTCACGCCATCATTTCTTCTTTTTCCATTCATCTTAAATTAATTGCTTCTCATTCTCAATCCTTCGGCCAATGGAAAAAGTTTCTCCCTATTTACTCTGTTGAGACCCACATGGTTTTGAACACCTTTAAATATGTGGGGTTATGGGGATAAGACCTGGGTGGGATTGTTGTCGATGTCGGCTTGATGGGCCAAATTACCTCCTTCTGCACTGTAGATTCTATGAACTCGTTTTCTTTCAACTTTCTCGTTACTAAGGAGAATAGTACCAGTTTCTCCAAATATCTCTTCAGAGCTGAAGCTCTTCATCCCTGGAAAGAACTATTATTTGAAGTAAAGACAGACACAATGATATGGGGAATGAGGTAGCCAAATTAGTATAGGGCTCCTCTCGTAAATAAATGGCACAGAAATATTACTTGTGATCTGTGGATTTCTCAGGTTCAATGAAGTAGCTATCTGTAGATGAAGAGCATTTTGTTGTACTAACCTGGGGACCATAGTCGATCATTTTTTTATCAAATGCATATTTGATTAATGATGCCTCTCCTTTCAGTGTAATTTCATATGTTGGTCCACCTTCCACCTCACATATTGCTTTCACTTCAGCGATAATGTCCGGGTGGCCATAAAATGTAAAGGTCACTTGTTGACTTTCATTTGGATGTAGAACACCAAACAGTGGAAGGATATCAAACACCTATTAGAGTGAGATGCAATTGAAAGAAAAAAGTTATATACCATCTTTCACAACACCAAAATGCTTCACAGTCAATTTAATAATTTTTAAGCATCATCACAGTTAATGGTCTGAACTGTAACTTTTAGTTAAGAGGATTAACAAGAATAGTAATGATTTATATCTACATAGCACCTTTAATGCAACAAAAGGTCTTGGGACACTTCACAGGTACATCTTAAAACACTGAGTGGCATAGTCGATATTACGTAAGAAGACCAAAAGCTTGGTCAAGGAACTTAGTTTTACAGAGTTTGTCAAAGGGAAATAAAGAGGTGAAGAAATGTTAAATGGAAATTCCAGAGCTCAGGAATTAGGCAGCTGAACACTATTCCAACAATACCGAACAGTCCGCTTAACGAGAAGCTGTCTGGATGGCACAATGCACGACATTAACAGTCAGAAGCCTCAAATGTTTTAAAATTGGCATATTTAATATCACATGGTCTGCTAGTAGTAAATTAAATTAAATGTAGCTGGTGAGCGTTAACTGGTGCCCAGAAATGTTAGAAATAGATTAAAATCAATTGTTAATTAAGAGGTAATGTTTATCTGGGAAATAGCCTTGTAATAGAGATTGGGCCTGAAGGTGAAGGTTGGAGGCTGAGAAAAAATAATTCAGACAGAAAACTACAACCCCAGTAATCACTGTGAAAAGTTGCAGAAGGCATGTGGCAGGGTCTGATTACCCATTGATGTTTCCAAACTGTATAACGAGTGGAAGAATGAAATGGATATTTGGACACAGGTTATATCCCTACCATTAGGGAACATGCTATGGCCTCAAGACAAGGAATAACAACATGGAAGGAGGGCTATACAAAAAAGTAAAATTGAATGCAGTCAAAAGGAGGTTCAGCAGGCTAATTCCTGGGATGAGAGGGTTGTCCTATCAAAAGAGACCAAATGACCTGCATCTGTATTCCTTGGAGTTTCAAAGAGTGAGGAGTGACCTTATTCAAACATGTCAGTTCCTGAGGGGGTTTAACAGGGGAGATGGTGAAATGTTTTCATGAGTGGGAGAGTGTTGAACCATGGAACATAGCTACAAAATAAAGAGTCAGTCATTAAAACTAGGGTGCACAGAAATTTCTTCTCACAGAGGGTGGTGAATTTCTGGAATTCTCTGCCCCAAAAGGTGGTGGAGGCTGGATCATTAGAAATATTTAAAGTGGCATTGGACAAATATTTGATAGATCGAGGAATAGAAGGTCAGGGGGGAAATGACACAGAAAAGGAGTTGAGGCCAGCATAGATCAGCCATGATCATATTGAATGGCAGAGCAAGATTGATGGATTTGGTGACCGACTTCTGCTTCTATTTCTTGTGTTCTTTGTACAAGAACCGGGGAAGGATAGGGGCACATGATGGAAGAGGAGCAAGGAGATGGATTGAGGTGATGAACAATGGAAGACATAGAGAAGACCAAGGAGAGGGAAGCTGCACTCTGTCAAGGCTGCATGAAAACCTTAGACACAAGTGGGTCAAAGGGGTACCATAGTGTTTACTGGCAGGAGATACACAAAGTCTTCAGATGCATGCGGGGACGGGGGGGACGGAGGGGACGGGGGGGGGGTGGGGGGGGGTGGTGTTGGCGGGGAGTCGAAGGCGGTGGATGGTTGAATCGAGGAGTAGACTTTTTCTTAAGTCTGCCAGCCTTTTTATTCTGAGTTGTTGGCATCCTGCACAGTCTGATGAAGACAGGTGGGCTGGAGACAGTGAACTGGATTGGTATTTAAAAATGGCGGGAGCATGAATCAGCTTCTAGCCTGCCAAATGATTTGGCGAGGAATGCACTTGTGCGTAACTAATGAGCTTCCAGGTGCTGAATCTGGCTCAAGATCCTGCTGATCTGTTTGGTGGGACAGATGCCACAGGAGCTGCCCACCACCTCACTCAATCTCAAAATGGGAGCATTCTGTCCATCGCCAAAGAATTTTCTGCGTTGTGCATTAATCCTTGTGGTCCAGAAGGTACTGCAATGCAACACTCTCTCAATATTGCACAGCTGTTTAAACCTAGATCACATTCCCGAGCACTGGAATGAGATTAAACTTATTCTCCTGGGAGCACTATCAATGAAGCCAAGCTAACATCTAAAAAACGCAAATAATAGGTGCAGGACTGTGAAGCAGAAGCAAAAACATTAGTCTTATAGAAGTTCTTTATATGTAGTTTGTATGCATTTAGCAAAGCATTTCACAAGGTTCCATTTTGGACATTTGTAAAGAAGGTAAATGCATATGGAATACAAGGTAATTTGATAAAGTGGATTCAAAATTGGCTCAGTTGTAGGAGACAGAGCGTGATGACAGAAGGCTGCTATAGTGACTGAAAGCCAGTATCCAGTGGTGTATCACAGAGATCTGTGTTGGGCCCCCTATTATTTGTCATTTATATAAATGGCATAGATAACCACGTAGGAGTAGGATTAATAAGTCTGCAGATGATACAAAGATTGACCAAGTGAATAACAGTAAGGTTGAGTGTCTTGGGCTACAGGAAGATATAGATGGAATGGTCAAATAAGCAGATATGTGGCAAACGGAACTTAACTCTGAAAAGTGTGAAGTGATATACTTTGGAAGGAGTAATTTGACAAGGAAGTATTCAATGAACAGCATGACACCAGGAAGTTCTATGGAACAAAGGGACCTTGATGTGTTTGCTGAAAGAGCTCAGAAGGCAGAAGGGTATGTTAGTAGGGTGGTGAAAAAGGCATATTAGACACTTGCCTTTATCAATCGAGGCATAGATTACAAAAGCAAGGAAGTCATGTTGGAGATGTATGGAACTTTGGTGAGGCCACGGGTAAAGTAATGCGCACAGGTTTAGTCACCAAATTATAGGAAGGATGTGATTGCACTGGAGGAGATGCAGACGAAATTCACCAGGATACTGCGATTGAGGACAGCCTCAACCGGGATCTTGGGTTCACGTCACACTATCTGTAATCCCCCACAACTTGCCTGGGCTTGCAAAATCTCACTAACTGTCCTATCTGGAGACAATACGCATCTCTTTAACCTGTGCTTACTGCTCTCTCCATTCACATTGTCTGTACCTTTAAGACTTGATTACCTGTAAAGATTCGCATTCCATCTATTATTTTGTAAATTAAGCTTGTGTCTTTATATGCAGTGTTTGTGAACAGAACTCCCACTTATCTGATGCAGGGGCAACTTCCGAAAGCTAGCGGCTTGTGCTACCAAATAAACCTGTTGGGCTTTAGCCTGGTCTTGTGAGATCTCTTACTGCGATCCAAGAAGGCAGCTCACCACCACCTTCTCAAGAGCAACTAGGGATGGGCAATAAATGCTGGCTTGCTGGCTAACAAGCGACACCCACGTCCCATGAATGAATAAAAAAATACAGCGAAAAGTATTGTTTCTTGTGTGCTGTACAGACAAAGCATACCGTACATAGGGAAGGAAGGAAGAGTGGACAATGTAGTGTTAGAGTCATAGCTAGGTTGTAGAGAAAGATCAACTTAATGCGAGGTATTTCCATTCAAAAGTCTGTTGGCAACAAGGAAAAAGCTGTTTCTGAGTCAGTTGGTATGTGTTTTCAGTCTTGTCTATCTTTTCCTGATGGAAAAAGGTGGATGAGAGAATGTCGGAGGTGCATGAGGTCCTCGATTGTGTTGACTGCTTTTCCGAGGCAGCGGTAAGTGTAGACAGTGTCGATGGATGAGAAGCTGATTTGAGTGATGGACTGGGTTTCACTCACGACCCTTTGTAGTTCCTGCGGTCTTGGACAGAGCAGAAACCATACCAAAATGTGTTACAAACGGAAAGAATGCTTTCTGTGGTGCATCTGTAAAAGTTGGTGAGAGTTGTAGCTGACATGCCAAATGAATTTAAAAAACAACAAGGTTAAAGGTTTAATGCTAGGGAAACCCATATAACCTTCATCCCTACGTTAGGGCATCACTCCCTAATGCTAACAACCTGACGCTGTTTTTCTATTTGCTGGCTAAGACATATGTTTGTTGTGGTTTCTATAATTCGAAATGATTAGTGCTGTGTAATATTGGTTGTGTGAGACTTGCATGCTCAAATGTCACATTTGGTCAGAAAGTCCACTTTGGTGTATGGGGCTACCAATTTTGGCTGGACCGATTCCTGGAGGTTTCATTACATGACCTCACTTCTGTCCATTCTGCCAGTCGAACATTATTATTTTCATATCTCAAATGTTCTTATATGCGCAAAGAAAATTAAATATAAACACTTTTTAATTGACCTGTGTTTTTTTTCCTCAGTGGCTTCCAGTAATGAGATTAATTTTTGACTCCTGAAGATAGCAACACAATATCGAAAACAAGGCAACCCCATTTTCTTGTAAGGGAATTATGCAGGTCTGTACATAGAGATTGTGAGTAACACAGAAAGAGAGAGAGAGAGATGCACACTAGAGAGAAAAAGAGTGGTGATTAAGTGTGTGTGGTGTATATAAGGCAGAAGTTTCAGGGAAACATAGAAAAGAGGCAGTGGGTGAAGAAAAGGGAGGTGTATGAGAAAGAGAGAGAAGTAAAAGTAAGGTGGTTGGGAGCATTTCAGAGAGAAAGAATTGTATGAGTCACCAGTATTGCAGCCAGTTTATCTGAGCTCAAATTTCAATAAATTGCAAACTAGAGGTATTAAATATGAGCATTTTTAAAATTAATTTATGGGGTGTGGGCATTGATGGCTAGACAAGCATTTGTTGCCCATCCCTAATTAACCCTGAGGAAGTAGTAACGCGTTGCCTTCTTGAACTGCAGCAATCCATGTGGTGTAGGAACATTTCCTTGATAAAATTAAATGAAATAGCTTGAACGGAAGCTGATCTGAAGCATTAATACTGAGAGCAGTTGGGCGAATGACCTGTTTCTGAGTTGCAAATCTATATAATTCCACATAATGCATGATTTTAGTTGAGCTCTTTCTTACCTGCTCCACCCCTAACGTCACATTGTTCTGCTCTAGATTACAGCTCCAGGGACACTTGCTATCTTTGGTCTTTCCTGAAAGCAGATTCTCTGCATCATTCAGACTCCAACCTGCCTAGAAGAGAGAAATATTAAACATTACTATGAATGCATTTCAGATACTCTTCAGCATTTTTTCAGCATGTGTAATCACAGAGAGACAAAAGGATTTAGACAGAGAATTTAGAATTGTACACATGCATCTCAAATGCTTCCCTGCTGCTTTGTTTATATCCTTAGAGAAATCTGGGGACATAACACCAGGACAAAATGTAGAATTGAGCATCAAAGTGGCACATTGCAATTAATGCGATTACATCTTTTTACAATTCACAGCTGATAGGTTTCTAATTTAAATTGTGCAAGTTTTTGTTTACCTCCGTCAATGAAAGGGAGCGTTCCACATGCCTTCTTTAAAACCTTGTCTACTTGAGCTGCTAGCTTTAGGGACTTGTGTACTTGTACACCAAGATCTGTCATGGCACAGTAGTTAGCACTGCTGTCTCACAGTGCCAGGGACCCAGGTTCAATTCCAGCCTTGGGTCACTGTCTGTGTGGAGTCTGCACATTCTCCCTGTGTTGTGTGGATTTTCTCCGGGTGCTCTGGTTTCCTCCTAGTCCAATGATGTGTGGATTAGATTGATAGGCCATGCTAAAATCCCCCTACAGTCAAGGGGATTAGCAGGATAAATACGTGGGGTTTCAGGAATAAGGCCAGGGTGGGATTGTGATTGTTGCATGCTCGATGGGCTGAATGGTCTCCTTCTGCACTATAGGGACTCTATGATAAACCTCATCTACCCTTCTTAGTATATTCCCATTTAGTGTGTATTCCCTAAAATTGTTTGACCTCCCTAAATGCATTACTTCACACTTCTCCATATTAAAATCAATCTGCCACTTTACCATCCACTCCCAACAACCCATAAATATTGTTTTGTAGATTATTGTTCTCCTCTGCATTGTCTACTACTGGACAATCTTTGAGTCACCTAAAAATGTTCCAGTCACATCCTAAACATCAAGGGTCCCAAACCAAACTTTGTGAAACACTACTTGAAATAACTTTCCATTTGCAAGAGCATCCTTCGACCATTACCATTTGTTTCCTATTACTAAGCCCACTTTTGATCTAGTTTGCCACATTTTCCTGTATCTAACGGGCTTCTACTTTTTTGATCGAAATGCCTTGTCAAATCTCATGATAAAATCCATGCACACAACATCCACTCACTACCTTCATCAACTCTTCTTGTCACTTCCTCAAAGAATTCAATCAATTTTGTAAGACAAGACCTTCATTTAACAAATCCATGCTGACCATCCCTGACTTTCTATGTGACAGTCAATCCTATCTCTCAGTATTGATTGTACTAATTTGCCCACCACCGATGTAGGACTAACTGGCCTGTAATTGTTCGGCATTTCCTTCTATCCCTTTTTAAACAACGTTTGCATCTCTCCAGCTCTCCGGTACATTCCCTGTAGCGAGTATTGGAAAATCAACCTCAGAGCACCTGCTATCTCCTCCTTGACCTCTTTGGGCAGCCTCAGAAACAGTCCATCTGGCACTCTATCAACTTTCAAGGATTCCAACCCTTTGAGTATTTTCTCTCTATGATTATCCACACAAGTTCCCTTCTTCATCTCTGATAGGTCCCATATTTCCTTCAAGTAACCTTTTACCTTTTAATACAGTGGTAAAATGTCTTTGGTTTTTGTTTAACCTTTATTTGCTAATCTTGTTCCTTGCCACACTATCTACCAGTGCAGACACTATCACCTCTATGGTTCAAGTTGGTGGTGAGGCTGCTGGGTATTCTCTGGTGTGCGTGACACACCATTGATGTACATCGGGTGGAGGCGGTAACATCTGAGGTCTTTGGCATCTAGAGGTCTGCAAGAGGCGTGGAGGCATGGTGGCACAGTATTTAGCACTGCTGCCTCACAGCGCCAGGGATCCGGGTTTGATCCCAGCTTGGGTCACTGGGCAAAGTTTGCATGTTCTCCCTGGTTTCCACCCAAAGCCCAAAGATGTGTGGGTTAGGTGGATTGGCCACGCTAAATTTCCCCTTAGTGTCATGGGAATTAGAACGGTAAATAAGTGGGGTTGCAGGGATAGGACCTGGATGGGATTGTTGTAAGTGCAGGTTCAATGGGTTGAATGGCCTCCTTCTGCACTAGGAATTCAATCATTCAGCTGGCCCCAAGCCAGATGCTGGGTCGCTGCAATTAGTTCTCCCTAAATTGCTGAGGAAGCAGCAGCAGAGCCGGGAATGCAGGAGAGGTTGTAAGCAACGCTGTAGCAACTGTGAGGCTGTTGGGAGGAGTCCTACAGCCTTCAGACTTTGAGCCCGACTTAGAGGGCAATCACAGAGGGTTCACACATGATTGGGTGAACACAGTAGGGCCTCCAGGACTGGCAGAGCCAGGTAACGCTGGGTTTCTGGAGCTCACCCCAGCTGCTCCACAGTCTCATGGTGTGACCCAGGGGCCCATTGGCACCCAGAGGAAGGAGGAAGAACTGGAGCATGTGCCAGGACCTTCCACCCGGGAAACTTGGTTTTCCGACTTGCTCCTTCCTGACACAGGTGCATCTCAAGGGCAGTGGAATGAGCAGGGTGGCAGAGATACATCCATGATGCCAGAAAGTCAGCTGTGACCCTCCAAGCCTCAACCCTCAACCCTCTAGGGGAAGCCTGACAAGGGCATCACAGTCCATCAGGTGTGGAATTCAGCTGAGCTCCTTTACCTTCAATGTAAGGGGGCATGTCGACGTAGTGCTAGGCCATGCAAGATTAACAAGTTAGAGGGTCACCAAGAGGACACAGATGAAGTTAGGTTTAGGGAAATAGGCAGTCTTAATGATCACGTCCATCTATTTTACTCGCACTGTTATATATCAGCCCGTCATGTTACTGCACTTCTAGTTTCACGAATAAAATTTATTGCAGCCCACAGCTGTGACTAATATGTGCCTGATTCACCTCCCACAGGGATGGCTCTATCCCAAACAGACTCAGAAGAGCCCAGTTTGTCAGTCTATATGACAGAGGCCCTTCAGCCACCAAATATGCGATCTCCATATCCCAGTGCCTGCACCATACAGCTGACTGGTGTGTATTCCAAGTGCTCATGCTAAAATGCTCATGCTAAACCCATGCCCCCAAGTCGGGGGGGATTGCAGAGGATGGTTGTGTCCCCAACCCCACCCAGACATGGGCCCAGGCACCAGTCTGCATGCAGAAAACAGATAGAAGTCAAAATTGTTCTGCACCAAAGCAGCGTCACAGTGTGGCACATTGCAAGTTGTCATCACCCCCTCCCTGCCTGGACCAGTAACTTACTAACGTGGCCAACCAGGCCTATCACCCTGGCGTGATGTCAAAGAGGCCCTTGGTGGGTGGGTATGAACAACGGTTGGGGGTGGTGGCCACTGGGGATGGTGGTGGAGTTTGCAGCTGGTGCACTGCATGCCCTGTAATCAAAGAAACATGTGGCAATGACAGCCACCTTTGATGCCCTGCCCTGCCAGACCCTTGCCATCACCTGTCTTCCGTTCCCCAGATCCTCCTTGATTTCCTTGTCCTCGCCCTCCTGCTCCACATCCTCCTGGGCTCCTTATCCCCAGGTATCTGCATGGCCGCCATCCTCCTCCTCCTCCAGGAAGTCTCCCCATTGTTGCATCCAATCGTGGAGCGCACAGCAGACCATAATGATGCGGGAGATACTCAGGGAGCTGTAATTGAGGGCCCCATCAGAGCAGTCCATGCCATAAAAGCGCATCTTCAGGAACCTGAAACTCCACTTGAGGATGAACCAAGCAGCAACCTGGGCCTCATTGTATCGGGTATCGGCCTCAGTCTCCGGCCTTGCACTGGGGTCGTCAGCCAAGTTCTTAGTGGGTAGCCTTGTCACCCAAGTGCCATCCCAGCAGCTTGGGCTGGTCTTCAAAGTGATTGTGGATGTCAGAGCTCCACCAAATGACACTGTTATGCATGGCAAGCACACATGTTCATGATGTTCTTATTGTGGTCACAGACCATCTGAACATTCAGGGAGTATAACCTCTTGCAGTTCATGAAGCGCAGTACCTGTTGCTTTGGAGACCACTGAGTGACGTGCGTGCAAGCAATTGCCTCCTGCATGTTCAATAATGTTGCCAAAGCCTGTGGCCTGGGCTTCCTGCTGGGCCTCACTCGCATTAAAACGGATGTACTGGCCTGCTTGGTGAACAAAACAAAGATCATCTCACGGACACAGCTGTGGACCGAAGACTGGGAAATCTCAGAGGTCCCCAGGAGGATCCGGCTGCGTAGAAATTGAGGCTCACAGTGACCTTCGCCATCACCAGGTGATGAGGATCAAAGGATGTGGAGGGAAGGCAGATCAGGTTTTTGAGTTGGATGATCAACCACGATCATAATGAATGGTGGAGCGGCCCCAAAGACCAAATGGCATCCTCCGGCTCCTATTTTCTATGTTTCTATATGTGATTACCGCTCATTGCTCCTTCAGAAGCACACTACTCAAAGTCTATTATACAGTATGAATAAATATATTCTTGCCTGATCCACAGCAGTATACATTTGCTATAACTATTAAGTTGCCACTAAATACTTAAATGGGCCCATGCTTGGCACATGTAACTGATAAATGCTATGAGGAAAATGTCTTCAAAAATCTGTAGACAGCCAGATGCAGAGTTGTACCATCTATTACAAGGACACTTGCAGACACCATGTAGCATAAGGTTGGCACATGCAGTGGCAGTAACAGGTGGCACTGGCCTGAAACTTGGATCCATTTCCTCACCAATATACTGCAATGCTGACTTATATATCATAGAGTGTCACAAAGAGCACCCTTATCACAACTAAATATCACAGAAGCATGTTGATTTGAGCAGATATTGAAATAAAAAGGGCCTGGTTCTGTTCTGCTCAGTCGTACAATTACAGTTTCATATCAGCCCCATGAGTTTTCTTTCCCTTTAGTTTTGTTCTTTCTCCTTTCAGGTTAAGAGTCTTCCTTTAGTGCTCTAAAGACCTTCAGAACTTTGCCTCTTTATTCTGATACATTTCACTATTCCTACCACTTTGCCTTTCACTTTTTACTCCCACAAACAGTGTACTCTGTAACTGTCCCAAATCTTCACTTGGAACTATATTAATAAGATGCCTGGAACATTGACTCTGATGATACACTTACATTCAAATTTATCTAAAACCTGTTAAAAGCTTTGCAGTTCTAAGCTATACTGTAAAAGGAAATCCAAGCCTTTGTGTCTGTCTGAATGCAGCACTACAACATGTTTTCTGATTGACTGTTACAACGAATATTGTATTATTACCTATGTTATTTACCAATTAAATCAGAATCACAATCTATGACAAATGCAAAAAAAATTGCAATGTTAAAATATGCCTGACTTCATAAGAACGTAAGAACATAAAGAAATAGGAGCACGAGTAGGCCATCTAGCCCCTCGAGCCTGCCCTGCCATTCAATAAGATCATGGCTGATCTGAAATGGCTCAGTTCCACTTTCCCGCTTTCTCCCCATAACCCTTAATTCCCTTGCCTACCAAAAACCTATCTACCCGTGTCTTAAATATATTTAGCGAGGTAACCTCCTCCACATCAACTGGCAGAGAATTCCAGAGATTCACCACCCTGTGAGTGAAGAAGTTCCTCCTCAACTCTGTTCTAAACTGCCACCCCCCTTATCTTGAGGCTGTGCCCTCTAGTCCTGCTGTCCTTTCTGAGCGGGAAGAATCTCTCTACCTCTACCCTAGCCATCCCCTTCATTATCTTATACATCTCTATAAGATCCCCCCTCATCCTTCTAAACTCCATGCTTCTCGTTTGCTACCTCCTTTCTGCTGCTCACATGCCTCCTTGTAAAATATTGGAAAAGGGCATCTAATCTGAGTTAAACATCGCCCAATCAATAAAGGAAAGAATTTTCCAGAAAGCATACAAGTTAAGAAATCTATCCTCGACTCTGTTTGACTGTGGATATTGCTTAGTTTGGAATTTGTTCACAGCATCTTGGGCTGGCTTTTTCCTTAATTATACAGTCAGCTAACAAATAATTCAATTAGGTAATTTGACAAGGTAGCAAACACCTCCACCTATTAGTGACAATATTTTGGATCTGGTGTAAACAAGTACATTTTGATTTAATATATTTGGATCAACGTAAGTCAAGACCAATGGAAATTTCATTGCTCTACCATTTGGCATTCCAGATACCTCTTGTCCTGTAGCGAGGCTGGTATATGAGTCTTCTTTGGGTAACCCCAGGCCTTCCCGAGTTTCATTCTCAGCATCAGTTTTCTCTTTCCCATTTGTGTCTGCATTAGAAATTGACTGCTTTCTGTACAGGAAACATAACATTCACATGGTTAGAAATGTTATATAATTGGCAATGCCATTAACTATGCAAAGGCTGGGAGCTCCAAAGTAAATAAGAGTAGTCTAGAATAAGCATGAAATAAAATTTTGCAATCTAGTCTAACTATTCTGTTTGCTGTGGCTCAATTTAATTTAAATGCTTAAAAATTTTCAACTTGCCAACTACGATCTAAAGTCCACAAGAATGGTCTTTGTTCATCAGTAAGACGGATCAAGTGATTGCAACATTTTAATTATTATTCCGTCATAGAATGTGGGCATCCCTGGCTATGCCAGCATTTATTGTTCATTACTAAGTACCCTTGAGAAGGTGGTGGTGTACCAACCTCTTGAACTGCTGTAGTTAAGCTACGTGACTCATACATACCTCTAAAAGTTCAAAGGGTTGATTGATTGTCCTGCTATCCTAGAGATACTCTGTTGGGGAACATTTTGGTTCATAAGGAACATCTGCTTGCTTTTGGAAGTAGATCTTTTGTGCACCGTGTAATACAGCACAACTAATTCAATTTCAATGACTAATGCAGTGTGTTAACTTCAATATTTGAATAGTAAGTTTAATTATGACAATATTGCAAACTTCTCCTTGCTAAAAGACGCTAGTTAAATGTCAATTGGTGTCAGTTGCTTGTGTTAGTGTCAGCTACTTATACTATTCTACCAAGACAAAGAGGAGGCCTAGTAGTGCAGTGGGTAGAATCTCTGCCTCTGAGCTGAAATTCTGGTTCAAATGGACTTGATGGCCAACAAAAGTGCATTCATAATGTGGTCAAACAGGTCGAATATCAACCTGCAAATACTACCAACACGTGCCACTGGCAGGCAGCAAGAGCGACAGAGATTTCTGGTCAGCTGTATGACGGAAAGAAAGTTGGAGCCTCTCTCATCGTCCATTGCTCCAAACTACAGCATATGTATAAAACTGCATGTTGCTACAGCAACTTGGACTGCCTGACTGAAAAATAACAGCACAACTGGCTTAAAAAAAAATCAGCAACTTTCATTTCTATTATCATTCATTTTGTGTTCATGCTACACATGACAACAAAAAAAAATGCTGTTAATTATAGTCACACATGATGGGGGTCAATTGACTTTGTTCCATCCATTAAAGGTCTTTTTTTGTTTCTGCTGAAGCCAAGGGGAGAGGTTTTTTAAACTACCATTTAAAGTCAAATATTTTCCTTTTTATAATGAAGCTGTGTTTAATCAGGAGATGTACACAGATATTTTCATCGAGAAACTCTTGCAGTTGTAATGTTTGGATAAACAGAATTATAACCTATGCTGCTTTCAATGGTCAGCTACTGCAATGACAGGTGACATTAATCCAATACTGGAGCTGACTTGGTATTCTTTAGAGGTGTCCAATTCCCTCTAGGAGAATTCTAGACAGCCCAGATTACCTAACTGCTGGAGACAAAATGACTAGCTTTAGGCAGGCAATCCACCTGATACCATACCTGGTTTCAATCTCCACTGACCATTATCTGTCCAATGGGGTGGGTTAAAATTATTCACCCTGCGCCAGTGCAACAGAAAGTTAGGTATCCACAAATTTACAGTTAATTCCTAATTTGTACTGTTGCAAGTAGATATCCTCCCTGCACTGCTACATTTTGCTGCCTGAAACAGCGCAGACAGGAATCTTGCCTGCAACATTGGCAGGTCACTCCCAGATGGTTTGTAAATTGTAAGGTCAAACACTCCAATATAAACACAAACCAAACAAGGATTAGATAGAATTTTTTTTGTGGGCGGCACAGTGCACAGTGGTTAGCACTGCTGCCTTACAGTGCCAGGGACCCAGGTTCAATTCCAGCCTCGGGTCACTGTCTGTGAGGTGTTTGCACATTCTCCCCATGTCTGCGTGGGTGTCTTCTGGAAAAGCTTTAAATTGATTTTGATCAAACCGTGAGCTGTTATCTGCCCCCCGCGCACACATGCTACAACCCAAAACCTTGTTTATCACCACTGAATCTCTATATGATGGCTGTTTCCATGATTGTTTCAAAATTGCTATTTTTATTGCTATTATTACTGCTTGACTGTTTCCACAATCATTGTCATAATAGTGGGGTGGAGAGCTCTAAGTTTGATTCAAAAATATTGGTTTCCTCCCACCAAAGATGTGCTGGTTAGGTTGATTGGCCAAGTAAAGTACCCCTTTATTGTCAGGAGGATTAGCAAGATAAATGTGTGAGGTTACGGGGATAGGGCCTGGTTGGATTTTTGTCAGTGCAAGTTTGATAGGCTAAATGGCCTCCTTCTGCACTGCAGGGATTCCATAATTTTATTCTAAGTGATTTGATAGATTTATATAAAGTAAACCAACGATAAAAAAACCTCACAAAACCAACTGATGTGTTGAAAGTTAGATATTCTAACCTGTCAAAGTCCCTGATGACCAAGGTACCATGATCGATGGAAATTTCATCTGTAAGTTTTGTCATGTCTTTTTCTTCCTTGGTCTCTGAATACACAATTTCTGTCCTTGACTTGCAGACAGGTAAACTGTTAGAAAATAGAAACAGGCAGGTAGTTATTTGAGGCAATATTCTACTTAGCATCACCTCCCTAAAGAGCACCTGCAAAACATTAAAAATAAAATGTGTTCAATATCCTCTGCAGCACATAATGCATTATTTTGGAAATAAAAGAATCAGGGAAAAGCTTTAAATTGATTTTGATCAAACCGTGAGCTGTTATCTGCCCCCCACGCACACATGCTACAACCCAAAACCTTGTTTATCACCACTGAATCTCTATATGATGGCTGTTTCCATGATTGTTTCAAAATTGCTATTTTTATTGCTATTATTGCTGCTTGACTGTTTCCACAATCATTGTCATAATAGTGGGGTGGAGAGCTCTAAGTTTGATTCAAAAATATTGGATGAGATTCTCTGGCTTCCCGACTGCGTGTTTCCCGGTGGTAGAAGATGGCATGCTCTTCGCTAATGGCAGGATTCTCTGATCCCGCTGCTGTCAATGGAATTTCCCACGCCACCGCAAAACCTGCATGCAGAGGTGTGCTGCTGGCACAACCAGAGAATACCGCTGGCGTGAACAACTGGAAAATTCTGGCTTTTATTAAATGGTTAGCTGTCTTTACTGTAGGGTAATGAATACAAAGATTCTTTTTATAAAGGATTGCATACTTGAGGGGATTTACTTGCATTGAATGGGTTTTCATGAAGGACAGTGCTTTTTCTAAATGTAGAGAAGTCTATAATATTTATGGCTCATAAGGCTTGCCCATGCTGGATATTGGCTGTTAGGGCAAAGCAGAAAAGCAGAAATGGTTCCCAATGGCAGAAGCATAGACAACTAAAGGACTTTGATTTAAGGTGATAAAAACAGAAATTGATGGAGATACTCAGCAGGTCAAACAGGATCTATGGAAAGATTTCAGGTCCAAGCCTTTTGCCAGAACCAAGGAAAATTAGAAAAACAAAATGTTTTAAGTAAATGGAAGGGAGCTGGGTTGAAAAAGAATAAAGGGGAAGGTTGTTTGATAGGGTGGAAATTAAGACAAGTTAAATGACAAAACAATTAGCGATACAGGCCCACTAAACCGCTAAAGAAAGGTATGGTAAGTAAAGAAACAAATGATGCATCTAGAGGTGAAAGTGGCAAAACATTGAAAGCTTTTATTCAAAGCAGTAAAAAGGAGAACGAGACTAAAATCAAAAGCTAGAAAAAAGGAAGAGATTATAATCTGGAATTGTTTTGAGTCCAGATGATTCTATTTCTCTTTTGACAGATATTGGCAGGCCTGCTGAGCTTTTCTAACATTTCGTGTTTTTATTTCAGATTTCCAGCATCCACAGTATTTTGCTTTAACTTAAATTGGAAAGTAAACTGTCAAGAGGCAGAAAGTCTGCAAAGTGATATAGATAGGGTAAGGGTGTAGGCAAAAATTTTGCAGATGGAGTAGAAAATTAGGAAATGTGATCTGCCAAAATGTCCATATACAAAATAGTATATTACTTAAATGAAGAGAGATTGCAAAACACAATGGTACAGAGGAATCTAGATGGCCTGATACAAAAATCACAAAGTTAGTATGCAGGTGCAACAAATGGAATCTTGGCATTTATTGCAACAGGAATGTAATACGAAAGTGGGAATGTTTTACAGCATCTGGAGAAGGCATTAGTGAGGCCATCTCTGGAGTACTGTGCACAATTTTGGTCTCCTTATTTGAAAAAGATATAATTGCTGAAGCAGTTCAGAGATGTTCATCTGATTCATTACTAGGATGAATGTTTCAGATGATGAAAAAGAGGCTGAGCAGGCTGTGCCTATGTTCATTACAGATTAAATGAACGAGAAGTGATCTTATTTTAACATACAAGAATCTTTTGGAGATTATCTTTCATTGCCAAGCAGCCAGCCATCCAAAGGTCCTGAGTCAGCAAATATACCTGGTACTTGGAAGTATCTAAGGATGACTGCATCATGGCAACTACCTGAGTGTTTCCTCTTGTGGGAGAGGCTAGAACTCCGGGTCATAGTTTAAGGATACGAAGTCACTTTTATACAACAAACGAGGAGATTCCTTTTCGCTCAGAGTCATTAGAGTTTGTAATTCCTTTCACAAATGGTAGTGAAGGCCAGGTCTTTAAATTTATTCAAGGTTGAGATAAATAGATGTGTGTTAGACAAGAAAGCCAAAGGTTATATATGGCACAGACAGAAAAATGGCGCTGAATGGTTACATCTACCCCTAAGTCATATATTCCTATCACAAGTCAAAAGTTTCCTTCCAGCTGTGACCATTCTGTGGTTGAGGTGTTCACTGGAGCAGCTGATCTGACTGTAATTCCTGGAATTAAACCATTTGCAGATGATGCTGGCCTAGGTTTGAATGCTTTAGGCTGAGGATTTCTGAAGGGCAATTATGGATGGGCAATAAACGTTCACCTTGCCAGTGATGCCCACATCCCATGAGTGAATTGAAAAAGCCTTGCTTGGCTTTCATTATCTGGTAGAAAGTAAGTATCAGATCAGCCACCACCATAAAGTAAGACCCAGTAGTAGTGATGCAATTGCAAGTAACCAAAATGATGCCATTGTCTCTCTGAATAGCAGGGTATGCTGGGACTCCAGCCATCTCCTCAGGCATCTTCTCAAAAAACCAAGCTTCCCTAGACTTTGCAACCCACTAGAGTTCATCTCAGAGCACAAAACTCATGCGATAAGGGCAATCTCTGTCAAGAGGCTTTGGCTCCACAGGGTACCCATCCATCTCAGTAATTTGAGATGGATGGGTACCCTGTGGAGCCAAAGCCTCTTGACAGAGATTGCCCTTATCGCATGAGTTTTGTGCTCTGAGATGAACTCTAGTGGAATGGATGGGTACCCTGTGGAGCCAAAGCCTCTTGACAGAGATTGCCCTTATCGCATGAGTTTTGTGCTCTGAGATGAACTCTAGTGGGCTGCAAAGCTTGTTGCAAAGTCTAGGGAAGCTTGGTTTTTTGAGAAGATGCCTGAGGAGATGGCTGGAGTCCCAGCATACCCTGCTATTCAGACAGACAATGGATGGGCAAACCTCAGTGCTTCTTCTGAGTATAATTTGAGGTAGGTCATTGAAGAACACTTAGCAACACCCAAAAAAAGCAAAATGATAAGAAATAAGGCCTAATACTGAAGAGCAAATCTTCATCAAGGAGAAGTAGATGTTTTGCCATAATGTTCAACAAGTTCAGCAGTACAGTTAATTTTTTTTGGCTTCTCTGCCCACACAACTTAAGCATAGATGGGGTGTCTCAAATTTATGGCAACAAATTCAAACAAGACTTGAGGAAATTCCTAGTGTAGACCTCTGATGAAGGAGCAGTGCTCTGAAAGCTTGGTTTTTTGAGAAGATGTCTGAGGTGATGAGATGGCTAGAGTCCCAGCATACCCTGCTATTCAGAGAGGCAATGGCATCATTTTGGTCACTTGCAATTGCATCACTGCTACTGGGTCTTACTTTCTACCAGATAATGAAAGCCAAGCAAGGCTTTTTCAATTCACTCATGGGATGTGGGCATCACTGGCAAGGTGAACATTTATTGCCCATAATTGCCCTTCAGAAATCCTCAGCCTAAAGCATTCAAACCTAGGCCAGCATCATCTGCAAATGGTTTAATTCCAGGAATTACAGTGGTACCAAATAAACTTGTTGGACTTTAACCTGGTGTTGTGAGACTTCTTACTGTGCCCAGCCCAGTCCACCACCTCCACATCATGAACCTGGAATGGATCGTTTATTATTTGTTTGCGATGCAATAGCTTGGAATTGAATACGTTTGTTCCTGTTACGGGAGTTTCTGTTTGTGTGTCCCTCTGATCGACTTTAATTTTTTCAGTCACATTTAACCTTCCCTGGTGTTCATAATAGGAGAAAATGCCAAGGAACAAGATGTTATTGAGCTGAAGACACTTTGATATTCTAAAAACATTTTGTATCTCCTGGGCAACCAGATCCTCCTGCAGACCGACTTGCACAGCTGCCTGGTGTGGCTCACTCTCTTCTTCACTGGACTCATCATCTGATGATGCGGCTGGCTCGCACAAATCCTCCACTGCCAGGGCTTCCCCTCTCAGGGTGGCCAGGTTGTGCATTGCACAACAGACATTGACCATCAGTGACAGTCTCACATGTGCATATTGAAGAGCACGACCTGAACTGTCTGAAAATTCAAAACCAATGATATGCTCAATGATGGATCCATGTGTGGCTGTCATCATAACTCCTCTCAGGCCTCATCTTTGGATTTCTTACTGATATCATCAACTATCTCTTTTGGAGATTATCTTTTATTGCCGAGCAGCCAGCCATCCAAAGGTCCTGAGTCAGCAGATATACCTGGTACTTAGAAGTATCTAAGGATAACTGCATCATGGCAACTACCTGGGTAATGCGCAGACACCTGCATTATTCTTTGATTATGATCAGAAACAATCTGCACATTAATTGAACGTTATACCTTCCTGTTTATAAATGCCTCTGGTTGTCCACATGGTGCTTTCATTGCAACATTGGCTGGATTTCTCTGGCCCTTCATGCCACGCTGCTGCTGCAAGCGAGGACAATTCATTTTGCACTCTGCCAAATCTCCATTCATAAGAACATAAATAAGAACATAAGAAATAGGAGCAGGAGTAGGCCATCCAGCCCTTCGAGCCTGCCCCGCCATTCAATAAGATCATGGCTGATCTGTCGCTGCTCAGTTCCACTTTCCCGCCCTCTCCCCATAACCCTTAATCCCCTCTCTTATCAAAAACCCATCAACCCGTGTCTTAAAAATATTTAGCGAGGCAGCCTCCACCACTTCAACGGGCAGAGAATTCCAGAGATTCACCACCCTTTGAGTGAAGAAGTTCCTCCTCAACTCTGTTCTAAACCGCCCCCCTTTTATCTTGAGGCTGTGCCCCCTAGTCCTATTGTCTTTTTTGAGCGGGAAGAGTCTTTCCACCTCTATCCTATCCATCCCATTCATCATCTTATACGTCTCAATGAGATCTCCTCTCATTCTTCTAAACTCTAACGAGTACAAGCCCAGTTTATTCAGCCTCTCCTCATAGCTCAACCCCCTCAACTCCGGTATCAGCCTAGTAAACCTCCTCTGCACTCCCTCCAAGGCCAAAATATAATACAAAAAAAATGTAGCGGGACCAAAGAATCCCGCTAGCGTGAATGAGCAGAGAATCCCACTCACGGACACAATCTATTACCTCTCATATCCTTGGAAATCCAGCCATGGCTGCAAAGCCTCTGCCTATTTCCATTTGACTGGCATTGCCACGTATAAAATAGATAGGCATGCCAGAACACAGCAACCATGAGAATTTTAATGCAGTGGTGGGCTGCAGGCTGGGTACTCAGGCCTCCACGTTTCCTAGTATAACCAAAGACCACAGACATCCGATAACCACCAACATAATCTCCCCAGAAAGCATTTCACAAAGGGTATGACAGGACCCCTTAATAAATGTAGTCTTCTTAGATGTCTTCAACATCTGCAGGTGAGACATCCTGAATTGACTGAGTAATGCCTTTGTCTAGCTCTGCCTGCCTGATGTTATTATCATCTCTTTGCAACCCATTGCTCCACAACAGGTTGCCGCTTGCGGTATCTCATGGTGCACCTGTCCTTGGCCAGTTGTAGTCACTCTCTTCCTCTGCTCTTCACTGGAGGAAGTGCCTTGAGCATAATGGGCAGTTCTCATTCCCAGCAATTTACAGAGCAAATGCTGATGTGCTCAATTATAACTGGAGCACTTCCATTTACTCCTTCCTGGAGAAGGGACATTAATGGCAACTGAAATATTACAAAAAACACAAAAAGACACAGTCTCCAGCTTCAGCCAAAGTCAGCCATTATCCTACTTGCATTTTTTATAGTCACATTTCTAATGGTACATGGAAAAAAATTATCTCCCAATTACTATGTTTAACGTGCATTATGGTATGGGTGAAGTTTAATTGTAGTCAGTTAGCTTGTGAACAAACTTAAACCTTGTTAATGAGATCTTTTAAAAATGGGAGATAGGCCCAGAAATTGACAGCTTGTCAACAACCGTTTTATGACAGACTGTATTATGTTGTTGTGACACTGACCTAACATTATCACGCCTTAATGATAATGATATTGTGATAATGTTGGGTTAGCGACACAACATCATGAATCTGCATCTCACACCTGTTCAGGACAGCAGCAATCCTGATCTCAGGGTGTAAAATTCAGCCCAACCCTATATATCCAGACAGACATTTCTTGTCTTTTAAGTAAAACTGAGTTTGTAGATGTTGACGCATAATCTGACCTTTGAAACTAGTTCCAAAAATAAGCGACCAGTTTTGCACCAAGTATAAAATGTGAACCTCTGGTGTGAGTGGTCATCATTTAAAATGTGAAAATAAGTAACACTGCCAATTCATTTTAAATTAATGTTGCATGGTGTGTTGAGTAAACTACACTACAAATATACCTCAAACAGAATGAAAACATTTCAAAACCCATCTAATTCATTGTCTTCAACATCCGCAAATTCATTTAAACACTATGACCACATCATTATTGTCAGAATCTTCCCTTCACAGCAAATTATCTTCCTCTTCATCCTTTGAATTGAAAATTCTGCATTTTTAACTGATCTGATGACAGTTTGTGAAGCAACAGCATCTAATTTGAAGATGAAACCATACAAATATCAAGCAAGGTAGCATGCATAATTCAACTCTTTATGAAGGTTTCTCTCCATCAACCTTCCATCTGTTCCTTTTGGTGCAAATATGATCCATGAAAGGCTTGTGGAGGCATACATCCAAAGATTAAGCTACAGATGTGAGACTACCATGCTCTCCCCCACCCCACCTGTACAACTACAAATGGTGGGTATTATTTCTTCACCAGCATCTCCTGAGTTCATTGGTGACAGGGGATTCGAACACATCCCATACTAATACTTTTAAGGTAGATCATGGGAACACTTATTCCATTCAACATTGATCATCAACTTGATTTCATCCTCATTCATTCAACTGTTGCCTTAGATATGAAGGAAGTTTGATTGTCGGCATGGTTTTACATTTCAAAATTAACATAGGCTTTAATTTTGTTCAGCTGGCCATTGTGAAGTACCACTATGAACATTGTGTTTTCATGTCCTGTGATTTTTCACTAAAACTTTCCACTCCAAAGTTTGGGATGTTTGTTAAATGGAGATATACGGCTATACGAAATTTGGGGAAAACATTCACAACGGTGTGTTAACAAAGCACGGGTGACAGTGAAAACTGCAGTAAGCATTAAGATTCTTCATACATGGTTATCATTCATTGTGTCAGAGCAGTTTTGGACCAATCCACCTCTCTGGTAAATCCGTCAGCCACTAAAGTAACTTAGCTGAATCGTTACAGGGTGAAATGGTCCATCTCATTTATGGCTTCTTGACAAGATCTTGTTCTGACATCCTGGACGTGAACAATTCCATATTCAGCCAGACTACACCATACAGCAAGAAGATCTGCTTTCTCAGCCCCAACCCTCCAATATCCTTCTGATCCTTTTCCTCTGATGAGATTGGTCCTTCCACTGAACTTCTACGTTCAATGTGTACTCCTCTTTCTAGGGCCATGTGTGAAACGAAACAGACCATGACTAGTCAAGAATCTCTTGCAGGTGTGTATTGTAGGACATCATCCCGTCAGTTCAAACAATGGAAGTACATCTTTAACAACTCAATGGTCTGTTCAATTAGGATTCTAGAGAGAAGATGCCTCTCAGTGTAATGCACTTGTGACTGTTTGTGTATCTCACAGAAGGGTGAGAAGCAATCTCCTCAAAGGACAGCTCTTGTCCATCAGAATCCATCGACAGACTTGGAGGGTGGGATTGAATAGTGTGGAAACGGATGAAAGTGTCACAGCAGTTTCATGAAGGAAACACTTCTTGGAGTTATTGACTGGCAGGCCGTTCAGGGAGTGGTATGCCTTCATGTTAATGAACCTTTCTGGGTTCCTCAAACGACTGATGGATGCAATCGGGTCACACATCAACTGTGAGTCTGATGTGTGGTCCAGCCTCTGTCACCTGGGTCATGCAGCAGTGTGCAGAGGTATGCAGAGATCTGCAGCTGACCTTGGAAAGGATCCACCACCAAAAAAGAAGTCATTAGTTACCTTTGTCTTATCTGCATTGGTGCTAAGTTGTGAGATACACATTGCTGAGGGTATAGATAACTATGGCCATTTCCTTACTGAGTTTCAATCTCCCTCATCATGAGTTCTTAAAGAACAAAGAACAACCCAGCATGGGAAACAGGCCCCTTGGCCCAACGAGCCCACACCGCCATCTGAACAAAGCATTTTCCTATACCTACCTTGACCCGTGTGTATGCGAATGGTACCCCCATTGGAAACCAGATTAAGGGGAGAATAGTTTAGGGACAATTTGTTACACCAATCAGCCTAAGGGCACATCTTCGGAGTGTGGGAGGAAACCGGAGCACCCAGAGGAAACCCACGCAACCACAGGGAGAATGCGCCAACTCCCACAGACACTGGCCCAAATCCATGTATCTGCACAGCTAGCAGTGACAGTCACTGAGCTGTTGTGGTGCCCATCTGCTGGTCCAGTTTTAAGCACACACAATGACGCGAAGTACTAGGCCACTCTCGAAACATCCAAGAGCAGCCCACGCACGACCCACCGTGTGCATGCCCCTCGTTAGACAACAAGGTGGACCCACACACCTGTGGATTAAAAAGAGACAAAACATCAACATGCAGCATTATATTTCCAGTATCGTCCCGAGGCTCTGACCCTTTTTAAAACCGTCTTCTATAACCCTCCATCCCTGTTTCACTCATGTGCCTAAGTAAACCTTAAACAAGTCCAGCGTGCCTGCCTCCACCACCTTGCTTGGTAGTGCATTCCATACCCCCACGACCCTCTGCGTGAAAAACCTTCCTCTAGCATCCAAATTATACTTCTCCCCCCTCACCCTTAGCTTGTGACCCCTCATGATATTTGTCTCCAATCTAGGAAAAAGCCTGCCACTGTTGACTCTATCTCTACCCTTCATTATTTTATACACCTCTATCGGATCCCCCCTTAATCTCCAAAGAGCCCCAGTTTACCCAATCTTTCCTCATAACCCTGTCCTTCCATACCAGGCAGCATCCTGGTAAACCTCCTCTGCACTCTCTCCAGGGTCTCCATGTCCTTCTGGTAGTAAAGTGACCAGAACTGGATGCAGTACTCCAGATGTGGTCTAACCAACGTTCTGTACAACTGTAGCATTAGACGCCAGCTCTTATACTCTATACCCCTTCCTATAAAGGCTAGCATTCCATAAGCTTTCTGTGCTCAGGTAATTTCTCCTTCACACTCCTTGTCCTTCTCCTCTGGCCTCCTGATAGCTGGGAATCCTCTTGCTGTATAGCCATTCACAGATTCACCACTCTCTGGCTGAAGAAATTCCTCCTCGTCTCTGTTTTAAAGGAATGTCCCATCAGTCTGAGGTTGTGCTGTCTGGTTCTAACTTTTCCTACTAGTGGAAACATCCTCTCAACGTCCACTTTATCCAGGCCTCACAGAATCCTGTAAGTTTCAAAAAGATCCCCTCTCATCTTTCTAAACTCCAACGTGTACAGACCCAGAGTTCTTAATCGTTCCTCAAACGACAAGCTCTTCATTCCAGGCATCATTCTTGTGAACTTCTTCTGGGCCTTTTCCAAGGCCAGTGCATCCTTCCTTAGGTACGGGGCCCAAAACTGCTCGCAATACTCCAAATGGGGTCTGACCAGAGCCTTATACAGCCTCAGAAGTACATCCCTGCTCTTGGTATTCTAGCCCTCTTGACATGAATGCTGACATTGCATTTGCCTTCCTAATTGCTGACTGAATCTGCATGTTAACCTTAAGAGAATCCGTTCACAAGGACTCCCTTTGTGCTCCTGATTTCCTAAGCATTTCCCCATTTATAAAATAGTCTACGCCTCTATTCCTCCTTCCAAAGTGCATAACCTCATACTTTTCCATGTTGTATTCCATCTGCCACTTCTTTGCGAACTCTCCTAACCTGTCCAAGTTCTTCTGCAGCCCCCCTGCTTCTTCAATACTACCTGTCCCTTGATGTATCTTTGTATCATCTGCAAACTTAGCAACTGTGCCTTCAGTTCCTTCTTCCAAATTATTAATGTATATTGTGAAGAACTGTAGTCGCAGCACTGACCTGAGGCACACCACTAGTCACCAGCTGCCATCCTGAAAAAGACCCCTTTATCCCCACCCGCTGCCTTTTGCCAGTCAGCCAATCCTCTATCCATGCCAGGATTTTACCTTTAACACCATGAGCTCTTATTCAATAGTCTCTCTTGAGGCACCTTGTCAAAGGCCCTGTAGGAATCTAAACAAATCACGTCCATTGGCTCTCTTTTATCTAACTTCCTTGTTACCTCAAAGAACTCAGACAGATTTGTCAAATATAACCTCCCCTTGACAAAGCCGTGCTGACTCAGATCTATTTTATCATGCACTTCTAAGTACTCCGCGATCTCACCTTTAATAATGGACTCTAAAATCTTGCCAATGTTCAAAGTCAGGCTAACCGGCCTATAACTTCCTATCTGCTGCCTCCCTCCCTTCTTAACCAGCAGTTACAAGCTCATGCTTCCCCTCCAGCCTCATGAAAATTACAGATGACTGAAATAGAAGCAAACACGTTGTCTCAATTTCTTCAGTTACCTACCTCTATTCAAAACCAAATCGGATCGTGAAAATTTGGACATTTGTTTCTACATTCAGTGAAGCATAAAGATGGATGTTTTATCTAACAGATTGAGCAGAAAAATAATGGGCTTTTGCTCCCAGAAGAATATTTCATTTACAGGCTGCCAAGGCAAATAATGGAGATATGCTGGACAAGCAGGTCTGACAGCATCTGTGGAGATAGAGTAGACCTGCTGAGATTTTCCAGCATTTTCTGTTTTTGTTTCAAATTCTAGCATTTTACGTTTATCAGGAAAAGACAGTGGGCATTTCTTGGACAAGTAACAAGAAGTTACGATGTAGAAGTTCTGATGTTGATGGGAAAGGTCAATGGTATAAAAGATTGAGGCAGATAAAGAATAGCCTTTTTAAAGAACCTTGCAAATTTAATGAATATTTCAATTAAGATGATCCGTGCCTTGAGAGCATGGATGTCCACGATTGTTAACAGCCTCCTACGGTATAATACCAAAGGAAGAGCGAATCTGCATATTCCAGATGCCTTACTACCGGAAAGACGTGGAGACCCTGGAGAAAGTGCAGAGGAGGTTTACCAGGATGCTGCCTGGTAATGGAAGGACTGGGTTATGAGGAAAGATTGGGCAAATTGGGGCTGTTTTCCCTAGAAAGACCGAGACTGAAGGGAGATCTAATAGAGGTATATAAGATTATGAAGGGTATAGATACAGTAAACAGTGGTAAGCTTTTTCCTAAATTGGAAACACACATTACGAGGGGCCACGAGCTTGGGGGGGGGGGGGGGGGGGGGGGGGGTAATAATTCGGATGTTAGAAGAAGGTTTTTCCACAGGAGGGTAGTGGGGGTATGGAACGCTCTGCCAAGCAAAGTGGTGGAGGCAGGCACGCTGGAGTTGTTTAAGAGTTACTTAGATAGACACATGAGCAGGATGGAGATGGAGGGATATAGGAGACTGTTTTAAATAAGGTTCAGGAGCCTTGGGACGTCCCTGGGAATCAATTGATTCCTATGGACCTTCCAACATATTTTCTGGCTCACTTGTTTTACTTTTGAGCTTCTGGGGATTCCCTTTAATAAGGATGTGCATGGTATTGATGTTTTTCTCTTTTAATCCACAGGTGCTTCGGTCCGCCTTGTTGTCCATAAGAACATAAGAAATAGGAGCAGGAGTAGGCCATCTAGCCCTTCGAGCCTGCCCGGCCATTCAATAAGATCATGGCTGATCTGTCGTGGCTCAGTTCCACATTCCCGCCCTCTCCCCATAACCCTTAATCCCCTCTCTTATCAAAAACCCATCAACCCGCGTCTTAAAAATATTTAGCGAGGCAGCCTCCACCACTTCAACAGGCAGAGAATTCCAGAGATTCACCACCCTTTGAGTGAAGAAGTTCCTCCTCAACTCCGTTCTAAACTGCCCCCCCCTTTATCTTGAGGCTGTGCCCCCTAGTCCTACTGTCCTTTGAGCAGGAAGAGTCTCTCCACCTCTATCCTATCCATCCCATTCATCATCTTATACGTCTCAATGAGATCTCCCCTCATTCTTCTAAACTCTAACGAGTACAAGCCTAGTTTATTCAGCCTCTCCTCATAGCTCAACCCCCTCAACTCCAGCATCAGCCTAGTAAACCTCCTCTGCACTCCCTCCAAGGCCAAAATATCCTTGCGTAAGTACGGCGACCAAAACTGCACACAGTACTCCAGCTGCGGCCTCACCAATGTCCTATACAGCCGCAGCAAGACCTCCCTACTTTTATATTCAATCCCCCTCGCTATGAAGGCCAGCATCCCATTAGCCTTCCTGACCACCTGCTGCACCTGCAGGCTGGGTTTTTGCGACTCATGCACAAGGACCCCAAGGTCCCTCTGCACCGTCGCCTGCTGCAGTTTTTTGCCACGTAAGTAATAGTCCTTCCCACCAAAGTGGACCACCTTGCACTTGCAACAAGGGGCATGCACGCGATGGGTCGTACGAGAGCTGCTCTTGGATGTTTCAAGAGTAGCCTAGTACTTCACGTCATTAGTGTACGCTTACACTGGACCAGATGCTGGGCAACACGGCAGCTCAGTGACTATTACTGTTTGCTGTGCAGATACATGGATTTGGGCCAGTGTCTGCGGGAGTTTGCACATTCTCCTTGTGCTTGCATGGGTTTTCTCTGGGTGCTCCAATTTCCTCCCACACCCCAAGATGTGCTCTTAGGTTGACTGGTGCAACAAATTGTCCCTAAATTAGTCCTCCCTCAATGTGGAATGCCATAAGCATAGATAAGGGCATGGGTGGAGAGGGGACTCAATGTTAAAATGGCGGCGCAGGCTCATTGGGCCGAAGGGCCTGTTTCCCGTGCTGTGTTGTTCTTTGTTCAGACAGTTGGGAGAGTAATATCCCTCCAGTATCCTCTTTATATTGGGTTCCAAGTCCCTCAAGTTCCACAACAGTCAGACTTTGTTTCAGAAATTCTAATTCATCATTGCTCCTCTGGATATATTGAAGCATTACAATCTTCTCTGGGAAATACACCTCACAATATCAATGTTCAACTGGTGAAAATGGCCCCTCACCACCAGTGCTGACCTGGAGGTGGAGGTGTTTGATGCAGTGAGGGAGAAGAGGAAGGTCCTCCTTCCGAAGGATGGTAGAAGGTGGCTACCATCCCACACCAAGCAGGCATGGAATGCATTTGCTGAGAAAGTTAGCAGCCAACATGTACTCAGGAGGAGTTGAGTCCAATATCAGAGAAGGTTCAATCATTTTTTCCACACTGGTGACGTGAGTATAACATGGTTCATGCTGGCAGACACTGCAGTTGAGGAATGAGGGTTCCTGCTGCTCCTGAACATTGGAGGAACCTATGTCCAGGGTACTTACTGACACCTCAAAGTTTAGAGCCCAAGGACTATTGAGGACTTGCCAGCACTGCAGCTTCTTTTGTCATAGAATAGTCTGGCATAGACCATTGAAAGAAATCTCAACACTAGGTTAAAGTCCAACAGGTTTATTTGGTAGCAGAAGCCACTAGTTTTGAGTGCCAGCTGCCCCTTTGTCAGGTGAGTGGGACTTTTAATCACAAACAGGGCATATAAAGACACAAACTCAATTTACAGAATAATGAGTGGAATGTGATTCTTTAATGGCTAAAGAAGTCTTAAAAAGGTACAGAAAATGAGAGAGAGTGTTAAGCACAGGCTAAAGTGACATGCATTGTCTCTAGACAGGATAGTTGGTGGGGTTTTGCAAGTCTAGGCAAGTTATGGGGGTTACAGATAGTGTGACATGAACCCAAGACCCTGGTTGAGGCCATCCACATGTGTGCGGAACTTGGCTATCAGTGTCTGTTCAGCGATGCTGCACTGTCACATGTTGTGAAAGCCACCTTGGAGAATGCTTACCCTAACAGAGGCCGAATGCTCGTGACTGCTGAAGTGTTCCCCAACAGGAACAGAACAAACAGTTTGGCCTGGTGATTATCGAGCAGTGTTCATTCATCCATCCATTGTCGTAGCGTCTGCGTGGTCTCCCTAATGTACCTTGCCTAGGGACATCCTTTCCTGCAGCGTATCAGGTAGACAATGATGGCTGAGTTGCAAGAGTATGTACCGTGACCCTGGTGGATGGTTTTTCAAGTGAGATGATGGCATCTGTGTTGATGATCCAGCACATCTTGCAGATTGCTGTGGAAGGGTGTGTGATGTTGTGGTTACTGTTCTCCTGACCATTGCTGTGGACAATGGTCTATTTGAGGTTGTGCGGTTGTTTGAAGGCAAGAAGTGGGAGTGTGGGGATGGCCTTGGTGAGGTGTTAGTCTTCAATGATATGTTGAAGGCTCCAGAGACGATGTCACAGCTTCTCTGTTCCAGGGAAGTACTGGACAATGATGGGTACTCTGTCCACCGTGTCCCGTATTTGTCTTCTGAGGAGGTCGGTGTGGTTTTGCCAATTTCCAGAAGCAATTTTACAACTCATCCATTTCATCTTGGACCACAATGTCTTCACCTTCAACAACCAGTTCTTCATCCAGACACATGGAACAGCCATGGGATGAAATTCGCACCTCAATATGCAAACATCTTCATGCACATGTTCCAACAAGACTTCTTCACTGCACAGGACCTTCAACCAATGCTATACACTAGATACATCGATGACATTTTCTTTCTTTCTTTGGACTTATGGTGAACAATCACTGAAACAACTATATGATGACATCAACAGGTTCCACCCCACCCTCAGACTCACCATGGACTACTCAGGAATCGGTTGCATTCTTGGACACATGCTGAGGTGACCATCCATTAAGGATGGTCACCTCAGCACCTCACTGTACCGCACAATGTTCCACTTCTCCAGCTTCCACGTTAAACATATTAAAGAAGCCATCCCCTGTGGACAAGCCCTCCATATATACAGGATCTGCTCAGTTGAGGAGGATCACAACAGACACCTCCAGATGCTGAAAGATGCCCTCATAAGAGCAGAATATGGTGCTCAAGTCATCGATTGACGGTTCCAATGCACCACAGCGAAAAACTGCATTGACCTCCTCAGAAGATAAACATGGGACATGGTGGACAGAGTACCCTTTGTCGTCCAGTACTTCCCTGGAGCTGAGAAGCTACAACATCTTCTCTGGAGCCTTCAACATATCATTGAAGATGAACATCTCGCTAAGGCCATCCCCACACCCCCACTTCTTGCCTTCAAAACAACCACACCACCTCAAACAGACTAGCCTTCAGGAGAACAGTGACCACAACACCACACAACCCTTCCACAGCAACATCTGCAATACATGCCAGATCATTTGATATGAATGCCATCATTTCACATGAGAACATGTGAACATATGGGCAGCACAGTGGTTAGCACTGCTGCTTCACAGCTCCAGGGTTCTGGGTTCAATTCCCGGCTCGGGTCACTGTCTGTGTGGAGTTTGCACATTCTCCTCGTGTCTGTGTGGGTTTCCTCCCACAGTCCAAAGATGCACAGGTCAGGTTGATTGGCCATGTTAAAATTGCCCCTTAGTGTCCAGGGATGCATAGGTTAGAGGGATTAGTGGGTATAATATGTAGGGATATGGGGGATAGGGCCTGGGTGGGATTGCGGTCAGTGCAGGCTCGATGGGCCGAAGGGCCTCTTTCTGTACTGTAGGGTTCTATGTTCTATAACACCATCCCCCAAGTATACGGCACATACTCTTGCAAATTGGCCAACATCGTCTACCTGATATGCTGCAGGAAAGGATATCCCGAGACATGGTACATTGAGGAGACCATGCAGACACTACGACAACAGATATTGAACACTGCTCGACAATCACCAGACAAGACTGTTCTCTTCCTGTTGGGGAACACTTCAGCAGTCACAAGCATTCAGCCTCTGCATGTGGGAGTTCTTGGTGGCATCACGTCTCCCGAAGGTCCACATCTGTGTTAAATGTTTAGAGTTGCAGCGCTTGAGCACCTGGGTCAGGCAACTCGAGGGGCGTTTAGAGGATGTGTTTCTGGTCAGGGAAATCAAGGAGATAATGGCTAGGAACCATGAGCAGGAAGAGGTCCCAGGGGCTGAAGAGCAGGATGGGTGGACGACTGTTAGGCAGAAAAAGAGGAAGAAGAAGAATAGTCATGGTCCTCAGGCCTCCCCAGTAGCCCCCCAAGATTCACTGACAGGGGCACAAAAGGATAGGCAGGAGGGCCAGAATGACTTAGAGGGACAGAAGGGGGCTGGCAATGTGATAGTGGTAGGGGATGGGAGGGTCCAAGGCATTGACAGGAGGTTGTGGGCAGAGGCGTGACTCCAGGATGGTGGTCTGCCTCCCTGGAGCAGGGGTACAGGACATAACGGAAAGGGTAGAGGGAATTCTGAAAGGGGAGGGGACCCAGGCAGAGGTAATAATACACGTAGGGGAGAGGGACATAGGAAGGAGGAATAGGGTAGATGTACGTAGGCAATTTAGGGAGTTGGGGTCCAAACTGAGGAGCAGGACCTCCAGGGTGGCATTCTCTGGGTTGTTGCCTAGTACCAGCAGGGCTAGGAATAACGAGATCATGCAGCTGAATGCATGGTTGAGGGATTGGTGCAGGGTAGAGGGCTTTACTTTTGTAGACCACTGGGGGGTATTTATGAGAGAAGGGCAACTGTATAGGAGGGATGGGGAGAATTTGAATGGGAGGGGGACTAGTGTCTTAGCAGGGAGGTTAGCTGGTGTGTTTAGGAATGGTTTAAACTAATGGGGGGGGGGTGGTGGGGGTGTGACTGATAGCTCATTAGACACTGGGGTCGGGAGGGAGTTGGGTGAAAGGAAAATTATCAGGGAGAAGGAGGTTCTGAGGGACACTGGTGGGTTGGACTGTGACTGTTTCAATGTGAGGAGTGTGACAGGAAAAACGGATGAGCTTAGGGCCTTGATGTTTGTGAGGAAGTTAGATGTGGTGGCTGTAACGGAGACGTGGTTACGTGAAGGTCAGGACTGGCAGCTGAATGTTCCTGGGTATAAGTGTTTTAGGTGTGACAGAGGAGGGTTGAAGAGAGGTGGAGGGGTGGCACTGTTAGTAAAGGAACACATCACAGCAGTGCAGAGGGAGGACAATATGGAGGAGTTAGGGATTGAGTCGCTGTGGGTGGAGTTGAAGAATAAAAAGGGAGAGATTACGATGTTAGGGGTATACTATAGGCCACTCAACAGCCCTAGGTCAGTGGAGGAAGGTATTTGCAGGGGCATTTTGGATAGGTGCAGAAAGAATAAGGTGGTTGTAGTGGGTGACTTTAATCTTCCTGGAGTGGATTGGAGGGGGCCTAGAGCTGGGGGTACAGAGGGAGAGGAGTTTGTAAAATGTGTTGGAAGGGTCTCTAGAGCAGTATGTAACTAGTCCGACTAGGGAGTGGGCTATACTGGATTTAGTGCTGGGAAATGAGCCGGGGCAAGTGGTTGAGGTAGAGGTAGGCGAACATGTGGCTAACAGTGATCACAAGTCCGTCTACTTTAGGATAAAAATGGAAAGGGATGAGTGCCGTCCGAAGGGGAGGGTGTTGAACTGGGGGAAGGCGAGCTATAGCCTGATTAGGAGGGAGCTGAAGGACACTGATTGGGAGGGACTGATAGCTGGCAAGTCCACGGTTGGCAAGTGGGAGGCTTTTAAAGGGCAAACTGAAAATGTTGCAGGAAAGGCATGTGCCAGTTAAGCGGAAGGATAGGAAAGGTAGGATTAGAGAGCCGTGGATTACAGGGGGTATCGAAGACTTGGTCAGGAAGAAGAGGGAGGCATATGTTAGGTCAAAACAACTGGGTACGGAGAGTGCGCTGGAGGAATATAGAGAGAGTAGGAGGGAGCTAAAAAGGGGGATTAGAAGGGCAAAGAGAGGGCATGAAATGGCTTTGGCTGATAGGATTAAAGGAAAATCCAAAGGCATTTTACTCCTATAATCAGGAGCAAGAGAGTGGTTAGAGGGAAAATTGGTCCTCTTAGGGACAAAGGAGGGGAGTTATGTATTGAGTTGGAGGGAATGGGGGAGATCCTGAATGAATACTTTGCGTCGGTATTCACGAAGGAGAGGGGTTCTGTGTCGTGCAGTGTCTTGGAGGGAGCTGTAGATCAGTGGCAGAAAACATCCATTACGAGGGAGGAAGTGCTAAGGCTTTTAGGTAGCATAAAGACGGATAAAGCTCTGGGGCCTAATGGTATTTATCCCAGGCTGCTTAGGGAGGTGAAAGATGAAATTGCTGGACGTCTGACGCAAATCTTTGTCTCTTCTTTGGACGCAGGTGAGGTCCCAAAAGACTGGAGGGTAGCTAATGTTGTACCGCTGTTTAAAAAAGGTAGTAGGGATAACCCAGGTAATTATAGACCAGTGAGTTTGACATCAGTGGTAGGAAAATTATTGGAAAAAATTCTTAGGGGTAGGATGTATGAGCATTTGGAGCGTTGCGATCTGATTAGGGATACGCAACATGGCTTTGTTTGGGGGAGGTCTTGCCTTACGAATTTGGTAGAATTCTTTGAGGAGGTGACAAAAACGGTCGACGATGGACGAGCCGTTGATGTCATCTATATGGATTTCAGTCAGGCGTTTGACAAAGTCCCTCACGTTAGGCTGGTAGAAAAGGTTAAGGCACATGGGATACAAGGACAGGTAGCTAGGTGGATTGAAAACTGGCTGGGCAATAGGAGACAGAGTAGTTGTCGAGGGGACCTTTTCGGGCTGGAGGCCAGTCACCAGTGGTGTGCCGCAGGGCTCAGTACTGGGACCTCTCCTCTTTGTAGTATATATAAACAACTTGGAAGAGAGCGTACGTGGTGTGATCAGCAAGTTTGCTGATGACACCAAGATGGCAGGATTGGCGGATACCGAGGAGGAATGTCAGGTGACACAGCAGGATATAGATAGGTTGGTATATTGGGCAGATGGAATTTAATCCTGACAAATGCGAGGTGATGCATTTTGGAAGGAATAATGCAGAGAGGAGCTACGTGATAAAAGGTAGACCGATTAGAAGTATAGAAATACAGAGGGACCTGGGAGTGCAGGTTCACAAGTCTGTGAAGGTGGCGACACAAGTAGAAAAGGTTGTGAGGAAAGCTTATGGAATGCTAGCCTTTATAGGAAGGGGTATAGAGTATAGGAGCTGCCGTCTAATGCTTCAGTTGTACAGAACGTTGGTTAGACCGCATTTGGAGTACTGCGTCCAGCTCTGGTCACCTTACTACCGGAAGGACGTGGAGACTCTGGAGAGAGTGCAGAGGAGGTTTACCAGGATGTTGCCTGGCATGGAAGGACTGAGTTACGAGGAAAGGTTGGAGAAACTGGGACTCTTCTCCTTGGAAAGACAGAGATTAAGGGGGGGGAGACATGATAGAGGTATATAAAATACTGAAGGGGATATAGTCAATAGTGGTAGGCTGTTCCCTAGATTGGGGACAATTATGAGAGGTCACGATCTGAGGGTGAGGGGGGAAGAAGTATAATTTGGATATGAGAGGAAGGTTCTTCACGCAGAGGGTTGTGGGGGTATGGAACGCGCTACCGAGTAGGGTGGTGGAGGCAGGCACGTTGGACTTGTTTAAGGTTTACTTAGATAGACACACGAGCGAAACAAGGATGGAGGGTTATAGTAGAGGGTATTAAATAGGGTCAGAGCCTCAGGATGACACTGGAAGTGTAGAATTACATGTTAACGTTTTTGTCTTTTTATTCTGCAGGTGTCGGTCCACCTTGTTGTCAAACAAGGGGCATGCACACGGTGGGTCGTGCGTGGGCTGCTCTTGGAGGTTCCGGGAGTGGCCTAGTACTTCGTGTCAGTGTGTGTGCTTAATCCTGGACCAGCAGACAGGCGCCGCAACAGCTCAGTGACTAGCACTGCTAGCTATGCAGATACATGGATTTGGGCCCGTGCCTGTGGGAGTTTGCGTGGGTTTCCTCCAGGCACTCCAGTTTCTTCCCACACCCCAAAGATGTGCTCTTAGGCTGATTGGTATACCAAATTGACACTATTCTCCCCTGAATCTGGCTAAGTTAGGGATTCCACTCACATACGCACAGGGCAGGGTAGGTGTAGGAGGATGTGGCGGCGCGGGCTCATTGGGCTGAAGGGCCTGTTTCCTGTGCTGGGTTGTTCTTTGATCTTTGGCTATGTGTTCTCCAAGATGGCCTTCATGACACATGACACTGCAAAGTCGCTGAGTGGAGACTGATAGCCAAGTTCTGCACACATGAGGACAGCCTCAACTGGGATCTTCAGTTCATGTCACTATCTGTAATCCCCACGACTTGCCTGGATTTGCAAAATCTCACTAACTGTCCTGTTGGGAAATAATACATATCTCTTTAACCTGTGCTTAATGCTCTCTCTACTCATTGTCTGTCCTTTTAAAGACTTGATTAGCTCTAAAGAATCACATTCCAATCATTATTCTGTAAGTTGTGTTTTTCTTTATATACCCTGTTTGTGATTAGAACTCCCACTCACCTGATGAAGGGGCAGCCAGTGCTCCAAAAGCTACTGGCTTTTGCTACCAAATAAGCCTTTTGGACTTTAACCTGGTGTTGTGAGACTTCTTATTGTGTTTACCCTAGTCCAACGCCAGCATCTCCACATCATAGACCATTGAAGCCACTAGTGCTGCATTGTTCTCCAGGAGATTCGCTGACAGGAGGACGACACCACAGCATAACTGCCATGGAGGAAGGATCAATGGAGATCACTAGGTCATCCCTCTAGGAACAAATCAAAGAAGGGGACGTGGACATTTCTGGTGGAAAGGACAAAAATATTTCAAAATAGATCACTCATTCCAGAATGCTGAAGACTTAGCTGCACTGGGAAGCCTTAGCACTGCAAACATTTTCACTCTGCAAGGCTAATTATCATGGTCTTTTCTCGTGGCCCCAGTTGGTTCCGACATGGACAGGAAGGCCAGATTCCTATGACAACAATGGAGAAAGCAATTGAAATAGAGACAGAGTAAGCACCACCACATCATACCAGCACAGTCGCTACTAGAGCACTTAGTCAGATTTGTGGGTCCTTGCTTGTGATTAAATGGGATGACAGTGGATGAAGAACACAGAGGGACAGAGGCAGTTGTGGGTTGCCCCATTCATAGGAAGGAGGACAGACACAGCCATGCTCAGCTGGACCCTGATTTAAGGCCTCAGGAGTCACAGAAATGGAAAGACCAGTAGCAACAACAGTCGTGTTCTCATATATCAAAGATCCCTGAAGCAGTTGAGGTAATGAGCTGAGAATGGAGGACTCTATTCAGAAACCATAGCTCAAGGCTTTGAATACATGAGCTCTTCCAATGGGACCATGGCCAATTTGGGTGTAGGCTTGACAGGCCAAATGGTCTCCTTCTGCACTGTGGAGGCTCTATGGTGCCACCTCTCCTGTTTTGCCATTCCCTCTCTCTTTCCGAGAGGTTGTTTATCCTGGATGGACAAGTGCAGCAGATACGTACCACTACGTGCAAGTCCCCTACCAAGCCACACACCATCCTGGCTTTGAACGATAACAATACTCCTTCACTATGAGACAAAAGTCAGAAGTTGTAGACAGTGAGGATGGATGTTCAGTTTGCAGAGGGACACAGATAAGCTGCAGAGCTGGGCTGAGAGGTGGCAAATGGAGTTTAATGCAGAAAAGTATGAGGTGATTCACTTTGGCAGGAGTAACAGGATTACAGAGTATTGGGCTAATGGAAGGACTCTTGGTACTGTGGGTGAACCGAGATCTCAGTGTACATGTGCATAGATCCCTGAAAGTTGGCACCCAGGTTGATAAGGTTGTTAAGGTGGCGTATGGTGTGTTAGCTTTTATTGGTAGAGGGACTGAATTTCGGAGCTGAGAGATCATGTTGCAGCTGTACAAAATTCTGGTGTGGCCGCACTTGGAGTACTGCGTACAGTTCTGGTCACCACACAAGATAGATGTGGAAGCATTGGAAAGGGTGCAGAGGAGTTTACCAGGATGTTGCCTGGTATGGTGGGAAGGTTGTATAAGGAAAGGCTGACAGACTTGAGGTTGTTTTCGTTAGAGAGAAGGTTAAGAGGTGACCTAATTGAGGAACACAAAGATGATCAGAGGATTAGAAAGGGTGGACAGTGAGAGCCTTTTTCCTCAGATAGTGATGGCTAACACGAGGAGACAGCTTTAAATTGAGGGGTGATAAATATAGGACAGATGTCAGAGGTAGTAAGGGCATGGAATGCCCTGCTTGCAGTTGTGGACTTGCCAACTTTAAGGGCATTCAAATGGTCATTGGATAGGCATATGGATAATATTGGAATAGTTTAGGTTAGAGGGTCATTAGAGTAGTTTCACTGGTTGAAACAGAGGGCTGAAGGGCCTGAACTGCATTGTAATGTTCTATGTTCTAATTTCATAGAGTCATATGCAGCAACACTTGGAATAAATGCAGGGCAAGAGATCAGCACAGTGCCACGCACAGTAGAGCACTGACCAGTGAATGACACTGGTGATGCAGAAATCATAAAAATCACTGAAGCCTGACAGTATAGTAGGAGGCCATTAAGCCTGCACCAACTCTTTGATAGGGTAGAATATGGGGTTGGTAAGATGCTCTATCACTGTAAACCAACACATTTACTCTGCTAATCCCCCCAACCTGTACATCTTGGAACATTAAGGGTCAATTTGGCATGGCCAGTCCGTCTAACTTCACATCTTTGGAGGAGATGCCAGTTGCTCCCCCCCCGCCCCAGAAGTCATCTGGAGCACCATCCAAGGGTGGAGGCAGTCACCAGGACGACGAAGATACCTCCTCTCATGTACATCATTGTCATCAGCCTCCTTTGCCTCTGAGAGACCATCTGTGTAGCAGGGTCCAGTGAGTTAGGGTGCCCCAGCAATACTGTCAGTGCAGCAAGTCCTGGAGGATCTCACAATAAGGACAGCTCTTATATCTATCCAGTTGTAAGCAGAGTCAAACAAGCAGGCTATCTCCACCTCATCTGAGACCTCTAAGGCTGCAACACGTAGATGTGGCCAAGAGTGGAGGCTACCATGAATTATTGAAGTTTCCTTTAGAGCCTTGAGTAACGTGCTGACTGTTATACCTTCCTCTGTTCTGCATCTTCCTCCTTTTCTAGGTCATTCTCTACTTCTTCCTCAAATGAGCTGCACCATTCAAGGGTCTCACCCACTTCAAGGTCCTCATCTCTTAGAGGGGTCATGTTACAGACAGCACAACTGACACCATAATGCACTAGACCCTTGCAGTACTCTACTGTAGGGCAGCACCTAACCAATCCAGGCAGTAGAAACACATCTTCAAAGTCTAATAGCATGCTCAATGATGGTCCTTGTGAACAGTTTGTTTTGGTTGTTGCACCTCTGTGGTCATGTCTGGGGTTTTGTAAAGGGGTAGATAGCCATCTCAATAACCCATGTTCCCTAGAATGCAACTATGGGGGTTGGGGTGAAGTGAAGAATTGTGGTACCTTAACTTGGAGAATAATGGAATCATTTAGCTGCCAGGAAGGCAAGTGCAGAAATGCAGGAAAATCTTGCTATGATGGCAGACCAGTTAAACCCCAGTTAGACTTGAAGAAATCGAATCCCTTCTTGTTGATTAATCTCACTGGGCAGTCACTTAATGGCCACATGGATGCAACCAATGAAGCCCTGCACCTGAGGGAATCCAGCAATCATGCCTTTTGTATCTGAGAGGCCAAATCTATCTGAAATTACTCCCACTAAATGGGCATCAATCACTACTGAAATGCAACAGTGTGTGCTGTTTGAGAGAAACCATGAGGTTTGCAGCTGAACCTTGGAAGGAGTCATGGGTGAAAATATTAAAGATCAAAATCACCTAGATGTGAAACTGAAATGGCATGGTGAGTCATGCAATAAAGGTGTGAACTCTTACAGAACAAAAAACACAAGTCTCGGTGATCATCCGCTTGGCCTCAGTCTCCTGAGACTTTGCTTCTCCAACATCTCCAGGTAGCTCTGCCTGATTCTATACTGACCAGATGGCCTCCACTGCTTTTCAGTCCCTTGTTCCTCTCAGCTCCTCTCCTGATGCTCTGCCTGCCTCTGAGAATATCACCCCTCATCACCATAAGATCTAAAATCTGAGAGCTATGAACTCATTACCAGCAGTTGCCTTTCTTGTGCAGGACTCTTTACCCCTGTCTGGAAGTCTTATCCCTTTTCTCAAATGAACTGATGTGAGGAGCCTGATGACCCTTGGCTGACTGCTTTCCCCACAGCCTAAGTAGACATGATAGCATCTGTTTTATTTTACTTTTTCCCTGGGATGCAAGTTTTACTGGCAATGCCCCCCATCCCTAATTGTCTTTGAATGGAATGGTTTCCTCAACCATGATGTGGGTATGCCGGCGTTGGACTGGTGTAAACACAGTAAAAAGTCTGACAACACCAGGTATTAGTCCAACCTATTTATTTGATAATATACTCGCAAGCTTTCGGGTTAGCCCCTTCGTCAGGTGATGAAGGGGCTAACCCGAAAGCTTGCGAGTATATTATCAAATAAATAGGTTGGACTAAAACCTGGTGTTGTCAGACTTTTTACTGTGTTCCTCAACCATTACAGAGGGCAGTGGATCTGGAGTTACAAGTAGGTCAGACCAAGTAAGGAAAGCAGATTTCCTTTTTAGTGAAACAGATGTGTTTATATGATTATTAACAATAGTTTCCTGGTCACTATTCCTGAGATAATTTAATTCAGATTCTATTAATTGAACTTAAATTCCACTCACTGCCATGATGGGATTTGAACCAGTGACCCTGGAACATTAACCTAGGTCTCTGGATTATTAGTCTAGTGATATTACCACTGCATCGCTAACTCTCCTATGTGTAATTGGCTGAAGGTCCTCTGGGTCATGTTCCCTTTTGTGAACTACTTAAGTTGATGGGCAACTCAATGGATGACTCTCTGCATGAAGTTTGCACATTCTTTGTGTCTGCATGGGTTTCCTCCCACAGTCCAAAAATGTGCAGGTTTGGTGGATTGGACATACTAAATTGCCCCTTGGTGTCCCAAAACGTGTAGGTAAAGGGATTAGTCGGGCAAATACATGGGGTTACAGGGAGAGCACTTGGATAAGATAAAACAAAAAGGTGGGTGAGTGCAGACTTGATGGGCTGAATGGGCTCCTGCTGCACTGTAGCGAACCTGTGATGTTTCTATGATGCCTCTTCAGTGGGTTACTGCTTCTCTGCCCCTGACTGTTGTGCAGCTTGGCAGTCCAGCCCAAAGTGGCCCTCCCTTGCTGAGTTCTCACTGAACTCCTTAACTATGTTTTTTTTTTGTGTCTCTGACCCTATAAATTGGTCATGATGTGGGTATGCTGGCGTTGGACTGGCGTAAAGACAGTAAAAAGTCTGACAACACCAGGTTTTAGTCCAACCTATTTATTTGATAATATACTCACAAGCTTTCGGGGTTAGCCCCTTCGTCAGGTGAATGGAGAGTTCTGGCCTCAGACAGAGCATATAAAGCACAGACAGTTTAGAGATTACTGATTAGAATGTGAATCTTTACACCTAACCTGCTGTTCAAGACCTGAAGTGGCTGATAATGTGAGTGGAAGGAGCACTGATCACAGGTTAAAGAGATGTGTATTGTCTCCAGACAGTACAGTAAGTGAGGTTTTGCAAACCCAGGCAAGTCACGGGGGTTACAGATAGTGCGACATGAACCCAAGATCCCTGTTGAGACCGTCCTCATGTGTGCGGAACTTGGCTGTGTTTACGCCAGTCCAACGCCGGCATACCCACATCATGACTACTATCGACACCACAAACTGCAACGGAGAAGCTACGACATCTTCTCCGGAGTCTTCAACATATCATTGATGAAGATGAACATCTCGCCAGGGCTATCCCCACACCCCCACTTCTTGCTTTCAGACAACCACACAACCTCAAACAGACCATTGTTCGCAGCAAACTACCCAGCCTTCAGGAGAACAGTGACCACAATACCACACAACCCTGCCACAGCAACCTCTGCAAGACATGCCGGATCATCGACATGGATACCATCATCACACGTGAGAATACCATCCACCAGGTACATGGTAAATACTCTTGCAACTCGGCCAACATTGTCTACCTGATACGTTGCAAGAAAGGATGTCCCGAAGCATGGTACATTGGGGAGACCATGCAGATGCTACGACAACGGATGAATGAACATCGCTCGACAGTCACCAGGCAAGACTGTTCCCTTCCTGTTGGCGAACACTTCAGTGGTCACAGGCATTCAGCCTCTGACCTTCGGGTAAGCATTCTCCAAGGCGGCCTTCACGACACACGACAGCGCAGAGTCACTGAACAGAGACTGACAGCCAAGTTCCGCACACATGAGGACAGTCTCAACAGGGATCTTGGGTTCATGTTGCACTATCTGTAACCCCCGTGACTTGCCTGGGTTTGCAAAACCTCACTTACTGTACTGTCTGGAGACAATATACATCTCTTTAACCTGTGATCAGTGCTCCTTCCACTCACATTGTCAGCCACTTCAGGTCTTGAACAGCAGGTTAGGTGTAAGGATTCGCATTCTAATCAGTAATCTCTAAACTGTCTGTGCTTTATATGCTCTGTCTGAGGCCAGAACTCTCCATTCACCTGACGAAGGGGCTAACCCCGAAAGCTTGTGAATATATTATCAAATAAATAGGTTGGACTAAAACCTGGTGTTGTCAGACTTTTTCCTATAAATTGGTACAGAGAGGATACCCGATCCTCTACACAGGTAGAGAATCCCACCCTCCCCCCTCCTCTAACCTAATAAGTGTGTGGGAAGTTTTTTTTCCCTCCTGGAAATTGTTTCAGAGATGGCAGTTCAGGCAGTAAGCTGCACCTCCTGCGGTATGTACATGGCGAGGGACACCAGCAGTGTTTCTGCTGATTTTACCTGCAGGAAGTGTGTACGCTTGCAGCTTCTGGAGGAGCGTGTGAAGGAGCTGGAATTGGAGGAACTCTGGATAATTCGGGAGGTTGAGGCAGACATTGATAGGAGTTACAAGGAGATAGTCACTCCTAAAAATGAGTCTTGGGTAACTGCTAGGAAGAGGGGTAAGAAACAATTGGGGAAACAATCCCCTAGGGCTGTTCCCCTCCAAAATAAGTTTTCTGTCCTGGAGGCTACAGTTGAGGAGGAATCAACTGGAGATAGCCAAAGGGAGCAGGTCTCTGGAGTTGAGCCTGTTGTGAAGGCTCAGGTGGATAGGGGAAGTAAAAGATTGGGCCTGGTGATTGGGGGCTCCATAGTTAGGGGGACAGATAGGAGAGTCAGCAGTAATGGTAGGGATTCACGGCTGGTGTGTTGCCTCCCAGGGGCTGGGGTCCGGGATGTTTCAGAGAGGGTGTTCAGGACTCTTAGGGGAGAGGGGAGTCAGCCCCAAGTCATAGTTCATGTGGGGATGCATGACATAGGGGGGATAAGGGAAGGGGATATTAAGCAGAAATTTATGGAGTTGGGGTGGAAACTTAAGGCCAAGTCAGAGAGTGGTTATCTCAGGACTCTTGCCTGTGCCACAGGATAGTTTAGAGCGGAACAGAGAGAGGGAAAGTTTGAACTCGTGGCTGAGGGGTTCAGGTTCTTGAGCAATTGGGGCTCATTCTGGGGAAGGTGGGACCTCTACAAGAGTGATGGTCTACACCTGAATCAGAGGGGAACCAATATCTTGGGGGGAAAATTTGCAAAGGCTATGCAGGGGGGTTTAAACTGATTCAGAGGGGGAAGTGGAATCCTGAGTAGCAGGGATGAAAGTGAGGGGGGCATAGATAGGGACTGCAATGCATGGCATCGTGGGGGTGGAGCAGAGCATGGTTTGAAATGCGTATACTTTAATGCGATGAGTATTCGCAATAAGGTGGATGAACTTGCAGTGTGGATCAGTACCTGGAACTTTGATGTTGTGGCCATTTCAGAGACATGGATAGAGCAGGGACAGGAATGATTGTTGCAGGTTCCGGGGTTCAAACGCTTCAGTCAGAGTAGAGAAGAAGGTAGAAGGGGGGGGGGGGGAGGGGGGGGGAGGGGGCAGGGTAGTAGCATTATTAGTCAAGGATTGTATCACAGTGTCAGAGAAGAAGTTTGATGAGGACTTGTCTGTTAAGGTAGTATGGGCTGAGATTAGAAATAGGAGAGGAGAGGTCACCCTGTTGGGAGTCCTTTATAGACCTCCTAAAAGTTCTAGAG